>NC_133587.1:36479717-37142427 GCF_964106895.1 Numenius arquata | reverse complement strand
AAGTAGAGAATGCTGGACTATGGTATTGCTAGAGCTGGATCAATGAACAATTAAAAAAATTTATCCAATTAACTTGGCCCTTTCATCTATTCTCAAGCTATTTGCAGATCAGCCTTGTCTCCTGTGTATTTGTGTTTGCTGTTTGAGTACAAAGCACATTTCAGTATCTAGATCCTCTTCAAATTATGATCACAGTGTTTTTCGTGTTCTGTAGCTGAATAAGTAACAAATTTTAAAAGGATACTGTAAAACCAACACAGGCTTTTCTAGTTTAGTTGTTTAGATAACTAATCATCTTGAAATTCATAGATTCTCAGGATTCAGGAACATACTCTTAGGTATTTTCAAGAACATCCTTCTAGCCTGCAGCAATTTTGTGAGCCAGAGCTGTTGCTTTTAGTAGTCTTCAATGAAAATTTTTTCTTTAAATTTCTCCAATAATCCATGTAACCTTTTAGGCCATGTTGTGTGTTGTCGCATAGTAATTGTATAGAAGGATATAATGAACAAGCATTTTCCGCTCACCTTCTCCTTTCCACACATTTATATAGTCACCTAACCTCTTGTCCCTTTCTAGGCTGAAGACTCTGAGTTTATATCGCTGTTCCTTATATGGAAGCCAGTCTTTGTCTTCACTCATCCCTCTTGCACTTGTCTGTATGTTTTCCATTTCTACTACATGCTTTTAGGGGCAGGGAGCATCATGAGAACTGCACACTCTCTTAAGGATGAGGATATCCCATAGATTTATACAGCTGTAGGGTTTTTTTCTGTTTTTTCCCTTTTTCTTTCCTAATAATTCTCAGCATTTGGTTTGCATCCTTGACTGCTCCTCATCACTAAACTGACATTTTCATAGGTCTGCTTATTATAACTCAAGCTCTGCTCCCTGAGTGCTAATTGTTCAAAAACCATCAATGTTTATGTAAACTTTAGGATTGTTTCTCCTTTGTGCTTCACTTTACATGTATGTACATTGAGGTCTTGTCAGTCATTTCATCATTCAGTCACCTATGAGGGTTTGGTCTCAAGATACTTGTAAGTTGCTTGAGCAAATCTCAGTGTCATTCCTTTCCTATCCCATTTCGTGTCTGTGACATGCTGGCTCTTCTGTCTTACTTGTTTTTAGAGCTCGTTATTGGTATTAATCCTAGTTCCACTGAATCCGGTGGACACACTCACAGGGATGTCACAGGGAGAGATGTGTGCCCTGCACATGCCATGTTAAAATCCCTTTCCATGTGGTCTCCAACCTGTTGGTTTGATTTAGTAGTTGATAGCATTCATTTTCTTTCTGGCGGCATGATCAGAGATGCAGTCATTTTGTTCAGGAAGATAACAATTTTGTCACAAGTTATCTAATAAATCATAAAATAAACTGGCATTTTGGGGTTCTTCTCATGATTCTTGCAGTTTTACCACTAGACCTTGGGAGATTATATTATCTGAAAAATTTAGTCACTCTATGGAGATAATTTGTCAGTGGTTTGAAAATTGGACATGCTAGATTTATGGTTCTGGCAAACTAATGATCTCTTTTTCCAGTGCTTTGTCAAAGCCTGGTGTGCTGCCCATAAGCCAGTCTAAGCCTTGGTGTCTCTAAGGGAATGTGTTTTGGTGATTAACAAGGTGTTGTTTTGATCATATATTTATTACACTCTATCTTGTCAGAACAATTCTGATCCAGCACAGTTATTAGATTGTATCTCTTCATGCCACTGATGGCACTGTGATAGTTTGCTGTCTGGTTGCAATAAAATTTAAAAAAAAAACCCCAATACCCAAAAAGCAATGTATATATTTGCATAGATTGCTGGAAAAGGTGTCAGATAAAATATTGCGGTGTTTTTATGTTCTGAGAATGTCTTGAATTGCAGCCTTCCACCAGCTGATAAATTCCCTAGGTCAGGTATGGTTGAATGAGTTTTTACCTTGGTAAGTCAAAATAAAGATGTGTAAGTGGTTGCTTGGAGAACTCACAAGGTGAAAGGAAAACGAAAGTTTAATGGCTTTAGGAAATGCAGCAAAGGTGGGAGAATGCATATGCTTTCAGAGCCTGGAGCCTATTGTTTAGGTTGCATCTGTGATGTGATGCGAACGCAGATCTATTTCTTGATAAGAAGAAACCAAAAAAACTCCATTTCTTTTAACAGTAACTCAGTAACTTTGGGAAATATCTGTGTCCCCTTTTCTATGTATTTGATGTGAGTTGCATTAACACTCACTAAATCTTCCTGTTAATAAATACTGTAACCCTGTAGAATGCCCTGCTATGATTTAAAAATATTTTAAGGGAGATTTTTCAGCAGCACAGCAGGCATTCAGGTGCCTAGAGCTCTTTGAAAGTCAGCAGAAACAGTAGTAATTTTTGCCCTGTATGATCCGAGACCAAAAAAGCTTACAGTGCTGTGCCTGTTTCTGGGTTTGCACCACTGTGCTTTGGGAGTAGCACAGTACCGCTCTACAGTGACATGTAAAACCAAATTCCTTCTGGCTTCAAATGAAAGGTTCGTTTCCTCCTTTGAGCATTAGTGCCCCATATTGTGCTTTATCTTCCAGGACGTTGATATGTAAGCACATGAGACTGCTTCTTTCTAAGTTAGTAGGATAGTATTGTAGTGGGTAATAAGCCACAAGGAAATAAGGCTACAGAAAGGGAAGAAAGTGTCTTATTAGTGGCCAGGAGATGTTTTTATTTTATTTTATTTTATTTTATTTTTGGTGTAAAAGGAGTTGGAGCTGCTAAAAATTAGTTAAATTTCTCCCCAAATGAAGTGGTTTACAGTTTATATTTTAAATACTTTCCAAAGAATCTTTTCTGACATACACTCTATTGTGTCTATTAGTGTCAGAAGAAACAGTTTAAAAACTCTAGTTAATATACCTGCATTTTTCTATCATATTCTGATCAGGCTTTTTGCTAGGCAGGTTTTCTTGCCATTTTTCAGTGCATCTGATAAATGTGTTGCACGTGTTTTGTCCTTCTGGGTCTCCACTTACTTTCAGACTGCAAGTTTATTTAGCAATTAAACACTGTCACAACACCCACTTGTTAATCAGGGTATGAGAAACCTGGCAGCCATTTCCTGAGTCCTTATTAACAAAGAAGAACAGGGAAACACGGAGTACGTGAAAGGACACTGTTTTCTCCGGCATCTCAGAGCACATCCGTATTACAAGGGCTTTATAACAAAGGTCTCCTGGAAGAGCCCTCCAGCATAAGATACAGCTTAAAATGCAGCAAGAGCTTTTTGCCAGCATAGCTGGCTGACCTTTCCTCGTGCAGAGGATACACTGAGTCCTTACAGAGGGCACGTGGACCTTTTGGTATAGGTATGTCAGAAGGAGGGGTGAGAAAGTCAGCGTGGGGGGAAAGGTGGTAACTCCCTCCTCTCACCTTGCTGTGCAAACAACCTTTTCCAGCGAACACCTTGGCCTTAGCAAAGGATTGCGGTGTGACCCGTGATGCACAAGGCACAGATGTGATTGTGTGATTTATTTGAAGCTTTCTTGCGTGCGTATGAGTGCTGGTGGAAATGGTGGAGGCTCAGAGTCCTATGGTGGGAGGCTGCAGGAGGATGCGTCTCAGCAAGGGCACGTACACCCGCTGTAATCAAATTCAGACACCTAATGTCACTTCTCCCAGCTATTTCATGCTATCCCTGCTGTGACACCCCTTCCCTTTCAAGTCTCAGGGTAATCCTAGGAACTGGTGCTTATTACTATTTCTCAAGCCAAAGGTTTCCTTTGAAGAGACTTTTTCTTAGGGAGTTGTGAAGACTAATGCAATCTTCAAATCTTTCTCTGGCAATCAGCCCCTCACAGGTGACCTCTCCTGCCTGTTCTTCTTGGGAAAGGCTTTGTGTCCTCCCTCAGCCTTGCACAAATGCTGCAGCACGTGGCCCGGCTGTATCCCACATCCACTGTGTGCAGGGATTCAGCTGGGTTTTGCATGCCTAGAGCTGTTAACACTGACCTCAGGAAAAAGAGTAGGAATGATTTGAGAGGTGTTTCAGGAGACAATGTGTACTGCATAGGCAGCTTCAGGAGGAGTGACTCGTGATCAAGGCTCACTCATATGGGAATGAGGTAAACAGAAAGTTTTAGGTACACACCAAATACTGTCCTGGTGTATGTACTCATGGTGTGTTACTCAGCTACTCGATGCTTCTGTATCATTTCAGATAGTGTCTGCTCCTTATTAAATAGCAGAGACCAAGCAAGACCTCGAGCTGGGCAGGTGTCTGTTCTGTAGGATTCACATCTGTTGCCTATGGAAGAGGCTCCCTGTTTGAGTAAGGGTTGTGGCTGTACCTGGCAGGACAGATTTTATGTGTAGTTTTAAAAGTACAGCTACATCTATTTATTCATTCAGCCTTACGAAACCGTCACAGAAATTTATCAGCTCAGCCACAAAGACTAATCTTCCAGCTTTAGCAGGATGGAAATACTAATGACGTTTTACTTGTCCATCAAAAATAATTACTCGTCCCAGCTGAGTGGGCAAGTAGAATTTGCAAGACTCAATTAAATACCTACATTTAGGAGAGTTTGTATGATGTTCTTGTTGTAAAGCACTTTGATTCTTACCAGAGCTGTATAAATTAACCACTTCAGTGCTTTCTGAGAAATGTCCTCTGGGTCAGAACCGAGATTCATTGGCACCTTTTGCGCTGTTAAGGGAGGCTTAGACTGAAAGCAGGTAATAGAAAATGTCTACAGTAGCAAAGTAATTGCCACTGAATGCAGTAGTGGTAAATACATAATACTAAATGATACATAATAATAAATGAAGTGACACTGTATAAAAAGGACCAGTATTTTCTCAAATATTTTTATGAGACTTTAGTGCTCGTTTAGTCAATTAGGAACCACATATTGAACGGAGACCCACTGAAGCAAAGCCCAGCAATGAGTACTGCTGTGGAGCCAGTCCAGAGATGCTTGTGAAGAGATTAATTTCATGGAGAAACTGGGCTTCTCACATCTTGGTGCTGTGCCTCTGGTGTGCATGTCCTGGTCATCCCCGCTGATTGTGATGGTCCCTTTGCTTTCTGCTCTCATGTTGCATATCCTTTGGGGAGAGTTGAAGAGGAGGCACTAGGCTCTCCTGAGCACTGCAGTGATGAGGTGCAGCGGGATTTTAGAGCACCTCTATACCTTAACAGTGTGATTTTATCGTCACTGGGGTTGTGATGAGAGAAGTCCACGGACCACAAAAAGCCAGTGTTTCTGATGAATAAACCACAAGTTTATCCACATGCTTACTATAAGCATTCCGTATAGCTACTGTGAGTCAGCTAGTGATGTTTCTGAGAAACAGGGGACCAGTGGTCATCACCTGCAGGGACACTGCATCAGACATATTTGGGCCTGCCTTTTTGAGGAAGAAAGATTCCTTGAGCTGTTTCCTGGGACATTCCATGTACCTTAGGAGGTAAAAGATTTCTTCCAAGGAGCTGGTTTCCACTGCTGCGAAGCCAAGTGTTCTCCACGTAGGTAGTTCTGGGTTTAATTTCTGACAAAGAGGAGATTAGTTCAGGATTTATGTAATGAAGTCCTGGATGTAGGATAAATTGAATAGCTCCATTTGTTCTGACGTAAATCACAAAGCACCTGCAGTCTGAGTGGCTGTCCCTTAAATGTCACAGGGGCATGGGTCATTGTGAAAATATTACAGGTTTGAGTCACACACTTAAATAGAAACATGAAAATTGGAACTCAAAGAGAGCTGTCAACTCATCGAGCTCGTCACCTCACTTGTAGTGAATATGCCCTAGGACCCATCCGGAGCAGTGTCTGTTGGCTAGAATAACACTCCACCGTCGAATCAGTTCAGTGCAAATCTTGAAAGTTGCCAACTAAATATAAATGTAAAAGGCTCTGATGACATAAATGCATTCAAAATTACATTTTTTAAATTTTTTTGTTTAAGTATGCCTGGCTAGAGCATTGGGTGGAATATTTCTGAATAGTGTAGGAAATAAAAAGACCATTAACAAAAAAGACCATGACAGGAAGATTTCAGTGTGTGTTCCGATGTGTTTTATAGCCAATACTCAGGCAGTTTGCAAAAGAAAGGGCAAATAATAAAACATTTTCCTCTTAAAAACCAAAAAAGCTTCCATCCACATTAAAACCTATGGACCACCCACCAGTTAATTAAGCCTACAGCAACATAATGACTATTCAGCAGCATTAAGCACTCAGAATTAGGTAACAAATTTACTCAGCCAGCCAGTGGCATTAAATAACCATACACACATAACCTCAACTAGTCAATAAATCAAAGCTATGCAAAATCATTACTCCCCTGAATGTCTTGTCTTCTCTGAGATTTCTGCTTCCTTTCCAACAATTGTGCACATTAAAGGCTTTTCCAGGGTACCTGCTGGAAGGGCATCCAGTTGAGATGGACAGGGAGAGGGAACAAGTGCCAAACCTGGAAGGAATGGTCTGCTAAGGAGTCCTTCCTGCAAGAAGGCGCTTACAGCTCAAACGTCTCTCCTGCGTGTGAATGGGAAAAACTACTCCTGGAGGCTACACAACTACTAGTTAAGTCTATTATGAGTAGATTAGTCCTTGTTCTCGATTTCAGTGTTTTTACAGACAGTTGGTCAATGTACTTAGTTTCTCAGTGCCTTGGTTTCCACCCTTTAAAGAGTAAATATCAGTTCCTTCCATCATGGAGAGAATAAATACGTTGCAAATGGTGAGACAGTGAAATACTAGAGCACTGGAGCCAAATAACTGCCTTAAAATCTAGGTCATACTAGATCATGACCCATGTGCTATAATCCACCCAAAGGCCTGTTCACAGGTGACCCTCAGCTCATCTGTCATGTTCTTCATGAAATGCTCGACGTTTATTGCTTCACCCATGAGGAGGTACAGGGGGAAGCCTTCTGGAGAGTGCGGAACATTGAGCTCCTCTTACGGTTGCATGGTTTTCAATGTCTGGAATTCTAGATGTTGCCTTCTGTTGTCAAAGGTCATATAATAGAAACCTCTCTTATTTGAGCACAGGTGTCAGGATCAGTCTGGGTGGGTCATTGCATCAGACTGGGCAGTGAAGTTCACACCATGGGAAATTATATTATGGTCAGATAGCTACTGGGAGGCAGGCCATGACCTGAAGGATTGTCCTTGCCACCAAATTTTTCATTCTTCTTAAAAAAAACTTTTATTCCTAAGCCTTCCATTGAGCAGATGTCACTGGAGATTGCATGTCAATATATGGTGTGGGGTGATAACGTATTAGAATTTTCTCAGAAATAAAAATGTTTAAAAATTTCCAAATAGCTCTGTGGAAACTCCAAAAGAAACTCCTACAGCTTCGGCTACTTTCTATGTGACTCTAAAATGGTAAGAAATACAAAGAGCTCAATTTTAATGGTTACATTTCAAGAATGAAAGCAATAAAGAAATATAGACAGGATAGAGATGCAGGTAGGGACCAAGTCAGTGGGCAAGAGGAAGGATGAAAGAGCTGTAAGAAACAGACAGAGAATTATCTATCTGTAGCAGGCAGGAAAACTAACATAATGTGAAGAAATAGAGAGAAACTCTTTATGAATATTGATCTATATTATTCATGCCTTCCAAAAATGTGCTGGGAAAAAGAAGAGTCCCCTCCTTGTGAAATGCACTGTGAAAAGGGACAAATACAGGACTGAAGAAAAGTGCTTGCTGTATATATGGTTGTGTTTCCTGTATTCTATTATGGAAACTAGTCTCAAATTATTTCTCCCCCTTACAATGATCAGCTTGTAATCGTGGTGTCTTTTGGTTTAGAGAAACGTGGCATTTCATGAAGAAGAATCCAAATGCAAAATCAGGTACCTGTAGAACCAAAGACTCCAGAAAGTCAGAATTCATGGTTCCTATAAACTCAGAACAGCAGTTCCTGCAAATTAGACAAAATGTAGCAGTTCAAGATTGCCAGTTTATCAGGTCAGTCGAAAAGTGCATCACTCACCCAAGCTCCATCCAGCACCAGCTGGATTTGAGTCTCTGGCAAATCTATTTAGACAGTAGTGGTATGTGAGCAAAACCCCAGGTGATCAGGTCTGCGGCACAAACCCAAAATGAGTTTGTCACTCTTAAATTCCCGCATACACTGGTGGAAGATTGCTGGAAAATGAAATGAAGAAATGGCAGAAGCAGTTTAGTTTCCTGTCAGCTGCGAGGTGCAGACAGCCTTACAAGAATATGATACATAAGCAAGCTCTTGTCAGTGTAATCTGGGTAGGCACACTAGCATGAAAGAGAAGGTGCTCAGATATTAATGGTCTGTGGCTGGAGTTCTGTTACGTGACCTCAGTGGTCTCATCACAGCAGAGGGTGTCTCTGTTGGCCTTCCCAGCCTTTGCTTCCCAGGTGGGTTGTGCTCAAGGTGTTCATCCTACAGCTGATCACACACATACAAAAACAGTGGGAATCTGCCAGGCTCCTGGCAAGGCATAAGCATGCTTGCTGCTGCAGTGCCGGAGCTCCAGGTTTCTCATGCTGCACAGTAGCCGGTAAGACTAATTTTGTTTAAATATGGGCCAACCACATTGCGGAACTAATTTTTGCTGGGCTTCGGGACATAGTCTAGGTTCTGTTTATGGCTTAAAAATAAAAAGGAAGAGGCAGGTTGAAATCAGTGAGGTTTTTTTTCTGCTTGTTATAGGGTTAGGTGGTGCTGTTCACTTTCAAAGTGGGTCCAAGAACCTCACTTTGAGACAGACTTTATATGAATAAGACTGTGCACATAGTGAGTGATTTGGAATAGCTTCTCTTGAACAACTGTTTGTGCCGTAATTTCTGTTTTTTATCTGCCCTTGTTACTTGATAGTTTTCATTCTGCAAAGCCCAAACGTACCTTTCTTCTTCTGGCCTCCTTCTATAAGCCAGTTACAAGTGGAGAGGTTGCAGAGGATGTAGAGTCCAACAGGTCCGCATTGCAAATACTCAGTTTTAATACTAGGCTGGGCTCCACCTGCTCTCTCAGATCTGTGCCGAGGTCTTGGGTACTGCAGAAAAATAGGGGAGCAGAAAGTATGTGTTTGTGCATCAGAGGGTTTCTCCTGAGAAGTGCTGAGTATTTTATTATTTAATTCCAGGGGATATATTGAGAGTCAAAGACGCAAAGTTTCTCAAGTGATCAGGCCCTTAATAAGTAGCAGCAACCCCAGTGTGACACACAAACTGGAACGGTGTGTGGGGTCACACCTCTCATTCGGCAGCGAGTGACTTACATAAGGAAACCCCTGTGATTACAAACAGGTGTCACATCACTTTTTCTATTAAAGTGATCAAATGGGTTGAAATCCTCGGAGACTCTGTTATTGAGGTTTGTGCTCGGGGCTGCGTAGCCCAATTGACTGCAGTCTCAGGGGAGGGGGAGCTTTGCACAGGAAATGAACTCTGGTCAGCTGAATTTTCTTTAATAATTGCCTCAAAGTCTATTATGTGTGCACCACATCAAATAATTACAGGTCCCTCTCTTTTTTTTTAACCTGTTACCTAGGTCTGTTTGCCTTGGAAAATCAAACTTAGTTATTTACTCCTTGAACTGGTTCTTCTACCTTTACTGCATTCAGGGTTTTATCACTGGGCAGAGTAAAACCCCATGAAGGAAAAGCAGTCTTAAAAGTATAGTGATATGTTAGTTGCCTGAACAAGGTAAAGAGCACAGAAGTCAGACTGTTGTTTCTTGCAGTGTTACTGATACATGACATAAAACAATTTTTGGCGTTTACAGGTTTTACAAACTGTTCCTTTGAGCCATTTTCAGGTTCATCTTTCATTTTGCATAGGGCAAGGAGGTTTATTGAAAACAAAGCATTTCATTTCACAGTAATGAATTATCAGTGAGTTATTCCTGTGAAACCAGTGGCTGGTTGCAATCTCTGGGAACCCTTTTACCTCTTTGTGCCGCTCCCCAAGACTTCTCAATGAATAGGCTTCCATCTCCCTTATTGTGAAGGCAGGTCCAGGTTATGTGGTTAATGTTTCTTCTGATTGTTCAAAACTAATGTAACCCAGGAGTAGTTTTAAAGGCAGGAGATGGCCTTTCCCCTGCAAGATGCCAGTGCCCTTGATTGACCCCACTGGGTTGTTCAAGAGCCCAACTAAAAAGCGAGTACCTACCCTTGAAAGCAATCCTAGGCCACAGCTTACATTAAGTGGTGGGTGGTAAATTAGTCCCTGATTCACAGCGCTTCTTGTTGCTATTGCTCTGATACCAAAGGGTGGGAAATAACACACAAGCACAGGATTTCCCCTTGCAATCAAACACTTTCTGACTTTGGCTCCGACAGATACATGCAGGTGCAGTGAAGCACACAGATGCTTGGAGGGAGTTTTGAATATCAATTTCTGTTTCAGGCTGGGGTTTTTGGTTGTAGTGTGTGGGTGTGATACAGTAAAAACCACTACCACATTAAGCTATTGGAATTATTTCTTTGCATTTGAAGTAGTAGCACTCATCTTTTTGTTTCAGGTAACATCCCAACTTTCCATGAATGCCCAATTCCCTTGTAATTAAGCCATTCCACTTCAGCCATAAATATGGTCAAAATATGGTATTTTGTAGCACCGCAGCCATTGGATTGCAGTCCTTCTGCAGGTGTGCTGCAGTAAGCCATGGCAATGCAGCTGCCATGAAAGCGTCTGGGAGAGCAGGGCCCAAATTACTCCAGCTGCATAGCAATCAGGCTAAATTGCTGTTGGTTTGATCGAAAGGACAAATAGGTTGACAATAATACACGGCCATATTGACAGACAGCCTTTCACAACAGCTATATAAGCTGAATAGAAAAAAGGTAGGATAGGACTTCAGTGCATAGCCTAACAATTAGGTAGCCCATTTCTGTTTTATTTTTCCACTAAATGCTATTATACTTGACATTTATGTGTGTTCACTGCGATAATTTTAAATTGCGTTATTGGAATAAAGAATGGTATGTGAAAGCCACAAATGATAGCTCATTTAGTGTTTTCCTTGTGGCTTTGGCTCATCATGGTTTTTGACTTACAAAAGCCTTGGCTATTGTACAAGTGGGCACACTGAGGAAAAAAAAATACACACATTTTGGACCAGGTTTTTAAATGAGTTGAAGCTTCTTTGCAGTGGAACTGTATGGTCTGGTAGGGTGGGTTTGCAGATGGGGCATTTCTGTGGTCATAGGTTGTGGTACATTGAGCGTGCAACGTGCTGTGGGGCAAGTGTGTGACATGATGGTTTTCTGATATTTTCTAGTGTAGGCAAGAAGTTGCAGAGGGTTCATCTCTCAGAGGTCAGACTGTTCCAAAAGGCAACTTAGAAAGCCAGACATGAAGGAATAATGCAAGAATTTGGAAAGAGAGGAAATTGAGCTGAGGCACAGAATAGCTTGCAGCAAGCAAGTGACCTAAAAGGCAACAAGAAAAGGTAATATAAATACATTAGGAACACGTGGAAGGCAAAATAAAGTGAGAGGCAGTTACTTAATGTGGAAAGAAAACAAACAAGATGGCTGAGAAATTTTTTGTTGTCCTTTATTTCATTCTTCTGAAAGGAATTTGTAATATATTTGTGAAATTAAAGTGATTAATTTTAACAAGGAGATAGGTGACCACATGAAAACAGGGGAGGAGAAAAGGTGACAAAATACGTAAATAAGTCAAACACGTTTAATTCAGAGGTGCCTGACTAAAATCGCCTATGAGTACTTGGGGAATGAACCACAAGGAGGGAAAACGAAGCCTGAGAGGATGATCAGCCACTCAGTCTGATTCCTATAGCCCAAAGGAGGAAGGACCTATCCATTAATAAGACTACAGAGGATAATAAGGAGATAAAAATAGACCATGTGAATTTGTCGAGTATAAATTGTGTCATCCTAGTAACAGGATAAGAACTGCCAAGTGGATAAAAAGTAAGTGGTAGATGTGATACATTGTGAATTTAGTAACGCTTTCAACACTGTTCCAAATGACATTTCCCGAGCAGTCTAGAGGAAAATGCATTAGGGTACTATCATCTTGAAGTGGGCATAGAGCTGCTTGAAAAGCAGTGGAGTAACCTATTGATGGTTTGCTGTTGAGCTGGGAGAGCATTTCACTGAAATTTACCCAGGCATCGAGCACTGGGCTTTATTGTAATCAATATTTTCAGTGACTTGGATGATGGAGGATAATCTACCCTTCTAACATTTCCTATTGATGCCAGGCTGGGATGGGTTACAGACACTTTGAATTACCAGATTAGAATGCAGAGTGACATGGATATGCGTGCCAAACAGCCTCAAGTCATTAAAATCAAGTAAACACAAATACTAACTACAAGCCTGAAGAGAAAAAAATCAAATGCAGAGATATAAAATGGGGAATATTTCCCTGGGCAGCAGCAGTGCACACAGGGACCTGCTGTTAAAGTGGATCATAAACTAGATAGGCATTGTTGATGCTGTTGTAAAGATGTAAGGGAATTTCATGTGGGGATGTATTAATAAGAGTAGCATGAGCAGGATGTGGGAAATAGTTATTCTGCTATATATACTTTTTTTTTTGTGCTTTGAGGCACACTTCAAGAATGATATGCACAAATCCAAGAGAATCTAGGGGAAAGCAAGAAGAATGACAAGAGTTAAAAAAATAAAATAAAATAGCCCTGTTGGAAGAGTGAGTCTGTTTGATTTAAAATGGGAGGATTTCAAGGCATGTCCAGTGCAGAACAGCTTCTTAGAAAATGGAGAGTGGTGAGTCAGAAACAGAGTAAGAGCGAAGGGACTTATTTTTCAGTAAGGAAGTTTTAAGTTCATTAGCAGGAAAAAACTTTATGATTCTAAGAATAACTAAGCATTGAAACAAGCTTGAAATGGTTGATAGCAGAAATAGGAAATATGACCTTGTCTGATTAAGGATATTATGGCCAAAATGGTGATGCTCTTTAATAGCACTGGAGAAACTTAGGAATTGTTTTCAATATCCACCATTCAGGAATTCTCGCAGTCATCAGGGTGTGATCTAAGGGCAAATTGTTGATCAAGCCAGCTTCTATTTTTTGTGACTCACTCTTCACCCATCCTCAGATCTAGGGCAAGATTGCAGTTCATCAGTTGCATCCTTGCAAAAAGGTTAGGTTCTTCCATACTCTTAGCTGGCTATTCCCATTCAGTATCCTGGATTCAACATACAGAAAACCTACAGTTGCTGATTCTTGATGCTCAATGATGGTTTAATGACAGATAACAAAAAAAAAACAAAACAAAAAAACCCCCAAAAAACACAACAAAACAGAAAAAAAAAAAAAGAAAATGCGATGAAACTATACATATTTTATTGCATGTAATATTTATATATACTACTATAGCATAATACAAAATATTATGCCCAAAACTGGACTTGAAATAATGTAACGAGGGCAGTTTGCACTGCAGATTTCCAGATAATTAGCTCTGTTCAGTGCCATTTGCCTGTAAGCATTAGGGTGGATGTGCATGAGTAGAACAGCGTTGTGCCAAAGACGGTGAATGAAAACCTAGTCCTACTGATATCAGTGATCATAGTTCTGGTGCCTTCTAAGGAAGGAAAATTGTACCAAAAGGAGTAGAGAAAGGCAGCCAATTTGAAACTTAGAAATAACAGTATGTCACAACAGATATGACTGGAGTCCCAAAAATAGGTGTCCAGTCTGAGCACCCATGTTTGTCAAGCCTGGGGATGGACTGTGCTGAGACAATACAGGCCTTTTTTCCCAGTCACTGGCAGGAGAAGTTAACTGTCCTTCGTAGTACGACACTTGAAGGGTGTTGGAGAATGGTCAGCACTTGCAGTCTTTGCTGGCTGAAATGTCACAGAGGTCACAGGCAATATTTCAGTGAAGCTGAAGATCTAACCTCACACTCCCACCCAGGGACAGAAGTTCCTCTTTTTCCCCTTATATATACAAGGAAGATACTGTAGTAGGTTCTGTGATTCTATGATTCTATTAATAATTATCAGGGATAAATATAATTTGCATCTTACAGATGTCTTTCAGAGGGAGGTTTTCTGGGAAAGGTATTTCACTAGTCCCTTGTGAGTTCAGCATACACTGAAATGGATACATTGTTTTGGGGGAAAAAAAATAAAGCTGATAAAAAATTGTTTTGGATCAAAAATATTTTATTTGATCAGTAAATGAAAAAAGCAAATCAGTTCTGTCCTTCTTTTGGTCCTAGCTGCAGGCGACAATATTGGCTAAGCATTGAGAAAGTGAGGGGGTTTTATGACATTTTAAAGAAAGAAAACTAATTCCATTTGTAGAACGTCCCTTTTTTAACACTCCTGTTTATGAGAAAACAAATGCATAATGCAATATAGATCTTTTTATGGTGCAAATTATGTTTGAAATTGAAATGCATTCCATTTCAGAAATTGTATGCTGTTCTGAAAAGTTAAATATGAGCTTGAAAATGTGGAAATAAATTAGGTCTTTTCATTCTCTCACTAGTAAACTTTAACAAATAAAATTTAATACCCTTGAAGGACAAATGATTCAGAGCACTGAAAGCAGAAAGCCTCTGTGGATTTGGGTCGTGCACTCAATCATTTCTTCTAAACTTAAGCATACCTATGAGAAACACCCTTAGTTCTTTATATGTTAAAGCCTGGATCTGAACTCCATACTTTTGTCACAATTTGATATTGAGATATAAATCACTAAACAGAAATCTCCATAAAGCCTCATTATAGAAGGGGTTTCTGTTAGTAACATTGATTAATTTGCTGATTTACTGCATGCTCATCATTGATCAGATGAAGTTCTCAGCCTGCTAAATGTATTCCACATGCATCAAGTGAAGTTGGTATTTATGAAATCAAGTACACTGAAACTCAGACAGTTGTGCCTTTCCCAAACATAGTTTGAGCTTGGTACGTTATGAAATTGTAACATGCATTTGTAATCACAAACCCAATTAAGGAAATTACTGATTTCTGAAAATGGACTTCCGCCCCATTGAAATCCACAGTATTTAAACTTATGCTTAATTCTGTTAAGCTTGTGCTTTAATTTGCCTGAATGCTAGCCATGGTTTAATATTTATGTTTTGGTATCTAAAAGAAAGATGCTTGATTTTGTTCGATGTACACAGTTAAGCTCTTGGATTCCAATTTATGAAAGAAAAAAAACCCAAAACTTTTCACTTGGATGCATTATTATTATTAAAATAAAATTTTTGAGCCTGACAGAAATGCAAAGTCTGCTTGACATATTATCACACATGTGGTCTGAAGTACCCAAAATGGACTCTGAGATACAGAAGATGCAATCTCCTTTGGTTGAACAGAACAAGTAATAAAGAACATTCTTTCATGGCTTCTTCACAGAAGGACATGATTCTTCTTTTATCATATTTTCTTCATTCAAGGGCATGCTCAGATTAAAGAAGGATTTTATAAGGTTTTTCAGTGCTATTGATCAAAATAAATGCAGGCGTTGGTGTTTTTTCCCCATCTGCAACTAGTCAGAAAAATAAACCTATCAAATTGTAAGCACTTTGGTCATGGTGATGTATTTATTTCTACTCAGGTTTGAGTGTTGTACCTCATATCTTTCAGTAAAAGCAAAGTGGAGAAAGCTTAAGAAAAGGTAAAGGAGGAAAAGTGTTTTCTTGGTTCAGATTTGGAAGTCCTTACTTCCAACATGAAAATCTTGTTGTGGTTTGGGCAAGATGAGTAGTTTTTGCCTCATCTAAAATAGGGTTTTTCTGTTTGTAATCTCTTCTGTCAGTTAAGGTTTGCCACTCTCCTTGTAGAGGACATTCTTAGACAATTTTTATATAACACTTAATGGTCAAGGTACAGGAGTGGTTGCAGCACTAATAATAAACACATGGATCTGACTGTTGGTGTTTGCATTCAGAGTATGAGCTCACTAAAAAATCAAAAGTAACTAAAATTATAGCTGGTATTTAATTTGGAGAGCCATATGTCATGTCTCAGCTTAACGATGAGGGAATATTTTTCATAAAAATCTCAGTTTAGTCTTATTGTAACAAGAACAAAGAATTCACACAGAATCACACACAGAATCTTCTTGGTTGGAAGGGACCTTTGAGATCATCGAGTTCAACCAACATTAAAAAAAAAAAGAAAAAAAAGAAAAAACCAACACCAAAACAAAACAAACACCCACAACCACACACCACACCCACCCACAAACAGATGCAATTCCTTATGGAAGAGGAAAACAACTGGGAAAACCATGAAAAACCACAGCAGGTTCCACTTCAGAGAAGCAGGCATTCAGAAAAGCTTCTAAAACTCATACAGTGGGCACTTCTGTGGGTAAAATGTGATCAAAACTCTGTGTGATAGGCTCATCTTCATGCACTACACACCTATCAGTTCAGTTAACCTTCCTCTGTCTGATGAAATAATTACATTGAGAGCATGATGATGCTCCATTTTAAGCCTGCCATTGCTGATGGCTTATTATTTTGTCTACTTCAACTTAAAAAAAGTGCAAAGAATGTGAAACCTGAATGCACAAACCTTTGGTCCCACTGGCAGACAGTCTGATTTACCAGATTTCCTCTAACAGCATGACTGGAATATCTGAAGAGGAAGAACAAGCGTGTCTTGGAAGCAAAAAATCAACACCTGATTTTGCCCTGTACAGACAGCTCATTTGAAGCATAGAGTGCTTTTTTCTATGTGTGCCAGAGGAACCTGGGCTATCCCTGTACAGCAGTTCAGAGGATCTGACTCCTCTTGCTCCATACCTAGTCTTCTGACATATTTGCTGAATACTAGACTTTTCAATACCTGTATCTGCTTTACCCAGGTATCTCTGCTGTCTTTCAGCATGACATCCAGAGCACTGCAGTACACCCTTTGCATGCATGGGCATAGTTCAATCATCTTAAGTTGACTTGTCTACTGGACTGGATTTACTCCACTTGGATTAGTAGGACCTTTCTTTTAGGCTTGTTTGTCCTTAAAATCGTAAATCCATCTTAAAAAGTAAGTTTCATGAGAGTGCTCTGTGTCTTTTAGCATAGTTATAGTGTCTATTCCAGGAATTGTGGTGAGACAAATTCACCCTTGTGTCTTCTGTTAAGATGTTTATGGTCCATGTTACATTGTTGGTCAATATGTTTTCCACTTTGTGGCTTCCAAAGCACTGAAGATACTTGATCATATTCAAACAACATCAGAGTTGGCTTACAACAGAAGGATGAACTCTCCCTTATTTGGAGATTTTAATTATATTCCAGCTCTAAAACAGTGCCCATCATTTTTAATGTCTTTGAATGTGTTAAGTGATGGTTAGCATCTGTCTCTATGGCAGGAGAATGAGATAAATATTATAACGTTTCCAGTAGTTGTATGCTGTAGAAGAGCAATGGGTCTTAAATTCAGATTGGGACAGTGCAAGTTTTTTTCCTTCCTTCCCTCTGCCTTTGCTGATGAGCAGATCCCTTATGCCACAGAGCACAAGGGGGTGCTGCCTCTTGAAGTGCACTGAGAAAGTCTATCTTTAGTGAAGGAGATGTTTAAGAAACAGAACCTTCAGTCCCAGTTCTGTGTAAATGCTCTGAGTGAGCTCATCAAAGAAGCTGGCAGATAGATAAAGGCATCTCACACTACGCAACCCTTTAGTTTTTCTTCTGTGGTTCATAGATGTCAGATCTTGTTTCTTTGATGATTTTCTTCTAGTTCTCTCCATCTGTGTGGAGAGAGTTCTCCGCAGCTGAGAAGGATGAAATCTGCAATTTGTTCATGGTCAAGCAAGGCAATTAGGCAGTAGTAGTTTAATTAGAATTAGAAAAGACAATAATACCATTGTGCTTTAGGTTGTCTTATTATAGAACATTAAAGTCCCAGTAAATGCCATGTCCTTTGGTTAAATGCAGAAGTTTCCAGAATAGGAAAATCTTGGCTGCCGGAACCATTGGGCATGCTAACTTAATAAAGTAGTCAAAGCCATTGTTTACCTAGCTATATTCCCAAAATAGAGCCTCTTGATTCCCTTCAACTAAAAAAGTCAATGTTTTTTTTAAAGTTTTTTAACAAAAACCCCACCGGACTTGGTTCTGTACAAACACAGAGCAGACAGATGGTCCCTGCCCTGGAGAATTGGAGTCTGAGACCTTACATTTTTCCTGGTGACTTTCTGTGTTTTCTCTGATTTGGACATAAGCACTGGCAGGCCAGAAGACCTTGTTCGCTCGTCCTTCCCCCACTGCTTTCATATGTATATGACATTCAGCAGAGATTTGGACTTTTGGGGTTTTTTTCTGTTCTTTCATAACCCAGTACTACTTTATAAACTCTTTCAGAGTCTGAATGATGCTGAGTCAATGCAATCCTTCCTTGTTACTGCATCTCCTAAAAGCTCTATCAGTCTGGTAATTGTCTGGTATATTACTTCTCATCTGCAAGAAAACTGGCCTTCTAGATGAAGGTAGAAACATTCAATACGTGAATCGCTATGGAAAATTACTCTTTGATGTTGAGTAAATTTTAAGATCTACAATTGTACTGCTTCATATTAGTAAAACACAGATATAATATCATCAGAGTTGCTATCTTTTATTAATAAATTAAGCCTTATTTTTGTCTTCAAGAGAGTAATAGTTCGTACAGGCTGGAGACGTATAAAAGAAGTCACTCACATTCTGTTGTGGAGAAGAAATTTCTTCTCTTTCCTTCTGTTTCCCATCCTTTTTACTTGATTTGGCCATGAAGTTTTATGCCTTTTCAAAACTTCACACAGCGTTTTTGTTCCATTGTTCTGGTCTTACTTTCTTTCTGCCATCACCTCTCTAAAGGTGAGAAAAGAAGGATGAGCTTAAGCCTTTTTCCTTTCATATTTATTGGGGGGAAAAAGGGAAGACAGAAGAATCAGAGAAAGATTAAGGAAGAGAGTAGGAAAAAAGACAACTTTCTATTTCACTATGATTTTTCTAAAATTTTTATTTTTCTCTGAAAAATTAACAGAAAATATCTTTTTTTGAAAAAACATACTTATATTGGAAATATTTTAGTGTGTTTGTCTGTTTTTTTTTCTAAGCTTTATTTTTTTCCTTTAATTTTTCTTTCTATTTTTCTTTTTATCTGTTGATGTGTTCCAAGATTAGTCTAATATGTCTCTTTCCAGCAGACGCCACTGAGAGTTCTGGTTCCCTACTCACTCATATTTGGCTGTGGATTACCAAACTGCAGAAGATACTTTCCACACTGATGTATGTGTATCTGAATGAATTTCAGACTGTAATTTCATTGGGACAGGGGCTGCATCATTTGCTTTGTATGTTTGTACCACACCCAGCATAGCGCAATTCATTAAAACCAGGGTCGTGCCTATCAGGCTTTTTATCAGCTTTTTGCTCTTCTTAACTTCAATATCTACTCTATCTTTCCCTATTTTCTGCCTGTTTCTTCAACACTGCCCAGTTTTCCGAGTGCTTAGTCTTCTTCTGTGCCTGCCACACTCTTCTCTCCTTATATCCACTGCCTCTTTTTGGTCCCCAGAAGCCAGGTTCCTTCCTTGCTTCACCTTCCCATCTTTCCTTCCAGCTTCTCCAAGTCACAGATCTCCCTGCACTGTGGTGGCTTCCCCAGGGAGCAGCGTGATGCATGGTCATGGTGTTCAAATCATCAGCACTTGCACATACTGATAATTAAAGGGTTAGAAAAATAATGCAGTGTTAAGTGTAAACGATGTCAGATTAAAGGTTATACAATTAATTCAATTAAACTGACAGCAGGAAGCTGGGTAGGAAGGGGTTCAATTTCTTATCCCAACTAGCAGTTATTTTACCTCCCTAGCTATCATTAAAGAGAAAAAAAAGATAAGCCCTAGAGACATCCCTGACTGCCAGTGCAAATATTCTCATGAAAGTACAGAAAAATCCTTAGGACGTAGATAGGACTTATACCTTCTAAGCAATGTACTTGACAGTCCTTAATCCTGTTGACTTAAGGCATTCTCTGAATATTCTTTTTACATTTCTGTAAGAATGTCTGAAAAGTGGGACAGGAGATTTTCTATCAAAAATGGTACGTAAGCATCAAATCCATTTTGCAGTTTGCAGATGTAGATTGTTGTGGAAGTAAATGGAGGGTGTTTTGAAGATAAGAGGAAACATCTTAGATGCAATTACTTATAAGAAAAGTAACCTCAAAGTCAACTGGTTTTGTAAATCGCAAACAAAGTGTGTTAACTTTTGGCCTCCCCATGCTGTAGTTGACCATGCGACTCAGCAGGAATATAATCACATTTATAGATGTTAAGGTCAGAAAGGACTATCCCAACTGAATTGCTGCATGAAGAGGTCATTAAACTTTCCTCTGACCTTCCTATATTCACCCCAATGACTAAAGACAGGGATTTTAAAACAAACTGGGAGGAGCAAAACCAAGGAAGAAAAATACAGATGCAAAATAGCTCCTTTGCTGTGGTCTAAGTGCTAATGTTGTAGAAAAAGAAATGCTAAGTAAGTAATTCTGGTTTGTAATTGGACTAAATATGATCATGTACCCTTTCCGTGTGATGAAGGGGATGGACAAAAAATATACTGTCTTTTTATATAGAGGTATTTTAAATGGGCCTCTTTTCTATTTTCTTACAGAATTTTAACATGAATTGGGAAATTCTCTGGTTCCTGGCTGCCTGCTCTGAACAGCCACTGTATGCCATGTGCATGTCAGCCCATTTGGTTGTGTTATAAAGTGCTGGAGGTGGGTTAAATTTACAGATTAAGACACCTAAATATCAGTGTCTGCATGACTGTCTAAACTCCCTTTACATGCTGTGCAGATCTAGCCAATACAGTCAGTCATGCCTAGAGAACTAAAGATGATTTTCAGACTAATATAGGTCCTTAATTTTACTTTAATTTGCAAGTTGAATCCTACCCCTAGTGTCCCACCACCATCTGGTGACAGTCCCTAATAACCAGGCACAGATTCCTGGAGAAGCTGTGTGATTTTTAGCCTTGTTTCCACCCCACTGTACCCACACGTGGCTGTGGGCATTTGCCCTGTCTGTGTCAGGTGGCTCATATAGGAAGCTAAAGGGAAGCTATGGCTCTGGGAATAGCTTCCCAGTCACAACAGGGTTAAGGAGATGGAGAAAGCTAAAGTTTTTCCTCACTTGAAGCTCTCAATCATGTAAAACCTGCCTTCATCAGCATAGCATTGTTTCCACCTGTGATATTCCAGATCATTAATTATCTCTGCTCTCACTAGTGAGTCTGACCACCTTCTCCAGCCTGTTCCTCTTTAGGAGTGTACTTTAAAAGGTACTTTGCTCCCTACCCCAAAAGAGGTGCAGCAGCACAAGTGACATTACCAGGAGATCAAGGACAGCATCGTATTAGTAACACAACAACTCCCGGTTTGCAGAGGAGAAGAAAGGAAATGAAGAAACATACTGTCCTTGCAGCAATTTCAATATTATTTTATAGGTCCCCAGAGCGTGCCAGGCATTTTCCAGATGTGAAATGCTCAGTCTTCACTTTCAACCGCTTCCCACATAGTCCTAACTGAGCGTCATTGCAGCACGTATTATGGCAGGTCAGAGAACATTTCCTTGTGGTTGAAGACCAGGGAATCAGCTTGTCCTAGTTGCGTCACAGCCGCTGGTCATCAGCCAGCCTGCCTGCCCACAGTCATCTTGAAGGCCAAAAGGGGCTTTTGAAATCACTGTTCATGAGTGCCCAGGTTGCAGGGAAGTAGCTGTTATTCCAGTTGCTCACTCTAAGGAGTTGCCAACTCAGTTGAACCCATAGGGAAAAATAATCTCCTATTAAGCTTTTTATTTGTATTTACTATATTTTGATGTCGCGACGGAGGGAAGACAGGGCCACTCAATATGAGTGATCAGCAAGCTTCGTTTATTGATTCACACAGTGGCCTTTTATGTTCTAACATAATTAGCTCATACATATTACAAAAGTTAAGCTCATGATTGGTTAGTTCTTAGAAAGATCAACTCCGCCCTTGGTTCCTTCTTTACAGTTACTTTCATCCTCTTTTCCCATGCCTGAGCAGCTGCAACCTCCCTGTTATCATACAACAATTATAGTCAAGGACAAGGTGTCTTTACCAGCCCAGTAGTTACGGGGGCTGAATCCAATGTTTCTCAAGCTTTTGCTCGGCCAGCTGGATCATGTCTACGTAACCCTTCTCAGCTAGCCATTCTCCCACATTTTGAGTCACTTGTTTTTAGGCTGGTAGACCCTTGGCTTTATTCTTTTCTCATGTGAATTGGATTTTCTTTATAGAAAAAGTGCTGACGTTGCTAACAATATTATTTTAAATGTATTTTACATACCTGAGAGGTTCATTAAAAATCATTATAGTTTAACAATCATTCTTTCTAATGTAAAAGCCAATACATTTCACATATCATCTGGAACTAGGCAGTGACTTTTCTCAATTATGTTAGGCATATAATTGAACCAAATGGAAATAATAGTTTTAGAAAATATTTTGGTGACGGTTCTGGCACTTTGCTAAGCATAATTTCTGAAAAATGTCAAAATTATTTATCATACTTTCATCTGCTTTCAAATAATGCCTTTTTTCTTGATGGCTTGTTTGTTAGGATATAGAAAAATACTACTCTCACAGGGATGGCTATGTTATGATATTTTTATTTTATTGACTCCTGTAGCACCTTCCTCTAGTTTCTTTTTCAAAGCAATGACTCCAAAACAAACCTAAAAGAGAGCTATACTCTTTGCACTGCTATAGGTGGAGTATGTTTTTGTGACATTCCTTTATACAGATACCAATTTATGAAATACCAACATCTTACATATTCTTAATACAATGGAATAAAGCGGAGCCCACTGAAGTTAATCTGGACCCTACCAGTTACCAGCAGTGTGAGTTTGCTGCCTGCTTGCACCCAGGTGCTAAATTCTTGTCCTGGAAGTCCCAGAGAACAAATAAGGCACTGCTCAGGAGAAGAAAATAATGTACAGGCAGCAGCCATTGACAGTCAGACTGTAGACATAAACCAACCCATTATCTGGGAAATAAAAATTTTATTTTAGTTTTTCCAGAAGTTTACTTTTTCTCCATGTGTTATTAGAAAAAGGAGAGGTGTCTTCCTATTCATTAATGTACTTGATTGCAACACCTTGATTAAGCCAGCAAATGAAGGCACAGAGCCACTTGTTCTGTGGCAAGACAGTAACAAGTGGCTTTTAAGATAACCTCTGATTCTGAGCCCCAATGGGAGATACTGAAGGTCAGTGTCTTTCAGAAGTAACAAGCTCAATTAAAGCGATGGGTTACCCAAACCACGACACCAATAAAAGATGCCTATTTTTAAAAAATATAGGCACTGACTATGCTATTTCTTTCAGGAGTCTTTAATGACTGGGTACACTATTGTAAAGGATAAGCTTCAGGACACTGGAGTGTATGTGACCATGTATCATTGCAAATGATGTAGTGACAGTTCTTGGGCACATCTCCAGACAAAGCAGAGAAACAGAGACCAGCAGTGTCCTTTCAACTGGATAAAATGTGTTTTATCTACATATGTTTCAAGAACAACCACATTGGACCAGAGCATTACCTAGAGAATTCAGTTAAAACAACTAAGCTCAGAATAAATTCACCATTCTGTGGGTAGATACTATTCCTGACAGTCATTTAATAGGAGAACCTGTCTTTTTCTAAGTGCACAATCAGTTAGCTTTCATTCTATGAATTTTTCTTGATTATTGAGGTTACCATATTACTTGACTTTTTCTTGATGTAGAGCAGTCTTTATAGAAACCCAGATCTTAAAGAAAACTCAGTTCTGTTCCACAGTTGCTGCGCAAACATAGCAAGGAATTTTATTTAGTTCGCTTTTCTATAAGAATTAGTAGTTTCCAAAGTCAGGGATCCCTGGCAAACCATACCTCTCTAACAGATCCCTATCAGCAAACTTTAATCTGACAGATTCACAGATACTACGGTGAACCATGTAGCATTACCTGTCAGACCACTTGCGTGTTTCAGATGATAGTCTGGGATTCACTGACAAAGCACTTTGTATAATAAATTATAATTCTGCAACTCATACAAAGAAAACAATAGAGCTGATACACGGACAGCAAGCAGTACAACTCAGTATACAAATGCAAAAATGGTGCAACACAAAACAATACTACGACACACCTTTTTTGGTGCCTCAATCAGTGAATCCTACCATTGATCTCCCCTGGAATTGGCTTGTGCTTCACAGAGAAGCTAGGCTGAAAATTTCAGGGCAGACGTTTGGTATTTACTCCACCCAGTGGAGAACATTTGGCTACAGCTCCAAGAGTGTTGAAAAAGGTAATTTTTTTTGTTATTAACTTAAATAGCAAACAGATAATTTTGGTACTAGTGCATCAGGAATGTCATAGGATATTTAAACAGTGTAATTGAATAGAAAAGGCCACCTTCAGAAAAACAAGCCCTTTACAGGAGACAGATGGAGTTCTGCTGGTACCTTATGGGCTTTTGGGTGGCACCATCACCTCTGTTTGGGCAACTGAAACAAACCTGAAGAATGGGATCTAAACTTTGGGCATCTAAACACGAGCCAGCCCACTAAGTTCCCGTGATAGTGAAGACTGTTGATTGCATTAGGGGAGCCAGAAGAGTTCAGATCACCCTAAGACAGAAATCTATGTCTAATCAATTGAACTGTGCCCAAAACTCAATTAGCTGCATTGACTGGATCTCCATGGTGTGTAGTGGGAACTCAGAGATGTAGTTTGCATGGCCGCACTCAGGCATCAGTCTACAAGCCCAGTCCCACCCTAAATGCTGTGTCATGCTCTCTACCTGTTTTGTTCCTAGCATCACATGAGACTGCATATGCAGTTCATTATAGCCTTGTGGAGGTTGTCATAGTGGAAGTGGCAAGTTTTAACACAAAATAAAATAGGGTGTTCAGTCCAAAAAATGCCTGGGAGGGATTTAGGTATTGTATGATAATTATACTTGCCTTTTTCATGTAAAAAATCATCAAAGGGTAAACAGTTAATGAAGTGATTGTCCAAGTTCAGAGTTTATTTAAAGTTCATGGCTGAGAATCTGTTGAGGAGACCAGAACAGATATTGCTCTTCCCCCTGCTCCTCTGTTGTTTCACAGCCATCTATACATTGAGGAGGAATTCAGTGCTGTTCCTTAGCTCACACATTTTAGGTTGTCTTCACAGCCCTTGCGGCAAGAAACAGCACTTCCAAATGAGAGATGCATTGCTATTTCATGTTAATGAAATGAATGTGACAGCAACCTGAAAACATTGCTAATCACAACTCTGCCTTGGGATACGAGACAGAAAAGCATTATTCCTGCCCTGTTTGGTAGGGTATTAAATACTGATTAGACTTCAGTGGAAGTACCAGGTATAAGAGAGAAAACGACCTATCCCTGTTTCAAGCAGTGCTTCCTTTTGTCGCAGTGGGTAGTTTAACCTGTTTAGGATCTATTTTTCTAGCTATAAAAATGCCTGTAGATGATTGAGAATTACTGACTCTTCAGCGCAACTCAACACTTGGATCTCTTAGCCTCCATTAGTCACAGTTCTCCTCCTCCTCAGAAACGCTGTTTCCTCATCATTTTTTTTCCCCTTTTCCAAGCAAGCAGGCACTGCCATCCTGTTGCTCAGTGCAACACATCGTAACAGCTGCCTCTCAGACTTTTCATTGTGAAGCTTGGAGGGCTTTTGGAGAGAGGGGAAACTTCTGTTCATTCTTAAATTGCCCTGGGAAGTGGCAAGTGGCTTTCTGCTGAGCCCTAAACTTTCCACCACCTCTCTAGCGAGCTCAGTTCAGCCTGAGGAATAAGTGAATGATGAACTCAGAGGTGGTGTGAGATGCTTTCTAAGCCATGCTTAATTAAAAAGTGTAAAACAAGAAAGAATAAACCTTTCTGTCTTTCTCAGATCCTTTATAAGAGACCAGATAAAATTTAATGTTAACCTCATTGAACCTCACTCTCATTTTTACTGATGCTTTTAGGCAATTCATTAAGACTACATCTAGTGACAATTAAGGAAAGTTCAATAGGAACAGATTATGATCTGGGCTTCTCAACAGTTACCAATAATTATGTTAGAATGAAAGATTTGTTCAAAATCCAGAATAGGGTACATAGGGTATGAAAAAAGTGTGCAGTGAAGGTGAAGGTTTGGGTAGCAGGGGTCCTGTGATCTGCAGCTACCCTTGGGAAGTCACTTCTTTCCGTGTCCCTTTGTTCTTCTCTAGTCCTTTTTTTTTGTTTTGTTTAGTTGTTTTTTTTTTTTTAATAGTAGTACTTAATGGCAAGGAGTGCCTCCTGGTAGATGTTTACATGACAACTAGTCCACAGGCTCCAATTTCAGAAAGGGCTGTGGGCAAAGCTATAAGGATCATTAATTATCTCTTTCATAAGTAATTGCATTTTTTTGGATGGGTGGCTTGTTTGCGGAACTTAGTCTGCTAAATAATAGCACCTTTGCATATTAAAAAATCTAAAGAACAAGGAAAGTCTCTGGCCTGGAACATCTGAAGGATACAGTAGCTAATGCAAGACCCTTCTGGGTCTGTATTGCTATTTCTACTTTTTTTAGGCACTGTTGACTCAAGGGAAAAGACAATAACATGTCCTGTTCAGAGAACTTAGTTCAGTTTAAAACCAGCAGCTTTTTCTAAGGTACTCATGGTGGTACAGAGCCCCCTCATCCCAAATTCATTGAAACCCTGCAATGAAATGGACAGCGAGTCTAGCGAGATGTAAGGATTTCAGGTACTCTGAGGTGATGTTGAACACTTTTTTAGTATTTCCCACTCAGGGAACTTGAAATCTAATGGCCAAAATGCTTAAGCGAATTTAAGCATCACTATGAGTATCAAAAGCTTTTGATTCACATGTGAGCATTACGAAAAAGAGTTTGATTTTATACTTTCTAACTTCTTTGTTGTACAACTGTTTGGTCTGCTTTCAGGGTTGTGATTGTTCTCTTCAGCCTTTGAGTATTGAGGTCAGCAAGGGACCAAGCTGTTTCTAGTTGTCCTTGAAATGCAGGCAAGAGGAGGTTTTGTGGTGGCGTGCTCCTTCCTCTGGCATCTATTGTTGCTTTTGAAAGGGGAAATAAAGCAAAATGTTCAGTTTAAATACAACGTTTAAACCTGTGGGATTGTTTTCTTTGAATGTGAGGTAGGCAGGTGAATTTCTAAAGCCTCTGAGGTAGTTTTGAAGGCAGGAAACAAACGTAAGTGGTTTTATGTCACGCTACCGTGTGGCATTTATGTAAACAGCTGTTTGAATTGCTAGGTGCTTGGGAAATCTAGAAGTGCACTTTTGAGGTACAGAAGCTATTTTTATACCTTTTTAAATAATTTCTGAGTCCACCCTGAAGTGGTGCATCCCTTGTTTTAAGCAGAGGGTGGCTGTAGGATCTTATTAAAGGGGGTTTGTTGAGGAGGATCCAAAGTGGGTCTTCTCAGCAAGGGAAGGTCAGACAGGAGCTGGGGAGCCAACAGGGCTGGCAAGGTAGGGCAGAGCAAGGTGAGTAGAGCTGGTCCTGGGATGGTAGCCAGGGCCTGCCAACAGGTCACATCTCCAGACCTGTCTGTAGGTTGAGATAGATCCACAGTCATGCCAGAGTTCAAACCAGCAGGTCAGGACTGGTGGGGCACGTGGCCAGACTCAGACGTAGCTGCAGCATCGCTCAGAGAAGTACCCAGAGTGAGGGCTGGAGCAAAGGCAGATCTGGCGCAAAGGGGAGGCCCCTGGTGGAGCCTCTCTCAGCTTGTCTCACACAGCCCCTTTCCCAGCAGCCTGTTCCCAGGCCGCAGCTGCACCACATCCGAGCTGGCCCGGAGCACCACCAGCCAAACCCTCAGAGATGGGATGAGGTTTTGCAGAGGCTGTTGGTGCACCCCTGGTCTGGACCCACTGGTGTCTGTACCAACTCTCTCGACCCCCAAGAGGACTGGGGAGGGGCTGGGGTGTCTTGGCCACTGTAACTACGTCCACCAGCCTGTTAAATAAAAGTAGAGACGATCCCTAGTTTTCTCACCATGTTTCAGTGTGGAATATTTAAGCAGAGAGACGCAAATCACTCCTGTACTTTCTATGCAGAAGGTAATCTTTTTGGCATCTTCAATCTATTGCTGTAATGGATGAGTCAGAGATGACAATGTGTCCTCCTTGGTGGCCACATGAGTTTGTTGAAAGATGCTCTCTTACGTGGAGAGCATGTATTAACTCAAGGGAAGTTTTCAGGTCTGAAGTGCTGCTGTTCAGTCTCTGGTGTCAGTCCAAATGGCTTTTGCTTTCTGTGTGTATGTGCTGAAGTCACATTCAACTAAAAGTTAGACGGGTGCTTGTGCTGTGCTACTCTGGAAATGCAACCTTTTGCTCCAAATGGTAAGAGAAGAAAAACATCAACTATAAAATATAAGATATAAAATTTGCTACTTATTTTTATTAGAGACTACACAATGCTATTTGTATATGTATCAAAAATATTCAGGAGAACTCAGTTTTACTCGTAACTTCTGCAAAACCACTGTGCGGTTATGAAGGAAAGGTGACGCTTTACTACACTATCTTTGAATGCTTTGCTATATCTTCATGAGACACTCCAAGAACAACGTAGGAGAACAGATGGCACAAGACACCATATAGCATCCTTATTCTAATGTAGCAGCAGTACAGATCTGATCTCTCCCTCCAGGGCTACTCTAGTATCTCATGAGAGCTCAACGGATGGGCTCACAGCGAGACATGATGAGTCGTGATTGCCACTGCTGTAATTCTAGAGATATTCTGGAGAATCTGTCAACACCATCGGAGATTACTTGATGTTCCATCTTCTGTGGCAAATCCGATGAATCTGTTTCTACTTACATGATAATACAGAAAGTTCAGTAACTCCATCCTATTTTTTTTTATTATTTGAAAGCAAGCTTTGAAAGCAGGGTGCTTTATGATATAGAGGATTACAGGGTCAAAAGCTGCTGAAGGCTCATGTATTTAGGGGTGAAAAGGACAGTAGAGGTTTGTATGGGTAGGTTAAAGAGTGGTGTCTCAACACATTTGTACCTCTGCATGCAGAATGCATGTTCATAGTGGTGTTGCATGGTGTAGATGTGCAGTGGTGTGTCACAGCTGCAGCCAGCTTGGAGGGATGGGGAGGTCAGACTTTCTATGTTGTCCAAGTAAAGGACTTTAGGAAATCAAGGATATGCAGAACAAAGCTATGCTAGAAATACAGACTCATTTTCTGATCAGTCTATTATAAAAACATAATTTGTTCACTGCAAAATGAAAACCTTTTATTTTTTGCCTTGATACAGGTAACATTAAACGAAGGCTATCCTTAAGAACTTAAATAGGAACTCCTTCCTTGAAGTTTTTGGTGTTGCCTTTGGTGAGAGGGACTGAAGTTGAAATCTAAGGCCCTTTTTTGAAATGTTTTTGAATTCACAAAGACTCTGTGCTGATCTTTCTTACACAAAACAAAACATTGTGCCTGTGCAGGGAAGAAAAGAAAATGGAAGTGGTTAAACACTCAAGAAAAGTTCTAAGCTTCTAAATAAGCTGCTGAAAATGAAAATGAATAGCAGCCAAAAGTTCATTTCTTGTAACATTGATAAGAAAGAAGAGAAACCTGGTGTGACATTGTTTGTGTATGGAGCTGACAGAGCTCCCCTCTTCAGTATGGAAAATCAGAGCTTGCAAGAAGTTAGAAAAAAACATGAAGGAGGTCTTAAACTTTTAGGAAAATGTTACCCATGAGAGGTAATATGTCTGCCTGAGACTGCATGGGGAAAGGCAGACAGAACAATGCACAATCTCTGCAGCAGGCTTCAAAATGGCGGGGAACTCAAAATCCTTGAACTGTTATTAATAAATGAAGAGACCATGCCATGCTGTAATGACAGAACAATCCCAATCCATTACTTTGCCCAGTAATTTTAAGAACTTAAATTTGGGTTTGGATAATGTGATATTAAGTAGCCTAATGAGCCAGGTACCAGACAAGGTAAGGTCGCTGGCCAAGAGGTGTAAGGTTTATGATCAAAGTCTTGTCACTGTGTCTGCAACACTGTGTCACCCTGCAATAGTCTCAGTTAGATTGTAAGCCTCATTATAAAAAGCATCCTGAGTGTTTCATTGGCAGGTTATTTGCAGTTCATGGTTTGTACTTATTTTGTATGTGTACTGCTTATCAAGTTCCTATTTTTTATAGGATTTAAATTCACAAAAGCCCATGGGATCATGTAATCTTTTTTAAATTTCATGTACCTCTGGGTCAAACCCTGCAATTTGTGCAATTTGTCATCCAGGAAGACATCCTGTCTTATCTGGAGGTATAAACAGCGGGGGAATCTTCCCGTTCTCTCAGCAGTGATGTACACCTAGTTGGAAAATCAGAATGTCTGATACCTCTGATTTGACATGTAAGACATTTTGTTTGGCTGAAGGGAAATATCTCAGTGTCCTTAAATCAGTTTTGGTTTTTGGTTTTTTTGGGTTTGGTTTTTTTTTTTTTTTTTTTTCCAGATGCTTAAGTGAATTATGATGGCTGCATTGATTTAATTCAAATGTGTTACTGAACATGCTGTTCAGAGGGCGTGTACTCCATCCTGTGCCCAGACATGTCCTTGGTGCATAGGAGACACATGCATGGGTGTTGCACTAGGGGGGTGTTGGGTCGTGTTGTGCTCATATCAACCATAGCCAAGACTGTGCCACCTAAGAACCAGGTCTGTAATGAAAACAGGGCTACCAAGCATCTCAGGTACGAGAATCATAGAATTATCATAGAATCATAGAATTGTCTAGGTTGGAAGGGACCTTTAAGATCATCTAGTCCAACCGTCAACCTAACTGATAAAAATCATCACTAAACCATGTCACTAAGCACTATGTCAACCCATCTTTTAAATACCTCCAGAGATGGTGCCTCAACAGCTCAGGATGAGGACAGCGTAGTTGACCCAGAGGAAAATGTTTGCATTCATTTTGAGAAACCAAAATGTTGTCTTTCAGTAGTGCAGATATGAAAAACTGAAATATGTGAGTAGAAGTTTTCCATGGAAAATGTTGATTTTCTGGAAGTCGTGTTTCCTACTGCAGAGAAAAAGTTATTTGAGTGGTATATTCCCAACCCACTCTAACACAGAGTCTGTCTGAATCTTAGTATTGCCATCTGGTACCCAGTTGGAGAACCACAACAGCATATGCTTCTTTTATGTTACTATTTGATATTTATGAGTAAGACAACTTGATAATATATTTGGCTAATTACTTTTTAAAATTCCACATCCGGAAAATTCATGGGAAATGTGGTTCAAAACTTTGTTGAACAGAAGTGAGCAGGAAATTGTTTTCAACCTGAAATAAAGCGGAAATCTAAAGTAAAGATAAATCACACAACCGCACTGCAAAGGAAGGCTCTTCTCTGCAACATGCTGGGTTGATCATGCAAGGCTTCAGTTCCCAGGTGGGAAGTTACGAGCAATCAGGTAGTCAAAATCTTAGGTTCTCAACTCAGAAACATTTATGATAATGTTCTAGTTGACAATTATTGCTTTTAAATGTAGTGGGTATTGCCATCCTTGGGCTGGCCCACTCTCTTCCATGCCCCTGAAAAATATATATGCTTTTTAAAGGACAATGAAATATGAAATTCTGATTGAAAACCAATCAAAATAATTTTGTTTTAGAAATGACACTACAGTGTTTCATGTCATTCAGGTTCCTCATTCTCCACACAGAGTGTTGCTTCTTGGAAAGATGACAGCTAAGGTTAATCAGCAGGTGATGCAGCACAGTAGGAGCAGATAGTAGAGCAAAGCAGTTGATGTGGAGGATCCTCCACTATACGCATTTCAGAGTTACATCAGTTCTAATTAGAGTTAGTCTGGTCTCCTAAACCAAACATCTTTGCTATGTGTGTGACTTGGAGCTGTGCGGGGAAAAGCTGTCCTACACACTGTGGCTTCTGTCCTGCTTGCCTCTGAAACTACCACTCTTGTGAGCAGCACACTATCATGTTTCATACAGATGACAGTACTATTCTGCTGTTCTTCCATCCTCACAGCATGAGGCTTCACACCTGAAGCAAGCCTTATTTCTGTTGCTCTCCATATTCCTGCCTTATTTCTGCCCCTGCTCTTTCTGTTTCTTCTTGCTTACGGATGGCACCGTGGCAACTGCTCCTGAACCCCATCCCAGCTTCACATTTGGTCATCAGAAAAACAAAGGATCATTACAGGGGAAAGTTGCACGCAGCAACAGGACACCTGTTGCACACCTGCAGCTACAGGAGCTATTTTGCATGAGCATTCTGGAAAAACTGAAACCCTGGCCTCCTAGATGTCCTTTTGTCTGGGGCCTCCTGGGAAACTTCTCTGCTGCGGTTGCTTTGCTTCTGGGCGACTGGAGGTTTGGAGCTGGGAGACAAACTCAAGCTGGTGAAACCACATTGTCCATGAAACACAGGATGAAAAGAAGTAGGTTCAAAATGTTGTGAATTTGGAGGTGCACACTAGAGACCCTCTGCTGTGACCTGTTGGCAATGTTTCATCATTAGATGAAGTTCTGGGAGCTTCTTTTGTATTCAAGAATGTGGCTATTGCACTGTGCAGCCACAAGATGCCTGCCTCCTCCTGGCTGAGGGCTGAAAAGTTTTGGGTAAGGTAGTCCTTTGTAGGCAAAAACATGATTTGAGTTTTCCAAGGCCATGAGAAGTTGTTGCCATCGTATGTCATGGAGTAGTCCAAAACATCTGGGATGGGAGGTAACTGAATAACAAATCTGTGTCGGCCCCTTAGCAGTTCTGCCAAGTATAACTATTTTGGATTCCCCTTGAATCGTTTACTGTGGAGCTATCCAGTAATTCAAGGAAAAAGATGAGCATTTACATTTTTGCTACACAAAGATGCCACCTTTTCTGAAATATTTGCTAAAATAACAGTAGTCCTTTGGAAATTAGTTCTGAACATCCCTAACAATTAAAAATATTTCCATATAGATGCTTTTTTGACTTAAAAAAAGCCTATGATTCTCTTAACGCAGTAGAGCAAAGACCTGTGGAGGGTGTTACAGTGCCATGTGAAAACTCCAGTAGAGTTCACTGGGCTGCTACTGGAATCCTGCTATAAGTTGTTATTAATTAATAACTGCAGATATATTTTTTTTATTATTGGTTACAGTATTAGGCACAAAAATATCAAAACCTGATTCTTTAGACCTGAAATGAATCCATAGGTGTTAAGGACAGCCATCGACTTTGCTGGGAGTTGGCTCAGATTCTGAGAGATTGTATAAAACTATATATTACTTTAATAGAGCCACATTTCACAATGCAATGCAATTTAACAGATTTAAATTGCACAACGAAGAATGCACTATTTTCTAAGAGCAGTATAAAAACTAAAGCTACCTTTGGTAGAGTATGTGGAGAGAAAATGAGAAAGGAACAGATGGGGAAGCATTTACATAGAGGATGGCAGGCAATTTCATTTTATTCTATTGGCATGCTAATTAATGATCTTTCCAAAGAAGGAATGCTGTATAAATCTCCTAAAGGAAGGATAATAGCAAGGAAGGATAATAGCAAGGTCAGATGTATCTGCTAAACTATGCAGGAATTTGAATGCACGAGTATTGCAAAATCCTGTGTCAGATTAATAACCTGTTCTAAAGAAAAATTTGAAGTACTTGGTAAATACAATTTGAAATGCAGATACGAGATAGGAGGGTGATGCTTTGGAATTTCAAGCTGCAAAACTTGAACTCTTGAGCTGTCCTGGATCCTGCAATTTGTTTAAATCTATTGCACAGGAGGAATGTTGAAAAGCAGAGGGGGAACTCAGAGCTGTCATTTTCTCCTCTTTCCTGAGCCCATGGATGTCCTTGAAGGTCTGCATAGTTGAGCTGAGAAACAGTGATTCAAAGACTTCAAAGGGTTCAGTTTAGCCGAGATAAACATTTGAAATAGGGAGGCTTTTCTGTAGCTTAGAATAATAGTCATAATATTTGCAGTACTTGATATAACTAAAAGCTATGTAATGCTAGTAGCTCTGTAGTGCCAGTAAGTTAGCAATTATTCTGCCTGGTTCAGGAGTATGGCTGACAACTAGCTTGTACTCCTAATTGCAGAGCCTGGAATACTGCTCAGCTAAGGAGTGTCACAGTGCCTTATGCAAACCCATGGCAGTGAAGGATTTTTCCCTTTTTCATAAAATATATGGTGAAATTGTCTAAGGTCACTCCAACAAGCTAAGCCAGATGACAGTAAGCTGGGACTCTCCATCCCCAGCGTTATCAGTGCAGCCTTGCAGACTACCTGTGTGAGGTTCTGCAGTCTCCCCAGCCTCATCTCTCTCCTTATCTCATAGTCTCTGACATTTCTGGCTCTCTTCCTCTGTGATCTCTACTGACTTTCTGTCCCTGCAGCCAAGTCCCTGAGAATCCAGGGTTTCAGCATCTCTGGCTGTGCTGAATTATGTTTTTTAACACATGGAGATTATAAGCCTAAAATACACTGTGCCTGGAGACCATTTAGAAAACATTTTGAATAGTATGATTGTGAGGAGAGGAGAGTTAAAAGATGTAATCTGGGGAAAAGACCACAGGGCCACGCTGTGACTAACAGGTTGGCTCAGAACTGTGATTCTGGGAAGGGTTTGATCTGTAATGTCTATAGAAATCTCTGCTCGCTCAGTGCCCAAATTGCTGGCTGTTGAACTGAGCGAGGAACTGCTTGTTCAGAGCAGGTATTTGATGCTCACTTTGGATCAGTTCCACTTGTAAATAGCTCCGGACTAAATTCACAAGGAAGACTGAGATAAGCTCCAAAGGCCAAATTGTAGAGCAGGATCAGCCCTCTGACAGTCTCCTTGGAAGCCCTGCTGCTGGGCTTGAGCAGAGCGATAGGCACATTGGCAGTATGGAGCTACGTGGTTTATGTATCTCACATTCTAGGACTCAGGGGCTCCAGCCATTCCACTCCTTTTCTTGGTATTTTCCATACTCTAGCTGAGTCTCTTCTGCACAGGGAATTTTAATGACTTTTCATCAACCTTTAGCGGGAAGCTGAGGATGTGAATTTCATATCCAGAAATTACCTTTGCAGCACTAGGGCAAAACTCTATGTACTTCTGCAAGGAAACCTTAGGGAAACAAAGAGGAAAAGAGGTACAGAGTTGGAAATCAAGACCTTGAACAATAGTAGCACAAATGTGATTGTCAGCAGCAGCAGCTGACAAAATAATACAGTAAAGTCTACTAATGAGTATTCACACCTCATCAGGTGGAAAACAGTCCCCATCCCAGCATTTAAAAAGAAAGAATTTAGATGGAAGATATTAACATCATGATTTTGTTCTGTACTCTCAGTAATAGGTGAGATTCATTAACAAAATGTGACTTAGAGGAGCTGACAAGTAAGTAGGATTCAGACTGAAAAAATGAATGAATACAGCTAGAAATACAAGGCAAGGACTGAAAATTAATTTTAACCTTGAGATTGCAGAAAATGTTATGTATTATTTATTGTTATATTTGTGTAAAAAAGGTGCAAATTCTAAGCATCTCATGAGCAAAAGAGGCTAAAATCTCCAGCAATAAATTTTCTGAAAGATATTTGAAAATAAATTTAGAGGTAAGGGTGGCTGTTAGCTTGGCTGGGTTAGCATCTAGCTTAATAGAAAATAAGGCTCTGGCAATAAAATAAATAATGCTGTTTAATTACAGTCATGACCTTTAGTAATTACTGCATTATTGCTCGGTATTGTAAGAGATTTATTGTATTTACTGAAACAATTGTTTTTTTCCTCTGCCAAACTCATCAACCATTGGAATTGGAAAATATCAATTAGATTATCTGGTTTGTGTATCCCCTGCTGTGCAATGTCTTGTCCAGTTCTGCTGTAAATATCTTCAAGTGTTGCTTTGTCTGAAATGCACTGCAAGGTTATTCTACAGCCTGAAATACTGGTTATTCTTACCATGGAATCATTTTTGCCTCTGATGAGTGGAGGTGCAGGGTTACTTCCATCTTGTTTCTGCTGGCTGGGTTATTTTTGGTGTTCCTCATCATTTACAATTGTTTTACCAACCTATTCTTCACTGCTTTCGCTCTTCTCCTAAACTCATATTAATAGGGAATAGTTAATAGTTGGTTCATGTGACTGCTTCTCGGATGCTGAAGAAAATATGAGAATGTGAATTTTTTCATCAAATCTGCACAGCACTTATGCAATTATTAATACAAAAAAGGCAAATAATGAGCACAGTAGAGCTGGTGTTCTTTGAAACTGCAGGCTCAAAGGGATTCCCTGCTGCCCCTAATACTGTAACATCCTAATGACAATGGAAGAAACTCCTAGGGCAAAAGGTAGTAGTTTTAAAACAAAAAATCAAACAAAATAAAAACAGACCCTCTAGTATCTTTTGCCTGTCCAGGCCTAGTGAGTGTTCTGGTTTCAGCTGGGAAAGAGTTAATTTTTTTTCCAGTGGGTGCTGTGAAAGGACTGTCAATAATGCATGTTCTTTAGTTGTTGCTAGGTGATGTTTATACTTACAAGGACTCTTTTTAACTTCCCATAGAAGCTGAGAAGGAGCATAGACAGAACAAAGGAATGGCCAATGGAATATTCCGTACCATAGACGTCATGCTCAGTATATAAATGGGGGTTGGCTGGGGGAAGGAATTTGTGATCACTGCTCAGGAAGGTATCAGTTCACTAGGTGGTGAGAGTGACTTGTGTCATTATTGTTATTGTTATTTTCCTTTTCTGTTATTGTTCTATTAAACTGTCTTTATCTCAACCCATGAAGTTTTTTTCCCTTTCCTTTTCCCCTCCTTTTCTCCCTCTTCTTCCTGCCCTTCTAGGGGGAATGCGGAGAACTGCATGGTCCTAGCTGCCAGCTGGGGCTAAATCACAACAGTGAATAATATTAGAAAGGCTTTATAAAAACTGCACTACAAGGGAGAAAAATAAATGCAGGGAACTAACTAAGCTAATACTTAAGATGTATAACCAGTAAATGATAGTCTGGCATTTGTAATGAGCTCTCACGCTCTTCCCACAGATCAAAATTGAAAGAATTATCAAGATTCTGCAATGATCTGTCATTGTGCCAACCAATGCTATAGCATTTGGCTTTTTTGGATGGTGTCATGGTTTTGGCTGGATTGACCAATCAGAATTACAGATGGCCCCTCCCTCCCTGCTCTAAAAAAAGAGAGGAGAGGGAGAGATAAAGAGATTTATTAGTTTAGAAAAAAAACTAAACTAGTGAAAATATTAATAAATAATGAAATAATAAGTAATAATAAGAAATAAAAAAAAAGGGGAAAAAAAAGTATACTGTATGTACAAAACCATATCAAGCTCCCAGGATGATGATCATGTCACCAGCAGCCACAGGGAAAAGTCCCGGACTGGACTCGGTGACGGACAGGAGCTGAATTCTGGATCTGGAGCCAGGAACACATGGATCAGGATCAAAAGCAGATGAACAGGCAGGGTCCTCCTCAGATGGTGGCCATTGAAGAAAGAGAGTTGATCCTTTGATCCCTCAGCTTTTATACTGAGCATGATGCAGATGGGATGGAATACCCTGTTGGTCAGTTTTGGGTCACCTCTCCTGTCTGCTCCTCCTGACAGGTGTGACCCCTCTACGCTAGAGGAATAAGTCAACAACCTCTGACAAAATTACCTGTTTTAGAATGAATAAGTGTGCTCAAAGAGACAGTGTTGAATGGACACCGAGTGGTTATTCTGCACCCTCTGCTATCACTCCTCTATAGTCCCTCCTGCCTCAGTTTCCCTTCATTCCTTCCTTCTCACTGGTTTCTTTGAGGCATGTGTGAATGAGTGAAGACGAGGGTCATTTGCATGGCAGAAGGCAGATCCCAGCCTTGCTGGAAGCTTAATGTCTTGAAGGGACTTGAAATTAAGTAATTTACCCATATGAATAAAACATCAAGCGTTATTTTTAGAAGCTTGACTGTTCTGACAGACCCAGTAGTTTTTCAGCCAATCTCACCGCTGGTCCTCCTGAGCCAAGGGCTATCCCCCATCCTTCAGAATTCAGAAAGTAACATCATTAATGATAATGCTTTGATTTTGATGGAATTTGCTGCCTTTTACCCTAGCGCATTCTACTGGGGCCTAGAGGCTCATTTCAGAGGCAGTCTCTCTTAGATAAGCTACCTTGGCCAAACTTTCAAAAACTCATTCAGATTATTTAATTGAACCTCTCGCTTTTGCAAGGAGATATTGCTTATGCTCAAAGACTTAATAAGTCTCCTGGTCTAGATAGTTCCCTCTCTGATCATTAAAAGAGGCAGGGCCATTAATATCAGCTTATCAAGCTTTGCTGCCCTGTCATATTTTCCCTTCTTTTAATTTTACTGAAGGTGTTATATTAGCACAGTGCTTCTGAAGGAATATGAATTTTTTTGGCCTGATTTTGCTCTTGAGTGTCCGTATTTTCACGACAGGTTATTTTGTTCATCAGCCCATTGTAGCAACAAGCCTTTTATTTCCTTCTTAACAGATGGGAAGCACACTTCAGCTGTGCCAAGAGAGTCCTCATTGGGGTCTGACAGATGCAGCCAGACCTAGAAATTCTTCTGACTTCCCATTTTTCAAATCCAGACCTTGCATTGCTTCTGCCACTGCACTGAGCTGAGTTTGGGAGATCGCAGCACCTCATCTCCAGGTTTCATAAGCTACATTGCTACATGGCTGTATCTCAGCTGTCTACAAATTTCTGGTATTAAGCCCTTCTAGGTAGGGAGTCACTCAGCTTATCTGGCTAACATTGCTATCCAACGTTACCTCCAGGTATCATGGGCCATGTGGGTGAGACTCTTTGCAGGTAGGAAAGTTCTTTAGAGAAGCCTGTGGCCAGTTTCTTGTACCAGGCTCCAGAAATTACCTAACTGAATCTATCTTGAGCACATACTCACTTGTCCAGTGGTTTGTATGCATAATACATTTGGAATTTAAATAGAGCATGGGTATCGCATGGTCTCTTGAGCCATTCCCAAACTCATCACTTTTAGGGGAGAGCAGAGTGGGCTATAGATCCCAAGAACAAACCTGATCTTTCTTAGGGTACTCTTTCTCATTGAAAGTTGCCTGGATTGGTGATACCACTTAAACATTACCTCTGATAGACACACAAGAGGCACCGAAAATCTTGAATGAGTTCACTCAATTCCAGTGGTAACAGAAGAGTGGCAGCTTCAAAGAAACAAACTGGCCACGAGATGCAACAAGGAAGCTTTTTTTAATCACATCACTTATGTACTGAATAGATTGCATCCATCTTTGGATACTTGTAAAAATCAAGAAAAGTGGTAAAAATTGCCCAGTAATACTTCTGATATTATCTTTTAAGAAAAATGAAATCTATAGCCTTTCAGAGAACTCAGCAGGACATTGCCTTTTCTTTGTTCCCCTTATTGTTCACTGTACTCAAGATGGAATTAATGATTCTCTCAAAGGCTTATTCCTTTCAGAAATCAGTTCAGAAAAGTCATCTGTCTTGGCAAAACAGCCAGAACTCTTCCAAAACAGGTCTTTCTAACTAATGGATGGCTCCTTGAACTTCGATGACCTTCACAAGCACTTCAGTTCCTAGGAGATAGCTCTCATCCCACAGAAATGTCGGCCCCGGTGTGCAGGTGAAGGCAATGTTACAAATGTGCATTACCCCACATGCATAATGATTTTTTTCCATGAGAACATTAGCATAGTCTTGAACTTGCCAATTGTGACTTCAAATGGTTGAAGGTTTTGATGGAGGCAGCAGGGGGAAAAAAAAAGGAAAAAAATGTGGAAGTTGTTAAACCATGTCTATAGATAGGAATTGCCATTTCCTACTGTAAAGAGGGGAGAAGATTATGTTCTATTTTGGGAGCTACTCTGTCCCAGATAACAACATTTCTTCTGTCTGTCCTCACTTTGTCAGGACCAGGTATCTTTCCTCTTGGTACCTCTCTTCGCCTTTCAGCAACCTCCCCCTCCTGTAACCTTCACTTATTCATATCCTTCTCACCAGGCTGCTTTATCACTGTTTCCTTGAGATTCTCTGTTTCTTTCTTCCCTGGCCTTCAATCTCCTCAGATGTGCTCTAAGAGGATCTTTCTTATCCCATATCTTTTAGCTCCAGGCTTGCTTTCCTATCCCTCCTCATAAATTCCTTCTCTCTCAGCCTCCTCTCCCTCCCTGCTCTGTGGGAAGGCTCAGGTAGAGGCAGCCACATGGTGTATGGTCCTGTGCCTCCAGACATCCCAACCTGAACATTTATTGCCCCAGGAGCAGCAATTCTGGCAGGTTACCTCCTGCCCTTGGGCACAGCAGCCCTGCACTGATTCCCCAGTTGTCCTCCCCTATGCACTGGGTCTTTGCTGCTGCTGCAGAGGTGGTTTTGGGGAGATATGGTATGGCATGACAAGGTAACCACAGACATAATGCCACATTTTTCAGAAAGTCCTAGAACTGAATTTTCCATATCCCTTGGTATGAATGTTACTTTTTTTGCCAAATACAGGTTCTGTGTGTTTGTGCATCCTCTGCCCCCTTCCCCCTCCCCAGGCTCTGCCATTGCTGGAATAGCTGTTTTGGGGGCTTGCTATGGAGATTGCGAACTTACTGTATGAGACTGCATTGGTCCAGGCCTTTATTTCATGCTACTTTAATTCCTTCTGTGAAAAAAATGCAGTCAAAATATCCAATTCAGTGCATATCAGACACTTGGCTAAGCAGGTAGCACAAAAAAATTCTCCAAGTGACATTTCTGAGATTAACAATCTATTGGATGCTGTCCCCTGCTCAGGACTGCCTGTGCAGATGCACTCTCACAAGACTGGGTTTCATCCAACTGGTTTCTATTGTGAAGCAGAAAAACAATTCTGGAAAATGCTTGTTCTGGAAGCGAGGCCACACAGATGTGAGGGGTCGGCTGAAAAAGAGGCATTTCAGCAAGATAATATGCTCTGAGGTCTCTGAGCAATGTCTGAGCCCCTCTTTTATAAGGTGTACAGAGATGGCAGGACACTCTCACCCCTAAAGCTTGGCTTCTCTGGGCTCCAGGCATCAGGTACGAGGGTGGCATTTGCCTTTTGGTTGCTTCAGAGTGCTCTGCTGTACCTCTACAGCATTAAATGGGAAGGACAGCTGCATGTTTGATGTCACCGGTAGCGATGCAGCTTTTTGTCCTCTCTACTCAGTGTGATGCCTTATTGGTACAAAACTGTCCCAGAGTAAGTTCATGCAGCAAACTCCATTTAATCAGTGACGAATATGTCATTGCTGGTTCAGCCCCGTGAAATGCAGTGGTAAAGTCACCACTTTGACATTTCATCACTGTAACTTAAGGGAACAAAAACCAGCCAAAAAATGGCATGAGTTTTCCTGTCAACCTCTCAGTGCAATCATAGTATACATTTTAAAAGGCCGTACAGCAACAAGGAATCCTTCACAAACTTAACTGGAAAATAACAAAACTATTTCTACAGGGTGTTTTCAGGCCTTACTCAGTATATAACAATTAATGGGGGAAAATTATCTGCTCTCCTGTGTTATTTTAAAAAAAAAAAAAAAAAAAGAAAACTCATTCAATTTCTCAACTTGTACTAGCCTGTTCTAATAGAAATTGGGGCAGTTTGCCAAAGGCTAATGATTCAGTTTTATATGATTAGTTTCTTTAGACAGATCCAGATATTTAGAGGAACTAATAATTTGTTATGCTGCTAATCTCTAAAATGCCTGCAAGGACTCAGTCTACTACAGTACTTGAGTCATGACATTCTTTTGTTCATATTTTTGTCCTGTGTTGTTTGGAATTAATATGTTAATGTAAGAACAGAACAATGACAAGATTATATGACCCATATAATTTTTCACAGCTTGGCATCATAAGGATGTATAAGCAAAAACAACATAAGGGAGATGCACCTAGATAGAAGCTGGAGGTTTAATTAGAGAAAATTAGGTAACTATAAAATTATCAGTGTTATATATAGCTGACCTTGATCAATCAAACTGTCCTTAAGTGGGGGCACAGCCTAACCTTCTGACTGTATTTCTGCAGTTTAGAGCCAACTTTGGTGTTGCAGGATGGTGTTTCAATGATGCCTGATGATTTGGGATGCCTTTAATCTTAAGTGTAACATGGAAAGAAGTCTGATACTCAGAAATGTAGTGAGAATCAGTTCCCTTTATGATCACTTGTCCTGGACCTTTTGGACTCTGGTATGCTCAGGATTACTGATCATTGCTAAAAATGTAGCCTTATTGCATGTTGTAATATAGTCTTTTTTCTTCTGTATCCCCCTAAGTACCAGCCAACACAACTGGGGTTCATAAAGGAACCTTCAGACATTTGTACGATGCTGAAAGTAATACTGCTAAACACTGCATTTACTGGTACGTATCATGCAGTATTTAAGCTTGTAAAAAGTTTAAGACATCTGCCTAATATGTAGATAAAAATTGTGAAAAATGTTCCCCTTTTCATTGTGTGTTTGAAGTAGCAGTGGGAGCCCAGTTCTTGATTCCTGAAATCTGCAATACCCCGTCTTCTCTCCAGGTACTGTGCTGTGAAAATCTCAATTAAAAAAATAAAATACCTCTCAATAGGAAGAGAAGAGGGGGGGAAATGCATCCTTTTGCTATAATAAAATCGACTCAGATTGGGTTCTGTGGCCAATGCCCATCTAAATTGTAGTAAAAATTAACATAAGAATTACCAGATCAGAATGTCACAAACTAATGCTCCATCTGGTCCAGTATTCTGTTTCCAGAAGTGACTTACACCAGATGCTTCAAGGGAGGAATAAAATATCAAACATTTAGAGAGTGCTATGAGTGCCCTAACCAGCCACTAACGTGATCGTTGGGCAGCTGCTAGGAAATCTAGTGGCAGAAGGAGCCTGCCAGCATTTCTGCTTGTCTAGTAAACAGAGCAAAGAAATGCACTTCCCTGTGGGATATCAGTAGCTGCGATATCCAGCCCTGTGCGCATTTATCATTCCTCCTGACCTCACATGCACAGGTGCATCCAGATGCACACACAAATCCTGTTCACTAAGTGCAAAAAATGTGGAAGGGTTGCAACACAATGGATTTCATCAGAGGTGGAAAGTTGCTCAGGAGACTCAGGGGGGTAGAATTAGTTTTAATCAAGCTAAGACATTTCCATCTGATCTAGTCACCCTGGGCTCCCTTTACAATTAAAAGAGCAATACCAGCACTTTCAGGTCGTGACTCGTCTGACTGGGTTTAGATGTCTGCTTTAGGAGACAGTGACCCCACTGACTTGAGCTCCATCGGCTGCAAAAAGAGTCCAGGTTGACTAGCTCAAATGGAGACCTCTACCGGGCAGATGTCTGTGTTTCGCCAAATGAGTCCCAACTTTGGTGGCAAAGCTAATATTTTTAGAATGATAAGGGAATTTAAAGAATTAAGATCCAAAATAGTGAAGGCACTTGGGGACATATTTCAGTCTGCCCCTCTCCTTAGTCTCTCTTCTCGCCTGGGCAGTAATTACATCTAACAGTCTAGATGATTATGGGAGTGGGATAAGGAGCTTTTTACTTTTAACTAGCACCTCAGAATGATCTGTCTTCATAATGGTCAAAATGTGGTGGCAGTAGATGGCCATGAAATGGGTTGATTGCGTCGCTAATGGTTGATCACACAAAATGCCCTCTGGATTAACATTAATTGGTCACCTTGGTGGAGACTTCAGATGAAAAATCTGCCTGAACAGAGACAGTGATTGGGCTTCTATTTCCATTGTTGAGTTTGTTCTTTAAAGGAGGTGGAAAAACCCTGAGGGGATGGTCGCACAATCACTAGATGTACAGAGAGTTACCTGCCTTCTCCAAGTCTGGTGTCTTCCGAAGTCACTGTGTCTGTGTTTGTCCGAATTGCTTTATATTTCTATGTTTTTTATAATCCAATATTTTGTTATCTAAAATACAGGTTATATTTTTAGGGGTAGAAACTGGCTTTTTGTGCATTTTGTTTATGTCTATTTTGTTAATCTTTCGATTTATAAATCTTTGTCTCCCAAGATGGGGGACAAATCGACTTTCGGTGGCTAAGCAACAATAATAGTAATAATACCAGGGCTGGAAGCCTATTACTGTTCCTAACAACCTACTCTACACAGGATATATAAACAAAAGCAGAAAACTGCAAGACACAGTATTGTATCACCAATCAATGTCAGAGAGCAACATAATATAGAAAGACAAAACACACTCCTCCAAAGAGCAACACACCATTAAATACTATGTAGAAATCTTTATCTGTACCTAATAAGGGAGAGAAACTGAAACTGCCTTTATAAAAGAATGTATTATCAGGTCTGAGAATTAATATTACACCATGGATAGAATATTAATTTGAAAAGTGTAAACCCAGGTATTGTTTAATGCCTTCCTTCACAAGGACATGCAGTGACAGTTTTTATTTATCTAAAGAGCAATTGCAAAGAGGGAAAAACTATCCCTGGGTCTTGTGTAGGCATGGCATAGAATAACAAGCTTGACAAATTACCTTTTTAGTGGTAGACGCTGGGATAGATTGCCTAAAAACATTGTCAGGTGTCCATCAGTGGAAGTTTCTAAACTAGAGTTGGACGAATATCTGACAGGAATGGCTTAACTCTCTAGTCCTACTTTGTAAGTGTTTTTTTTGTTGGTTTGTTTGGTTTTTTTTTTTAAAAAAAAAAAAAAAAACAAAACAACTTCAGCGAATCAGGACTTCCTTACAACAAAGTGGAATGTAATTCACTGTATTTTGTTATCTGTAGAACAGGTATACAGTGACCTGGTTTCTGTGCTCAGCTGAATGACAAAAATTTGGTGGAGGACAGACCTGGAGCTGCTTGTCCTGAGAGTTACTGCTCATCTGGGCAGCCCCAGCTGCAGGGTGCCTGGAAAGCTGAGATGCTCGGAGAGATCTGGTAACTCAGCCAGGTGCATCTTCCCATGAACCCCAGATCTCTCATTTACACATATTTGACAATCTGCCATAAATTTAGCCTCTTAGTATACTTTCAAGGTAGTTGAGGCTTCCCCTGTCTTTTTTGCTTCGGTCTGTATGTCTGTCTATCCACTTCTCTTTCCTACTCCCTTTCTTAGCCCTCTTGCTCCCAAGGAAGAAGAATGGTTCACCCAGATGTCTCTCAAACCAGACAGTAGACCCCACAGCCCTCAGTCTCTGTTACTCCTCCTGGTTCTTTCTGCTGTCCAGAAGTTCAAGTCATTGGGCATCTGAATGCAGCAACACATCACATAGTGCTGGTGCTGCTGGTGAAGGAGCCAGGACTTCCTTCTCAGTGAACCCAGTGGTGCAAATCAGGAGTAGCTGTTGCTGTAAAACTGCCACGTGGGTGAGAATGGATGTTTTCAGGTGATTGATTTAGAAAGCAAAATAAAACAATCCTGATTAATAACTGACTTCATTTTCCTTAAATGTGATTAAGAAGGTTTCGCCTCTCGGGTCTGAATTTCATGAAGGCACTGAGTATCTTGGATACCATGGTCTAAACACACTGGTGGAGTTGTGAGAATGTTGTTGCTTTTTCTTCTCTGAATTCAACATCTTTTGTATATGCTGGGACTCAGATGCAGGGAAGGAGGTGCTATTAAATGCCTCATACTGGAACTCTTCAATCTGTGTAGCTGAGTTTGATGAAGATGCTGTTTGTGAAAAGTATAAAATCCATAACAAATGGGGCATTTTGTGACAGACAGTGGTGATGGCAGGCTGTCTCGAAGTATTTTGTTCCACCCAGAGCACATGCTGCTTTCAAGGCTTCTCTCCCACATCTCCTGCAGACTGGAAATCAGCCACTGAGTGTGGCTTGGAATAACTAAGCAATCGGTGCTACTTTTTGCAAAGGCTCCATGCCTGCAAGTGTGCACGCTCATATATGAGGAAGGACTTTTTTTTTCTTTCATATTTCTCTAGAACAGTGCGTGGATGTGGCTGAAGTATTCATTTGAGTTAATATATATGCAAATAGTAGGGACCATTAAATATACATTATGTCCTCCTGCTAACAGTCTTCAGTACTTTCACAGTGCTGTACTGTGACTTCTTCCCAGTGCTTTTTGCTTGCAAACAGCTGACTCACCCTGCCAGGGCTGGTGTTTCCAAGGAGCAGGGGGCAGGTTCAGAAGTTCACTGCAGCTCCCAGCATGAGGGGCTGGAAGGTAATGCCGGCAAAGGGAGCTGCTTGTCCTCAGCTTGCCAATGTAACTGCTTGCACAGGCGTGCTGTGAACCAGATCAATGTGCTGATAAGTGAACTGACCTGCCTTGAAAATAACCTGGTAAAAAAGATGAATTTTCTGATCCACCTCACAGCGTGATCCTACAAGCAGTTGCATTGGCACAACAGAGGGGGCCGCATGCTGCAGTGTGCTTCATGTTTAAGAGAGTAATGGCTTTAAAAGTATATCTCCTGGTTTTGTCTGCTAATGTTATTGAGGTAAAGTGAACAGGATTTCATGTTCAGCCATCTTTGTAGCTCACATGGGCACCATCTGACAGGGCAACATGGGATAGGCAATGGGCATGTTGTTCATTAGTAACAGTTGATTCTGCTCCTCTCATGGGAACTTCATGAGCAGACAGGACTGCAGATTGCCATCTTTTCTTGTCTATAGCTTTTCTTTGTTTTAGAGGGGTTTTTTATGCTTGCTTTGCTTTGCCTGTCTAAATGTTCTTCATCTCCTACCTTGAGTGTCACCATGGTCTTGTGCAGATATTGGTGCTGTTAGAGAAATCATGTTGTTCCCCAAATTCCTCCTGTTAAAAACGATGGAGTGTGTTCAAACAACTAAGTAGCTGCTCTTCCTGTGCAGTCAGGAATCCAGGAAAAGATTTACAGGCAGATGGAGGCTGTTAAAATAAGAGTACTCATATGATGAGAAATCCTAGGCTAGGGATGACACATTTGGACTTGATAATGGACAAGTTTTGAACGTTGTCACATTTGTGAACCAAGAGGTTCCTGTGCCTTCAGCTTGGGAGCCAACCAGCTGAAATGTGAGCTGAGTTAGCTTTAACAGCAAAGGTTCAAGCTCAGATGTGATTTGCAGTGTGAATGCACTGTGTGCACCTAATTTGCTTACAAGGAGATATTTAATTCTGGAGGAAAGTAAAGTTTCAGCTATGCTCTGCTTTGGCATCTTCCTGAAATTGGGTACCTCTGAATTTGAACTTCACTGTTGTGACTGATCTCCCATGCAGGTGTATGGTCAGATCATGACCTGATGAACAGGCGATGCTCTGGTGGCACATGGACCCATGGGGTTACATAGTTAGATGGTGAAAACTAGAGCAGTCCTAAACTGCTTCATGGGGCAGTGTATGCTCACCAGGAGAAAAGGATTGTAGCTGATGCTCATGGTGCAGGTGAGCATCAGGTCCAGTGCGCAAAGATGTGTGTCTAACTCTCTTGTGACAGCATCCTGTGGCCAGGACACATCTTTGTCAAGTGAGTGTTCAGTGGGAAGTCACAAGCTTGCTCATGGGTCCTTTGTGGATCCTTCACCTGAGCAGAGAAAGTCTGATTGTACTGAAAGTACTGATTGTCTGAAAGCAAGGATTCACTTTGCCACCAGTATATCTTCCCAGATTTTTTCCCCTGTGGTGGATATACATATTTTGGTAGTTTTTTCACCATTATTTTATGATTTGCTGCATTAGAAAAGCTCCCCTGAAGCAGTTGGCTCAACTTCATTTTTGCCAGCTACTCAGAGAAGTAGGAAATTGTTTGCAGCTTTTCAGGGTAGTTTGCTCCACTCATACTGCAGGTACTCTGTTGTTCTGTCCTACTCATAAACTACTCAACTATGATCTTAGAATCGTGTAACATTTTTTCCTTTCTATTTTTATTAGGAAAGTACTGTAGAGTTAGATGGTCACAAACTATCATCTGATTTTTAGCTTACATTTGTCCTTTCTTGGTTACGTACATCTGTCCTGTGTTGGTGTTGACCTTGGGTTTAAATAGCTCTTCTTCCCCATTTCTGCTTCCTTCCCCAGTGTATTTATAGATGGCAGTAATATCCCCTCTTAGCCTTACTTTAGTTAAGCTCCTGTAGTTTCTCTCATATAACAGGTATTCTGTTGCCTCGATCATCTGCCAGCCATTTTTTGTTTGTTCTGGTTTTGCTTTCATTTATTGTGAATATGAGTGACCAAAATTGCACCCACCATCCAAATAAGGTGTCAGCAGTACTCTGTGATTTCCTACTAATATTTCTCAGTCTTTACTGGAAAGCAAAGGCTTTCCCAATAACTCCTTGCATTACATATATCTTTTTCACTGCCATCCACACGGGTGGTTTATAATCCTGTGATCGATTAGTACAATCAAATCTTCTTCCTCTTCTGTTAATTTGAGATCTGCCATAGCAACATGATTATACTTACAGGAACACACATACGGCGCTATTGCTCTCAGTAAATGCAGCTGAGGTGAGATTTTGAGCTTGCCGTAAATATTCCAGGATGATTTTACTCCATTATGTTTAACTAAATTACTGGGTAAAAGCTGAGCATCTCACCTTACTGGAAGCAAAGCAGTAACACCCGCAGCAGCAGTTATTTCTGGATGGCACAAAGAACGTGTTAACGTGTAACCCGTCAAGGCAGCCAAATGGGGAAAATTAATCCTGAAAAGCGATCTGTAAGAACTTGAGAAGATTTTGATAGTTTTTATGTCCAAAGTGTTCTGTTGCTTTTTTTTACAAAACGTCAATATGAGTTTTTCGTACCTGTGTGTATCTCCTTTTCTTCATCTGACTGTATTTCGTACAGAGCTCATGTAGGAGAAGTTGTATGTTTTAATGAAAAGAGGACAGGAATTAGACTGGCACCTTATATTTGCTATAAGGAGTTTTATTTTGAGGTCAGAGTTTATGGACAGGAGTTGGGGGACATGAGAGAGTGATTTGGTCATTAATTGCGGCGCTCTACTCCAGCTCCCTCACCTTGATAGAGGTGAGGTATGGGTGGACGGTTCGGTGGATAAGGAATTGGCTGAATGGTCGCACCCAGAGGGTGGTACTCAATGGCTTTAAGTCCAGATGGAGAGCAGTGACAAGTGGTGTCCCTCAAGGGTCCGTGCTGGGACCAGTACTGTTTAACATTTTTATCAAGGACATAGACAGAGGGATTGAGAGCACCATCAGCAAGTTTGCAGATGACACCAAGCTGTGTGGTGTTGTCGATACACCAGAGGGATGGGATGTCATTCAGAGGGACCTGGACAGGCTGGAGAGGTGGGCCCAGTTGAACCTCATGAGGTTCAACAAAAGCAAGTGCAGGATTCTGCACCTGGGAAGAAACAATCCTCGGTATAAATACAGACTGGGGGATGAGGTATTGGAAAGCAGCCCTGAGGAAAGGGACTTGGGGGTGCTGATGGACGAGAAGCTGGACATGAGCAGGCAATGTGCTCTCGCAGCCCAGAAGGCCAATCACATCCTGGGCTGCATCAAAAGAAGTGTTGCCAGCAGATCCAGAGAGGTGATTCTGCCACTTTACTCTGCTCTGGTGAGACCTCACCTGGAGTACTGTGTGCAGGTCTGGAGCCCTCAATATAGAAAGGACATGGACCTGATGGAGCGGGTCCAGAGGAGGGCCACCAAAATGATCAGGGGGCTGGAGCACCTCTCCTATGAGGACAGACTGAGGGAGCTGGGGTTGTTCAGCTTGGAGAAAAGGAGGCTCTGGGGAGACCTCATAGCGGCCTTCCAGTACCTGAGGGGGGCTACAGGAAGGCTGGGGAGGGTCTGTTTACAAAGGCCTGCGGTGACAGGACGAGGGGCAACAGTTTTAAGTTGGAGAAGGGGAGATTTAGATTGGATATTAGGAAAAAGTTCTTTACCATGGGGGTGGTGGAACACTGGAACAGGTTGCCCAGGGAGGTGGTTGAGGCCCCTTCCCTTGAGATATTCAAGGTGAAGCTTGACGAGGCCCTGGGCAACCTGGTCTAGTTGGGGGTGTCCCTGCTGACTGCGGGGAGGTCGGACTAGATGACCTTTGGAGGTCCCTTCCGGCCTGGACCAATCTATGAATCTATGAATCCTGAAAATGCCAGCATTTTGACATTTGTGGGCTTCAGACTGTTTGAAGTCTAGGGAGAAGCTGTTTTCCTGGGGGGTGCCTGTCAATGTAATGTGTGTAGTGAATGAACTACGCCAGTTTATTTACAAATTAGGATTTTATCCTGAAATCATGGTAAAAATGTGCTGAATTACTGGTCAGTGCACGTCCCCATAAGGGTTTTATTATACTGTGTAAGTAATGACAGATTGCACAAGTAGAATCTTGCAGTTTCAGACCTGCAGCACTTCTGTCTAGACCTTTCCTTGCAGAGAAAGAGAGGGGAAGTTTCATAAGAGCTGCGTCAGTATTGACCATAATATTAAATGTGGCCTTATATGCAGTGTAATTTGATCAAGTGCACACTGCACAGGGCTTTAAGATGGGAAGAGATTTCTGTGATGCCAGAACGCCAAGATAAAGCTCTAGGATAGCACAATATGACAAAGAAAGTAGTATAATTCACATGAGAAAGTGGTAGTAACCCCTTTACTCTTGTGGAGAGAGCTGCTCTATGTACCAGATACATAAAAGGGTTTTCCTTTGAGTATCTTTGCTGATTGACTTCCTTCCAGCCACCTGGGTTGTTACACTACCAGGCTTTCAATTAAAGCTGACACTTATAAAGGGTGTCCTCTACCTAGTCAGATCTGTAGAGATGGCTCATTGTGCACCACAGCACCACAGGAGATCAGCTTTGAAGTTGTAGCTGTCCGTAATAAATGATAGTGTTTGTCAACATTCCAGAAATGGACTTGAAATATGGTGGGATTTTTTATGTTTTACCAAAGAGTTATATTTCACAAACTTTCTGCTTTCTTTTCCATTTCCTGAAATTATAAAAGAGAACGCAAGAAGCCCAGATGTATGAACAATAAAATCAAATGGTTTTTCTCTCTTATAGCAACCTATGAACTGGATAACATGAAATGTGATCAAAATTTTTTCATGGTTGGGACTTTCCATGAAATCTCCCTCCTGGATAGATTTTCCCACTGCCACCTTTCCCTTAGAATGAGAATCAGTACAATTTCCCGAGTCATTCACTGATTTTCAGGAAACTTAAAAAATAGCATCTTTGACACTTCTATTTTATACATTTTTTTTTTATTTTTGATTTGAAAAAGGACAAAGGGTTAAAAATCATTTGGGAGGAATGATAGGTATGCACACTCACACCGTCTTATAAACGTCACATCTTTAGGAAACCACAAAAATGAAGTAGAAAACACTACATGAGGTGTTTCTCAGCATCATTCCATTGCAGCACATTGCAGACATTTTTGTAATATCATGTGATTTTCGTATCTCTTAAGTAGCTTTCAATTTTTTGGCTGTAGGATTAAAACAATCCCTTTGTAAAGACTCATCATGACAGTGCTTTAAAGTGCCACAACTGTCAGCTCACAAGTCCTCTTAAAGTTGGACGGCTGACATAATAGCATCTTTTTTTTTCCACTGACCTAAATCAAGTATTGGATGGATCAAGACTTCTCCCTCTATGATCTCAAAGGAGGGATTTTGTTGGTTTTTTTTAATGTCATGTTCGGCTATTGGTTACTTTATGCTGAGCTGTGAACTGTGTGGTTATTGGAAGCAGCATTAAAAGCCAGGGAGTGCCTCTGTTTTCAAGAATATCTATCACTCTACTGTTTTAGGCACCCGACTGGTTGTAGAATATATTTACAGCCATATAGGATACATATTTGACCTGCAGACATCAGAGATGAACAAATCCAAATTGTCCAGAGTGAAGAGATTAAAAAAATTATGGAGGGTGAGTGAAAAATATACATTAGTCTGTTAGAAAGATTGCAATGCTAACAAATAAATTACAAGCAGATAATGTTGCTGTTTGCGGACAAGCTGTCCTGCTGCATGCACGTTATTTGATCAGACTTTTCAATGCAGGGTTTGATTGTGTGTTTATTGTCGTGCAGATTAGTTGCCTCTTTGCAAATTTCTAGAAACATTAAGCATTCACATTAATTTGACTTTTGAGAAAAGTTTTTGAGAATTTGAAACAACAGCAACATTTATACAGTAAAAACCCGTGAGGAAACTAAGCTAAACTGATTTCCTCAGTGGCCTTTAAAAATGCCATTTAAGGGTCGATGAATATAAAAAAGGGATTACAAAAAAAACCCTCTTTTTTTTTTCCCCTCAGGCTGTATTTTAGACCTGAGATGTGTTGTAGAGCTGAACTATATGGAACATGTTTATAGCCCACGTAACATTGGAATCTAGCATGATGGTCAAATGAATTAAATAATAATAGAAGGGCATATTTACTTTATAAATAACTGCATAAATTATAGCTTGGAAATAAGACCACAGAGAAATTGAACAGAAGATTCTTTACCAAATGTGAAGTTAATTTGGTGCAACAAGTGAAATGGGCATGTCTCTGATGTCTCATAAACTGTTTTTTATGGGTTTTCTTGAGAAGTTTGGAGTCAGTTTTTCCCACTGTTAAATATGATGCAAACAGTAGTCATTTTAAAGTAACTTTAAATTCATCAAATAAATTTGTTTGGATGCTTTCAGAAGATGGGGCTCTGGTATCAGTTAATTCAGTTAAATAAATTATCTTGCTTTATTAGTTAAATAATGTGTATATTCCATGATCTGAAAATCTGTTGACTTGCTTCCTGATAATATTGATTTGTGTATTTAAAAGTAGCTTTGATATGAGATTCCATCAATGATGAGAAGTGGTTGATTTCTGTAATATACAGCAATTTATAGTCAGGACACTGAGTAGTAGAGGATTTCCACATTTTTAAATCTGTCTTGAAATAGAAGTAATGTCTCTATTTATGGTTTTGTTTGTTGAAAAGTGTTATTGCCTGAGTGAAAATTATATTTTAATCATCATACAAGTTTCATTTGTGCAAACAGGCACAGTTTCCTTAGAAATTAAAACATATCCATTAAGCATAAGTAGATATTATATCATATTAAGTGACATGAGATAATTACCGTAGTCAAAGCATGATACTTAAATGGGCTCAGGGAGCAGTTTAGTTTTAAGAGGCAAAATGTCCTTCTTGGATAGAAATATTTTATTTGTTTATAGCTGTGTATGTTGTTGTGCAGCTGAACACTTTGTCCTTTACCTCCTATTTGTAAAAGTTATTAAACTGCAGGCTGTTAAGCATCCTTTAGTTGATGCGTTTTCTGCTCTTCTCCCTAAAGCATTTGTCCCTATTCCATCATTGCGGTACCTGATATTTCAGGGTAATACAGCTCAAAATTAAATTTCTGCTGAAGCAAATGTCAATTTTAAATGCTGCTGTTGCTTTTTTCCTACTTTGAACTGTTCTGGACAAAATTATGTCAAAGTCTCAAAGAGGGCTTTTATGATTGCGATTAAAATAAAAGGGGTAGACCTTTTATTGTGCAGAGTATGCATTTATAATAAGCCATAATATATTTATGCAGGAGATTATATGTCTATGATATGGCGAACACTCCCTTCCTCCACTTAACTCTCGGCATTAACTTGCTCAGTATTTATGGATATATCAAAATTATGATTTACATTGTACTTATCATTAACATCCCTTGCAATAGCTCTGCACAGTTCTTGCCATCCTTCAGAATACAGTCATAAAATGAAGAGATTAACAGATAATTAAATTAAATCCTTAATTATTTGGGGATGATGAATTCACTCTGTGATTCCAGGAAGGTATAGAGAACCTTTTTCACAGGCAGTATAAATTGAAACCAATGGAGCTATGATGATTTATGCCTGCTTGAGGATCTGACTCATACTGTTAATTATCTACTCCCCTTTTAAAAACATATTAATAAAAATTGGATGTAGGAACTGTTTATTAAAATATGAAGCTTTCAAGATATTTCTGAAATATTATGTACATTCAAAAGATAGCATTGCTTGAAAAGTATCAGTCATTTTTCACACCAATAGAATGTCCTTCAGTTAAAGGCAGGGAAACTTCACTTTTGTTTCTCCAGTGGTTTCTGACATCCATGGGAAGCCTCTCATTGTTTTCAATTAATTTCTTGATCTGGTCTATGTTTCATGTGGATCTCCAAAGCGTTGGCTTATATCACTGACAGTTAAATCTTCCAAAGTGCTCAGCAACTATCCACTCCTGCTGGTGAAGTGGCTGGTAACTAAACACTCCTGAAAATACGGCCAACTCAGCTAATTAAGGACAGAAAGCCAAACTTACCAGGAAAAAAAAAAAAAAAGGAAAATTAATTATAGGGTCAAAACTGGCAGCAACAATAAGCAATCAGTCTTTCTGTACTCAATTCTGAGTACATTTGCTTAAAAAAAATCTCTACAGTCATTATAAAGAAGATTACAGATTATAATATTTAATGGGCATGCTGGGTTATCATGAGGGCTGAAGATTATAATATTTAACTTACACACTGAGCTGTCTTGAGAGCTCATTAGTAAAGGTTGTTAATGATGCAGAGATATTTGGTTAACACTTGCACCAAGCTTGGAAGGAACACTGTGCCAAGTTTTATCAGTAATAAAAAAGTAAAGCAATTGTCATATAAAAATTGATATGAAAGTATATAATGGCTACTTCAGAGCCACCGAGTCTCTTGTGTAAACCTTTATTTAAAATGTTTAGAGCACACATTATTTACTCAATAGTACACCCCATTGTGATCCATCATACCTATAAGTATTTAAGATCCTTTTTTTTAATGGATTTTTGACCCGATAGTCCGTGACGGCTATAAAACCCTGTTATGGTCTTTCATGCCAAGTGTTTGAAGGGATGTTTGGAGTAAATATGCCTTTTAAAAAATTCTATATTTTGCTCTGGAAAGTACTTATGGTGGTGGGCTGAAGCAATTTGTTCTCTTCAGGAACAGCTCCTGGAACTGTCACTGATTCCATCGGGAAGCTGTACTTTTCTGCTTCATAATTTGTGTATTTTAGGCTATAAATTGGTATAAAAGCACTTATTCTGAAGCAATTTCTCTGTCTTGCTGCTTCTTAAAAATATATATTGATGAATATTATTTTAGGTGGCTTGCGTTAGCATGCATAGGGACTGAGATGTAAAAAGAATGTCTTATTTAAGTGCTTTTAAAATTCTTTTAGCATTTTAAAGAATTATAGCCTGACCCCTCAGCCCCAAAAGCAACAAGGCTGAAATGCTTAAACTTGTTAACAGAATGCATATCCAGTCTTGTAATCCTGACTTTCAGATAAAAAGGCTTTCACCCTCCCTCAAGTGGCAGTGACCTGCAGTTTCATTGCTGAGACACTGGGTATGAGTGCAAGTTCCAGCCAGGGGAGACTCATATATTCTGTTTTCTTTCCATAACACATCCAGCAGGCAGGAATATGGTGTAACTTTAAACCTTTTTTGGAAAATGCCATTTCTTCCTTGCAACTTACAGGACAGATACTTCTGGGTCGTGCTGTGTCATAGCAACCTGCAGGAGCTCTGCTCTTCTGCCCAAGAAAGCATATGCACATAGTAAAAGCTGATGGCACAAGATTTGAATGAGCAAAGATGGGTTTTGGAAGGGAGCACACATCTCTGGAAATTTCTCAAAGTCTTATTTTCTGCCTCTCCCTTTAGTAGCTTTTAACAGGAGACTAATGGGTGCAAAAGTCCATCAATTAGCACTCACCCGCTTCCATTTTCAAGGGTGCCTCTCTCATCCTCTGCAGCAGGCACTAATGGGAGAAGGACGACTGGGAGAAGGGTGGGAAAGAGGGAGGAGGGATCTGAAAGTCTTCAGATGACCCTCAGTGTGGGCAGGCAGGGAAAGGCTTGGGCATCCTCTGGCCCTTGGCTGAGCTGCTCCTCCCTTCCTGCAGCAGAGAATGAGCCTGCAGCACCCATGGGTGCCTGTCCGGGCAGAGCTGGAGCAGCCCTCCGGTGGCATGAGCAGTGGGGACCTGCCTGATGCCGATCTGGTTAGTGCTGGCAGGTAGGAATGGGGGGTCTAAGAGGCACAAGGGTGTCAGAGACCCACGGAATTCCAGGTACAGGGTTGGGAGGTAAGTTGGGGGAACTGCTTACTGTGTTGGCACAGGGCAACAGAGGGGTCAGGATTTCTTTTTTTTTTTTGTGGTCCTCCCTTTGCTTTTTCCTCTCTTCCCCTTCATTGGCTTTGTGATCAGCCGATGGAGGAAAGAAGGAAAGAGGGATTTGGATGCAGCAGCTTACACCACCAACTTTTTGCTGGGACCAACTGCCATCACTGGGAGTCCTTTGTCCTTGGGTAAGTAACCACCCAGGAGGAGCAACGATGACTTATGTGGCTTGTAGTCCCTGTGTTTGGGGAAAGACTTGTCTATGTCCCCTTCAAGTCCCCTGCTTTCAAAGACTTCCCATGGTTGAGTCGGGAGGCTCTGCTGTTCTCCCCTGCAGACCAGTGGTTTGTGCTACACGGAAAGAACTCGCTTGGAAAGTGCTCAGATGAGTGAACCAGGAAAACTATTAAACATCAACCAATTGCACGTAAATGTGAATCAATCACATTACTTTCTGTTTATGAAACTGAAAATGTCCAATCATTCATCTCGGGGAGGCCACTTGGCACTGCTGCTCTGTATGTGATGCATTTTGCTGCTGAGGATGGCTGAAAACAAACTGCATTGATTTAAAATAGTAATGGAAAACATTTTAATATGTTCTTGGGCATGGCAATTAGTGCTGCAGAGATCTTCCCTGCAAAGATAGATTTGCTTGAACTGGTCTTAGTTATTCAGGACCTGCCCTTTGTGTTGTGGAACTAGTGAAACATACTGTCAATCAATAGAAATGTAGATTACAGATATTGCTGTGTATTGCTCCTTTTATAACTCTTACAAGGTTTCTAGTTACACTTAACTATTAGTATCTGGTTTATTGGTTCAAAATGGGAACTACTTAATTCAGTACATATGTTTAGTGGTAGATCTGTCACTGCTCATTCCCCAAGGTCAGTAAGGGACTCCCAAGCATGGTAAAGATGTTAGATATAAACTGGATCAGAGAATTTACACATGCCTCCAAATCTCAGTCACCAGGCTTTAAATTACTTGTTTTAATTTTTTAAATGGACTTTGCAAAACCAATCTACAAATATATCCTATTGCAACTTTAGATTAAAATGTAGAATGAGTGAAATTGCACATGCTATTTTAAAATGCTGCTTTTGCATTCCATTTGGATTTTGAAAACCCCTATGGCTAAAAAGACAATATTGAAACTTAACATACTGATCCTGAAAACCCTTATTCTCGTAAGTGATTTCACTCGTGACAACAGCTTTTTTCATTTCTGTGGGGACTGCCCATAAAATTAAACATACCTATAAATGTTTACTGCACCATCAGACAAAATTAATGAAATGCATCGTTAAAAAATTAATTTAGTTAGGTGTTCACTATCCTGGCAATGTCGTGAGGTTTTTGTACAGAGTTGATTGTTGTGTAGCTAAGCCATAGCCACGTAGACCAGGAACCTAAGGGTGGTCTTCTGATGGACGGTGTATTCATCTCCCTCTCCTGTGGGATGTATGACCCTGGCAATAAACTGCCAAGGAGACCTCTCTAAGGGGAAAGGGGTCCCCCCCCAGCATTAATATTTTGGCTGTCTTAGCAAGTTCCTTTCATTTGGAGGTTATTTTGTCTGAAGATATAGGAGAGGCTGCTTGTTTATGAACTTTGTTTCAGTTTGAGTTACAGTCATACTGAGGAGGACATCAGAATCTCTTTAGCATTTTAAACAAAATTTTACAGAAGAAATAGTGCTCTCAAAATATCACCCTGCAGTTCAAGCACTTCAGCAATGTAAAGTTGAAATGGAGAATTCAGCAAGCAAATGAAAATGTGCATTTAAAGATTTTTTTCAAAGTGTTCACTTTTTTGGTAAATCACTTCTCCCCTGTGATCCTCATTTCATGGCAAGAACATGCTAAGGAGTTGACTGCACGTGTATTCTATTCGGAAGTCAGTATTGCTGATGCTGTGCTAATGGCTGTTTGTAATCACTGTTAGCATGACAGTGTGCTGTACAGAATTTACTGTAGCATTTCTAGTCAGCATTTTCACTCTGAATGATGAGATCTGAGGTTTCTGGAGTGAAATCCTGGACTGCTTGAAGTCATTGGCAGACCTCCATCAGCTTCGATAGGTCAAGAATTAGATGCTGAGGGTCTTCTGGGTGAATGCATCTAATTTAACAAGCCATGTGGCACAGGGGCTTAGCTACACTGCTGGCACAGTTAGGTAGCTCCAAATATTCTGCTCTGAAATGAGATGCAACATATTCTTAATTGATTTAATTTATTTTTAAATTATAAACAGAGGGGAAAGAGGAAGGGAAGCACTGGAATTCAGCTCTCCTATTCGGGGACAACATGAGCAGCTTCTCTGATTTTGCATTATTTAGGCCCAGGCTGGAGGGACCTCTTACCACCACCAGTCTCCTTTTGCTCTTTTCTGAAAGTACCCACATGGTCTGCATTCACAGGTGTTAAGTTCCCGTGGGCTAAGCTTCTCAGCACTAATAAAACAACGATGGGGAGCCGGTACCCGGCCTTTGATTCATTTTATGTAGCCACAATGATCTTGGTAGTGTCTCAGGTTTTATTAAAATAAAGGGTCTGTATGCTGCTATTGGATACAGGATCTGGAGTCTAGTCCTCCTAATTTAAGTTCCTAAATAGCATCTGTTCTTTTCCCTCTCTTTCCAAGCAGAAAAAAGGGGGAAAGCTGTGAATATTTTTGTCTTCCCAAGAGTGTTAATGGGGGAGAAGCTGAAATGTAATTTATTTACATTCAGCAAAAATAGCTTTTTATGCAAAAAAATGTGGGCTTTTTATTGCCCATATTTAGTGGGCTGATAATGGTGATGTAAAATGAAAGCTCCCATCTCGCACATTTTTAGTACTACAAATCACTTCCTCACTAGCGGGATTCGAGGATTTCTCTGCTTGAGAACAGGGTTGAGTCACTCTTGACTGGCTGTTTTGTGGTCCTTTGAGGGCCTGTAAAGATCAATGGGTCATTCTGCTCAGTCCTGTGCCATGGTCCCAGCGTGAAGGGATCTTTGGAACATGCTACCTCCCCATCACCCAAGGCAGTGAGGACTGCAGGAGATGGGCTGGGTTGTGACGCAGCTTTCCAGTGCCATAGCTGGTGATACTGGTCTCGTCCAGTTTCCCCAATACAAAATGCTAAGTAAGGAGCAGCCCTTTCCCTTTTGCTGGCATCTCTATTAAGAAATACATAGATAAATGTACACGCACAGAGGCTTTCTCACACAACTCGGTTACAATTTGCCTCATCCTAGTGTAGGGCAAACGTTTATTACCCAAAGGCTCATGCATCTTTGATACAAAGAATAGTTTACATAAGCAAGGAAGCACATGAGCCTGGTCCAAGCCAGCACTTGAGAAACACTGCTGCTGGTTAATCTTGCATGTGCTCTGTGCTAAATTGGGTATTTAATCTGAAAATTTTATAGGTTATACTCATGCAAACTAATGTGCAGAATTTAATGGCAAATAACAAAGTCAGTGAAGGCCTACTTATAATCATTTACTATTTTTTTTTTATTATTATTTTTTAAAGAGCTGTTGAGATTGTACTGTGGACTCCTCTTGGCCCTGTCTCCTTAGAGGGTAATGGTGACTTCTCCTCCTTTGCCCAGCAACAGCACTGGAGGATGGGAAGGTGAAAGTATCCTTGAAGTGTGGTGCAGAATATCTGTTTGGTAGATAATTGCTAAATTTAGAGAGGGTACAGAATTAATGGTATGGTGTCCTTCTGGCAAAAAAAAATCACACATATTAGAGAAACAGTGCTAATAGCCCAGAATGCCTCTGCAAATGCAGAAGTTTGCATAATTACACAAATTTGGTGAGTGTAAAAGCCATGTAAAAGTAATGAATTCTGATGGCAGTAAATAAAATGGCAAGTCTTTCAGTTCATAAAGAATTTGTTTATGCAAACTCTGGACTTTACTGAACTCAAAGGAATTGTTTCTTTTGCTTTTAAGTGCTTTACTAGGTGATATGGGAAAAGATGGGGTTTTTGCCTGTAGTTATCAGCTTATGTCTTCAGGCAGGATGATCAGCTTTTGCCCACACCTCATATCATATGACAAAAATTAGAGTGATCTCCAGCTTGGGCTGGAGACATCCTAAGATGGAGGACTGTTTGGGGAGATGTTTCCCTCCTTCCTCTCCAGTGAATTTTTAACAGTTTTACCACAGGCTGTTAAACAGAAGAATTTTCCTTTCCATCTCACTAACAGAACATCTCCCAGATCCCTTTTGTCCTTACCTCACATGCACTCATGCTGTTGTCATATTTATAGCTACTTTTCTCCCATTATGATTTCCTTTTTCCACTATTGTCTTCCAAATAATTCATGTGTGATGCAAGGGGGAAAAGTATTTCTGTGTGTTGACTCTGTTCTGCTCTAATACCTACAAGGGGGAAGGATGGGGGTCTTTTGAACCTTTCTGAGGTCAGTCTTAATTTTATTATTCTTGCTCATTGCTAAAAAGGAAATGTCCTTTCCATTTTCAGCACAAAGGGAAGGACAACATCTGGAGCTAACTGATGCCAGCAGGCACGCCTCATGTTGGTAGAAAGCCCAAGAGGGCATTTTTTAACCAGGAGGGTGGACGGAAACCTGCTAGGGTACGTTTGAGAGCATGTAGCTTAATTCATTCAGCCTCAGAGACTGAGAAGGGGAGAGAAAAGGTCTTTCTTAATATGTTGACTATTAGTCTCCACCATCTGGGCAAGCCAGTTTTGTTATAGAAAGCTTTCTATCATCCAAAGTACCTATTTGTTTTGAACATCTCGGTTGAGTTAATGTATTAGAATAGCTGAGCTGCATTAAGTGTAGGAAAACTGCATCCCACCGATGTTCTCAGAGAATCAAGATGTGTGGGGACTCAGAGGAGGGTATGATGATTTACCCCAAGATGGTATTCACATCTAGATTTTGGACTTCTACAAACCTGAGCCCTTGCAAGCAGGGGGCTTTAGAGGTGACTTGGTTGGCCCTTTGGGAATATGGCCAAACTCCTAGCTGGAAAGTCAGTAGTATCATACAATTTATGGTCATTTTGTTTGAGGCTGGAATCTGATCTGTACAGAGTGCAGAAAGGATTTCTAGTGAGCATTTCTTGCCATTCCTTCTCTTATCCTGTTGTTGCTGCCCATAAAGCTTGGAGCAAGCACTTGCTGGACCACATGAATGAAACAGGTTTACGGCTGCTTCTTGCATTTCACAGTTTTTATTGCTTCTGTGGCACTGTTCCTGAGAACTAAGTATCTCTCAAATAGTAACTTGATTGACAATAAGTAGATGGGATATTACTGTCCTCAACATCTGCTACAGTTTCAGGCTATGTATAGCAATTGAGAGGGCAAAAAGTCCTCTTGCAGAAGGACACATCGTCCTTCTGTCTTTCTTTCAGTGAAGAGCAATCCCTCCTGGAGCTGTATCGAGACTGATAGATGGCTGCAGCTAAAAGCCACACTAGGGTGGACTGAAGTTTCTTGGTGCTTTGTTCTATGCAGAGGTACTACAAAGAGATATGATACGGAGACTTCCAGCTCTCAGCTCCAGTTCCCTGTCAGCTCTGCCTGAATCATTTGTTTGCTCAGAAAATGAAGCAGTAATGGCATCAATTACTTAGAATAAATTCAATTTATTTTAAAAGCAATAAAATAATAATGTGAAACTGAGATCTTTTTTGAAAGCCACATATATGTCTCCCCACAAATTATAGGATTTGTAGTAACTCATAAATTCTTTATGGATTCTCCTTCAACAACTTTTTGCCTCCTAAATGTGAACTATCTTTTGTTAGGTTATAACTAATTAGTTTAGTCACCTGGATACTACAAAAGTTGATATATGAAAACTGTAGATATTACGTAAGGCAAAGGCCTCTCCTTTCCTAGTCCATCTGCCTAAGGCTTGATGATTGCCTCAGAATTTGCATCTTAGGTATGTATGCACGTTAATTTTGACCACTGCAGGTTATGGACTTGATTTTTGTGGTGGGGTTGCATACAAGGCATCCCCTGAGCACATCCATGATTCTCTGTAAGCTCAAAATCAGGACAGTTTGCTCTAGCTCTCCTGTGTGTGGAGCTCCTCTGGGCAGTGACTTAAATTAGATCCTGGTATCTGAATACTAGGTACAACTGGCAGAAGGTGTGCCCTGCTGACAGAGCTACCCAAAAACTGGGGATCACAATCCTTTGGCAAGACTCAGCCCCCTGCTCAGGTCAGCTAGTAGCTTCTGTGTGATGTCTTCCTCTTGTACTCATTTCTCCCCTCTACTTCTAATCATGCCTCAGTATAAACTGATAGCATTTTTGATGTTTCTGCTTGTAAGCAGTGTAAAACTGTTGGTCTGTTCTGAGATCTAGCTCAGGGACTGTGAAGCCAGACACAGCTTGTGGAGGTTTTGCAGAGTGAGCTCTATGCAATTCATTATTAAAAACTCTCAGGCTCTTTCTTTTACCCCTGGGACCGCTCCTGACGGTGAGTCTGCTCTTGATTCACCATGATGGAGCACTCGGGAACCCGTGGGATTCCCCTGAGGAGTTTAGTCCTTGCCGTGGGTTGCAGCAGGTTTGGGTACAGCCTTGTGCCCAGGGCGCTCTACCTTGGAGGGGGTGCCAGGTGGGTGCCTTGCTGCTGGTACCCTTCAGATGTGTGTAAACTGCACTCGTTTTCCTTCCTCATCCTCTCCGCAACTATTTTCTTGGCAGCCCATTGTACACCAGGATAATGTAAAGAGGACTCTACCTTCCTAATTTGTGATGAAAGTGTTTCTAAAAATATTTTGAAGAGATCCCCTTGGCCTCTCTTTCTGCCATATCAAAACCAGAAATCATATTTGCCTTACCCGTTTGTTTTGCTTTTTGGTATGAATTCGTGTTTCCTTCAGCACACTTTCATAGGATTACATGTAGAGCGAGAGGAAGTGATCAAAGGATTGGAACAATTAGTGTATGAGAGAACATTAAAATATGTATAAAATGCTTTGATTTAATGGCAAGTAATGTGAAGATGGATTTATAGCAGTCTACATATTTATGAAAGATGTAAACATGAGGAAAACAAGAAAATATTTGTCATAACAAGTTGGAGCTTAATTTACGTTTAAGGAAAGAAATTTTAAATGGAACAATGTATACTGAATATAAAGCAAAGCTTCCTGCCTGTAACATCTCTTCAGCTATGGAATAGTTCTCAGGGGATGCAACTAAATCCCTTTGCCATTATATGAAAATTTTCAGCTGACCTAGAGGAAACACTAAAATATTGATTTAGGAGAACAGTCTTGCATCAGTAAAGAGGTGGTCTGAATGATATAATGTTTGGGGTTGTTTTCCATCACTGATTCCCAGGATCCATGAATTTGGCAAGATCTGCAGAGGGTAAACAATCTCAGAGATGTAGTTTTAAGTTTTTGTGCTATGCAGTGACGATAAACAGCAACTGCTGCAATGAATTCCAACCTTCTTGAGGCTATGATGATATCGCATCTAATTGCTTTGCAGACTACATTGTATTTTAGCTTGATGCTGCTTAGGGGGAAAAAAAAAAAAGGTTTCTTATTTCCTTTTTGCACCAGCAGTGCTTTAATGGAGAAGTTCTAACACTGTTCTAGCAGAAACAGTGTCTGTGTGGTGTGGCTGATACAGTTCCAGAGAAAACCCCCAGTATCAATACAGGCTGAGGGATGAAGGGGTTGAGACCAGCCTTTTGGAGAAGGACTTGGCGGTACTGGTGGATGAAAAGCTGGACATAATCTGAAAATGTGTGCTTGAAACTCAAAAGCCAACCATATCTTGGGCTGCATCAAAAGAAGCGCGGCCAGCAGGTTGAGGGAGGTGATTCTGCCCCTCTACTCCACTCTGTTGAGACCCCACCTGGAGTACTGTGTCCAGCTTTGGAGCCTTCAGGCACAGAAAGGACATGGACCTGTTCAAGTGGGTCCAGAGGAGGGCCAGAAAAATCATCACAGGGTTGGAGCACCTCTCCTATGAAGACAAAGAGAGTTGTGATTGTTCAGTCTGGAGAAGAGAAGGCTCAGGGGAGACCTTATAGCAGCCTTTCAGTACTTAAAGGGGGCTTATAAGAAAGCCACAGACAAACTGCTTAGCAGGGCCTGCTGCAATAGGACAGGAGTAATGGTTTTAAACTAATAGAGGGAAGATTTAGACTAGATATAAGGAAGAAAATTTTTACAATGAGGGTGGTGAGGCAGTGGAACAGGTTGCTCAGAGAGGTGGTAGATGTCCCATCCCTGGAAACATTCAATGTCAAGTTGGATGGGGCCCTGAGCAACCTTATCTAGTTGAAAATGTTCCTGCTCATCGCAGGGGGATTGGACTGGATGACCTTTAAAGGTCCCTTCCAACCCAAACTATTCTATAATTCTAAAACAATCTGTTCAGACTACCTGTAGCCAAAGTTATCCTTAGCTCTTCCACAATATTTAGACATTTCAGAGGACAACACAAGCAGTAATTAGTTCTCCAGCAGGCCTCTGAGGCGGGCAAGCATCAGTATCCTCATTTTACAGGGTGGGCTCCTCAGAAAGCCCTGAAATCTCTCTTAGAGTTAGAGGCGTCGTGTCAACCTCCAGGGCTGTATGTGCTGGAGTTGCCATCTTTCAGAACCAGCTTACTTGCGTCTACAAATGGGTTTAGATGTCCAGCATCAGTCTCCCAGATTAGAAAACCGTATCTTTACACACCAGCCCAACGGAATTGATGGCAAAGTCAGAATTATAATATAAAGTACTATCTTTTTCCTCTAACTTTTATCCTGTCTGCTTTTAAGCAGGCATTCCCCATTCTAGTGCCAGCAGTTTTTTCAAAGGTTTTTCAACAGTGTCTACCTGTCTTGCAGTCTGGGTGAAGCTCTCCCTGCTGAATATGCACTGGGCAGATGAGGGAGATGGACCCAGCCTATGCAGGTCCATGGGCTGTGATGATTCCTCAGCCTTGCATGGGTCAGAGCACTTTCATCCTCTGTGCCTCACCAGTACCTGTACCAGTGCATACCTCCTGGAACCTCATCACACAGCTGGGAGCTGGCGTGGCAGCTCCCAAAAGCTTAAGTGTGTTCCTCCCCAGAGGTCCAGTGCTGAGAATAGTCTGGGGTAGCTTTTAATCAGATGGGAGATGTGCCATAATGGAAGGAAAGAGACACAATACCTTTGCAAGGCTTTCAGAATTTAATCATGTTTTGCATTATCAAAGTACATATAGCATTCAAGATAACACACTAGTATGCAATTTGCTGTGTAGACTCCAGATGTGTGTTGGGAACCATGAGATTCAAATGAAGAAATTTTTTCTAAAGAAACGGAGCTCTTACAGTACTAAATACAAATAATTTCACTTGGAATGTTACATACTTAAGATGATGATATGGCAGATTTATGTATTGCAGTCATACAGAATATATGAATGCATAATGATGTGGATGGTAAGTGATAAATGTAAAACAGAAAAGAATTTGTTAAAATCAAAACAGAAAGAAAACAGTAGCAGGCATGTAACCTAATCGGGGAGAAAATCTTCCCTGACTTACCTCAGTTCAGAGGTATACATTAAGATTCAGGAGAGGTTTCAGGCCATCTGCTAATGTAAAGCAGGTTCAGTGCCAAGGAACACCATCTTGGTATGAAAACAATCTGCCTTTTATTATCCTATAACTTGTATGAAGTTAGTTTAATTTCTCTAAGGCAACTAAATATGGTATTATTAAATTATCTTAATATAAGCATGGTAAACAAATATCCATACTGCTAATATGAAGTTATTTTACTCTCTGTAAAGTAATGAATATATTTATTCAGTGATTTGGAACTCAGCTGGCTTTCTGACTTTTGCCCATAGAAAGCTCCAGGCCACTTCTTTTGAATCTCTTTACTTCTAATGTTTTCTGGAAATCTTCATTTTCTATTAGCATAACTAAACAGAACAGATGAAGCCTACAGTTATTACTTGTCAATGCTAAGCTCCTTCATGTATTCTTACATTATTAGGTATCTTATTATTGTTCCTTGTATTATCTTTTGCTAAGTAATACATATAGGACTAAGAAAGACTTAAGATTAAGTGATAGGACTGCACTTAGCTCAGTCTTTCTGCCATTCTTCAGCATTACTTGGGATTTAGGTCAGTCATCTAAGGATTCATCTCCTAACTAGCAGATAGATTTTCTTTGAATCATTAAGTCTCACAGGTCTCTTCTTCCCGCGTCTCTGAAGTGGTTCATGAGAAGCTCTTTCATTTATAAGCTCCTGGCATGCTCAGATAACTTTCTTACATGGCTTGACACAGTATCAAAGTCCATTATTTACTTACCAACTGTAATCCCTCCTCTGGCCTCCCTGCAGTGGAATACAGCTGAAGCACCAGCCTGTCTGGGATTCAGCCGAACCCTGGCTGAGGGATGCTGCATGCAAAAGAGCTTTTCATAACAGCAAAATCCCCTCATTTGCGAGCCCAGTGCCAGGGGCAAAAATTCCTCTTATCCTCACAAACTCATTGCAGGGGAAAAATAGAAAGGCAGCAAAGAAATTACGTACTCAAACCCAAAATAGCAGTTTGATACAGATATGGAGTTCTCGGTATCAAATGTGATTCAAAGGAATTCAGAAGCAGATTCCCTAAATCTTTTTAATCTGTTTTTACATAAAAACATACATATACTTAAATATACCCACAGACATGCAAACTCCACATGTGCCACAGTCCCATTAAGCATGGATGTATATGTGGATGTATGTGTACAGTAGTCATTCTCAGGGAGGAGAGCTATATTGCTTCACCAAAAGGTGTTTAGAGAGAACTTTGAACACTGTAGCAGTAAAGCCATTCCAGCAGTACAAACTTGGGGAAGATGAACCTCTCTTAACTTAAATGAACTCTCTGTAGGTTGAAAAACCTCTTTTCAACACTGCCAAATCTTTGAAGTGGAAATGTGCGCGTTGTGAGGGAGTGATTGAAGTGTGAAAACCACCTGTCCATGAGAAGCCTATAAAAGATACCCACCTGCACCGATCAGTGCGACTGTATAATACGAGCTATTGCTGTATAATACGAGCTATTGCTGTGTGCCAGTCTTTCTTTACACTGCGTATTTCTCCAGCACCAATGTCAGCATACAGCTAATGCCGTAACAGTATGGAGTTGCCTATCAAATGCAATGTCAGAAGACCACACTGACAATGTAAAGGGCCATGGGACACAGAACTAGGGCAGCCAACTTTGCTGGTGGGCTGACACAGAGTAAGAGGATAAAAAGCTTTATAACTCGGGGATGGAAAGGAAAGTCTTGCAATGAGCAGAGACTGGATGTCTGAATGGTTCTATTTGGGTTGCAAGAGCATTGCAAAATTCATGAGGAACACAATTGGGCAGAGCAGTTGACCCAGGTGAAGGTTTCATCTCTCTTTTGATTAAGAGAGAGAAACCTAAGAGAGAGAAGTCTAATCAAGATGAAATGATGGTGGCAAGCTGCTCAGGTTATGTGATGCCCAAGCAGACAGTAAAATAACAATTGGGTAAAGGTGCTATTAAGCCCTTGTGGTAGATATACATTTTTTCTGCAGGGAGGAAATAACCCTTTATTATTTCTTACTCATTTTTTTTTCTTTTTTTTTTCTTTTTTTTTTTACAGTACCCTCATGCTTCATCTGTTACCATAAAGCAATATATATATTATAAATATATATATATATACATAAAATGGAAGGCACACTATGATGGCTGTTTAGAGAGTTTGACAATGTGATTGGTTGAATGTCCTATAACCTGTGAATTGTGAATGGCCTATAAATATTTTAAAACTCCTGCTGCTGCTACAGCCTCACTGAAATCCATATTGAGGCTTCGTTTTTCTGACAGCTGCCTTTGGAGTTGCAGTTCTGTCTGGTCTTGCTGTTGCAAAACTTAATCGAGAAAAACAGGTCATTGCTGGTTTAAGCCTATTCTTGAAGTGTTTGGTTTAAGCTTGTATTGCAGTCATCACCATCTTCTTGCATAGTCTTGTAATCTCAAACCATTTTCCCAGACCAACGGGTGCTATGTCCCTTTGCAAATATCTTTACAATATTGTCAGGGATTAATTGCACCAAACGTTTATTCTGAGGCTGCGGAGAGCGGTTACTTGGATTTTACAGCCCTCTGATAAAAACAGTGGCTCTTCTACCCACTTCTTTCTCTTGGGATATGTTGTGTGCAGTGTCCTCCATGCCTCAAATCTAAGGCTCCATGAGAAGTGGGCGAGGACAGTCCCCAGGAGAAGGCATGACTGCAGAGCCAGGCCCAGTTCCCTCCTTAGTCACAGATGCTTTGACAAGTATTTGCTTTACCTTGCAAACTGATTATTCCTGTTTTTTCAAAAAATGGTTATAATAACATTTCCACTCTGTGCAAGCATGCTGGTAAGATAATATCCACTGTGGAGGGAGAAGTGTTCAGTCACAGCAGTGATTAGAATTGGATTTGTGCATAGATCAATGACAGTGAAACACCCTTGAATAATTTCTGCCTCAAAGCAAAATTTGACTTGCCTAATGATCTCATTTTGTCTTGTTGGGTGACTAAAAGGTTATGATAATCTCAAGGGATTCTGTAGTTTCTCATCTGAATGACTATGTGCAGTAGGGCACTTTTTCTACACAAACATGAAGGAAATTAGAGTTTCAGGGCTCAGTGGCTAGAGAAATTTCCATAACAGTTTTGGGTACAAAAGGAATACATCATCTGGCCCACTGTCATTTCCGTGAGGATCACTGGCAGAGAGGTGTAAATTAACCCCAGCCTATGTGTAGTAAGTCAATAATAGCAGGACTAACAGAAAGAAGTGAAATTTTTAAACAAACATATGAACTAGGATTCAGTATAATTTTCTGGTTGGTTTACATATGATAGTCATACCTACCAATACCTACCAATTAGCTAGAAATACTTGATAGAAAGCTCCTAGACTAACCAAGGGTTTAAAAATATATTTCACCATTAACCACTATCCTGTAATATGTACACGGCTTTTACTTTTGCAGACCTAGAGTCTTCCACCATCTCCCAAATCCTGCACTTTTCAAAGAAACAAAAGCCCTTGGCTGATGATCTCACGGAAATATTTCAGAGAGTCACTCTGGTTGTGTCTTGTTTTCTGCACTTTGTAAGTGCCGAGCAATTACTCTGTGGTTATGTAATTTGTAAAATTGATCTGCTAACTAAAAGTCTGATTCACTGACAAAGAAAAAGTAAATGCAAGAGAAATGTCTTCTGTAAAGGTTAAGTGCATATTTTATTTACAACAGAGGATTATGGACTTTCCCAGCAAAGTTTTGTGTATCTGAGCAGTCTTGTAAAAATGAAGTTTGTTTATATAAAAGCTGCAGTTCTGTAGTTAGTGAACTATCTGAATCCTGACTGCTGTAGATGATCTCTGGAACAGATTATCCAGTGCCTACTGACACGATCGTGTTCATCACCTATCACTTTGTTCTGTATGGATGTTAATTCTCATCTGTCTTCCCTACTGGGTTGCCCGTTTCCACAAAAATTCTGGGACCTTTAATATATTTGTTAAACTTTACTTTGTGAGATTTTGTTGAGTAGCCATAAGTCCAAAAGCAAGCAGGGCAGACACACATAGAGCATAGTCTCATCAGATTTGTTTCCTTAGAAAACCTGGCTTAAAAAATGAGATTAAAAATAAGCAGCCAGTGAGGAGTTCTGTGAATTCCATTTCCAGTGGTTTTGAGGACACGATGATGCTCTTCAGGGTCCCAGCACAGTTGGCATCCACAGTCAGAAGCAAACGCAGTGAGAGTGGGTTTAGGTAACAACTCATGAACTGTTCAGGATCCTCTGAGGCAAATTCTCTGCAAAGAGAGTGGGAGCTACGGCAAAGAAAAAAGTAGAGCAAAACTTGTCTGAGCAGAGAACGACTGCAATGTGAGGTAAAGCTGGAGATGATAGCACAAAGCGTTTGCCCTCTCACTGTGCGCCCTCTGCTTTCCGGGGCTCACGTGAAGAGAAGACATGCAAAGCTCTTCCCTGTAATTAGTTTTTCAGGCTTTTCTGGTAACAGAGCTGCTTTCCTAAAATATGAATCTGTTGCCTCCGAGGGCAGATGGGGCAGCATTAGTTCATATTGTGCTCCACTCAGTAAAGCACAGCAAAATCATATCCTGGAAAGAACCCAGACTTGATTGTTGCAGACAGCAAACCTTGCTCAAATATTTAATGTGAAAATCATTTGTGGAACTTCTGTATGCGGTGTCTTAGTCTTGCAGTTTGTTACACCCCTTGTAGAGCACTACTACCCCTCCCAAAAGACCACAGGGTGGAATAGGAGGCATAAATCTCTAATCTTTGCAGTAAAAAAAAAAATGTTCTGCATATCACATGAGATTCAACTAAATAGAGATATGGATCCCATCTTAAGCAGCTTTCAACCTGTAAGCCACCCTGTATACCAATGGCACTAAATTAAGCAGCATACAACCTTTTGTAGAGCAAGATGAAATGATGTTTAAGCACTCTGCCAGTTAATGGGTGATTAGTGTACGCCTTTGCTCATTACTCCATCAAGAAACTTGCTCTCAGTCAAATGACAAGCAATGAGAAATGCTTTAATTGTTCCTAAATTATTTTGCGGTAATTAGTCAGCTGCAATCCTAAGAAAGAGAATAAGCCGAGGATGATGGCAATATTTCCTGAAGAAATACTTGTACCTAAGAATGATTACCTAAAAGCAAGGTAATCCTTTGCAGCCCTGTCTGCATCTGGGAAGGTTTGTGCTGATACCACAGTCCTCGGTCTTTGCTGTCTGAATACTTATCAGCTCAACACAAATGCCAAAATCCTGCCCCTTTTTACATCTTGGGTCATGTTTCACACTTTCTCCAAGAGATAATAAATACTAAAAGCATAGATAGGGGAACTTTATATATTCTTTAGGCTGTGTGACCTCTGTTGTAAGGTTAAATCACGTAACTGCAGTTGTCCACCCCATTGCCCTCCATTTACATTGATGATGTGATATGTCTGTCATTATTCTGTTGTTAACTGTTGCAGCACGGCTCTTCCTTGAAGATTTCTTGGCAAAATTTGAAACCCACAGAAACAATGAGATGAATTGTGGCTGCTGCATCTTAGACTATCTAATGGTAACACAGGGATGGGTTTCAGTAGGGAAGCAAAAACCACCTCTAAAGTGAACGTGTACAGCTAATGCTGTGAATGCATGAAAATTTTTGTGTTTGTTTATTTGCAGGCTTGTACAAGTGGTTTGATGTTATTTCATTAATAATAATTAATCAGAAATAGGTAAAGGCATGACTCAACAAATTGTTTAGAATCAGAGCACTCCATAACTTCCTTAATAACTTTTATATTTCTGGGCACGAAACATATAATTTCTTCTGTAGTCATACAGAATCTTCCCAAAATCTTCCAAGTTAATCTAATAAATGTGTGTTTACTTTATATAGTGCTAAATACTATGTGAGTCAAAAGTAATTCTTTTTCTTTTTCTTTTCTTTTTTTTTTTTTTTTTTTTCCTGAGTACAGTTACCAATAAAACAGTGTCTGTTCTGGACAGATAATTGAACTGCTGGCACTAGTCCTGTCGATGAGTACAAAAGGCACCACAAAATGTAGCCCAGCAGCTTTTCTTCTGTAGTTGTAACTCGCACAGTGCATCCTGTTTTTTTTCCCCTCTGTCTAAATCAGGCAGCTGTACAGCAATTACTGTCAGCATAAATTGAGCAAGCTTGCAAATTGTCTTCAAAGTCATCCAGGAAAGCAACTTTATCCTTCAAAGTAACTGGAATATTATGTTGATATTATATACGATTATTCAGATAATTTATAACTTTTCTTTGGGACAAGTTAAGTGCACTTTATGTGTTTTATCTGGATGACTCCTAATGCATGGAAACGTGAATTATTCATAAGTTGCCTTTCGGTTGCTGGAGTCTTTATATAGCTTTTGTTTGCTAATGCATTTGATAAGCTATTTTGTGCACTAACACATTATATAGATAATGCTAGCAATAAAATAAATGCTAAATTATACATTCTGTAGTTCTGCATTAAGAGCTAGTACAGCATGCTTCATCAATTTTCCTCTGTTCTAATTCACAAATCTAAAGATAATTGATACTGTGAAACTAGCATCTAACTCATCAAAATTACACTGCCGCTGAACTTTTACTGTATATGTTAATGTAGAACTGGCATTGTTGACCAATTTGTTTAAAGTAGTGAAAACCTGAATATCTAACCTGGAAGCTTCCCTATAATACCCAGAGTCCATTTGGGGCTTCTTAAATTTGTAATATCAACAAATAGGATTTATAGTTATCATCCAAACAACCTAAGTGATAATCTTGAGTGCTTGTGTGTGAATGTTGGCCTTTAGCTAAACTGATGACCTAACTCCTTCCACAAAGAAAAAAAAAAAAAAAGAGAAGAGAGCAACCTCCTTAATTTTTCACCCCAGAAGACACAAGATCTAAAGGACTATAAACATCTGTTGCTTCCTTTTTTATCACAAAAGGTTTCTTATGGGTGAAAACATTGCCAAAGCAGCATCCATGAAAGTCTTCCTTTGCAAAATAGTGAGTTTTTCCAGGGAGCCTGCGTCTGATACCTTGAAGCTGTTACATGGAGCAGAGCTCCATTTTATTAGTGTCTGTTATGAATGCAAAAGGTGGTTCCTGGTGGGAGGAGCCTGTCCCTCGCTTTCCTGACATGTTCACAGTAGGAATGAGCCAAAATAATTTAGGGACAAGTCTGCAAATTCAAAGAGCCCTATATGATGTGAGGGTGGCACAGTATGGCCCCAACTACGTCCCACCATATCTTCTGAGGGAGCAGCTCTCTCACGCCTTTCCCCAGTCAAGCATAGCTATGACAATAATTAGCAAGCAGCTTTAATACAATATGGAGTTTCAAGTGCTTATCATCAGTTAGTAACCAAGTTAACGGTATTCACTCATGCTCCGGGCACTTTGCACTGTTGGAACTCCTTAGAGACATCAGCACCGTGGCTGTTCAGCTGGGCTAAGTCCTTTGCTTTGGGTTGTTCACGCTCTCCTTGGAAACAATTGCCAGCAAGTTAGCATTGCTCACAGTCATTTTTCATGAGCAAGGTCTTCTTAATAGACTTCTGCAGTCTCTCAAAGTTTTTATTAAGATTTATATCTCCTCTCTACTGGCCATCTTGATGTAGGATTGCCCTCCAACTCTGGGTTTGCACAGCTAGATTGGGTGTTTCTTTCCCCTCAAAGGTCAGCATTCAAAGGGACTGTTGAATGACTGAAACCCTACTGCGGTCTCCCTACACACTTGGCAGTGCTAACTCTGCCCCAGGTATATAAAGCAGACTCTTGTGGATTTGTACACTTTGGGACCACAGCATCATTCATCTTAGTGAAAGTTCCTATTATCAAAATGTGGCTGCTGTGGCAGATATGTGTCCCTGAGGTATGCTGAGGAGATTTTTCACTGGAAATGGATATTTCAGCAAGACAGCAAAGAAACGGTAACCCTAGAGGGCAAATACCAGACACAAAAATACCTGAATTAACAACAGAGGCAGAAGCGGGAACCGTCTTCTAAATTAGTGAGATTGCCTTTTATGTGGAATTTATAATTCTGACTCTAGCATAGTGTCTTGGACATTTCCATAGCCGTTTGGATCCTTAAGTCACGCTCTTCTCTACCATATATAAGGTACATTTCCTCACAGCTACTTGGGGACCTTATAGTGCTAGAACTATATTCCTCCTTTACACTGTTGTTGAGAGGCACTGGAGTAGATGGATGTCCTGGTGCATATGTAGTAATTGAATCACAGGGGAAAACATTTGCAGTTTTGTACAGGTTGTGTTCATCTTGAGCCTGGCACTGAATCCATGCTCCAAGTCCAACCTGAGTCCCCCTTAGTGTCTGGTTTGTTAGTTCCTGTCAAAAAGGTGTTCATCTATTAGGTTTGTATGTTGCCTCTGGCAACGATCAATATGTAACGTTTCAGAAAAGGGACTAAAGGGAAAAAAACTCCAAAACATAATGCACTAAACCAGTTTTACACTATTAATTCATTCTCAATGCCCTATAAGCATTTTTCTGAATTCTCCAGCCTAAGCTGAGTCTGGCCTCAGGTTGCATAAATAAAAAATAATTATTGTTAATGAATATTTTTAGCACCTGGATGCAAACTAGCCTGTCTTAATTAGCTTGGAGCTGCTTTTCCTTAGTTTTTCAAAAAAGAAGCAGTCTGAAATACAACTAAAAGCCAAAGAGGATTTGCACGGCATTTTTTTCCAAGTTCATACACACCACCAGAATTCACATTTCATTGGCACCATTCGGATTAATGTATTAAACTTCTCCCATTCCCCTTTTATGGATTCATATACTTCCCACTCTGATAGAAACCAAAGGGATCCCATTAATAGCATTATACCATTCTTTAGGATCTCTAGTTATCCTCACCTGTGAATTAAGCTTTTAAGTAGTTGAAAAACAGTGCATGTTAATGTTTCATGAGTTAGATTAACAGTTATTACTTGAAAGCAATCTTTCATTGATTTTTTTTAATTTACTAGTGGTTTCTCAGTGATGTACTGAAAATGTCCTCCTTCCCTGCTGCATTCTTTCCTTTTGTTGTGGATTTTTATTGCTTCTGATAATTTAGTTTAGTCATTTGAGCATATTCGTTCAGGGGAGCTATACTTATCAGAAAAAATTGCAAGAGATAATTTATACTTTTGAAAAAGTTATAAAAATGGTGTTTTGTTTTGTTTTAAAGATTGTTTCATTTTTATCTTAGAATTTCAGAGCTTTTCTGAATTTCCAGGAGAGCCATTGGTTCAAAGTCATCAGAGTGTACTTATTAAACTCTCTTGAATTAAGAATGTGGATGGATGAGCAACTTTGGAGGGGATCCAAATCTTCATAAACTTTGTGAATTAGGATATAAGCACTTATTAAAACATATAATTATTCAATTAAACCTTACTATAATGGAAGCCTTGTTTCTATATGACTTAATCTTTATGTTTATTATTCTACAAAATATTCTAAGCACAGTATACTAATAAGGATTATTGCTTAAACTATATTTTAGGAACTTGTTTCTCTGCGACTTGAGTGGTCTTTTCACACTAGGGAAGATTTAGGATGAAATGCTCCCAAATTAGAATTCTGCATTCCCATCACTTGCAGTCTGATGTTACCCTGTACTTTTTTCATTGAGATGTAGTTATATGGCCAGAGCTGCAGGCTCATATGCTGCACATCTTCCTGGGGTTGAGAAGAGTGTGGAGACACCAAGCTTTAGAGGACCTGTAGGAGATAATATGGTTCAGGACCAGAGGTATGTAGAATATAACCACAGTGTCAGTCCAACTGAAGTTTTAACATGTGTTGCTAATGGAGAGGGGTCAGCACAGTGTATCATTGAGAAGCTTTGCCCCATCTTTTCCATTGCGGTCCCCCTAGAGCATGTTATAGCTCAGAATGTAACAACAGAAGAGGAGTAGGGAGCTCATTAAGCTTGTCTTGGAGCATTAGGACTGTCAGCATACCCAGACATGCTGCAAAGGCACAAGTTTGATAGAAAATTTCATTTACCCAGTTGTACTCTGTCAGCTGCCATCATCTCACGGAAATGACTGCCGTAGACTAGTCCTAATCACATAATATGTTTGAAAAGTCATTTTTCATGGAACAGGATAAGGAACGGAGCATTGGACACCTTGGATATCTTATGGTTTAGATTTTGCTTAGCTTGGTTCCTGATTAAATAGTCTTAAAATAAGAGACTTTGTAGAATCACCTGCAACAGTTAATTAACTTTTAGAAGTAAAATTTCAGGTAGGTCAACTGTAGAATGACAACATGTGGACAAATGATAGAGCGAGCTGGGCAGCTCTGAAAAGTCAGGACCAGTAAGCAATATGTGGTTAGGAAAGCTATTTCCTAGATATTCCAATTTCTTCAAGAAGTAAGGGGACTGTGTACTTGTCCCTTGAATCCATCAGCAGAGGCTACTCTGTATCTGTTTTTGTATGTCACACACTTATTCACATTGAAACCAACGTGGATTTGTTTTGTTTTGGTTGGTTGGTTGTTTTTTTCCATTTGCTGCTGCTTTCTTCTTTGCTTCCCTTGTTGGGAAAACAATTTACAGAAGCCAAGAGTTGTGCATTTCAACTCTCCAATTTATTTAAACATAACACAACAGCCAGACTTTTCAAAAAGAGCAAATTAATCTCTTCAGAAGTTCTTTCCTGTCAAGATGTAAATTGCAGAAGCTCCCAAATATAGTGTGCAGGATCATTGTTAAGGAGATTAGGCCAATTTGTACAATTGGTTCTAGAATCCCCTAATTTAATAAAAACATGAAGTAAGTGTGGTCATCCTGAGGAGAAGAGAGAATATTAATGAGGCAATCATAAGAATTGATCTCCAAAAATAATATGATTAGTTTTTATTTTAACAGTGTAATTAGAAAAAACTATTCACATTTTACTGATTTCATTTCCTATAGTTCGTATAAGGACATAAAAATTATTAATAAAATGTCTACATGGAATACTAATTTAGTTATATCTCCTTACGTTCCCTACTTAAATTTTGTGTTCATCATTATTCTTCATGTATTGCAGAGCTTTACAGCTGAGATTTCTGAGATATACACTTCTCACTGACATTAATGGGAATGGTACATCAAAATCCACTAGGTGGCTTTGAAAATTTCAGCTATATTTTCAGTGTTCTGTGATAATACTGCTGAATTTATCCTTACACCACCCCTCAGAGACAGGTAAATATCCGTTAAATATATTTTATTGAAGTTGAACTGTACAGAACAGAAACGTGAGAGACATAATGGGCCTAATCCTATTGACTTAATCTGGCATTGGAGGCATAATCATGAGCCAAAACCATTAAGCATTCATCAGCAAAACTAGCCTGATATTATATTTGCCTAATAGTATTTAAAAAGATGACTTAGGAAAAAATCTGTGCCACTGATTTCTTTTTTTTTGGTGTTTGAGGGTGTGGAGTCCATTTTAATTTATTTTGAAATGAAAACCAAAATATATATTTATAATTGGCACTGTAATGCCTCATGGGAGACGGAGCTCTTTGGCAGAACTACACAGTGCTTTGTTGTTTTCTGTCTTGGCCTTGAGCATCTCTCCTCACGTCTGTCACAAAATAAATCGCCTGGTTACTGTGTGTAGTCCAGGTCACCCGTAGGTAAAGTGGCCAGTCCTCCATTAGTCAAACCAGCAGTTTTTAATTTCAGTCATTTGGTATTAAAATTAACATTTGTTGCGAAAAAAGAGAAACTCATCAAGAACATTTTCATTGTGTTGAAAATAGTTTCTCATCAAAACAATGTTGACCAGCTGATTATTTATCTAACAGACTCCTCTAGCTAGGCCAGATGCAGAATTTTTCCTCCATTGCCTTTCATTGTTGTACAATTTCTCTGCACTTTATTACTGGTCTTCCCCCTGTGTTAACCATTTGTGAGACCTTGTCTGGACTACTGTGTCCAGTTTGGGGATCATTGATAAACTGGAATGGGTCCAGGGGAGGCCACCAAGATGGTCAAGGGCTGGGAAAGGAGCTGTGTGAGGAAAGACTGAGGGAAATGGCTTTCACCAGCCTGAAGAAGAGCCAGACTTGCACAGGTGAAAGGATGACAGCCTAGAGACACAGGTTACAGCAGTAGAAATTAATGAATTGCTGTAGAATTTCATTTAAATCATTGTGCAATATGTCTTCACATGGGAAATAATAACACTGCAAGGAGGCCTCAATTAAAAGTGTTGGAAAAAAGTTTACGAAGCATGGCCTTGTGATTTTGACAAGAAATTACAGGCTTCAGTAATGTGTGATTGACGTCAGACATTAGGAAATAATGGTAACGTTAAGCAAAGCGGGGATAGGGTCACCTTTCAGTACTGTGGGATCCCCATTACTGGAGGTCTTTCAAGACATCCTGGTTGAACATCTTTCAGGAATGGCCTATGGGGAGTTTACTTAGGTTTTTGGAAGGACAGTTAGACAAAACAACCTCTCCCAGGCTCTTTCACACCTGTTTTCTGGTGTTTTTCAATAAAGTGTAGGGCAAAACTTGGGGTCAGTGCCTTGACTTAGCTGCAGTCTTCTTGTGTGACCTTCGGTACATCAGTTAATTTGAGCTGTGTTTCAACTCCATCTCCAAAATGGAGATTATTATTAGTGGTTAGCATGAGAAGTGCAGTGAAGGTATAATCCATTAATGCTTTTAAAGCGCTGGCATATTACATTAATGATAAAGGTAAAGAAATGTCCTGGCCCTGCAGAATTTATAATCTAAAAAGGTCAGACAGAATGTGAGAGGAAACATCAATATCCTTGCCTTACGGATGAACAACAGAGCCACAAGGAGAAGTGATTTGTCAAATGTGGTAAAGCAAGACTCAGACAAACACCCAAATTTGTCGTGTATTCCTTAAAGACAAGACTGTGCTTCCTCTCTTAGCATAAGCAATCACAAATATTGTAAGTGATTTCCTTTCTTTAAGCTCCTCTGTCAGTGTTTCTTCACAGGAGTACTTTTTCCTGCCAGATTCAGTAGTACAACCTGCAGCCATTCAGTTTGACTTTATTTTAAGATGGCATCAAGTGTTTCAAAATTAACAGGACTAACCCACTGGCGTAGCACATCCTCCCATCTTCTGCCCAGCCACAACCTTGTTCACACTGACGTCTTTCTCAAAGGGTGGCTTGCTTTACACTGTGCAGGCACTGCTATTAATAATCCATATGTTACTCAGTTTTTATGGCTTCCTGCTATTGCTTGGCATCCCTTGGTGCTTTTTGACTTCAAGATCTTTGGACCAGAAATTCTGCTGGTCAGTTTGATCCGATGTTCACTCGTGCTCAGAGTAGGTGTCCTCCAGACTGCCATGAGTGCTGCATCAGTCCTGCTCTTTTTGCATAAGTAAAGGTGGTCTCTACAGCTTTGCTGGGCTTTGTAGTCTTTACTGAGGCCCGAGGCAAACCACATTAAATAACGTATTAATTTTAAAAAATTATTTCATCCAAGAAAACACATGAAAGGGCTGGAGAGTGCTTCACCTTCAGACGAGCTGTTTTCTCTACACTGAGTGATGACGGCACACACAACTGGTGACTCATAAGATTATTGTGCTGTTGGAACAGCCTGTCAGAGGCTGATGCATGATGCCACGGCAGGGACACCGTCTCCTAGCAACTGCCCAGAGTTGCTGTCTTTACATTTAACCCTTCCAAATTTCCAGACACACCAGGATGCCACCAGGATGTATTTGCACAGCAGCTTCTGCTGCAATTTAATCAATACTTCTCTTCCACTGTTCTTTGAACAACGTGGGACAGGCCAGAGGGCTCCAGTAAATTGACTCGGCTAAATGGGATGGATGAATCAATCTGTGATGCCAGCATCACAGCATGAAACTTTCTCCCCTTCTTTCACCTTTCCTTTTCTTTTCCCTGTGCTTTTTAGAGGTGGGATTGTTTCTGCTTTATTATGTGTCCAATACCTGCTATGTTTTCACTGAAGTCTACCTTAAAACATGCTTCTCTGGAAGGCTCTGAGTTCATGATATCCAAAAGGAATATTTTAAAATGATCAACTGGTTTAAATAAGACAGTGGAAGATCCAGCAGCAATCTGAACTTTAAGACTTTCACTTTGTTATTGACTGGTACTGCATGTCCATGATGCAGCAGCTCCTCTGTTTCCAGTTCCTACCCCAAGGAATGTGACAGCGGGAAAGCTGTTCCCATGCAGAGAGGAAGACTGGTAATGAAACTCTGCTTTAAATAAAAGGGTATAGGTGGATTTTATGGAACTAATTCAATGTCAGCAAGCTAAGTAAAGGAAATCATAGTGTCATTGACTTAGAGGTACATAAGAGTTAACAATGCAAGAGAAGGTGCTTATCAGTTGTGTAATGGTGAAGGGATGGCTCATGCCCAAGTTACAGTGTTTCGCAAACTGGCTTTTGTCTCAGATCAGAAATGAGCTTGGATCTTTTAGCTTATGAGTTTAGCTCTTTTTGTATGCCTGTACATTTATGTTCAAGAGCACTTACCTGAATGAAAAGAATACTTGTCATGTTTTGCTGTGGATCTAATTCCTGAATCATTTAGGCATTTGTTTAAACAGCATTAGGGAAGTTGGCACAGTCCAGTTGCTGTTGAAAGTGTGCTGTTTGTACCCGTTGGGTGTACCAAATGACATTATCCCTGTGCTTTGGCCTTAAGAGTTTGCCTGCCTGTTGTCTGTCCCATCTGGAAGCACACATGGCATTGAGATCTCATTTGCACCCAAAGCCAGTGGTGCTGAGCGACTGGCACTTGCTGAGCACGTGCAACTTGGAAAATGAGTTTGAAATTTGAAAATTAAGACCAGACAGAATCTTCGTCCCTCAAGGTGTTTCTCCATTTGCAGGTCAAATCGTGAATGACTGAGAGGGGTGGCAAGTATGCAGAGACAGGGTGCATTAACGGTCCTACCATAGCCTCACAAAGGTCCCATGATCAAAGGTCCTTCATTTTTCTCTACTGACCAGCACTAACATCCCCATCGCAAATCACTTCGGTAGTAGCTGCCATTAATTTATTTTTGTGAAGCGCCTCATTGCCAACAGCCCTGCTGCTGAACGACAGTGCTTTGCTGCCGTGCAATCCATGCTCGTGAAAGAAAAAAGTTTCAGACTCCTCACAGGTTTGTGTAATATTGCAAATCTTTTAACATGTATTAGACCTGAAGCTTGGGGCTTGAATGCTAATGGTACTGAAAGTTAACACGGAGGTGATCTGACAAAGTCGCCTAAGGAGGTTTTCATAAACCTTTTGTACAATATCTCTGCTTCCTTGCCAGTGAAAATTAACCTCTACTTGCACAAAAATTAAACTTCACCTAACTCATTTAGAAATAGCAGGGGAAAAGAGAAAATCAATTCATAATGAACAGTATCACATTAAGAAAATCTAATTAGAAATGGCTTCTCTTTTATTGCACTGATAATGGTAAGCTTTAAGAATGACATCATTACAAAATCCAATAGCTTATAACTGAGTGAATTTTTTAAAAAGTGTTTAAACTACCAGATCAATAAATTCACACACCACATAATTAAATTGTACAGAAATTCTCAATAAACACTAATGTTAGAAACGTGGTACACTATTTTAAAATAAAGTATGTATGATCTTGTGCTGCATGTACTTCTAAAAGATGTCCCTGATATTTCTGAAGAGTGAGAATTTCTCTTTCGACACCACACTGAGGACAAAATCCTCTCTACTTAGTCTTACTTATTCATCTTCAGCTGGAGTTGGGTGGAATAGTATTCTGGATCTATGCACCAACTTCTCCCTAGAAATGTTATTTAGATTTGCATGGGTTTTTTTTAAGACTGTGATTTGAAGAAATAGTAGAAAAATTCAAATCTCTTCAATGTAACTTCCAATATTTTCTTTTCCAATAAGTCTCTTAATTTCTTCAGAAAGAAACAAAACTAAGAACACTTCTACTAACTGTGAATTGTAAAATTCCAGGTTCCCTCTGTTCTGCAATCTCCAAATCAACTTCAGTTTTACAAAAGTAAAACACCCACTAACGAATTTGTATTCATCCACTGCATGATTTAATACTCAGAATAATCCTTCAAGGTTTGGATGCAGCTAAGATACAATAACGTGCTGCGTACCTGTTATATCCAATAGCCCAAAGAATAATTTACCAGTGGCAAAATTATTTTTTCTAAATGAGCACAGATAATCCGCTCTCACATGTTGTACCCTCTGAGGGAGCGGTATATCTAATGTGTAATCTTTTTGTAATAAGCCCATCACTCTGGTTTCTAGGTAGAGTTCCACCAGGCATATCTGTGGGCAGTTTTGTTTGTGTGCTCATTAAAAAAAGCCTTAGTAAGATTAGCTGCTGTTTGGCAATTTGCATGGCTAGATATATTTGTTTATAACAAGAGCAAGAGATAATTAATACACATTATACAGAAAGCTTCAGCCATGAAAATAAAGAGGAACAAGATAAAATCAGTTCAGTTTTCTTTTTAACTAGTCAAGTGTTTCAAAGGAGTTTCAAAAAGTGTAGGAAAAGGATTCAAGGTTACACAACAAAAGAATTTCTCTAGCATGGAACTTGCAGATAAGAAACAATGTGCCGCACGTAATACTTCTGAGATTTGAATTAAAACTGCCAGGGATATTGGCAGTGGAGATGAGCACTGTAATGCACTGTTCTGCAAAAGGAGTTCATCACTGGTAACAGAATTTGAATTATGCTTTACTAGATTTCCTGCATATGTCAAAAATAAGTAATTGCCAATTATCTTGCTCAAAAGAGCTGGTGGGATACAATCATTTCACTTAAGCATAAGTGCAGAGCTGCAGAGTGCTGAGGAAAAAGCTCTGCAGAGGGAAAGCTTCAAGAAGTAGTTGCTGATAAATTGAGATAACTTCAACTAAAGCAAAGGCTAATTTTAACTTTATCCTAGCATGCAGATGTTCAATAGCACTTAATAATCTGCAGTGATGCACCAACTAAAGCAATGGGTTAATTCCAACAATACACTTGCTCCCTGAGGCAGTACCATTAATGTTATTGTCCAGGAAAGAAATATCTACAGGGACTGTGGCTTGATCAGAGTAATTGTGGAAGGCTAAGGATGAATCTGGATCTCTTAAGCTCACTACCCTCTCCACTGGAGGCTGCTTTCTCTGGATAACCAGAAGAAAAATAATGAAAAAATACAGTTCCTTATATAATAGGTCCCTTTTTTTTCTTTCTTTCTACAAAGTTTATTAAATCCTTATAGGAGCCAGAATATTTAATAGTTAATCAAAGTTAGATCAGATTTAAGAGTTAGATCAGAGTTCAGAGCCAGAGCTCCAGTTGGAGTGTTGCAGGTTCTGCTGCTACTTCACTTTAGGCAGGTCACTTCTTTGCTTCCCCAGTATCTAAAAGGGAAATAATTATATGGAGTTTATAGTGGTCCTATGAGACATACTTCTTGTTTTAGATTGCTTTGGGCTCTTTGCAAGAAAGATGATAAAGAAATGTCAAGTGTTGAAATCTTTTCAAATCTGAAAAGGTATGCCTAGAAACTGTGCACACAGTAAAAAAAAAAAAGAATAGAACAAAAAAAAAATGATGTAACCATATCATAACTGTATAGGTTTGCCTCTAAATATACTCATCTTATACAATGCTTGGTATGACTAAACTCCCTCTGGCACAAGTAGAACTGAGTTTGGCTCCAAACGTGAAGCAATTCTAGGTTTTGCGGATTTTTGGGTTTCTATATATGTTTATGTGATAAACTTGTTGGATTAAGAAGAGATTTTGTAAATAGATTTCTGCGAGTCAGGCTTGATTGCAGTTTAGAAGTGCTGGGAGTTTCTAAAATGTATTTCCCTGATCCTCAGCACCTACACATAAATTCTTGAGACCTGAGGTTTGCAAATGGGGCCTGTAATAATTGTGTGGAAAACAGACAGAGAATTCCCCAGGACCAAAGCAAACAGCCAGATAGTTTCCTGCATTAGCAAAGAGGGTGCTCTCAGCTGTATTGAATATCATCTAAATGGCCTCAACCCCAGCCTGGTGTGGGGATGAGGTAATTAAATTCTATATAATTAAATACTCTAACTAGCACACCTGTGCAGAAGACCTGGCAGATTTGCCCCAGGTGATCCTCTTTGACATATTAGGATCCTTGAGCATGGAAGGACAGCCATCAGGAGATTATGTTAGTGCCTCCAGGCTCACAAGATATTGCAGTGGGACTTCGTGGGAATCTGTAGCCTCTGGGGTCTGCTCACCACAGAGTGTTTTGGAGACTGGAGTTGGAGAGCTAAGAGCACTGAGAGGCGCTTATGCGGGTCGCACATCCTGGAGTCCCAGGTGAGCATTTGATGTCTGTGGTTCTCTTGGTCTAGCATTGGGTTGCTGAAATGATGGACTGAAATTGCTAAGAGTAGCACAGCAAGTGGTGAACTTCACCCCTGAAGTTAAATGGGCCTTGGATTACTATTTAAATTAATCTGTGAGTTTTGGCCTGACCCCTTCAAACAGATCTGGCAGCCAAAATTTAAGGTAATGCAAGGAATGTTTGCTCAGAAATTTAGGAGAGAAGCTGTGAAAGGCAGTTGTCTCTAAAAATCTTATTAGCTTCTTAGTTTGTCTGAATCCTAAATTTAGAGAAGAGACTGGTAGATTTTGGTGTCTGTGAAACTCCAGCAAGATCTGAGTTTGTTGTTGTGATTGTGCTGCCCACTTTGGGGTTTTACAGTGTAGCATGTGGCTTGTGGTCTGCGGGCTGATCTGGTGCCTGAACCTGTTGTGTGATTTCATCTGCCAGCTCCATACCCATGTCAGCTAAAATAGCCTTTTCATGTACAGTGAGGTTACTGCAGCATCTATTGTCATGATGGGATTGTAGGGTCACAAAAATGTGTTGTTTTTTTTTTTGTTGTTGTTGTTTTTTAATTTTATTACTGCAAATAAATAATGTGCCTAGAACCTGTAAATCAGCTTGCCTGGGGGCTTGATAATTCATGAGCTAGGTTGACCTCTGCAAGAGAATCCATTCCCTTCCGTGCTCTCAGCAGGATTCAGCTGTGGAGTGAAAATCCAGCTGTGTTCACAGCACTGCCTTCCACGGGGAAACAGCTGCTGCATTTTAATGTCTGACTAGAGAGAAAAGTAGGTTAGAAGGTTTTGGTGTCCCCCCTGGAGCTTCACCCCTGGCTGAGTGGATAATAGCTCTCTAGAAAAGCACTCCAGCAGTCTGGTGTTTTCAGTCCTTCCTCCCTGCAAAACTTGCTTGCTGCTCTTCCTGAAGAAGGTTAGAAGGGTAAACCTCTGCAATTAGCAGCTGATCCTGCATTGAAAAGCTCAGGAAGATTGGATTCACATTTCAGGCATGGGCTGCCTCTGAAATCTGGTCTGTAATCTTCACTTGACATCCCTCAATACTGCAGAGCAGCTGACGTGCTGCAAGCAGGACTCTGGTTTGCTGTGAATCTGGTCTGTAATTTCTGTACAGGTTTGATACATATTTGCAGTAGGGAAAAACCCCCAAGAACAGTGCCTTGAAAGCAATGATGTCAGTCTGTATGGGATTTCACTTTTGGAATATAAAAGCTGGAAAAGAATTTATATATGTGGGATATATTTGACTTAGTCACTCCATGCTCTCTTTATAGTCATGGAAGAGAAAATGGCACTTTAAGGGTGTGATTTCTGACCCATGTTCTGCCAGGCATCCCATGGAATATATTGGCAGGTAGCTGTTGGCTAGAAAGTCACTGGCGATATGGAGAGCTCAGGTGTGGCTATCTTCCTTTAGTCAGATGAATCCTATGCCCAGCAGCTGGAGCAGCTCTGGTTTTAGGACTCCTTGCTGTCATCCCGCAGTGTGTGTGCCAAGAATAAATGCACATCTAATACTATACTTTCTTTCCTGAAGTGTCACAGAAGTCTATTCCCCTCCATCTCTGGTTTATTACCCAAATATCACCTGGACAGCCTGTTTGGAAGGTCTATTTGGAAATCCACTGTTATTCTTCAGCTTTTTTGTTACAGCTGTTCTGAGAAAAAGTAATATGCTTAGTGGCTTGACCCCAGCTTCCTCTGCTCATCTTATTTGGCTCAATTGCTCTGGCAAATACTACAGTGGTTTGTGGATTTGGCCATATCTGCCCATTCTTTATAATAAACACTGAATTGCCTTTTCCCATTCTTTTCTCTCTCATTCGGTGTCCCCTCTGCCCTTCCCTGTTACTGAGGCAAGACAGGGTAATGGGTAGCTCCTAGCCCTCTCTCAGCCTCTAGCATCCTTTTTAATAAACAGACATTGCTTTCACCACCCCATACTGCTTTGAAGCTGTGATTTAAATGGTTTAATACTAAAATATACGTTTACCTTAGTTGCTCACCTTCATTTCTTCTATACTCTTGGAGTGATACCAGCCTGAGTGATTTATTGTATTTTAATTTATTGAACTGTTCTTTCACCTCTTCTCTCAGTAAGTCTGCCTTTACAAGTGCCTCAGCTTCATTACCTGTAAAGTGTCACCTTGGGATGGATACTTCCCCTTCACCTTCTGAAGTGAAAGAAAAATGAAAAGAAATCCATTTAGTTTCTCTGCTCTCGGACTGAATCATTTACCTTCTCACTTCCTTTGGTCGCCACTTTTACACCACCGTGTAAAACTTTCCTGTGGGCTTCCTTCTGCTGGAAAACCAGGAACTGGGTTATTCCTCACCTTCATATTCTTGGTTAATTATCTTCACCTCTCTACCAGTACCTCTTGAGTAGGAGTTTTGCCGTAGACCCAGAAAGTAAAAGCGTGCATGTGTGAGTGAATGTTACCTGCCTCTCTCTACCTGAATGTTTGTTTGGCCTGATCGCCTACATATTACCGGTTAATTGTATTTGGGGAAAGTAGAGGAGCTCTCTGGTAGCTTTGCTTGTTTGATTTTTGAGGACTCTTCTGGATTCTTACAAGTTGGGCATTGTTAAACTGCACACAGATTTTGTATTTCTTTTTCCAAGGGCAGTGACGGAAGCATTTTAAATAATTTACTGTGAGTTTCTTTGTTATTTAGAAACTCCCTAAAAGGAAAATTTAAGACAATAACAAGTGTCTTAAATCAGCATGGCAGTAGGTAAGGAACACCTTACTGGAGTTCCTGGAGGGTTGTCAAGTCAGTAAACAAAGCAGACACTGTGCATACGAAGAAACAGCCCATCCCCTGCAGTCCCTGGCTTTAAACCACTAGAAGAGGAAGGGAGTTACTGCAGGCCTTTCCCTCTCCCGGGCAGCGGGTGGAGGGCTCCGATATTCCCCTCCCATTTGCTCTGCGGCTGGTTTTTCCCCAGTTTACCTAGACACAGGAAAGGATTATATCAAGAGCACCATTTCTGTTACTTCTACCAGAATTTAACTTGAAGATTAATCTGTTTAAAATGTGGCTGCTTTGACTAGTTGACTCAGTCACCTCTAATTACAGAGACAGTACTTGTATAATACTGGAATTTATGTAACGTCCTCATTTTTCTTTTACTGAATGTATTTATTCTCATTCTACATTCTATTCTTGGCATTAAAAATCTCAGCTCTTTCTTCTGTTTTCCAATTCAGCAAAAATGGAAATTTATAGACATGGAACAGTTTCTGATTTAAATTAGACAACTAATTTGTTTCAAGATTTAGACATTAGGATTGACTACATCGTATATAGCAGCACCAGGGTTAACTTTTGCAATCAAGCTTCTTGGATTTGTTCTTCCTAGACTATCCTTTCTTAGCCCTGCCTGCCAACATCTAAAACACTATTATCTGATCCCTATAAATGCATAGTTCTGCTCCTTGTAGGATTAATCATCTCGCATGATTCTTTCAAAGCACCTTTTGGTTTCCTTTCCCCCTTTCACCAAATCTCTTCTACCAGTTGCTCAGATATAATTTATTTTCATTAGCAACAGTGTGCATCTTTTTTTTTTTTTTTTTTTTGTCTGGTGTGTAAATCAAGACTTCTTAATAAGCTCCATCCTCAAACAGTTCCCTGGCACCTGTTTATGTTAACCGCTAACCAACATTCTTCCACCCTGCCATATCCTTAACACAGGGAAACAATGCAATTATGGTTTGTTGGGTTTTTTAAATTTAGCTACATCTGTTTTAAATCGCTGTAAAACACAACAGTTGGCAGATTACCCTGCTACTGAAGAAACTGGAATACAGCGCTATTCTGTTCGGTTCCAGAACAGGTTTGCAGCCTGGGTCAAGCATGAGCTAAAAGACGTGTTAAAAGAGTCAGACTCTACGTCCTTTGCATTGGACTGAATTAGTTTGCATTGACCAGCAACTCCTTGTATCCTGTGCTTTCTAGAGAAGTTTGCCATTCTTCCAAAAACCCCAGTTTTTGAACAGGACTCCTGCTTCTGATATGACAACTTGGTCTTCTGTTGTACTCTTGTATCCCATATAATGACTATGTGGACTTTATACTTCATTATTGTAGGATTTTTATTATTTCTTAGATTCTGCTGTATTAACAGTGCCCTTTAGATTATATTCTCCTAAAAAGTCTGCATTCATTAGGACTAACACCCTCTCCTTTATTAGTCCAGAGACTACAATTCCTGTCTTACGTGAAAAGACGAGCAGCTATTGCCAGCATTCTCAGTCCAGTTTCCAAGCCTTAAAAACATCTCCATCTAGTTCCTCCTGTGCAGAAACCAGGAAAATCAACATCAGCAGCCATGCCTAAACTTCTGTGTCATTACCGAAGTCTGTCCAGTGTTGCTGAAGGAACACAGAAACCCTTTTTAAAAGAAACTAGCATTTCATTGAGTGGACCCAATGCAGACAGCCTCTTGCAGTAGCTGGCATGTGTCCTGTAGATGGTAAATTAAATTGATGGCGCTTACAAGTGTTTTCTTGGTGGTACAAATTTTGTCAAGTTGTGTTGGCTTTGTCCTCCAAAAGCTACATATTGGTAAAGACGCTCACCTTCCCATCAGACAGGGGGACCTGATGTTAGAGGTGTTCTTGCATCGTTTGTATGCTATCGTAGAAATTCAACATCAAGACTGTGGCTGTGTCTAAATACAGAAGCTGTTTCATTTTACGGTTGGGAGCATAGCTAATGCAGCAGTCCTGGTGTGGAGGCAGCATGTGTAATCTGGTGTAACCCCAGCAGCAGGAAACCCCTCTGGTCAGCATAAGCACGTGGGGGCTCTCCCCCACAGCAATTGGGCAGTGTAGATGGGGCTACAAAGCAAGGGTTATTGAATCTGGGAACCAGAAGCAGGCAGGAAGAAATACTTTTATTTATTTGCTAATGCAAACATTGAAAGCTCTGTGTTCAGTTTGCCCTGCTCTACTTAAAAGACTTGTCACTTAGAAGATTCTTGCAAAAGATAACCAGAAATCTTCCTATTGAAAATAGTTTTTCTCCCACTGGAAATATCTTACTTTTCCAGCCAATTCTCATTAAGAAAAAAAAAAAAGAAAAAGAGTATTTCTGAATCACCTAGACCCCCAGAATTCGTTGGAGTTGAAAAGAACATAATGAACGGAACTTGCTTGAGGAAAGCTAACATTTTATAAGAGTATGAGAAAGAGAAAATGTCAGGTCTAGGTTTACACAGAAAATCTGCAAAGCTGTGATTAATACAAAATTTCCTGATTAGACACCGAATTCCTTGTTTTCTTCTAAGTACCGGTATCTAAATGAGCAGATAAATAAATAACTACAGCAAAGCCAATTGTTGCAACTCTGAGAAATTCACAACAGAGAATTAAACACTAGGGATGGGGATGAGGGGAGATAATTAAAACAAATTGGGAATCTTAATGGATAGAAATAAAAATGGGGAACTTTCTATCAATGAGTAATCTCAATTGCCAGAGTACTTGCAGATGGCTTTCAGCCTACAGAATTTCAGCTGGGAGGATATTCAGCAGTACAATGAGCTCTGGGAGTGCTGACCCATAGTAAGTACCTAAACTAATCTTCATTCAAAATATGTGGGGAATCGGGAAACAACTGATTCTTACCTGAGCTTTTCTCAGGTGCATTTTGCAAAAGGCTCCCAGCAGACAGAACGGAGGTGCTCACAAATACATCGGTGATCTTTCCAACCTCATCTGTTCTGGTACAGACTTGTATTAAAAAGGAAAGAGCCCTGGTGAAATTAATGCAAAATACAGTTGGGAACAAAATAAAAACTCTTTTCTGACAGTCTTTAGACTGCTGCAAGCATCCCTCACTTCCCTGTTCCAAAAAGGATATAATAGTCCTTTATAGTGTTTTCTAATATTTGAAAGAGGAACACATAAGTGTTTTCTACTTTTTGTTAACATTTTTTAGCAACCTAAAATGCAAATTGGATGAGGATGACATATAATGTCCTCGCTTATGATTTTTTTTATTTTTTTTTTTTCCTGCAGAAAAGATACGTTTGGTATTTTAATAGCACCATCTGTCACAGTAGCAAGTGCCAAGCTGCAATATTGATCTTGTCACTTTGGGGAATGGGATGATATTTAGGATTATAAATAACATTTTTCTTTGCTCTGTTCATGTGTTTGGTTTTTATATAGAAAACAAACTCAAGAAACCACTCTTATCACCTAATAAGACAAGCACTTTCTTACAATCCACAGCAGAGGTATCATTAGGACCTGAAGCAGTATTTGTATTATTAGCTGTCACACATTAGTAATGTGAATAACCTAATTGGTCTATGCAATTTATACAGTGATAACTATAGTCACAACTAGGCAATGATAATGGCTTCTAGTGACCATAAGTCATCACTGGGCACTAGTTTTCTCTCTGTAAATGAGAGATGATTATGCTGATGAGATTTTTAAATGAAAAGCACTCATGCTGAGTTTACAAAGAAAGCAAGTACTGCATTTCTTGCTATTTTATATATTGAACAGCAGTCTCAGGGTGTTTAAAGGCTCCATCCTCTTTGTATCAACTGGATTTCGTTTTGAATTTTCATTTAGTCCCTCTTGGAAAAGAGGAAATGCTGTATGTAGCTCATTTTTAATCTCCAAACAGACTCTCTGGAGAGGACAGAATGGTAGGATCAGGCTGAGGTTATCATGAACCTGGAAAGGTTTCAGCTCGTTGAGCTGCTTGGTTCAGAAAGAGACTTTTCCTGTCAGGTTGCTGGTGAGGAGGAGGCAGTTCTCCTGCTAATGTAGAAACTTGTGGGTTTTTCCTTCCCCGTTTGCGTTTCTGGTTGTAGATGTATTTTTCAGTGCACTGGGTGAAACTGTGATGCTTGTAGATGGTTGAAGACAAAGGTGCTGAACAGGTGTAAGGGGCAATGAAATTTTCTGAGTGATAATTTCCAAGATTTACAGGGTAGAATACTTCTATCTGTAGTACGCTGCTGGACACGATGAACATCTTAATAATATGCCAGCATATTTTTCCTGCTCCACAAACTTTTTTCTTTTGGGTTGGATACTACACGAGTTTTATGCCTGCTTTAGTAGGATTTCATCTAGGATTTGTAGTGTTAAAGTGTTAGAATAGAAATACTTTAATATTGCTGCTTCTGTTAGTCGTTCTCCTGCTGTGGAACATATATTTATCCTCTGCATGCAATTTCACTCAAAACTCCAAGGCAGCACATGGTGTTCGTAAGTGCTGCATTTTATAGATTTTCAGCAGTTGTCATTAAACATCTCTCTTTGAAAAAAAGAAACCCCAAACCAAAAACATTTACACAAAACATCAAAAGCTTGTACAAAAATAATCCATTATAATCCCATTCTTCATTTCTGACAGGCTGTGCAAATTGATTTCATCTAATATATTGCCCAACTGTATTCAAGGTAGAGGTTAGTTCTTTTATCTGTTTATTTTCCTTTAACTCAAAGAGAATTACAAAGTGCAGTATTTTTACAGTGGGGTAAAATAAAATCTAGTAAATAGTTTTCTTGATGCTGGATGGTGGGATCTGGCTAATCCAGTCCCTAACTCATAGCTTGGTTTTGCTGCCTGATTGCTCAGATGCTTGCTCAGCTGTGTCTGAGTTTCAGCATTTCATTAAAGTAATACCTGGTGTAGAGGACAGTGAGGTCTGTACCATGGATGCAGTAGAAATATATACAGAGGGCACATTGAGATTGTGTGTGTATATCACAGTATATACAGAGCTCACACACCTTAGAGAGGCTGTTGTATACAGATTTATAAGCAGTCAGTAGTGGAAATCAACCAATTTGATCAATCAACCAATACAGAAAATTTTGCATATAATTGTGTGTTCATATCTATATATGTATATATAGTATAGGATAAGGGCAGTTGCCAAAGTCTCCATAGGGGCCCTAGCATTTCCTTGGAATACCAAATGTGAGTCCTGGGAAGCTTTTAAACATGTGAGGCTCTGGCAGGGGCTGATCTGCAGCTTTCAGGAAGTCTGGTTAGGCGGTGTCCAACCTGTGATTGGGACCTTGTCCTGCTCTCCATGGACCTTAGCATCGTGGTAGACAGGCAGCACCATGGTCTGGCAGGGTCCAGTTCCATTTTAGGGGATTTTTTTTTTCTTTAAGCAAAAGGGAATACCTACCTTGCCTTCTCCTTGCTCTCTGGCAAAACTGGCACAGAGTATTTAAGGCAATGGGTGCATACGTCTGCAATTATTCAGTGCTAGTGTTTCCCTATATGTGGGTTGCTTCTCGCAGGTGCTGTTTGCTAATCCAACCTCCTTTACTGATGCCCCACTAGGTCTTGTACACAGTAATGCCTGGCTGCAGGTGGGAAAGGAGACAGCAAGAGACATTGCTCTGTTTGAGGCTTGTCACAGTCAGCTTTTGTACATATACTCCTCTCCTCTGTCTTTTGGTAGTGGAGGGGAGCTAAACAGTGATTACCAGCAGGGTGTTGAAGGGTATATATTTTTACAGTAAATTCAACTCCCCTGGTGCCTTATATTTCCGTCTGCCTTCCCAGGCACAGAAAACGGAAGAAGTGCTGAGCTGTCTGGGTCAGCAGGAGCTGAGCTGTTGGGGAGAAAGGTGAACTGGCAATAGTCTCCCCTTTTTCTCGGAAATGTGGGGTGACCTGCCTGGCCTGGGGACAGTGGGAGTGGGGATGAGGTTCAGCAGAGAGCCAAGGCAGGAGGAGATGGTATGAGAGCATGTTTTATAGGTAAATGAGCAGAGGAAATCGGGGGGAAGGATTATATTAATCCCCTGTGATCAAAGCAAAGATTTTTTTTGTGCTTGTTTCATCTAGAGGTGCATCTCCTCTCTGGGCTGGATTGCACAATTTGCTGTCGAGCAGAGATTTTTAAAGCAAGCACGGGTAGTTCTTCCCTTTTGATGATCAATCAGGAGAGATGCATAAAGTTACCTAAAGTGTCTGATTAAAATCAAATTTCCCCCCACCAAATGCCAGTGCTGACAATTGTTTCTAAATATGAGTTTTGCACAGCTGTATGCAGTCTGTACAGAGAAGGCAGTACCTGAGAAAAAAGGAGCAACTGATATCCCTGGGAAAGCAGAGGAGGAGGTGGTGTCAAGTACAGCAGGGAGCACAAACCAGAGCAGAAGCATTGCTCCGAGGAAAGCAAAGAGATACATGCACTTTAAGTGCAAATTAATTAAGCAGCAGATTTAATCTGAGGTTTATGGGCATGACTGTGAAAGAAAACATCAGATGAATTACAGTTAAAGTATTTATATCTGTAAATAGATTGTACAAGTTCACAAATCCAAGAGGACATAAAACGCAGATGTTTTGGAGATGGGGATAAGATCTAGGATGGTAGGTATTCCTTCATCATCACGCTGGGAGTGAGTAGGAAGTGTTTCTGGGGACTAGTACCCAGTGTCATAGTGAAGGAGAGATGAGTGGAGAATGATGCGTGGCCTTGTTTGTTAAGGAAAAGACGAAAGAGAGAAGATGTTTGTCTCTAAGAATTAGCAGAAATAAAGACTAGGGGCAAGTGCTTTGAGGCAAGTGGTCTCTGGCAATAAATTGTGCTAATGACACCTCTTCATAGAGAGGCCAAGAAGATGGTTAGAAGTGCAAAAAAAAAAAAAAAAAAGCAATAACATAACTGCAGAAGGACTCGAAGAATGTCCTGCTTCAGCAAAGGGCAGACTGAATCATGTAACAGACAGCAATGCTGCAAGCAACTTCCCTGTCCTTAGTGGGCCACAGAGATCTACCTTTCCAGAAGTGATTTTGGGGCTGTTGGGTGTCTCCTTTCCCTGTTGTGGGTGCCTGAGTGGAGCATCCAGAACCAAGGTGCTCTCTGCTCAGTGGGAGGATTTTTGCCTTGGCCCTGGCATCCTGAGGTGCAGTGCTTCCAGCCCTTGCCCTTATTATGGTGCTCACTGATTTTTCCTGCCCTTGAAATGCAGATTTGACAGAGGACTGAGCATCCACTGCCTCAGCCATGGAATCTGAGGGGAGTTTCAACCCCAGAGCAGCCGTGGATGTGTTTCAGGTCTAAACTGTGAGGCTTGGGGCTGCAGGCCTTCTGTCTGTGACAGCTGCTGTCTGTAAGGGAACTTTGGGGAGTCGACCCACGCAATCAAAGCATCAGAGAAAATAAGAATGGACAGGATCTCTAAAGGTCATCTAGTTCACCCTTTTGTCCAAAGGCAAGTTTAATTATACCCATGCTGTTCCTGAGAGATGTTACATCTTCTCTGCCTCTCTAAATTAAACCATCTGAATTCTTTCAAGTTTTTCCTCGGATATGATGTATTTCAGGAAATCTGTGAGCCTTTCCTGGACTCTCTCCAATCGATTTGCGTCTTTCAACAGCCCAGGGCTGAGTGCGGCTATACACAGTCTCTCCAACTCTTGAGAGAACTGTGGATCACTGGTTTTGTTTCATGCTGTTGATGGCTTCATAGATGTATTTAGCTTTTCTTACTGATTTGGACGGAGTGTCCGCAGAGATCAGTTTAATGTCTTAACTCTTGGGTTTGTGGTATGGGCCCTATTTACTAACTTCTGTCAGGGTAAAATAATGGGCTAAGTCTAAATTTGAAAACTTGTTGAAATTGCCTCAATGTAAACAACTTCGAATGGACTGAAAATTAGTACAAAGTTTTTGATAAATGGCAAAGACTTTCTTTACAAGGAAATGCTTATTGCAGCTGTCTGTGTTAGGTCAGGTCTCATTTAGCATCTTCATTTAATGATCCTGAAGAGGGAGTAAACAGCCTGTTAATGAATTTATGCGTGATGCTGTATAGGAAGGAGCTGTGAGTAATAAGCAGAAAGAAAAAGAGTACAAAGGGACATAGAGATGATAAACACTCACAGATAATGGAGTTAATTTTGTCTCTGCATAATACAAATTAATGTGTTTGGGTGAAGCAGAGGAAGGGAATATGCTTTAAAAAGCCTGGCTTAGTTGAAAGTCTTTTATGAAAAAAGTAGACCTATGTTTGCCATGTAATATTGCTCCCAAAAATCTGAATGCCTGTTGTGGACACGTGGAATGTGGGTATCTCTCCTTGCTGTTGGACTGTAACTGGTCTGGTTGCTTTGCTACTAAGGACATATTTGAATATACACAAAAAAATAGAAGTGAAGATGAAGGGGGAACCACTTAGTGAGACTTGATTTAAAAAACTTGGATTGGCTGATTAACCCAAGGGACAAAGCAACCTATGCATATAGATTTCAGCAGAGAAAACAGAGGTAACATTATGGCAAAATGGAAGAAGTATGGGAAAATGCAGTTAAGAACGGGGAAAACAGCAATAAGGCATTTGATCTGATCACGTGTGATGGATAGTGCAGCCTAGTGCTTAGAAAGGTCTGTGTAGTAGATTGGGAAAAAGCAGTAGAAAAACGCTGGATTGGTGGGAAAGGTGGCATAGAGAATAAGGGGTGTCATTGTGATTCTTATTTTGACTTATTTTAACTCCCCCTCACGTTGTTCTGACAAGAGTAGCACAAGAGGAAGCTTAATGTAAATGAGAGTCTGCCCCTAAGAGTCTCTGCTGAGAGCAAGTTCCCTCCAGTGTTTCAGCTCTTCAGTCCCTTCTCCATACAGAGATGAATACAAGGATCAGACATATCAGAAACTCAAAGATTTGGATGTAAAGACTCATGGGTTTTTATTTCAAATGATTTCCTGTTTTCCCCTTGTAAGTGTCCCAATTTGCTGGCGGTTTGAATAAAGAAAATTACCTATCTGAACTACAACACATACAAAACCAACTCCCGATTGAATGTGTGTGCACGTGTATAAAGAGAGTAAGGGAATGTTTAATTATAGCTTTCAATTCAAAAAAAAAAAAAAAAAATGTTCTTTGTTCAATGCAGCTGTCAGTCTTGTCACATCCTTGTCATGAGAAAAACTTAAAAAAATTAAAAGTCCGCATAGAGAAAAGAAAAAGGCATCTAAAAATTAAGACAGTTAGATAGTAACTGAAATATGGATAAACAGCCACAATGTCCTTAAGTACCAGAGAAACAATGTAGCAATGCAGAGGTCAATCAAGGTGTTAAGAGACATGAGTAGGGAGTGACAGATGAGGTTGTCATTGCAAAGAGCCTCCATGAATTCTGTGCCTTGGGTATTAAGAGAAAAAGCTGAAGGTCACTTCAGAGACTAGAATACATTTTCCTGGGGGCAATACAAAATGCTAAAAGGTTTTATGACTATGCCAGAGCAGATAGTTAGGCAATTAGAGCTGTTAAAAGTTGACAAGGCACTGGGTCCAGATGAGTTACATCCCAGTACTGAGATGGAAGCAGCAAGTGGAATTGAAAGCTTTGGCAGAGAATTCTTGATCCATCTCCAAGGATGGGGTGGTTCAAGAGGATTGTGCAGAAGGGCTAATGCAGTTGCTATATATAAGCAATGCTCATGAAAAAAAAGTGAGTCAACACAATTCCTTGGTAAGAATATAACTGATAAGGGAGAAATATGTTTCACCTCTGCAAGCACATGACAGAGGATTGTTTGCTTGGACTCAGGGAAAGGGATTTCTTGGCTTATAAATTTACTTGAGTTTCTGGAACACGTTATTGCACCAGAAGACAAATGTCAAGCAAAGTCTATAAATTATCTCGCTTTCCTGAAAGCATAGCATGCAAAATATTGATCTACTTAATAAACGCACATTATCTCATGAAAATGATTAAAAATTATCTTGGGAAGAAGAATAAATAGTGTCAATAACATTGCAGAGGGATAGAGAGAGATGGAGAGCAAATACGTGTAGTACGCTATATACATTAGATGGGCTTTTACAGATCCTTATGCAACATTTGCATTGTTTTGAGCATTAGACTTGCAATATTGTAGAAGAAAAACGGGGGTTCACATTCAGTAAGAGGCAGGACCATGACAAGCCGTTCAAGGCTGTGCATGATAACCTTTAATCTGTGTAAAAAAATCTTCTGTTCACCAGAGATTGCCCTTGAGGCACAAGTCCATATTCAAAGGAGCTCAGCTCTGTCTAGGGTGATGATTAGCCTCATAAGTATTAATGATGGCAAACTAGATTGTTTCAAGCACTGCTGAATGTGATGTCAGAAAATATTTAACAGAGGATGAAGAATGCAGTATGATAGTTTCAGCATTTTTGTCTGTACTAGGCTCCTTCCCTAGGGAGGATTCCCACGCTCATTTGCAGATGGGAGCCCCCAGAAGCCATGGCAATGGGCAGCTGTCCATCCCCATCCTGTGTGTGATGTTCTGCTTGTCTCCTCACGCTTCAAAGTGATAGAGGTCGGTGTTACATTGAACCTGCTGTGTCCTGAGGCAGTAGATGTGGTACTAGAGGGGCAATCTCCACCCCACCTTACCCCCACTTTTGGTCACTTGCATTTCTTTCTCAGGGCATTTGTCTTCTCTTGCAGACAGAAACAGCTATAACAGCTTTCTTGCAGGTGAGATTTTTATTCAAAGCAGATGGAACTGCAGTCAGACCATGATGCTGTAGGATCTGTCCCGCAATGTAAAGGGAACACACTTTCCATGCATGCCTTCACTGCAGTTCTCTGTGTTGCACTCTACCATGCCAGAACAGCCCTCTCACACTGACCCAGCAGGAATGCAAAAAGGAATTGTAAGTACTCGGCACCTTCAGGGATCTGGTATTGTGGTAATCTCCTCCTCCAGCATAATCTTCATAGCTGAACCACTGCTAATGTGTTCGCTATTCATCTGTTCTAGCATTTAAATAGCAATTATTAGTGGCATATTCTTTTGGGTGATCAGCCCAAAGCTGCAGTGGAATAGTGTGACCTTGAGTTTTTCTATAGACAATGGAAATTGGTTGATAATGGACAACAGTAATTGCTTGGATGACAGTGCACCTCTGGAGCTACATCCCCACAATACATCACTGAGGCCACGAGCTTAGCAGGATTCAGAAAAAAAGGAATTAATAAAATGCAAACAAGATGTTAAAATGCATAAAAAATGGGATGGAGGATAATACAGAGGGTAATTATAATGTAATTATATAAATATAATTATATAAGTAGGCACTGTAGCTTCATTGGAACACTGCATGCATGGCTGGGCTCAGAGGTGGCTGATGAGGTTGTTTTGAGGCTTGAGCAAATCTAACACATGGGGAAACTGTTAAATATCGGTCTCATTTAGTTTTGGAAAGGAGACCCCAAAGAGGGCATCAAACTGCAACACAGGGCTCTTCAGATGTCAACCTGCGGGCCAGATCTAGCCCATGAAAGGCAAGTGTCCTGCTAGGAATCAGCATCCCCAATTTTACCCCATTCATGAGAAGGATGGAAAATGATGAATGAGGAGCTGAGGGCCCTGCAGGGAGGGAAAATGTGTCCTACTGCTGCCTGTCCATAGGGTGGTGAGGAAGCCTGGTGCATGAAGAGGGATGCAATAAATGGACCTGTGGCAAGGCTGGAGGATAGGAAAGTCCTAGGATGGGGCATTTTGGGTGAGCGTTTGAGAGGTGCTGAGGTCTAAAGGAGTTGGGAAGAAGTGAATGGTGTCCTGTAGGAGGTTGTTGAGTAGGTTGTTGAACAAATAAAACTAACTGGCCATTCAGCAGTCAGGGAATAAAAGGTACCTTTATGATTGGGGATGTGCAAAATAACCTTAGGGCAGGAGAAGGAAGGGATGTGTTTGGGGCGTAGGACTGAGGCACCTGGAAGTTTGGAGCCCTTTTCCTTCACAGTAGAAGAGGATGAAGGAAGGGGGTGGGATCAAACAGATTATCAGGACATCTTTTCCCCTTCTCATGCAGACTTAAGTCAAATTTTAAGTAGTAGGGATGAAGGCAAAAGCTAAGCTGGAAGCACAGCATCCTTCCTGGGTTTTATGATTTCTGTAATTAATTATGCTTTCTACTCAATTAATTCACCCACTTGTACTTTCTAGTCAGGTCTTCTCTGTGCTTCTGTGTTTACGTGAACAAAAAGCATTCACATTTATAAGTATAAAGATGAGAAATCTATAAAAAGAGCTTTTGGAATGAATATTAATATCTCTTAACAGTGGAAAATTTGTGCAGCTTTGTGAAAGTCTTTTTGCACTTTACTCTGGCTGATTCTGGCTGTTGTGCTATAAGGTATACTAAACTGATCATTGGTTTCACCCAATGTGAAGTGTTTTGTGTTTTTTATCTTGCCTGCTGATTCAAAGATATCCTTCATTCAGAAATGGCTTCACCTGTAAGGTGGCTGTGCTTACAGACTCCAGTTTTATTACAATATTTGACAGATTGATACACTCGTTCAATTTAGTATTGCTGTATGACAGATAACAGTAGCAAAACTAACTGCAAAAACAGAGAAGAGCCTTTAAAGTTTACATATTGAAAACTAGCTTAAATTTATTTTTGGCCAGGCAGCTGCCTTCAAGCTGAGGAGAAAATGCATAATTTCATTACTCTGTGTTAAACTGTTATATTTTCCTTTGGAGTTTCTCCAGTGAAAGCAGCATGACCAAAATCTCGTTCACTTTTGATTGTTGTTTTTTTTCCATGAAACTTGAAAATGGGTAATATTTCTGTGACTTTTCCATTCTATGATTTTTGTTGCTGAGACAATATTGTTTCTGTTATGAATTGTAAGCAGTACTTTGTATCTGTTCTTAAACAGATCTGATGCGTGAAATGATGATGTTCCTGGGCTTTCTCAGGCTTTGAAGTTATTAGAGCTAAGTATTGTCAAGTTTGCTAAACATTTGGGTGGATAAGCTGCTGTAGTGTCAGACCTGAACGTTCAAGAAGTAATAATACATATTGAAAAGAAAAGGAGTATCAGCATTTAAAATGAAGAAAAAAGTGTATTGGTATTTTGAAAAGGAATGTATTTTGGGGGCTCTTTCTCTCCTGGGTTTTGCACTTTTTGTGTGAATGAAGTCAAGCTTTTCCCTTCCTTGAAGAAGGCCAGAAATTGATTATTTTCTTCTCTTTAATGGAATTCAGGCTTCTTGTGTGCCTCACTGAGTGAGGAGTTTAAAGAAATCTCCGTACATCATTCTTTCCTGACGATGTAGTCGCACTTTCTAGCAACCTCTCCAAACATGCTCATCTGCACAATCCTTTATCATAAATACTTTCCCCCTTTGCAAATGTGTTTTAGCCCTGAGTAAAAGGTTGGTAGCTCAAGGAAATCCTTGGGGGGAGAAGAAGAAAAAACAAAACAACTAAAAAAAAACCACCCAAACAACCAAAACCAAAAGCCAAACCCACAACTGGCCAGTTGGTGTTTTTTGGTTGCTGACTAACTTGTCATTAGGGACTGCTGTGATTTGGGAAGAGCAGCCTCATGTCACCCCAGCACTGGCTGTGTTTCTGTAGTGGGTAAAGCAATTATTGTCACTTTGCCTTGTAAATGTTGAAAGGCATCTGCTGTTCCTCTGAGGTGAATGGTGAAATGGAAATTGATGCTGATAATAAACATAATTATAAAGAAGGCGGCTGGAAAGACTCCCGATCTGTAAGGGAAGAGTGACATTTCAAGAGCTTTGCTGTGGATCTAATGAGAATTGATATTGCCTTTTAAACCATCATACTGAGGCTGGAATGATGTGTCTGATAAAGTCACACACATTATGTGACAGTATATTGCAAAAAGTTCTTGTTATATCAAATGTTCATGATGGCACAATGAACTAGGTTGGAAATTCTTTCTCCCTGTATCTACCTTTCAGACCTCTGGGTTTGGGCTTTCGTTGGGCTTTGGATTGGTTTGTTGTTTTTTTAATACAGAAGGGAAAGGTGTCAAAGAGATTCCCTTTGAAACCTTTCCTGTGTAGGGCTTAGACTGGCCAATCCAGACCATTGTCAGGGAACTGTAGGGTTGCAAAATGCAAAGAAATACTACTGTCTTTGTTACAAAGCATCTTGCTTGACGTGCCTGCAGGATCTAGTCTTGCAAACTATAATGTTGAAGAGGAAGAGAACACATATTATTCTAGAAAATTCACGCTACCTGGCAGTTTGTGCGAGGTGTCTAGACTGAAGTCACAAAAATATCAGCCTTGAAATTAGAGACAGCTTTGTGCAAATGTCAGTGGTAAAAGACTTGAGTTGAAAATAACATTAAATAATTACTGTGAAATTAAAGGACTATTTTGAAGTTGTAATTGAGTTTGATGCATCATGATTATGTTATTGGTAGCAGTTCATGGCTCATCCAATGTTGTTGTTGTAGAATCGATGTTTTCATTTAATGTTTTCTGGATCATTGTAATCTTCTGTGGTACTTAATTGAATAAAACACAAGACTCACTCGGAATAGATGCTGATACAAAGTACTAAATTTCTCAGAGGAAGAATGTTTTCACTTTGTTTCACCCAAAGCATTAGTTTATTTGCAAATGTAATTGATACTGGCTTGAAGAGCATTCCTAAAGTACATTAAATGGGACAGCCATAACAAGAGTATTAAATTTATGGCAGATGAGTGTAAATAGTGCAGTATGAACTGTAATGGTTTCTGGATTGTAAATACGCTATCGTGTCCCACTACGTATGGATCAGGAGTCTTATTCATGAGTGACTCTTTAGATGTGCATTGTACAAAAGGAAAAAAGCCCTGTACTTTGAAATTTTTCTCCTGATACTTAACACAAAGCTCTACGTTTCTGTAATGCTGAGCTGCAGGGTAATGCTCAGGTCCTGGCGCCCAGCAAGGCTGCGGTCTCGGTGTCCAAGCCCAGCCCTGCAAGTGGAAACACAACGCTGAGTTCAGTGGAGTGTGCATCAAATCTCAGCTGGCAGTGGAGGACTGACAGTAGCTGGAAACCTGTACAGGGAACTGCACCTTTTAAATCCTTGCTCAACCCAAATGGAGATGGAACAGTAGCGAAAGCTATTGAATGATGATGTGAATCATTCATGATTTTTGTATCTAGGAAGGGTACTTTGAAGCAATCTCTGAAAAGATGGGGAGAGATACAACGCCGCACACACAGAAAGTCTTTTAGCAGGGTTCCTCAGAAGTGCGTACTGGAAAAAATGTCTGTCCTATGTGGACAGAGAAACTCACTAATAGTAAAAATGGTCTCTTCAGGAATAGACAATAGCATGCTGGGCAGATGGCAAGCACAATGTTCTTCTTGGGATTGTAAGTTCTTTTCAGCAGGATCTGTTGTTCTGTTGGAAACATCTCTAGAGCAAAGCACAGGGAACCCTGGGCTGTGCAGCTCCTGGGTGCTGTTGTAATACAAATAATTAAAAAAAAGTTTATTTTTCATTTAGTTTCATTACAATGAAATCCTAATATGTTGACTATATTGATTGCATAGAACTATACTGCAGGACTATTTTATGAATAGATGCTTTTTGGTTTTGAATTCAGCACAGAAAAATGGATTTCCATTTATACTGTGTCTGCATTGCACTTCTCTGCCTGTGTAAGGAGGCTTTAAAATGATGTGCATTGCACTTACAGCCACTTATAGCCACTTTACTGCGCCAGAGTAATGTCAAGCTGCTTTAGTGCCTAGGAGAAGATGTGTAGGATTTTGCCAGGATGGAAGCTCTATCAACCATTTAAAGCAATCAAGTATCTTTGATTATAGAAATTTAAACCTCATTTACAGTGCAAAATCTGATGAATATACTAAAGTTTCTGTCACCCAGAAAAGGATTTGTGCCAGGTAAATTAACTACCCCTTTTTTCCTCATGGAAGGGAAGTCAAAGTGAAGAAGTGTTCTGGTGCCATGCTACACGATGCAGTGTGGGCTCCACTCTTTCAGCAAAGGCCTTCATGTGTCATAAGGCTTTATTCTACCATCTGTGTTTGTGTTAACTTCTGTTAACATGCCATACTCTGGGGAGAAAATTAAATCTTTAAAAAAGGTTTTTCTAAGGGAACTGCTTGAATCCTCTAACCATGTTTTAAAAAAAATGTATCTGTACCGAAGAAAATGATATGGCAAAATTTACTTAGCAATGAGATACAAAGGATTTCATTTTTACTACAATTCATGTCATTCTAATGGACCAGATGATGAGAGCATTAAAGCATAATGCTGGATGGACTGTAAATGAATATTCATTTGCTTTTCTACAACTACCACATGGGTACACCAACAATCTCAGGCTAGTGCCTTTCTGGTAAGATGAACTATTGAATTGGGTGTATCTCATTCTGTTGCCAGTACTATCTGAAGTGAGATCAGTTTGAAGACAATACCAAATTAAAGCATCCTTTCAAGACTACAGTTGACTATTCTGCTATTTTTGTAACTTCTAATCACAAGCAGCCTACCTCTGGTGTCTATGAAGGGGAAAAAACCATAGATTAATCTGTTCTGGAAAGCTTATCCTTTGACTTCATTTCTGGACATAATTAAAAGCCTGATCTGTTGGTTAGAATTTTCCAATTTACTTTGACTTTTCTTTGACTACCGGAAGGGGCAAAGTGATCAGGTGAAGTACTGCTGAAAAAACCCTGTCCATTAAAGCTTTGTACAATAGTTTCCCTTTCATGCTGAGCTCAGATTTACAGGCAAGCATGAATGTGTGTACTTTTCCCACCAATCTTTTATACTTTCTCCTCATATTAATCCTTTAGCATAGCTGTTACTTGTTCTGATATCAACAAAGTACAATATGAGGTGAAAAGTAGTTAGCCAACTATTCACTGCTCTGGATTGCTTTATAAGGCAGATGGAATTGATTATTTTTACTTATTTATTTTCCCCTGCTAGCCAGCTTCTGTTTCCACTATTCCAGGCTCTTGTGGCTTAAGCCTCTAAATGTCCCATTCTGCAGCCACTTCCCACACCAGCAGAAGTCTTGATCTATAGAGGACAACAATAGACATGAATAGACTGCTGATTCCATGAATAAATACAAGCCTTTAGCTGTCTTGTTGTGCCTGGAAAATATGTCCAAAAACTGTCTTTTGGTAATTTTTTCAATAAAAGGCTGATAGTGTTCCCAAGTGTGATGAAATCTGCCCTTGTTTTAAAAGGTCTGGTCTGATCAACAGAGCATGCAGTGATGGGTGTTGCAATTTTTTATTTTTTTTTTCTTCATGTATGAAGGTGAGACTTCATAAGCTGCCCAAACGCAACACATTGCAGTTGCAGATATTTCACAGGTAGAGCTGGGCAATGACCCAGAGCTTTCCAGAACACATTGTTCACAGCAAAGCCTGATCTGAGCATGTGGTATTGATCTGCTATTGCCTCCTACTGCTAACATTTAGCCTGTAGGTTTTAAGTCCTTCTACACTTCTCCTAACTAGGCCATAGGTGAGGATAATGAAAGACTTGCCTGGCAACTGGAAGCAGGAGTGGGTTCAGCTTTTTTCTCTTTGTGGACATTGTTGTACTAAAGCATATGTAGGCAGTCACATGTGCCACTTGCATCTGTGAGGTACGTGTGATCTGATTTTTTTTTTATATGTGTGTATATGATGGGCATAAAACATGTAATGCTGTACCTAGATTTGTGAGGTATGTGAATACAACATGCATTACTTATTTGTGACAAGCATATGGTTCTGCCTGGTACACTTGAGCTCAAATTTCATACTTGCATGGTTTCCTAAGGGATATATGTTCAGGGAGAAAAATGCTTGCATAGCTTTCTTCTAGCTCATAGCATTTGTAGGAGTTGCATAACAATGTTTCGGAACTTTCTATTAGTCTGCAGTCTTCCCATCCTTGTGCTATTTTCTAAACTAAAGAAAATTGCAGATTGTTTTGGGGTTGGTTGTTTGGGGTTTTTTTATGCAATAATTCAGAGATGCTCGCTTATTCAGCTGTGGGCTAATTTAAAATGTTGTGTCATTATTTCTTCTTCACTGTCTTTAGAACATGGTAAAATGGAAAGGTCATCGATATTATATCAAATAATAATATGGTAAAAACTGTGTTATTGGAGACCGACTTGTGAGTGGTATAGAAAGAATGCATTTGTTGATTTGGGTTGTGTGGAGGAAAGTATGATGAAGTACATCACAGTCAGTAGCTGTGTAATGTTTTAGGGAGGCTGCCATGTATTTTAGTCATTTTATTCACAAAAATTAGTGAAGCTCTGCAAACTGTAGTGGCAAAATCTCAAAGTCCTATTGAGTCACTGTGTGTTAAACAGAGGTCCTCAATCCCTTAATGAGTGCTACTTACCACTCCTGGGACCCTATGGTAGCACGTAGACATCCGGAGCAATTATATGTACCCAAATCACTGTCACTTACTGCTTCACCCTTCCTCTGACTGGCTGCTAGACCTCAAAGGAACAAACATTTCAGATGGGAAGACACAGGGAGTAGTCTTGAATCCTGGAAAGATACTTTTTATGCTCCCTGTACATTTTGGACATCCCACCTCTGCTGCTGCTCTTGTGCCTCTGCCAGCTGCAGCCTTTTATAGCCTCGTTCTTGCTTCCAATATGGACAGGTGGAGACAAAGTTGAGGCACTCTTTGTCATTCCAAGTAGAGATGTGAGTGATTCCATGCCTTCTCTGCTTGTGGCACGTCAGGTGCTGTGCAAGTTGCCCTTGCTCCAGCTCTGAGTGCCTGAGGTGGCATTGCTGAATACCTGCTATATCTGTGTAATTAATGAACATTATCAATGCTAAGTAAAGGATGTCTTATACATTTTTAGAGGTCTTATGCTGTGTTCAGGGCCCTACTGTTCTCCAGTTTTCAGTAAGATGTATAGGATATATAGATCTTAACATCCCTTCTGCATCAATTCTCTTGTGTTATAAGCAGATCAAATAAATGGATGGGAACAGGATCTTGCTGCTATGTTACTTGAATTACTTATGCTATTTAAGTTTGTATTCAGGCAGTTGTGTATTGCATGCATTTGCACATCATGCAGTAAGATTTCCACTTTCTTTCCCATGTCATCTGGTTTCAAGGGAGTTGGGAATCTGGTTTGGTGCAACATTCTCAGAATTGATGAGTACCCAACTGTGGCAGCCACAACAAAGACATAGTGCTAGCAACTCTCATCTGCTGAAGACAAAACCTCTCAGAGGTGCTCCAAGTGGCCCATCAAAACTGCTGGTCAATTTTTAAAAATTAGAGCAAGGCATTGTTCTTGTTTCTGTTTGCTTCATCACAAGGGAAAAAAGACTATTGAGGTTGTACTAGTAATGAGTCAACTCTGTTTATCCCCTTCTTTTAGTAGTAGTTTTACTAAAAGACATACCTTTACCTCTGTGTTAGGGATTCTGGGCTCATTTTCCGGAAATAGCACTTGCACTAGAGGGCATTCAAAACACTAGTAACAAGTTTCAGCTGTCCCCTGCCTTAGTACATGTACTGTAGAAGACCTGCAATCCAGAAGGGTGGATGTTGGAGGGGTACTGAGGCACAGAGGGGGCAAGTGAAAGAAGTGACCTGTATCTGTGCACCATTTGTTTCATCCAACTAGGGAAGTACAGTTATGCCCAAGTGGTGTCTTCTGCCTCTCCCATGCACCTTCAAAGGCTGAGTACAGGAATCTGAAAATATTTTGATTTTGCTTTCTCCATAAAAAGAGAGGTGAAGCGGACAAGAAGGGCCTTGGATCCCTTTGTGCCTCTTTTAGAGAAGACAAGTGTCTGCAGTGTTTTCATTGTTCAGACTCTTGAAAAGGCTATATGGGGCTGGTAGAAAAGCTTATCTACCATAGAGCTAGTAGGAATGCAGCAACATATGTTTAGCATAACAGGTTTAATCCCAGGAGATCTAGAAATACTTGAGAAGAAGCACACTAGTGTACAAACACTTGCAGCCATTGCAGCCCCCACCAGTAACTGAGGACAGTGACCACTACAAGCCATCCAGCTCCAGTAAGCATTTTGGGGAGGCAGTAAACTCCAGTGAAAATACTAGTGCAGGTGGCAGAGCTGGCACCTTTGCCCCTCTAGGTGTTGTTCAGGAGCATTTGTGAGAAGTTATCATGAGGCTACCATGGTGTTCAATGGGTCAGTGCTCATCAGGGCCCACCCCTTGCTACAGATGGTAGCAGTCCTAAGGAGATCCTTTCCACTGCGTAAAGCTGGGCTCAGCTCTGCCCAGCCGACAGGATACAATTGCAGCCACTCGTCAGGTTTTACCTTCAGAAATTAAGGACATTTGATTCTTATGCCTGCATTGCTTCTGAGACCTCATCAGTTGTGGTGGTATAACTTCCAGCTAAATTGTTAAAAGATGAATTGATGTTATGTGCATCTAGCTGCTTTAACAGTATCAGTATTTTGCATAACCTCACTATCGAAAGTGTATAGACCGTGTTGTAAGTTCAAGTATTTTTTTCTTGTTTTTTGGTTAAAGCTGATATAAAAGTAAATGAAAAATAGCAACTGTTGAAATGAAAAGTGTACTTCATAAAACAAATGCTTAAAAGGCCACTTGCTCCAGCTGTGGCTTTTATGTATGAGGTTCTCTCAGGCAATTGTATGTGCTTACATAAGAAGTCTTTCACAACATTTACATTTAAACCAGTCATCATCTTATATGCAGATCATTTATTCATCCTATAAATCACTGTTGCAGCTAAAAATGAAGATGAGGCGCTCCCTTTTCCGAGCAGTAGGCTGCTAAATAGCCTAATGTGTTTGCAGCTGTTTTGAAGATGGGGATTCTCTGTTTGACAGCAATTTTGGGGGGGGTTATTTTGTTATCTCTGTTTTCTTATCACTGGTAATCTGTTTTACATTTTCTGACCCTAGATATTTGAGTCACAAAACATATATAGTGTCTATTCTGTAAAACCTATATTTAAATAAAGGGGGTGGGGGGAGAGAAGGGAGCAAAGAAATAAATCTTTTCACTCCTAAAACAGCAGTCAGAAAGAGCCCATACTGAATCAATGAGGGATTCAGCTGCTACCCAGAAATAACCAGAGAGGGGTGGAAAAATGTCAGTGAAGATTGATCCCTAGGATCGTGGGGAGCAGAAATACTAAGCCAGAATGTGAGGAGGCAAACTTTGAAAAACCAATTTGGAGACGATTCACAGCTGGCACTGAAGTTGGGGCCTCAGAAGTCTCTCTCACATAGATAAACAAGTGAGAAAGAGGCATCTGTTGCATTACAGCTGCCAAGGTCACACCAGCAGGAACAGGCAGAGGGGAAGAAAAAAGCCAGCAGTAGGGTCCGTATTCCTTGCAGGCATAACACAGTGCCAAACGACATTGGCACCGCTAATCATGTGCCTTTGGGGCTGGAATGATGTATTTAAATATATATGCTGACTCAAAAAATAACCCCACAGTGGAGTAATATCTTTGAAAAATATAATCCACTTAAATAGGAATGCCTGACTATCAGTACACATGTGTGATCTTTGGGGTAAGCAAACCAGAGTGGATACATAATCCAGAAGTGAGAAGGGTGCAAGTACCTGCTGTGTTCCCCAGAGCCGTGCTCCAATTTAGGCAGGAAAGTGCTATGCAAAACAGCTCTTAAGCTGTGCACAAGTGAGCAGACTTCTTCACAGCTTGCATCCCAGTGTTGTCTTATTTGTTTACCATGAACCGTGGGGTCCTGGAACTTGGAGCAGCAGTGAGAGACAGGAAGCAGCAGAATATAATGCTTCAAATAAAACTATTATAATCACTTTAAAACACTTTCTTATGTTCAAGTAAAAAAAGAAAAAAGCTTCAATAATGCACAAATAGTAGCAAGACTATGGGACTGTTATACAGATCCACAAGATGTTCTTTCCATGCCCATTGTCTCTGTGTCCTCTACTGCATGTATCTGCTGTCTCAGCAGGAGGTTTCAAGCTTTTTTGAAGTGTATCCCCTGTAGGAATGGATATTCATGCAAATAACTAATTAATGGCATTGACTAAATAAACTGGATTTGATCTGTTAAATGAAAATACTACACCAAATTGCTTTCTTAATGATCTTGGTCATGGGTAATGGAAATGTGATATATTTTTTTATCTTTAACTATAGAGGCAATAACAGATTATGAATACTGTGTTCAGAGAACCTTTGAAATTGGAAAATTATCCATCTGAGTGGATCCCCAAGCCACAGAGGTTCTCAGTGGAGCCCCTGAAAATTCATGTGGGTTTAGAGACTCCCCCATGGCTAATCCTTGACAGAACTGACATGCTGGAGACAACCTGAGAGGGGTGACAGTAGCAGGGCTGGTGCAAGATAAAGCTAATTAATACATATGCTTAAAGGTCAAAGACTTTACCCCCTTTATAATATTTTTGGGATGCCCTTTGACAAGCTGAGAACTTTTGCCAAAGACAGGGATTAATTTAAGATTAAGTGGTCTTCTAATAGGGACAAGCTTGAGAAGCATTGCTGGGGATGGCGTATAAGCAATAGAGGTGCTCTGAAGCCTTTGTAGGATTAGGGCTGATATCAGCTGATCCACTACCTAAGTGTTTCCAATCCCTAATTCAAACTGGGGACATTGCTGTGCAATAATGTGATGTTACTGTTGTCACATTCTTGGAGAGGGGCAGGGCACAAATGTTCTGTGCTTTCAGAACAAAACAAAATTAAATTCTTCCTCTCCAAAGCTTATTCAGATGAGCACAGAACAGAGACCTCCAGAATGAACAGCTAGGATGTCTGGCTGCTTTTGTAACATCTGAAATTCTGAACTCTTGTAAAGAGAGTTTTTAACCATGCAGCCCTCATGGTTTTACAGCTCTTTGTTCTGCTCTGGCTTCCCTCATATAAGGAGTGCTTTACCTCCAGAAGGATCTGCAGTGGAGGAGCACAGATCCCTCTGACTCACTGCACCTGAGCCAGAGAGGTCCAGAAGAAAGAGGGTTTGTGCCATTGCTTTTTGTGTGGATGAGATGTTGGCACTGGGACTGAGGAGAATGAATTGGTCACCAGGATGCCTTGGTGTATCTGCAGGGCCATGATGATGCCATGGACAGCCTGCTTCGTAGAGACCTTTCCTTCTTGTTCCTTACTCTTTGATGTTCTCTAGGAAAGCTGGAATGGTGGGGCAGTAGGGCAGCTGCAAATGTATTAAATCAACCTTGGAAATTAAATGGATTTAACTCTTTGGGAGTATGCCACTGGTCCTAGAAGAGCATGGGTAAGGTAGACCTCACGTAATTGCTGCAGGAGCTGTTAACCTTGTGTACCCACCTTGCTGTCTCCCCCCTCACCTGAAGAAAGCAGCACTGCTGCAGCAACCACTGCTCCCCTTGCATCCTGTGGGCCTGTTCTGATCCAAGCTATATCAGTCACCTTTCAAATGACTGAATGCTAAAATCCATGGCTACAACATTTTTACAAGCTCACCTCACCTTTCTTACAGTGGATGTCTGTGCTAGCAGACTCTGTCTTTCTTCTTGAGGTATCTTAGTAACATCTACTACCTCTAGAACACTAAAAACTGCACCCTTAGGACTTTTCCTGTGACCTACCTGTGAGTAGGTTTTTCTGTTGTCACAGCTTGCCAGAGTACGTGCTTTCCTGGGCCATGTGTCCTCCTTGAGCTGAAAGCAAACCCGCCAAACCAAAGGGAACTGGTAGTGAGTGTGAAGCTCAGAGGGACTGGCTATACAAAAGCAGATCATGCGGTGTGTTGTGCTGGAGGTACGACATTACCACACCCCAGGTACTAATGGTTTAGACCCACTGAAAGTTTCAGATACATAGCTCTCCATGGGATTTGGTCTTTATCTGGGGAGGGGAGAACATCAGCAGACTGTGCAAAGGTATAGTTAATCAAGTAGAATTCATTTCTACCCATTCTGCCCACTGGCTTCAACACCCTTGATGTGGTAATGAAGGAGGAATAAATAGCCCAGTGTGGCACAGCCAGAACCTCAGGTTTCAAAGGAGCAGGAGGGTTCTGCATTTAATAACTATACCCGCTGCTGCCGTAGGCTTATTACTGTCCCTGCTTAGTCAATAGTCCCTTGAACAGGTGTGTGCAGCTGGAGGACTCGCTGTGAGCACAGGCTGGTCTTGAATCTGGCCTCTGAAACATGCAGGGGGTGGGAATGCACTGACTCCTGAAACCCCATTGCTGCTTCCTAAGAAGGGGCTTCTCTGCATCCATGGGCAGCAGAGACCTTTACCTACTTGGACGGGCAGGATCAAGGATGGTCTGAGTAAACTGAAAAATGTGTGGGAGCAATAACAAACCTAGCATGTGTTGCTGTAATGCATGGTCATAAACAATGGTTATTGTTCTTCAGCTTCTAAGAGTTCATAGGTCTTCATGGTGATGTCTTTTTAAGTTTTTAGTCCACCTTGTCTTCCAGAGCCATTGCAGCATTATTTTCCATTCACAATGTGTGAGGTTTGCAACAATTTTTGAGCATGAGGAAACTTGGTGGAGGTGGTAGAGATGCTCTCCAGAAACTCCTGGGAATGTTTTGAGAATGTCAGGAACAGGATTGTGATATGGGATCAGTCTCAGAGGAATGAAGCACTTCCCTTCTAACAGGAAAGGCCCTAGGACATGTGTGACTAATTTGTTACAAGGTAATTAAAAATTATCTGTCTTACTGCAGGGCTGCATGATTTTGTTGAGCACTCTGGGTGAGAATGAGTTGAGAAGCTGGGAACAGGTCCTTTCACCTGTCACTGGTTCCCCTCCTGATGGGAGGGAAATGGCTGTCTGCCCCGCCATGGTGCTGGAGGAGCTAATTGGTGTCAAGTGTGTGGATGCCATTCACATGGTTGTAGCTGGCATTTTGAACATGCAGCTTGGATAACAGGGAGAGCTGTTGTCTGTGCTCACAGTGGTGCTCCTGAGCTGTCCTACAGTGTGGACTATGTGGTTTAATGGAGGATGCTCATGATGAGAGTGCAGCTTGTGTGGCAGGGAGCGAACCTGGAGATAGACACTGCATGAGCTCAGGCAGCCAGTGGAGACAAACCTGTTGCTAATGGTGGGTAGTAGGGGATGAACCACCTGATGCATCTTCAGACTTGGCAGGTAGGAAGAATGTGCTGCCTGTATCCCTGTGATCAGCTGGGATGCTATGGGGTGAGATGGATGGGAAGGTCATACTCTCAGTATCCTTATGTGCCAGTGCCACCTGAAACACCCTAAATGGGACTGTCTGTATAAATCCTTCTCCTCAAGCAGCTGTTGAAGTTGGCAGATACTGATTCTTGTCCTGTGATAGGGATGCATTAATCTTTCATAAGTGATGACTCAGCCAAGCAATAAAGTTGGTACCCTAACATAGCACAGAGGTCAGGATGGATGGCCTCAGCCCTGCTAATATGAGAGCAGGTTATTCTGTGCCTCTTAGTAATGAGTAATTCTGAATGGCAATGGCCACCACTTCCTCCTCTAGTGTCTTCCTAAGAGGTGTTTGGCAATCTCTGAATGCTTTTGATCAAAGAAGGATGGTGTCAGAGAGCTGGAGGATGTGACTGTCCCCTGCTTCCACATCCTCCTGGCAGTGAGCATGAGCTCATGGCCGTCTGAGGGGATGAAAATCCCCGCACAGGTTAGGGATGACAGAGGGGTACCACCAGGCAGAGAGACCAAGGCACTTCAGTAACGCTGGGGTAGCTGCGCGAAAACATTGGGACGTGCGGTGAGAACAGCCAGCATCATAATGCACCTATGTAATGAGGCTAAGCCATATGTATTTGCATAGCTAACTGCTGAACTAATTAGCACAATTAACTTCCTATGTGTCCAACAACAAGCTTATTAGAAAAAAAATCTACGTTGTAAGGAGAGTGGCTATTTCCTGACCGATTGAAAACTGTGGGTCTTAAATGGTTAACCATGGAAGAATTGAATATGCATGGGGAGGGCATGCAAGGGTAAACAGACAGGTACAAATATGTTTATTTTCAATAACAGTGCAGTTAAGTTCAGTGATTGCCAGTGTAAGTACTGAGAGATCAGGGACCCAGTGAATGGTCTATGTTTTGAAAGGGATCTGTTTTGCAGAAATTTCCAGGATATACTATAAGGAAGTAAATAAATAAATAAAGATACAGTTTTGTTTAAATTCCTCTTGGAAAGAAAAATAGAAGTGTGAAATAAAGCTAGCCTTCATTACTACCCACAATAGGTAGAAAAATAGACCAAACCAATTGAAAAATTCAAACTGATCCACTTATACAAGACCTTGAAACCAATTGTGTTCTGATAGCTGGGGAAAAATGTATGAGCAAGAATAACCTCACTGTAAACATCTACACAAAATATTGTGACTAAAACTATTGGGACCAAAGAGATGAAATTGCAATGTAAGCTGGGACTGTGTTTTAGAACAACCCGGCAAGAGGTTGACACAGACTGTTAGATTTAAATGTAAGTTATTGCTTCTTGTTAGAGAGGTGCTATTCACTTTTTTTTTCAATGAGCTGTTGCCTGGATCCTGGTGCCTGGGACTAGGCAAGGTTGTCCAGTTTCCTACCAGCACAATTCCATGTTGCAGATCTCTTATGTCGCAGATTCTATGAACTCATGTGATAACTAATGGTGAAAATGCAGAAATGGTCTGAGTGGTGGCTACTACATAATCTCTAGGAAAACCTGACCTCATGTTAATCTGTCCTGGAACCAATAAGGATCAAATTCATCTCTGGTGTAAGGAGAGGTTGCCTCCAGCAGAGTTGTGCTCTTGGTGAATGTGACCTTGTATAATAAATCTGTGCTGTAAAATTTAGGATCAAATGGGGCATAATCACTTCCTTGTCAGATAAATACTCTGGTGTTCCCTTTCCTTAGCTGGTTATTTGCAGACTCAGCAGAGATCTCAGTATCACGTGAGTGAAAAAACATTCAGCTTTACACAGTGTTACAGCACAGAGCTCTGGGCTCCATCCAGCCCAGTACGCTGGGTGCACTGGGAAGTAGGTGAGGAGGGGAAATCAGCAACGTGGCAGTTTCATGTCACCTGATGTTGAAGTGAGCTAGGGCTTGCATCAGTGCCAAGCAAATGTTGAACAGCTTTCATGCTGCTCTAAGTTTTGTCCAACTATGTAAGGTCCCCTGAGGGTTACTGGAGAGCGGTGCTGGCTTTGTGCCTCATGCTCAGGCACGCCCCATGTCACCCCGTGCTGACAGCAAGGTGGGCAAGCGGGCCTAGGAAGGCTCGTTTGACAGCTCTGCTGTGTTGGAGAGATCTCTGTTATGGCAGGGAGTCTGCAGGGAGTGAGCTACGGCAGCGTGGAGCAGAGCAGGCAGTGCTCACTGGTGTGTCACCCTGCAATGTGACCTACATGTCAGCTGCAAGAGCGTGGGAGGCAGTCACAGCATCAGAAATGCAAAGTGGTCACATCAGGGACATGGAGAGGGCCAAGGGAGGCTGGGGGCATGTTTTACCCTGGTGAAATTGCCACCTTTTGGCAGTGAGGCAGCAAGCAGCTCCCTGGGGAGCGTTGGTGCTCTCTGTGTCCCATTGGTGGGAACCTGCTTCCCTGGAAGTGCACGTTGCATCCTCCAAAACTGCTCTTGCAAAGCTTTCCTTCACAGCCGGGGACTGCCAGGGCACTGAAACCTCCACGAGTTGGGAGGAGAGCGCGTCTACCAGAAACCCCGTATCCGTGGGACTCCCACCACCAGGAATGCGGGATTTAATTCCTGAGCACCGGGTGCCTGCGGCCCTTTTCCTGGGGCTGCGGGAGGGGGGATGACTGCCGAGCCCCAGCTCTGCACATCGCCAGCCGGCGGCACATTGTGCTACGGGGCGGCCGGTGCATGCGCATCGCGCCGGCTGCCGCCGTGGAGGTGGGGAGCGAGGACCACATCGCTGCCTCCCGGCTCCGAGCTGCCAGTTGCTGGTTGCCAAGCAGTTATCATTGTTTCTGTGACGATTGCAGAGGCTGTTGCTAATTGAAGAAGCCCCCACAGCATCCTTCTCTCTGCTCCTGCTTCTGCTTTTATTTTAGAGGCTCAAGGGGGAAGACAGCTAGACTAGTGCTTTTTTACATTGCATTTTTATTTATTTCTTTTTGTGGGGGTGGGAAATTTCTCAGCTGGTGATTAAGTGATGGACTAGTTACTCATCCTTATCCCTTTAGTCTTTGTGTGTGTGCGTGCCTGTATGTCTGAACACACACAGACAAGCTTACACACACACACACACGCTGTAAAATCCTGTTTGCCACTGCAGTGGGCACAAATAGGTGAGCATGACTACAGCCAAGGAGCAAAATGCATCAGGGAAACAAGCCCAACAACAAGAACAGGTAATGCTTATTTTCCTCAATTTCAAACAAATACAGATTTGCGTTGTATAACTGTGTTTCTTGTATTATTATTATTTTATTTTATTTTTTTATCTTCTTGGTGTGCATTCTTAAAATTGTCAACTGAGTTGCCAGTCAGTGGCAGGAGGAAAGTACTGTGTAGCTGGGTTCAAGGTCTGCTTTCTCGATGCGTGTGGAGGCTGGGGGGGATGAAGCTGAAATTGTGCTATTTTTACCAGCCTGCACCTCTTGCTGAAGGCTATAGAGGTTTGTTCTGTAACTTCTTCCTTACGTGCATGTGCAGGGGGCAGGATGTTGGGACAGAGGCCCCTTCTCTCTGAGGAAGGGGGTAAGGCTTTTTAACAGCCCCTCTGCAGATAGATCTAAAATTGCAAAAGTGGGTTTCAGCTTCTTACTTTGTCATGCACTTTCAGGGATTTTGTGGCTTTTTGTTTTTTTGTCTGAGACTTTCTTGGAGGGACACCTCAGGGTACAGTGTGTGCTCAGGCTGTGCGTGTGCAAGCAGTGATGGGGGGGCAGGGGCAAAAATGAGCTGTAAGTAGGTATAACTCCCATTGACTTTGGGGAAAATTGCAGTGCTCGCACCACAGCTGAACTTGGTTCATTTATTTTTTCTTGGTAGGCGTTGTATGTGTTTCTATAGAGGTAGAAAGTTAAAGACTTAATTTTTTTTTCATCATGCCTGTTTTTTAGACAATATTTCTATCTGACTGCACTTACCAGGACAGAATGAAGTCAAAACTTTCCCTGTCAAAAAAGCAGCGGGTGGCAGAAAAAGGGGACATATCCTCATCTGTAAAGGATAGGCATAGTTAGAGGGTAGTGGCATAATGGAAAGTCTGGTTGTGATCTCTGAGCTCTAGCTGGGAATGGCAAAGGTTCCTGGGCTCCTGGTGCACCGGCAGATCAGCAGCTCCATCCTCCTCGGCACCAGCTTCCCCTCTCTGCGCTCGGCCCCGTGCCTGGGGGGACCACGGAGGAGCCTGTACGCTCCAGTTCTTCGATTTTCGTCGTCTCCTTAAGACATTGGAAGTTCACTGCTTTAATCTTCGGTTAGGACAGCATGGGAGGATAATTTAAACAGATCTCTCAGGGCACAAATTAATTCTTAAAATAGTTCTTCTTGGCTTGATAGGCTGAGAGCCTCACACATTGTTTTTCTTTTTTTTCCTTCGTGCGTTATTTTGAGGAATTGGGGAAGGGAAAAGCATGGGAAGACACTAGGCATCACAAGTAGCACCACATAATCTGCATTTTCAGGGTGACATTTTACTAATGGCCAAAACAGGCTCAGCTGTTCAGTTAAAACAAGAAGAAAACAACTTTGATAGTGAGGGTAAAGAAACTGTGCCTTCATCTAACCTTACATCTGTAGGGCTTCTCTGCTTCTCTCTCCATTGCTTTTAGAATATGTATTTTTTAACTGTTTGCTGCAGATTAAAATTAGTGTAGCTGTGTTTCTGGGAGGAAGGGCAGGGGTGTATGTATAAGTGCCTTTGAACAAAGAGAGCTGTGGAGCTGTCCCCCCCTCCTCCTTCTCAGAGCTGTGTACAAGTGTCAGGGTTTTATAAGTCAAGAAGTATAAGTCAGTTGCCTTGCATAAAGGAGCATTATTTGTTTCAAGTAGCATTACCTGCCTAATGCCGTTTTGCCACTGGCATGCCATGTCTTTGCTACTTCTCTTTTCCCATATGAAGTATAAAATGCCCAGAATAGGTCTTTGGTATTATGCAGAGTCTTGATTGAGTATATTCTATAACTGATTGAGTTGCAATTATACCCATATGGTACATTTAAATATTCTGAAAGTACACGCACTCTCAGCTCTGCCCTAGTGTGAGCATGAAATAGAAATATCAGGCATATATAAATATCAATGATATTGATGAATATTAATGTTTGAGTCTGTAAGCAACTTTGCTCACTCCCATAATTATTTTTTTTTTTCTTTTCACAATACATTATTAGTAAAATGGCTTGACAGTGTGGGGTCTAATCCAGTCTGTGTCCATTGATTTGAATGCACTTTTATCTTTTAACACCAAACACAGATCTAAACCTTTATCTTATTTAAAACAGTTCATAACTGAAAAAAGGCTCTATACAAATTCTGTTTCTCGCTGAAATTCTTTTTCCAGGCTTGTGCATATCAAGAATTGCTTAGACTTTTTTTGTGCTTAAAACTGATCAAGAAACTGAAAATTGTAGCTGGGAGACAATTGAAGGCAAAGTGCTAGTCTTTGCTAGTCTGTCTGTAGAGGACTGAGCGTTTTTCAGAAGCAGCTGCTGCTGTCGTAAGAGATTGTGACCGTCCCTTTTCTCTGTTCCTTGCTGTGACATTCCCTGGATTCAGAGGCAGGCAAGTGACACAGTGGGCTTAAATCTGTGCTGTGTCCTACCAAGCTAACCCAAACAGAAACTGGGCACGAAAAGACACTGCAGGAACAGGGTGGGAAAAGTTTGGAAACATCTGCAGATGCTTTGCGAGCATAAATTTAGAAATTTAATTCAGACCCGAGTGTCTGTATGCAAATGAAGGCATGTGCTGTCTTGAGATTTACGACCATTATAATAATTAGAAAATGATTGGGCTGTGGAGATAAGCAATGCACTGCTTCACCTGCTTGAAGCCAGACAATAAGCATCCCTTTCTTCCCGTTGTTATCTAAAAATGTTTCTATAGAGTTTCTTTCTGATAAGCAGTGTTGCTCACCTCTATGCCAGTTAAACTTTTCAGAATTTCAGTCATTTATCTCTTTGTGTATCTATTTCATGGGTCTGAACTTCAAGTCTTTTGGGCATGATGTACCAAAAACGTTCTGTAAGTGGTATGTAATACTGTCTCTTACTGTCAAGTTCTGATTGCTCAATCAAGATGTAAGTTGAATGCAGTTGCCGCTGTACGCTTCAGTGCTTTTGGTGCAGCTATGGTTTCTTGTTCAAATGGTTGGAGTTGGATACTGTGCAGTGTTCAATGACAACAGTTGGTTTTTTGCTAGACCAAATGCTCAGAAGTCCATAGAAGAGCCTGCAGACACTAATAGACTTGGAATCTGGCTCAAAAGAACTAGTGAATCTTGTTTACTGTCTTGGGGATTGTTAGCTGCATGTGTGAGTATAGCATTAAACACACTTTTCCATTAAAAAAGGAGAAGAAAATAAGAACAGGTCAAGTACTGGGTCACTGTTTGGTAATTTACACTGGCTGAAGATTCTTGTGTTTTAAAATGAGCCTATACATTTGTTATCTTAGTTTAACCCTATTCTTGTTACTTTTAATGGTCTTTGGGAGTGCAAACAGCTCTACAGTCATACATAAAAATACAGAGGCTGGTTTTTTTTATGAAAATGTGATAACATGCAGAATACTTAGAAGTTTCATTTTATCATTTTAAAAATGAGTCAGCATATCAAGGATAACCGGACCACAGATTCTCAGAGAACACCTGTTATAAAACATATTTAAAGGGTTGATTGGTTAATTGGGTACTTGAACACTTAGAATAAATGATTGTTCCCATTTATTCTGCTGTATAGAGAAGAACTGTCATGGACTTACAGGGAGCAAGATCCTGCTCTGAAATGTGCTCATGTCCTAGACAAGGTTGTTAATGATTGTTTGCTTGCAGCTCTATGTAAAACACAAAAAAATAAATAAGGAGGAAACATAGCTTGAGGGCTGCCTTGTATTGAAGTGGGCTCCGTGGAGGAGTGGATTCAGATCAATAGAACAGTTCTGCTTATTAGCTATCATTAAGGTAATCAATTTCAAATTTTACAGAACAGATGGAATTCCATGTAATAGGTGTCTTCAATTGGAGAGTGAACACATTTAACTTGGAAAACCTAGGCCAGACTCAGGAATAATGTGATGGAAAGATTAATATTTCATGCTCCTAATGTTCCCCTGCCACTCTGTACTTCACAGAAATAGCCTGTAGTATGTTGAAGAGTGAGTACGGTTGGCATATCTAATATACTATGCTGAAATGTGCTTTTATTTGAGTAAATTTATCCAAATAAGAAAAAAAGGATGAACTTCCGGTGCATTATGCAGGCTTTTTCCCTACATAGTTATAATCCAGATAATTCTGGGATTCCCGTAGCAGGGGGTGTCAATCCCCATGTGCCCTGCTGTCTTCCTTCAGGGTCATAACTATCCTCAACCATTGTGAGCCGAGTCCTATGCTGTTACGTCATTCCCAGAGTAGTTAAACTGGGTGTGCTTACATTGGGAAGTCATGTGGATGTACCCCATGAGGGTAAGAGATGGTATTGAGGTCCCAAATGCACATTTTGGACAGGGAGTTATTTCAAGCCAGTTCCAGGGTGGCGTGAATGTTCATTAGCAGTTCAACAGCATCATTTAGCTTCATTCAAAAGGAAGCCAGTTTGTGTGCTCTAAAGCCACTATAAAAATGAGTTACAGCATGGTAGATAGGTACAACTGAGAGGTTTGGTTGGTAGTGCAGTTCTGAATTGAACAAAAATACCAGATGTGCCCCATGTGTCTTTCGCAGGGATGGGAGACAGGGTTAAATAAATGTAATTTCATGTAAGCTATGTTCCTGTACCTGAAGATATCTTTAAATGTTTGGTTTTGTGTTTTTGTTTGTTTTTTTTTTCCTCCATGAGGTGTGACTTAAAATCATTCCAGATCTGCTGTGCTTACCTGAGGGCTCTTCAGCAAATCATCATCCCTGGGTGCCAGATGTTTTGGTTAGTTCAACATGCTTTACCCGAAAGACTACAACAATCCTGATTCTCTGTGATACTACAGCCTCCTCACATCATGTGAACAATACCAATTGGCTTCCAAGGGTCACATTATACACAGGCTGTAGTGTACAGCAGGTTCAGACACATTTTGTAAGTTGTGAATTTTATCTGTCAAAATAGGGAAGAGACCTTGCCCTTTTATTTGTCAATACCATCCCTGGTGTATGCTAGACCACAAAGAGCCACTACTGAATTTTCTGTTTTCTTAGCAAGGTTTGAGGCTACACCTCAAGTTGTAACTTTATGTTCAGAAACAGACTGAGCTTTGAATGTGTTACAAGAAAGCCCTGATTTACGATGCCATTAGGTCGCACAATCAGAGTCCCCGCTGCAGCACCCCAGTGGCATAAAATACACACTGAGGAATTGAGGAGCACCGAGACATACCTCTGTGGTACCCAGATTTGTCAGAGGCCTGAAAGGAGCTTGGCCTGGAGCAGTTGAACAGGTGGGAGTGAGTCTCCCAGGAGATGAGCTTATTTAGTGTGTTATCTCAGTCACTTGAGATAGCAGAGCTCCTACGTTCTTGGCTGGAGTTGAAAACTGTCACATCCGAAAGGTGAGTCTGTGCTTGTGAGAATCCCTCATCCCTCACTGACATGCTGCAGTATTTTGGCTCTCATTACTATATCTATGCAGAAATCGGGGAGCAATGTCCACTTTTGGAAGGTGTCAGCCAAAGAGACGGGAAAGAGGAAAAACCTGACTCTGACTTGCCTAGAAAACAAAAGGTTTGGGGTTGTTTTTTTTAGTTTCAATGGAACTGTTTAGTGTTACTTGTTTAAGTGCATAATATTTTAAAAATAAAACTATTGATATGAGAGAATACTTTTTTTTCTTGATAACAGCTCTGTAAATTATATATCTTATTGTAGACCCAACACGGGCTTTCTCCAGGAAGTCATAGAGAACATTTGTGTTTCATTCTGTTAATGGATCTGATCTATTTCTCAAGAGATTACATTTCTGTAATAGTGCTCCTGAGAACACTGTATTCAAGAACATGAAATTGCATCAAACTGGAAGTCTTTTCAAGCTGTTAATTTGCCGTGAGGAATGCAGACAGCTAAGCAATGGGGAGGGAGAGACTGAGGTGGAAAGGAGCATGTTTGGCCTAAAACTGAAGTGTTAAAAGGAGAAGGCTGTAGAAAAGCTTCTTAGTGTTCGGTACTGAAATGGAAGTGCTTCTGGAAGGCCTCAGATGTGTCAAGGCTGCATTATGGTTGATCTTCTAAGCACACAGCTTCTAAGAGTTGGCATACTTCTGTAGGATGCTGCTTGAGATTGTGTATGCTTTACACTCTGGCTGTACCTTGACAGGTCAAGTGGGATGTGCTCTGCCACTTGTCCTTGGAACAGTGTTGGTTGACTGCTGCTCCCTCCGCTCCTGGCAGAGGTACCATGTGTTGCAGTCTTTCTCATTACATCTTTCTTTCGTCGTTGGAATCAAGAGACAATAATTTGTCTCTGAAGTTCACCAGTTATCTAGGGGTTATGAGACCGTGCTTGAACCTCACAAGAAAAAAAAAAAATCTTCATAGATTTATTTTTTATTTAACTCTTAGAGTATCCAATGCTTCATTCCAGTAGTGGTCCATTAGCAGTGCTATGCATTGCTACAGTGATTTCATGAACAATGGATTCGTGAACCTTCTTTCAGTTCTTATGCCTTTTATTTTGCTTCTTTGTGATCTTTATTATGCATTAAGCCATGGTGAATCATGGTCACTTTGGATGATGTAGGTAGCACTCTTTAGATGATGTGAAGTACGGTAATATCTATTATTTATGTAGTTTATTTTGTATGTTTTGCATTCAAGTCTTTTGTTCTTTTGTCCTTTCCATTTTCCTCCCTTTCATCCTTCCTTTTGTCCTTCTGTCCTTCCTTCACTGATTCTTAAGTGGGATTTAAGTGAAATAGATTCAGAGGAAGGAGAGTGCATGCAGCAACAGAATAAGAAAGCTGAGAGCACTCCTCCTCCAAAGGGCTCATGCTGATGTGGAGAACTAAATGCAGAAGTGAGAGAAGGACATTGAGCAAGTTTACAAAACCTTTGTTAAACAGAAATTTGGAGAGGGATTTATATTTGAAATCATTGAAGGTGATCAATAATGGAAGGGTGAGTTAGTATCAATTTCTGATTTAAAAGAAACGTTTGAGTGTCATTATCGGGTGGCTTTGTGTGATGGTTCAGTGCTTGGAGTGTGGAACTTTGTGCTTCTTGTGCTACAGAATTTTATTGTGGCTTTGAGCAAAAGTGTTAGACATAGGTCCTTGGTCGCAGTCAGCAGCTACTCTTCTCCATTGTCATCTTAAGTTGGAAAACAAAAAGACCTGGGGGGTCTCCTGAGAATGAAATATGAGGTTCTGAGATACTGTTGTAACTCAGACTGCACAAGTAAGTACCCAAGATATCAGAGAGATAAACTCCTTGACATTTAGAGACTGTAGGAAAGGGTCATAGGAGAAAAACTGAAAGTTAACACTCATTCTGAAGACTTAGATATGAATAAGAATTTCAGCAGAAAAAGATCAAGATAAAGGTAAATCCTGGCAGGACTTCAGATAGTTATAAGCAAACTTGCAAATAAGAGAGGGAGAAAAATGCATAGAATTTTTGGATTTTATCTGATTTTGGGGATGTGAAGCAATTTTAGAGTTCGAGGTAAGACAGAGATATATCTTTCAACTCTCTGTTGCATAATGCAGAAAGACATTTTCTGAGTAATTCAGTTTTTTTCAATAGGAATACTGCAGTGTAATTAGGAGACACAGAGTTGAGATGGAAAAGCAAATGTGGGGATGATGATCCAGGGATATGTGTGGTCAAGGGTAAAACCAAAACCTTTCAGAAGCTGAAGTCTGGTGCCCAGGAGGCTGATGGAGGGCATCTTCCTGAAAGTCAGGATGAGGCTATGAGCCAAGGTTGAAGCCCAGACGTGGTACTTGCAGAGAGAAAGCCCTGACAGAAGTTGTGGAAGCTGTGAAGAGAGCTCTTGAGCATGATGGAAGTGAAGAGAACATGGCTCTTCCCACCACCATTGGTGAAAATCCTCCACAGATAAAGGAAAATAGAGAAGATGAGTGGTCTCAAGAGTAACTGTCTGGAGGGGTTATGGGAATTACAGCAGAAGTATGATGGGATTTGGTGGAGAAAGAGGCTTGTGGAGGAAGAATAAGCTGCAGGTAGGCAGCTGGTTCATAAGGAAGCAGGGAGCACATGGCAGCATCCTTCCCTGTCCCACAGGGAGGTGGCAGCAGGAAGGAGGAAAATCAGCGATGACCATGTTGTACAGGGTTATGGTTAGGGTGATGGCCCTCTGTACAACAGCTAAGTTGTACAGAGCAGCAATGACACTTACCATTCCCAGGAATGCATTTGGTGGAGGATCTCAGCAGGAGGGCTCAAAGTGAGGGACAGTGACTGCTCTCCAGGGAGCATGTGGGTGATGTGGTGGCACCATCAGGTGAATGAGGTGCATGGTGAGGACTAACTGCAAGCCTTGTGTGACAGAGGGAGTTCAGAGACTGTCTTCTCTTGCCTTTGCTGGGCATTCATCCTGTGGCCTTGGGCAATGCTTGTCTCAGTATCTCCATCCTGTAACACACTGGTAACCGCTTGCTTGCCTGCCCTGGGGGAAGCAGTGAAGATGGCTATATTTTTGCCAGCTCTCAGATATCTTATATCTCTTCGGAAATACCCTGCCTTCAAAATAAGTACTGAAATAACACATTAACTAAAGACACTGCCTTTTGTTCTGTCACGTGAGGGGTGTGGGGGGGGAAAATCAGCTGTCTCTAAGGGGACAAGATTCCCAGAAAAACAAGGGGAAGAAAAGGGTTAAGCTCCTCTTCTTGCCTAGGGAAAGGGTGCTGCTTCCCTCATTCTCCCTTGTATTACCTGTCACCTGAGTGGCCTGTTTGCCTGTGCCCTTCCTGCTGCTGGAGTATTTTGAGATGTACGCATCGTGTATGGTAACTGACAAGCGAGGTATGGCTATTACTATTATGAGATATTTTGTGATGGAAACTACAGGTGAAAAGTGCAGATAGACCATAATTTCTCAGACTGGGAATTGTCCCAGTTTGCTGGACAGTATCTGGTCACAGAGGCATAACAGGGACTCTATTTTGGGATCTTGTCTTGTTGCAGTGCCAGCATTGTGGCTGTGCCTCTGGGCTCAGCAGCCTTGGCTGGAGAAAGCATGGAGCAATCTCCCTGCATCCCTGCAAGTGAGGAGTGCTGTTGGAAGGCATTTCCCCTGTCTCCATGGCCCCTTTAAAAAAGCTGAATTGCAGATGATCATGTACAGAGGACAGGTTTTTTTTGGTTTGTTTGTTGGTTTTTTTTTTGGTTTGGTTTTTTTTTGTTTTGTTTTGTTTTTTTTTTTTAGAACTGGCATGTGCTGGGATGGAGAGAGTTGGTCGAGAGGGGATTGTGATGAGTCATTAAGGGAGCAGGAACGTCTAGACATTGTGTCTCTGCTGCTGCCTCAAACTTGGTGTGTCCCTTACAGCTCTTTGGTGTGGGCATATGGACCAGCACCATCCCTGTGTGGGAAAGCCTTGTGCCCTGGGTGCATCCACATTCCTGGGTGTGAGTACACAAGTGTAGGCTGAGTGGGGAATCAAGCCCTGAGTACGTCTCATGGTGAAGGGGGATGAGACAGGCTGAAGCACTTAAGAAGAGTTAAGCGGAGCTTACACATGAAATACTCATGCAAAAACTTGTTAGGGGAAGAGGGAGAGTTTAAGTGAAATAGTAAAACCAAGCAAATCTCAAGGCTGTATTGTTGGCTGGGGTTTTTTTAACCCTTGAATTTACTTCCTTATCTTTGCCTTTCAAAAAGCAAATGGCTGTTGCTTTTATTGTTTATAAAAACTAAAAAGAGGTAAAAATAAAAGTAAATTTTATATAAAGATTTGCAATGCTTTGACTAAAGTAGTTTATATTACTGCCTAACTGCTGCTGAGCTTGAAATTGGAGAGATAATAAGCCTTCATCTGAAGCAATTAGTCTGCACTTTTTGACTCCATTACCTTCACTATGTCTGTAGCTGAATAGTTACGTGCAGATATTTAAGGCTTAGTTGTAGTATATTATTTTCAAAAGTGAAATCACAACTTAGACATTAATTTATTGTTAATTTAGCCTGTTGCAGAATACCATAATAAACATGTAATTGACTGGGGGTGAATGTATACAATGCCTATTATGTGGAATGCATTTTGGGCCTTTATTTTAGCGTAATCAGACACTGTGACCAACCTCTCAACTCTTTTTGTGTAGGGTTTAAAGGGGTCTAATACTTAATCTTAATGTGGTTGTAGGAATTAATGAATGGTACATTAAGTTGTAACCAGCCTTAAGTATACTGACAGCCTTGCAGTTTTATCTTTCTGTTTTCATGGCTAGGAGCAAACAGGTTATTTTCAAATGCATATGCAGCATTTTGTGACTACTGGTAGAGAGAAACTCAAAGATATGTAGGGAAAACATATTGCAACTTAGTCCATATTAAAACAAGAGAAAGAAGAGGCACGAAGTCATGGGTTTTTAATTGTGCAAAACAGTCTATGGCAAAGCAGATGATAAAGCTTGAAGGAAGTAGTATGCAAAAACTTCAGGCTTTTTATTATTCTGAGATACTGTGGTACTAGATAAAATGGAGGGATAGCTCAAGGTGGGGAAGGATAATGAAACTTCTTTTCTTTTTTCCCCTAATTTTCAGATTCTGTGGATGCCATTGCACTGAGTGTAGTAAGCATTGACTGCTCCTCATAGCAGGAAATTTGTTTCAAAACTTTCATCTACTTAAGAAATCCTGGCACTTCACAGTTTAGTAGAATTTAACAATACTAGCAGCCGCCTTTTTTTTATACTTTTCACGTCGCAGTATCTTTGATGTAAAAGTTAATTTACAAACGTTGCTGAGAATGCTGATCCATTGAATCTAAGGAGTATTTGAGATTAATCTTTGTGAGTTTAATCATTGGAGGCTTCAGTTGCATTAAATTGAATTATTTTCCATGGTCTTTTCCTCGTAAGGTATAATACATGGTTTTATATGGATTATATTGATGTTTGACTTTGCTGTTGCAAGTTATGCTATAATTAGAAGTTTTGTTCCAACACTCCAAGCTAAACCAGCCAGATAAAACAGAGAGCAGTTGTGAATGTATGGGACAGCAAAATCCAAGGAGAAATTGATTGAAATAGCCCTGGAAAGTACTTAGCACATAAGGTTTGTGCATCAGTAAAATGTATGATTAGAAAACGTTTTGACTTTCCTTGCTAAAGGCTTTTCAGTTCTCTCTTGTTCAAATAGGTATCTTTTGGTAGGACTAGATAGTTCAGTTACTACTCATCTGAACAGAAATGTTATCTTCCTTCCCATAAAGCCTTTAAGGTTGATAGTAAGTAAACAGACAATGTCTTAATTTGGTTTTGTTCCTTGTTAACATCCTGGCCTTTCTAATGCCCTTCTGGGAGAATTGGAGCCTGTGTTGTTATCTACTTGGCATCTTTTACTCAATTATGTTGAGGAATTCAGCATTGATACTGGGCTCCATGTTGGCAGAGTATCTCTGTTTAAAATGGAGAACTTTAAGGAATTCTGGAAAGTGCATGTATCTGAAATACGATGAGGAGATGTTTGGAGAGAGTGGTCAAATTGAGAATAAATCTATTGCCTTCATCAGGCCTTGAGCTGGCCTCTGTGCTATCTTTCACTACTCTGAAAGCCCTTATGTAGAAAACTGAGGCTTTAAATCTACAAGAGCAACAAACTTCTAACTGTTTTATTCCAACCAGACCATTCTGTTTTCATGTGGCTTTTTATGACAGAAAAAGCTAAATATGGTAAATGACTCCTTTCTGTACACTTCTCTCATGATGGGGAGAAATGCTTCTTTCAGAAGTCAAATTTCTTTTAGGTCCTCTGAGTGAACTCTGATGGAGCTCTTTCTGAGAATGGACTTCAGGACTAGAACCACAATATATATCAGGCCATGTTTACACGCTGGAATAAGGTTGTAGGCCTGGTCTCCTCATCATTTGTTTCAGGAGATTTATTTTAACACCCGTTGGCTCCCATCCTCCTATTTGTGAGGAAATACTGTTCACGCTGGTCTTCTCCTGACCTTGAGGTGGAAGGTGACTAGAATGCACTTGGGGACTGAGTAGGTCCACTGTCAAACCTCCATACTAAATGGTATTCTTCCTATAAATTCCTGTAGGTTCCTATAAATTTTAGAACTTCTCCAGGCAGTTATAATGCTCTTAGCATCCGGGTGGTCAGTAAATAAATTGTCATCCTGTATGTCATGCCAGAAGGGAGCAATTTTTTTTTGTTCTTCAGCATCCTGGTGGGAATTCCAGAAAGACTACAGTGACCAATAACACACAGCCACTGTCACAGGCCTAGGCCCAGATTTTAAGTCTTCAGTGTTTATTAGTGCTGTAAATTAGTGCTGTTTGAAATAATGATGTGTTGTTTTTTTTCCTGTAAAATGCAGTTCATCCATGCAGGGATATTCCTGCCAAATTATCTAATTAAAAATATTTTGAAGAGACCTTTCAAATCTCTGTGGGGAACATATTTGGACAATAAACTTAAGTTTACTTAAGAATTTATGTGCATCTACATTAAAATGGAAAACAAAAAAAAGATTGGAACTGAAATTTGATGGGATGGGGAATTACCAAAACAAAAAATTCTCATTTTTCTAAAAATTGTTTCTGCTGCCAAAGTACGTAATAAGCTTCTGGTTCTATTCTTGAGGGTTTAAAATATCTGGAAAATGAAACTTTTTGTCCCAATTTGTGATACAATTGGAGTTAATTGCACCCCTCAATTAATATCAGAAACCTTTTCCCCATCTTGCTCTAGGAAAGAAAAGAGGGCTTGGCTGGTTGCTACTTCTGTAATAAAACATTATGAAAATACTGTTTTATGTACACAAGGATATGAAGTAATTGAGCTCAACAGGCCATGTAAAATACACATGAGAAATAACGTATGTACTTGAGGCTAAAAATATAGGCTTAAATGAATCCTAGTGGGATGCTTGGTGCTCATGCTACTTCTAGTCCTCTCACTGAAACTAGAGCTTATTTCTCTTTGCTTTTGTTTCCCAAATAGCTTCTTTGTCATCTTTTCCTTGACCTCTATGGAAAAGTTTGAGCAAGAATCAATTCTTTCTTCAGCTAAGTTGCTGTGGCACAGGCTACTGTAATAGACAAATTGTGCGTAATCCTTCAGAGAAGAACAGATGTGCCAGAGGTTTGGGCAAGCAGTTAATGAGAGATTATAACAAAGCTGTACAAGTGTGCTTTTTCTCTGGGGAGTCACTCTACAAGGGAAGAGTGATATACATTTTTCAAACCACATTCCGTGTTATGTTTCATTCTGTTTTATCCATGCTGTCATGGTTTTGGCCACAAATGGCTATGGGTTGCCAGAAACACAGCCTCCAATATCCACTGAACCTACGTTTTGTCTTTCCTTGGCCCATTTCACAAGTAAATGCTTTGTGTCAGAGAAACTGTTTCTGTGAGGAAAAAGAAATTAACTTGTTGCAAGCTATTCACCAAATACTGTTTGTACTTTTACGTGTGGTTGGCTGCTCGTCAGGTGTAATGCGTGACTTTTATTTATTTTTATTGCTGAAACTGATGAAAAAACAAGAGATGACAGTTGCTCTAAGGAGACTGAGTTTAGATGACACTCGAATGTTTATACTTCATTACTTCTCATTGTCTTGACAGTTTCCATAGAGTTTCTTTCCATCATATAAGCCTTCAATTACCAAATGAAGGTTAGTCCATGGCCCAAAGCCAAAAAAACTGTTGAACAGTATTTTTTTATATCAACATAGATAATAAAACTAACTCAAGAAGAGATCAACTTTAGCTAAAGGTTCCTTCAAGACTGATTGTGTTGGCAGTGTGCACAAGTGAAGACCTAAGTCTGTCTGAAAAAAGGGTGGCTTTGGCTTGTCCAGTTGTGCTAATTGTCTTTGCAAATGTCACTTATCGTTGCATTTTCCTTTTGCTTTCATATCCTGGGAGGGAGGAGAGAATGCACAAAACCCCATGTTTTAAACTAGACTATTAGCTTAAGCAAACAGACAAATAAAATCATTGATGTCTGCTTTGTGAAATTCCAGTGAGCAAGAAAAGCCTAAGAGCTTTCTTTAAAAAGAAAAAAAAAAAAGTAAAAAAGAAAAGAAAGAATATCCAGCTGTGACTCTTGCCTGCAGGAGTTATGGATTTAAGGGAAGAAAGATTTTTGCAGCAGTAGCTGCTGCTGTTGCTGGTCCCTCTGATTCCCTCCTCCCCACCTGGGAGGTGGTTTGTAAAGGGGTCGGGAAAGAGCTGCTTCGAGCTGCGGCGTTCGTCCTCCCAGTGCCTCGGTTGCAGTGTTCCCTGACACTGCAGCAGAGGCAGATGGCTGAGGGTGGCACTGAAGGCTCCCCTCCATTTTTAGCAGCAGATTTCAGTGCCTGCTAGCCATTTACTCTTTTTATCTGTTGGGCAATGCTTTAAACTTTGGTCACATATTCAGTTTTTAAAAAGCTGAGGTAGCTACTGAGTGTTCATGTTTTTTAGAGCATTTGGGACAAATATCCTCTGGAGTTTTGACTGGGTAATGCCACTGAAAGATGTGATCCCGTTTGTTGTGAAACGCGCTCTGCATTCATGAAACACTACTGAACAAGCTGCAGAGTATTATTTAGATCACTGGGATTTGGCAGGAGATGACCAGTTAACAGGAAAAGCCAGGAAGAAAATCAAATAGCTGTGGGAGATGTTGAAAGTAACAGATGAGAAGAGGTTGCTTGCAGAATTTTGATTCTACGCAATAAATTATTGCTGGCAAATTGAACTGTTGCCTGCTTTTCAGTGATATTAGAGAGCTGGAAATAATGCATACTTTGGCCAGGCAATCATCTACTGTCTCTTATTGACAGGCAAGTAAAACCTGAATGGGGAAAAAGACTAATTAATCATTACTTTACGTAATCTGTACCAGCATGATACATTTTTGGCATCTGACTCCTAGTGTGCAGTGTTCATTTAAATTAAGTTTGGGATTTTTGGTTTAAGATCCAGGAATAAAACATGTGCAAATACTTGGGGGTGTTTTACAGGAGCCTAATGGAGTTAAATGTCAGAGCCCAACCGAAAATGACAGTCTCAAATGTTTTAGCTTTGTCTGCCACATAGTTGGTAAATAATGCCCGGGGGGAAATTGTTGAGTCGTGATAAATTGTTGAGCATCCAGAAGCTATTGTTGGTCTCACTGGGGACCACTGAAAGCTCGGTGCTCTTGAAAATCCAGCCAATTATGTAGGTGCTTATGCACCAGCTTTGAAGGCTCACTTTTCTTGCGTATTAAATAGGATGTTTTTTAAAAGCTTTTTGCTGTTACTTGCCATTTATTTTCCCCTCTGTTTTCTTTTGAAAACACCTGAAAAGACAGCGCTCTTGAAACAAACACATTAGAACTGCTGTGTGGTCAAATTACAACATTTAATTCCGGGAAACTGAGGGTGGTCTGCTAGTCAGTATTGAGAAGGAAAAGGGAGCAGTTTCTCAGATATTAGGGCAGTAGATAATCCTGTTGAGTTTTGTCTTTTTCTTTGCATCTAAGAGATAGTAATGGAACTGAATTGCCATTTTAGTGATAGAATATAGTTTGTTTTATTTTTTAAATGGAATGTAACGGATTCTGAAAGACCTCAGGACAGGAAATGCTCCAAAATAACTATTTATACTATTGATGATAATGAAGTGTAATTATAGGGTTATGTTTTTTAAATATAGTTTCCTGCAGAAAGGTGTGTGCTGTCAAACTGGCACTTTCCACATATAACAATAATACCTAATGCATTCTTTGTGCTTTGTATCTTCAAATTGCCTTTCAAATTATTCTTTCTGACATGTCAGTGATGTAGGTAAACTGTACTACCCACATATGGCAGAAAGAGAAGCTTAATATAACAATGAAGGGACTTGCCCAGGGCTAAATTGCTCCTGTGTTTCAACCTCCGAGCCCATGCAGTGAAACGTTGTTCAGTGCATGGGGACTATCAGTTTGGGTCAGCACTGTTTTCAGGCAGTTTGTTGCAAGGTGTAGATGTGTCCTACATCGTTTAAGCATTTTGGAAATGTAAACAATGTTTCACTCATTCGTTCAATTTCTCAGGTTTTGGTTCTTTTAATTAAGATCATATATCCTTGGGTCTCTGGATCTCTGTGGGCACTTCTAGAGATTTGACAGCCATTTAAGGGAACTCCTCCTAAACCAGACTCTAATAAATAACTACGGATATCAACACTCTGGCAGTAACACTTGGTGCACACAACCCTACCACGAAAATCTTTAAATGAATCCTTATGCCTGCCAGAACCCACTGAACTCTGAACCTGAGAGCAAGAAATCACTGTCTTAAGGCTAAGATGCTTCCAGAAAGGTGTTGGGCAGTGTCTCTCCCCTTTGAGAGGCAGCATTTTCCAGCTCCCACTGGATTTCTACTGGCCTAAGTAGTAACTGACTTGGGAAAGAAAAATCAGACTGGTACACCACTCGAAAAATGTCTCATCTCTAGAGGGAAGAATAGTGCCCTTCCATCTGCATATGGTTTTAAATTTGAAGTGGTTTGTTATTGTTTTTTGAAGGAAGAATTTCATGATATATGCTGGTTTATGTCAAAAAAAAAAAAAATCCAAGAGCCGTGGGTAAATGCTTTGCAGTGACAGGAGAAAATGAGCCCCAGAACTACCTCTTGGTAGTGCTGATATAACCTCCTCCCATATCTGAGTGCCTCACAACTGTTAATGAATTTAACCTCAGCGGCAGGGATGCTGGCATAGCTTATGAAGCCCGAACAGACCATCTTGGTTACCTGATTAGTCTTCCTAACTATCACAGGCTGCACAGTTACCTTTAATTCATGCTTCTACTTTTCACAGAGAGAGGACGGAGGCACAAAGAGATGATCCAGCTCTGTTTCAGACACGATGCTTAACCCTTGCTTCCCAAGTCTTCAATGCTTTCACCACCAAACTAGCATTTCTCCTAGAAAATTCAGTATCTCCTGTCCTCACCCGGTAGTGACAGCACTATTTTATTACCTGCAAATGTCTTTGCTTCCCTTGAGGAGCAAAATACATGTCGTTCCTTAGTGGGCAAATAGGAGTGGCATGAGGGATGTGTGAACAGGGCTGCTTTTAGCTGTCCTGCTAGACAGATAGTTTTGTGGCCACAGGTCACTGGCCTGGGAAAGAGAGATATGATGAGGTTTACAGGAAAATTCCTTAAATTTTTCTCTTTCTGGTTTTCATAGCATGGCAAAGCAACTGCGTTTGCAGCAAGCTACAACTAATGAGGACAAGGAAGGCCTAGAGAAAGTGTGGAGGCTGGAGGAAAGAGAGCCTTCCCTTGAAAATAGATGTAGTAGTGTGTTAAAAATATATATGTGGAGGAGAAATCACTAGTGCAATAATTCATCATCCCCCTCTGTTTCCTGTTCTTTCTGGCAATCGTGCATCTGAAGTTATAGATAGTTTCTGTCCTGAAATACTCCAAGTGGGCTTTCCCCTTCTCTGTGGCTCTAGCAGTGTTAGTGACATAGATCTTGCTAGTCCTGCATTTTCCAAAAGACAAGGATTCTGGCAATCGGTTGACTGCAATAAATGCTATTTTCAAGAAATATTTTCCAATTAAGTTAGATAGTAATTTGCCTCTAATAATTTAAAATTACTCTCCTTCCTTTGGCTTAATAGTTAAATTTTAAATGTATCTATATAATACATACACTTTTGGTTGTTTGACTAACTTTGACTCCTTTGTAAAGGTTCAAAATATGAAAAACTACCCAATATATTCCTTTTATTTTCATTGCATCAATTATTATCAAGCAATGCATAAAAATATGCACCCGTAAGTGGGCATACTCACTCACCCAAAGCCAACCTCTCCTATCCAAAGAAACAACCAATTTGTCTAATTTAAGGGTTTTCAGTAAAGAAGTCTTTGATATTAGGGTGAATTATGGGAGAGTATGATTTTGGGGTGTAATAATGATGAGTTTATTATGAAGGACTCGGGTTCAGTTGTTGGAGGGATCAGAAGGGGTGTAGGGAACAAGAAAGAAAGATGGTCTGCTGGCTGAGGAGGTTAAATGCTATCATGGGGCCCCTCACTCCCTTGTGCCGTAATCTCTATCTGATGCTAAGTGGTCTTCTAGCCATTTTTTTTTAACATGTTCCATAGTTCTCGTTTGTCCCATTTTTTCCCCAAAGCTCAGCTGGATGTAGTTGCTCAGTAAAACTCTGGTTTCTAAACCATTTATTTTTTTTCCTGACTTTCAGAGGTGCTGGACATTTCTACCTGCAACTGAACTAGATAGGAGCTATACCTAACTATATAAAGTTATGATAATTACTCTGGAAAAAATCCGATCTCAGGTGTCTGAAATTGGACATCCTAAATTAGCAAAATGTTTGACCTTAATCATTCTCTGATTCAGCTCCCCATCCTTGCAATGGGATAATATCGTCCCTTGACCACGTAGAGGTGCTGTAGAAAGAAAGTGATGAATATTTGTAGTACTCGCATATTGTAGTGATGAACTCCATAGAAACTGCTATGACAAAATAGATAACTCTGCCTTTAAAGCCGGCTGGGATTGTGTGCTGCAAATAAGTCCACACGCACAACGGTGAGGATCAAATGAAAAATTGAAAAGGCCTCATTACATGTGAGCACCAGCCACTTGGTGCAACATCTGAGGCAGCTGAAAGTGTAGGATATGTAATTAGACTCTATCACAGTACATGCACACAAGGGGCTGAATTACAGCTTGTGGACCTTGAGGCTTAAGTCTGACATTCCCCAATATACTGCTTGTGTGCGAACCTTAACCTTAAGGTAGATTTTGTCTGTTACTGTTGAATACAGGTGAGATTTTTCAAAAGCACTTGGCTCTGTCCTGTCTCTGTTGCCAGTAAAGATAACAGGATATTATGGATGACTTCAGTGGGAGCAGAGTTAGGTCACTGTTGAGTACTTTCAAGTCACAAACCATGTTTTATGTTGCAAATTGTCTGAAAAATACACTAGGAAAAAATGCTTGAACTCAGTGAAGCTCTTGTCATTACTAAGGGCTGTTAGCTTTCCCTATTAAGAACAACCTTGTATGAGAGATGCTAAAATTAGGTATTGGCAGCGTTTATTGTTGTTTGCTAGTGCATAGCATGAGTATGCACAATTTCTCTTATTAACCTTGAATGCAGAATTCCATTGACCTGATTTTGAACATCAGAAACCTTGAGGTAACCTACAGAGGCTTTTATCTGACATGCACTGAGTAGTATTTAAATGACCCAGAGTCAAGTTTTAGTATTATTTATATTATGGCAAGCATCAGAGATCAAAGCCCTATTGTGTCAGGTTCTTTATCAAACACTGCCACGATGATCTGGCAGTTTAAATTGACAAATCAAGTTCTTATTCCTGTTTTACATGCATAGGAGGCAGAAACTGGCCTGCAGGAAGCTGAACTTGTTTTTTATTTGTTTCCTCAAAGTCAGACACAAAAACCTGTAATAGAATCAGTACTGGAATCCAGAGCTGTTGGGTCAGAACTGTAATTTTAGCAGCATTAATTCACTTATCTGCTTCTTTGCTGATACAGTCTTCCAGCCAGCATGCTGAGATTTTCCTATTTTTTTTTCTTCTCCATTCTTTTCAGACTTTTTCTGTCCTTTTTATATATACAGTATCTTATGCTAGTAGCAAATTATTGTCGTCCTCTGCAAAAGTGAAATTTTTTCATCATAGCTTTGCTCATGGCACCTACCATGTCTCATTTGGACTTTGCAAATCAGAGTGTACTGAAGTCAGTGTTGCAGTTATTCCTCCCACCCCCAGCATAATTTTCTACCATACCCTTGGCATAGGCTCCCTGATCCCGCACATTTTCTTAGTGGTAAAGAAGAAACATTTTAACAGCTACAATTTATGAGACCTCACAGGGAGAAAATATTATTTGCTTAGAAGTTGCAGAGGCAAATAGAAGTATTCCTCACAGTGAGACTTCAAGTGAGCTAGCAATTGAATTGAAATACCTGTCTTAACTCCAGGAAGCTGTCCACTTTCACAGACTAAGGGAGTGCTTTGGAAAACATCTGTCAGATATCTCTCCCATGGCAGCCCACTGGTCTAGCACACTCTTTTTTCCATTGTTTCATGGGTCCCACCTTCCACGGTGATTTGTGATATCAAGTAGCAATAATAATCTTTCAGTAGCACAGGTATGGCTAGATGCGAACTGAGATACACATACGGAAGGATGTTTCTTTACCATGCTTGACAGGGTCTGTCATGCTGAATGCTGTTTTGGAGATGACCACATTTAGAGGTGGCTAGAATAGATGAAGATACTATCTTTTCTGGGAAATAATTGTCTAAATTTTTGTCTAATTTTTCTAATTCAATTGACTTTCCAACACCCTTTATTCTCTCTTGGCCGTCAAATCTAAATTCTGTTTTTGCGTTATCATATGTTTATATAATAAACATATTGTAATAATATCTAGTATCTCTGGTCATTATGATGGTCTCTGTTTCCAAAGAAATCAAGATTTAAGTGTAAAGCAAGGGACCATGTTGATGATGAGCACAAACAGTGAACCAGAAAGAAATAAAAAGACAACAGAAAGGCCTCTCTCTTCCTAGGATTTGATAAGGATCCTAAAGTACAAGGTTGTACATTGACCGCATTATAATACCTAGGATCAATGAACAGAAATGAATAATGTGCTCATCCCAAAAGAGTGTCACTTTTTGGAAATTGGTGTTTTCTTCAGTGGGACTCTGAAAGGGAGAAAAAGCGCACTTGCAAGTCCCTTTCCCTATTCTTGTATTCAGGAAGGAATTTCAACCTGCAGCTCAACAAGCCCAGCTGGATGGTGGCACGAAAGAGAGACTCTGCATTGCTTATTGCCTGCAGTAGTTCTGGCAACATAATTCAGAGGGGAATTCGAACAAAGTGATTTCATTATTCCTTCTCTCCTAGTATCTCATCTCTTTCTGTTTTATGAGTACTGAACTCTCCGCTTTAAATTTGTTTTAAATCACATTTCTGTATTGTTTCATTTTTTTATTGCTCTTATTATTGGCCCTCAAAAAATTCTAACAACCCTAATGAGATAGTAGCAGTCCATATGATGATGAGATTTTAAATGTTAGATATAAATTAGTTTTAGGAATAACAAGGTTTCATTCACTTACACAACAGGAATGTATCACTAAATCTCTAATATTACGTGTTAAATGTGTTCTTAAGAGCAGTAGGGATTTCACATGGTGTGCACTCACATAAGCCCATCTGTAAGAGATGAGTCAACTTCTGGAAGTCACTGTGTGATTTGATAGCTTGAAATCTCACTCTTCTGTCTACCACACTTCAAGATTTGTTCTTACAAGGAGCAAGATTTTTATTGCTGAAAGGCTGAGACCAAATTCCTTGTGCTAGTGCACACCTATAGTTTCTGTAGGCATCAGTGAGATTGCTGTCTATTCCTATGAGGGAAAAAGTTCAGTCCCTTGTTGTAACAGCCGATTTAGCAAGGTAGAGAGTAAAAACTTTCATCCCAGTAAATTTCTATAAGATAAAGAAAACATGAAGATCAGATTTCACCAGAAATTGAATTATGGTGTGCACTACAAAGCTCCATTTAATAGTGAAGTTAATGACTAATGAATTTTCATATTCCATTTCCTCTGAGACTTCAGCTGTTTTTCTAGAGCTGGATGGAGAAGCTATTCCTCAGCTGAATAGGAGCAGCATTCATCATCACTGTGGCAGGGCGACTCTTGGGAGACTTTTACAGGAAATAACTTTCATCAGCTGCTAGAAGGTTTCAAGCTCTTGAGCTGCTCCATTTCTGCAGGTCAGTCCATTGAAGGACCTGGACCATCCCACCCCTTGCAGAGTACCTCTTCTGCATGAGCCATTGCAAATGAGTCCATCATTGTGACTATTTTGTTAAAGTGAACAAGATACAGCCTGCCTTATCTATAGATAGATCAGTAGAAATACTTCAATTGCAAGCTTCTCCAAATCATAACAGACAACACTTATAACCAAACCATTCAAACAAACAAATGAATAAACTCAATTTTTAATTCTGGAAACTGGGATTTCTATTTATAAATAAAAAAGGAATGTAGTGTAACCAGTAATTGCACATCAGGCTTCCTGAAATGTTAAGATTATTTAAAAAGTACCTACAAGGCAAGTGATATTTAGAGCCACTAAACCCTACTACTTGAAACACTGTTATTCTTTTAGTTATATTGATTTTTTTGTGTGACTCTTGGTTTCCTTCCCAGGAACTTACAATGCTTGCTAAAAGCTCATGTTATTTATCTTCCATGAATTCTTGCAGATCTATGATATTTCAGCAAAATTCTATTTCTTAGCAGTCTGCTCTAGATGACATATTTTCTCCAGAATTTAGCCACAGGCTAAATTGTTTTTCATCCAATATCCAAATTATTCAAAGACGTGATCTCTGAGAAATACTGTGAGCAATAAAAGGGAAGGATTCTGGAACCCTGGAACGCAAAGCTAGTCAAAATTGGGATTATTGGTTTTTTTCAATATCTCTCTGAACCTTCTTTCAGCACTGATTTAATATTATTTCATACTTTTCATCCCTCCTTGCTCCTCTCTTGAGGTCAGATGCCAGTCATACCCATGTGGGAAAATGTCTGCAATCTACTTACAAATTACTACTAGCAAAGAATTCTGGGATCAGCTTTGCTCAAAGTGTGCCCAAATTATAGGAGCTATTCAGTAAGTCTTAAATTTACTACTCCTCCATCTAATACTGTCTGTTCTGATGGTGACTGCGTTGCTTTCATGTGATATACTCCTCAAATACCTTTCTGATGGTGAATTTGGGTGAGGCATCCTCTCTGTGTCCACTGGGGCAATGTCTGCTCCTGAGAAAAAGGAAATAGTTGCAAATTCCAGAAACCAACAGTTTAATGTACGTATTTCTCTGGCAAATGTGCAGGAATGAGCACCTCGGAAGCATTTTCTCTTGTGTGCACATTATGAGCATTTCACTGTGTAGTTTTAAGAAAATACTTCTTAGTGTCCTGCTTTTAGCTTAGATAAATCAAAGACATTATTTATGTCTCTTGATAAGCAGACTCCTAATTATTCTTAGTGGCTGCCTTTTATTATAATGACATTTGGTAACGTTTTGTGTGTATGCCATGAATTATTCACTGTATTTCAATGAGCTATTTCTGTTCAGTTTTATTACTAAAATTACAAAATGTGTGGTATTTAATATTTTTATTTGATATCTGTAAACAGAAAAATGGTTTCTCAGCACTGCATGTACCTTGATAAAAATTTTTGGATTAACATTATTGCACAGGAGAAGACATTGTTACACAAAGCGTGAATTTGCTGGAATTAACAGTAGGACATGGGAAGTTCCTGTAGAAATAGTGACTTGGGCATGTTCTTTCAAGTGCTGTATTGGAAGAAATACTCTATTTCTGATAAAGGTATTCTATTTGAAATTGTATGAAACAATCATTACACACTTCAGCCCCTTTGGCCAATGAACCTGAAAACATCCTCATGCATTAAACTTGCATTCTTCTAAACATCCCTACTGTACCAAGGCAAAGATAACATTGAGAAATTTCATTTCTGGTTACAAGCAAGGGATATCATTAGTCATCAGTCTCGTCATTAAATTAGATAATTTATTTAATGGACCTATAGTATATTTAAATTGCCTAAAAATCAATTGTATTTTTTTCTACATGGGGAATTATACCAGAGGGCCTACAAACACACATAAATACAAATTTATGTGGGACTTTTCTAGTAGGAGCTAGACTACAGACTGAATTGCTGTGATAATTGCTAATTGTATAAAGCCTTTCTTATTTCTAAGAGCTGGAACTTAGTTGAAAGATAGCATTTATGTCAGACATGTTTATACTTTGACCTTAAGTCAAAGCTTGAAGTCAGGTCAAAATGACATTGCACATAAGCAGTCACTACCTCACAGTTATTCTTTGTGCCTGCAAATGACTTCAGATATGATGGTGTTTTTTTCTGAGCATTAGGAATGGCATTCAATTATTTAAAAGTAAATGCCTAGTGCCATTTTTATGCCCTTAGTTGTCCAAGGCACTTGCTTAAGGTTGACATCTGCCATATACAGAGAACTTAAGGTCTGCATCTTCCTGGAGTGGCAGAGGGAAGCCAAGCAGGATGCCCCATGCCATCTAAAATAGTTTGTGATGTCTGTTATTAGGGAGCGGATTCCTACTGATATCCTTTTAGTTATAGTCATTTTTTTAGTGATCTTTCATTTCTTTCTGGTTTCCTGCAATGCTCTCTAACAGGTGATGTTATTTGCCTTCCATGCGTCCCTGCAGATCTGCAACACTTCAGCAGCATTTAGTTTCTTAGGAGACTGTCCCAGCTAATAATCTTTTCAAAGATCTTATATGAGTTGTCTTTCCTATCATGTGTTTTATATTCCATAACTATAGTTTTATATTAAGTTCTGTATACCCCACCTCAGATGATAATTGTATACATTTATGAATGACTTAAAGACAACAAATGTTTTTGCAAAACATATACAGACATTATTTCAATCTCCATTGAAATGAAGAAGACAGCTTGGGATTTACAGAATATTTCTTGTCTGCCCAAAAGAATTGCAACTAGGATTACCTTCTGTATTCCATTTCCTAGTATGCAAAGGTGATTTTGTGTCCTATATTTATCATAAGCTAAATGTTGCATGTATGAAGCATAGAATCTGAGATCTGTTGGTTCAAGAGAATGTAGGCAGAATAGACTAAATGATTATGAACTAAATTAAAAATACATGCTATTTATGCAGTCCTCTAGAAAGCAGAATTTTTGCATTTTGCAAGAATGATAGGAAAATTGTTTTGTATAGCTCAGGAAAGGACAGCAATAACTGCCAAAGATTACCTGCTTGCTGTAATTCATATAGAAGTAATGTCTCAAATGCTTAAATTACATGCTCTCTTTCATCTAGTTTCAACCAGAGAGGATCATGAAAGTAATTATAGTGTAATTTCAAAACCCAACATTCTAGAACTACTCTTTATTCAGGAATGCAGCAGGAAATATGCTTTTTGTATTTCTCAGAAGCTGAGGAAAGAGAAAAAGTATACCAGAGTCATTCATATAGACAGCTTGGAATATGACAAAAAAATATATGGTATAAAGTTATTTGTGAGATTAGTTCCTGCTTAAAACTATACATTCTGCTAGGACAAAATCTTTGCATATTGATACCAAAAACTTTTAATTGAAGAAGCACCTCTAGGCTTGATTTAGGAGGATATGTACAACTATGCTCTTTGTCTGTGCCTTCACCTTTGTGTCCATCTATGCCAATAACTGTGGAATCCAGCAGCTGGTTTCAGCCGAATGTGACAGAGCGGGCAGTGATCTCAAAAGTATCAAGTCCAAATATGAAAATTAGTGGCTGCATAGGAATAAAACTCAGATTATTGCCTCTGCAGGAAAAAAAGGATGGAGAATGAACTTGACAGTTGCATGGTCCAGCTGTCCTGCCAGCTGGCTGATCAGCACATGCAGTAGTTTCCTTTTCTGTGGCCGATTTTCTGGCTTGGACTGTAACTCTGTCCAGATCACAGCTGTAAAGTTCCCTGACCCGTTTTTTTTGTGGATTGGAAGAGATTTGATACTCCCTTTTCAGCAACAGTAACTTTCAGGGGAACAAGATAACAGAATTCATAAGCTACATAGGCAAACGTTGAGTTAATGTTAAAAAAGTGTCTAGAAGATGAAGTTTGAGCAAAATAGCAGTGGAAGTTGTTCAGTTTTGGCTGCAATCCTCAGGATTCCTGTAGGTTGTAGCACTTGTCCCACAAGTTTTCCTCAAGTAAAAAAAAAAAAAAAAATCAGATTTCATAGTGCTTAGTGACAGAAGTATCACAGCTTGGGAAGTGGGCTCTAAATCCTGGGTGGCTGTAGGAATTCCCAAGGGAATAGCATATGTCACCACAAATGAGGTGTGAAGCTGATAGCTTTTCTGTCTTGGATATATCACAGAGAAAACTCGTGTGGTAAGGACTCGATGGCTATGTAAATCTCCACCTGAAAGAATGTAATTTGCTTGAAGGACTCCAGGCAGACTAATGGCTTCTAGCTGGAGTTGCATGTATGTGCGTTTTCTGTATGTTGGATAATGTTATATTAGCAGAAGTAATGGGTTTCTTTCCTGTGAAGATTAGGAAAGGGAAACAGGTTTAGAACTTGACACATCAAGAATCCCCAAACAGAATACAGCCACTTGAGATTTTCAGCTGTCATGTTTAGCTTTCCTTAAAAATCCATAATTTTCTTTGTTTCTTCTCCATCAATCTGCTCATCTCTCCACATTCTTGTAACAGAAATAGCTTTCTTAAGTTGTTTTTTTTTTTTTAACCCTGTCATAAACTCTTCAATGCTCTTTGATTCAGCTCCATTTTTTTTTCCTTTTTTCCCTAAATAAATTATAGCCTTTTGTTGCTGATGGGTTTTTTATCTTAACACAAAGTCAGCTTTACTTGTATCATCTACACAATCAAATTACAACCTGTGCCCAAGGTTTCCAGCAAAAATGAAGACAACTAACGTTGGCCTTCAAGTGAGTGTGCAGAAGTCATTGTGTCATTCCCTTTGCTCCTGAAAATTCAGGACTTCCCTAGTGCCTGGAGCTGGCAAGTCGATAATCACTCATTAGGAGAGTTCATGGCCGCAGACCCTTTTCCTGTAGCTGGCTGCTGTCAGGCTGGATGTTTGTGCCCACGCAGCACCACGTGGTCTTCACTAGGGCTCTGCATGGAGGAAAATGTGCCTCTGAGCAAGAACTATTGCAAGTGTCACTAATCTTCCTCTATGATTCATGTATACCCACAGGATATACTCATGGAGACGAGGATGCCAAACTAGCATTTGAAGTCATATACAGTTCAGGGGAGAATCTGAATTTCTGTTGATTTCTGTAAAGCATCCAAGATACTCCCATGTATAATATCCATATTGAAATACCACCTGAATGCCAGGGACAATTTAAACTGTATGGTACTACGCATAAATAAGAATAACAGTAAACAACAGTCATCGCCACCAAAGGGCTGTTGTCTGAAAGTTGGCATGGACCAAGCAGAAGAGAAGGGCAGAAGAGGACGTACTGAGGGGAAAGAGGAGCACATAACTACTAATGACATAAATACAAGCACAATAAAGACTAATATCAGGTATGGAATAATTCCAATTAAAGATAGAATTTATTCAATAACAAATAATGTTATCTTGATGAGCTGTTATCTCCAAGTAGACAAGTGTGGTAGAATGAGGATATCTGTTTTCAGACGCAATATTGTGATTCCGTATGCATAGCAATGCTTCTGATTTCTTCCAAATAAAGTTAAGACAAGGAACTTAGAGTTACTTCAGAGCCAGATAAAAGTGTCACTAGGAAGCTAAATTTTTCAAGATGTTTTAAGAATATACATGATTTAAGCTGTAGACCAAGGCATTTATTAAATACCAAGTTGCTCTGTGCCCCCTTTTTCACCCATATCTCTTGCACTTCTTTCCATTTCTAGTTACATAAACATATTAATTATGTATCTGTAATGAATAAAGTATAAGTTATTGCAGTTACTACTTTATCAAGCCTTTATATTACTGGTTGTGTCACATTTATGGGCAAATCCTGCACACCTGACTCATGCAAGCAGATCCATTAAGTTTAGAGGAGGTATCTTTTAATTAAAAATTGTTCAAATAATGACAGATCAAACAACGGCATTCAGCTGAGAATTTTTCTGTCAATACTCACTCAATTTTAGAAGTACTGATGAAAACATGTTTTGTTTTCTCTGATTCTCCTCCCTGTATGAAGTGCTGAAGAGAGAATCATAAAATTCTCAGTAGCGGAGCTTTAAATCCTGCATCACTATTGGGATATCATGGTCTGCACATCTTTTGTACAAGGTTTCTCTGCGGTCTGTAACCCAAGGGAAACAACCCACTGCAGAAAAAGCAAACCTTATTTTAAATGGTCATGTAAACTCTGCATTTATTTTATGCATAGATATATCTATACTTACATTTTCTGCATTCATTTAAAAATGTTTGAAATATCAAGAATTCTAGGTTTTGAATTCTTACATTGAAGGTCTACAGAAAGTTAATTGTGCTGTCTCTTATTTTATTAAGAGGGGATCCGGGCTATTGGATCTATCCCAAAATTTTCCTTTACTGAAAATTGTAGGGAGTCATTGAAAGACATTGTAATAGCTATATACAGCATAATATTTTCATGGGCTGTCTATTTATCATAGCCACCATGCAACAGAAGGACCTGTACCTAGTAGAGGATGGGAAAGGGAAGCAACCATTTTAAGTCTCTGTTGGGTTTTTTTTGCCTTTTCTTTTTTTTTCAGAAGCATAACTAAATGTAAAATTGAGGTAAAATAAAATGCCTTGGTGTGGGAAAGGGTTCAGGTTCATGTGTCCATCTGTGTGTGTACGTGCATGTATACATACATGTATATGTTTTACATGCAGCATTATTGAAATATTAGCTCTAAATTCCTATGTATTATACACAATTTTTTTCTCAGCATAGAGAATTTTAAGTCTTATTAATGTTGGAGTTATTATTTAAACTTGTTTTCAGTACTCTGCAATATGTTTGGAACATCTATTTTAAATACTCTACTGCCTATTTACTGCTTATTTAATAGGTTTGTCCAGGTATAAGGCCCCTTTACAAGCTGTATTCTGATTAAAGAGGGAAGATCTTACTCTGGTAGCTTGTGTTTTTTTCACTGAGGCAGCAGGTGTTGGCCTCAGGGCACTCATTGAGCTGGCAGTAGTGAACGGGGTTGTGATTAGGGGGGTGTGTGTGTGTGATATTTTCCATGTCTGTGTGCAGAATTTAGAATTTAGTTGGAGATTATTTCTTCCCCCCCAGCGCATTTTAGGTAAGAGACCTTTTTCATTATTATTATTTTCTCAGTTTTAACTGCTGGCATTTTATTCTTCTCTTCTGCAAAATAGTTACGACTATCCTACGTCATCTCTTAGTAAATCTGTTTTTTTGTGTCACTATCAGTTGCTGAATTACCTCTTGATCAAGCAAATCAGCATTCTGAAGGCTGAAATTTTATCCTAGTTTACTAAGAGCAAACAAGGGGACACCTCCTAACCTTAAATGACAGTATCATTAACCTTAATACAGAAAGATAAATACACACAACCTCCCTTCCCAGAAAGCAGATTAATAAGGATGTGTCTCTGACATAAGTCCTTAACTTTCATCATAAAATCAGAACTGAAATGATGGAAATGGCCTAAGAACCTGAATATACTAAATGAAATATTCATTTAGTGAGCCTGCAGTATCTACTTTTTATTGAAGTAAATAATATTAGTAAATTATTTTAAATATTCACTCAATTTGGGAGTTTTAAATTAGCCTTTACAGGGCCAGGATTTCTGCTTATCTAATCCTGCCTGCTCTCTAAGGCATAGCTCTTTATACTGAAATGTGCTGTTATCAAAGAGTTCTACTTGTTCGGGGTTTCTCATAGTTGCCTGTGGAGCCCATATGCATCTCTCTGCGGTTAAAAATGTTAGTGACACTTGGAAATAGGGTACCCACTCAGCTAGAGCATTGTTCTGATCCTCAATATAGAATCCAAGGTTCACTTTGTTGTTTTGTTCAGTTTGATTTTTACTTGACTGGAGTTTGAAAGTACTAGGGGAATTTTGTCAGTGTCCTATTTCAAGGAAATCTTATTAATCACTTTCAGTCATGCTGCATAGTTTCCTGCTGTGCATTGTTGCTGAAGAAGGAAATTCCAGCCTGATATTTTCATTAATGATTGCAGAAAGTTGGACTGGCACTACTGACAAATGTTGAACCAAGAGGGGTTATATGAAGACTTTTCATAATGTGAACTATATCGTCAGAGAAAAGTTGTGCCATGGTCATATTCTGTCTCCATTAAGGATTACACTACATGAAAGCAGCAGCTAAAGCAGCTACCTGCAGAGAATAGTAGCTTTAAGAAAGCACTGTCGGTATTTCTAGCTGTCTTTTAATACATTGGAAACTTGCAAATATAGAGTCAAGCTCTCAATATATTCGTGTAAAGGTTTGTTGTTTTTTTTAAATGCAGATTAATGAATGATAACCAAGGTACAGCAGCACCACGTGAGCATCTGCTTCTGTGAATGTTCTGTGCATTTCCATGGATCAGTATCTTTGCCCTTTCTTGTTCAAGTATTGCATACTCTTAAAAAAATTCCAAAACTTCTTGTGCTGAATTGCATGAGAAAATAAAGTTTAGGTTAAACTTTGAATTTTCATTTGTTGCTGGTATTTTTCTGTTTTATTTGTGTTCTCATTTACCCATGTGGGAATCTGTATTACCTTTTGGGAGACTGTTTTGTTAGCTGCCTGCTGGTCAGAGGTGGACCAGTACTGGCCCCAAGACAGTGGGGTGTCAGTACACTCTCAGGTACCGTAGTTTGGGAATCCATGAGCCAAGCTGTTATCCAATGAGTCATACCTCATGAATGCTTTTTCCTCTAAAGTCAGAGGATGAGACCCCCTCAAAATCTTCTGAAAATATAGTTCAAAATTAGATGCCTGCAGTTACTTAGGATAGCTAACTTGCTCTCCTACTCATTCAGTTTACATGATCAGGATTTTGTTTCTCCTTATAGATAGTTATGTATTTGCAGACTCCTGATTCATTGCTCGTATTGATACATGACATGAGTTGGTTGTTCAAATGTATTTCAAATCCTATTATATTTGCAGCATATTCTAAGTATAGAGCTTAATGCAGTGTTTCATAGTGATTCAGAATAGATGCAGGTGACTCAGAGTCAGGGAGAAGTGACTAAATTATTTTGACTGCTCCTGAAGGCATTTCTGTCACAAGGAGATACTGGGAAAGGATAAGAATATGGCATCAGAAGGGTACAAATTAAGTCAGAGAAAGAAAATGGAGCGTGGCAATGGAGAGTATTGATGTTCTGGATTGGATGGAAGATAAAGAGCCTGTAGAACAGATAAAAGCCGGTGTTGATGTGCTCCAACGTGCTGTTTGGAGAAATATAAACTACAGCCTCAGAGATTTTAGAGAATAAAGAATTTAGAGAGCAGTACTTATGGAGGAATATTGAAAGGGAAAATAATTTAAAGTTTCTCTGTGAAGACAAATATAACTCATTTGATATAAATTCTTCCTTTATATAGTATGTATTAAGAACTTGTTTGATGTAAATTAGGTTCTGTATCCTCGCTTAGCATTTGAAGTATTGCGTAAACTGCAACAATACTTTTAAATACTTTATCATATATAAGTACTGAAAGTTGTCTCATTTTTTTTATTTCCTCTTGATAAATGATTTTCTTAGCTTGTTGAAGCAGGACTTTTTTATTGAATTCTGGTGGAAGCCTCCATGAATGATGTATAAGGTCTCACTTAATTGGTCTTTTGGTCTTTCCATTGACTACTGAACTCACTTTGCTTCCTGACTGAGTTTAATGAACTTGCTGTCTGTAGGGAACATTGATATTAACACTGTGGTGGTGCTCAGAGCCTCGGGTGGGACTAGTTTAAGGTGCTGTGCAAACACACAGATGTGATGATAAGCCCCAATTTCATTTTGCCAAACTCATTAGTTTCACACATGCAGTTTCACACATTCAGTTTCACACATGCAGCAACTTCAGCTAAAAATGTTGCCTTTCAAACCATGTTGTGGTAGCATAATTACTGCTCAGCAGCAACAAGGGCCATCCCTTGAACCCTGCATGGTAGGATTCAAGGGACTAAATAGCTGGGACCATTAGCATTATGTCAGGTCCGTCCATGTCCTCAAGTGGGAATTGTGCAGGAATAAGAGCAACGAGTCCTTCTGTATTGGCCTCAACAGCTCAGCTTTCTTGGTTGGGGGTGGTAAGTTTAGTTTTCTGCATCGCCTGGCTCACTTCTATAGTATTGCATGGAGCACCATGTTGTGTGATGAAGGGGACGGGAAAAATATCCTTCTAATATTAAGCAGATATTAAGGTCTTGCTAGAGCTCTCATTCTCCAGTTTAATAAGAGTAGTGTAGAACAGGAAAGTGCTGGAAAGCAAAAGTCATTCCTCTACTTTAATGAGAAAAGAGGAATTTTACACATTAATGGACACAGAGCTGTATCCAGGATGCTCGGCCTGGGCTCACACCAACTGGGCATGTCTGATCATTGGGACCCCACACCTCTCATGGTAAGACAGTGCTGGGACACTTGCAGACTCACAGACAGATGGTTATTGCAGAGGCCAGTGTAGACCTGGACAACTGCTCCGGTGTCAGACAGTGGTGATGATATTCTTCCTTTAGTTCTCTAGATGTAAACAAACGAGCTTGCAGGTTCTAATTAGGAGAATGCAAAGATGGAATTGACGTGCAGACAGAATTAATTGTCATGAATTTAAATTAATTTTTAAATTTCTAAATTAATTTTAATAAAATTGTTTCCATTAGGAGATCTGACTGCTACAGTCAGACATTGTGATCACCTCTGCGACACAGCTGCAGAGAGAAGTACTCTTTCAAGATTAATGTATGAAAATTGTCTGTCAGTGTTCTTATTCCTGTTTCCAATTTTATCACTGATTATTAGAGTAGCCTTGGTAAAATCACTTATTCACCCTAGACCTTCTTTCACTTTTTTCCTCTAAAAGAACTCTGTAGAGTAGCTTTGAGTTCACAGGGGTAATGTAGGTTCAGCTTTGCCAAGTATTGTAAAGTGTTTTGAAATTAGCAGGTGAAAACAGGTTATCAGTGCAGGGTATCGTTAAATTATTTCACCACCAAATGACTCATCCCGAGAAGTTAAAAACAGGGTGCTGATGGGTTTTGTCTTTCAATCATGTCGTGACTCTAGAATTATATTATTGCAGTTACACGGTTAACTTGGAGGCCACGTTGCCCTCATCTAAGACTTGATAAGCATCCTCCCTGCTCTGATGGTCTGCAGGCATTTGTATCTGGGGCAGATGTTCACAAGAGACTTTCCACTTGAGCAGGGGGGAATTGATATGATGAAAAAGAATTTTCCACACTGTTGTGAGGGAGACTCTACAATTCCTCGAACTCTGGTCTTACACTCGGAAATGTGTTTTATGACTTTTGTAACTGCAGCTGGAAGCTTTGCAGAGAGCACACCTTACACGTTTCTGCTTTCCTGTCTCAAGTCTGATGAAATACTCTCAGTTATTCACCTCTTCATCAGATTTATTTCCTCATCTGGGCTAAGCGGTTTCAGTGTGATCCACAGTTAGATACACTGAGCAATCAGGGTAAATTTGTGTCTACTTCTTCATTTTTGATTCATGTACTTGTGGTTGTTTCTTGATTTTGTTTTGTTGAGGTAGGTGAGAGGAGGGCAATGGGAAAACAAAAGAGGAAAATGTGTGATTTCCCACAATGATTTCTGTTGGGGTTTTTTTTTGCTTGTCTGAGGTCAGACTATGATATTTAAGCCTTTTGGTTTAGACAGGAATATTAAAACCCATCAGCGAGTACTTTCTCACTTGACACAAGCACATATTTAGCAGACTTGGCATGTGATGGGAGGAGAGACCGGTTCAGCATTTCCTTGCCCTTGTCTCCTCCATCTGCCTATGATGCCGAGTCCCCAGATTCACAGTCTTGGTGTAATGCACATCCTAGTTTTCCACGCCTATGAAGGCTTAGAGGCAGCAAAAAAAGAAGCACTATGTGTTGGGATCCGGATGACATCAAGCCTATGTGAAACTGGGGTCTGCAGAGGGATCTGCCTTTTTACAAAAATTTCTTACCAGTGAGTTTTGCTCAGGGCCACCCTTTTCATTTGTGCAGAGGCAGTATGTCTATTGATGCTTTCTGTCTTTCAGCTTCTGTCTGTTATTTGATAGACCTTTTCTCAGTTCTGAATAGGTGAGGAATACCCAAAATACTGTTTTCAGTGTCCTCCTCCCAGGTAGTGGGATGTTTAGAGTTAAGCCCTGATGCCTTCTGAGGTGCAGCAGCCCACGAGCCTCCCATGAGATTTGTGTCTGACCTTTACAGCTTGCTTTCTGAACAAGTTTTCAGAAGATGTGATTTTCTATACTTTCTGGTTTCAGTAGCAGCTCTGCTGACTATTCGTTATGAGGCCTAAAAACTCATTTCCTTTACTCTTCATTTTCACATTCCTGAACGGTGACAGCTCAGGAGGTGCTTTGATTCTGTATAGAATAACACCTGTAATGTGAGCTCAATTGTTTGATGTGGTAGGGCATGAAGGAAGATGGGGTCTTCATACATCTCTGTAAAGTGACCTGGGAGGGGACAGAAACTGGTGGCTGTATTAATTTAAGAGTGAGATTTGGTGAATCAAGTTGGTTCAACCAGGGAGGACTAGCCCTTCAAACAGTGAGTCTCATGTGAGACTTCTGAGGAGGTACAGCACATGGATTGCGACAGGAGAGAAAAAAGAAAATGAGGATGATAGACTTGCCAAAGTAGGAAACGAGGCAAGAGCATCTTGACATGGTGCAGCCTGGTTCCATGTAAAGAGTTACAGCCTTCTCAAGGTCTTGCCTTGTATTTTTGTAAACCAATTATATTTCGAGCTCTCTATGATCTTTCCCAGAGCCAAATTTGGCCATAAATTTCCAGGCTTGCTTTGTTATTCCAATGTCTGTAATATTTCTGGCCTGTCCTCCAGGCAGTTCCCAGCCTGATATTCCCAGGCTTGCCTGATACACGTCCTTTTTCTCTGTGGTGTGAGATACTTTGGGTGTACAGGGTTGCTTGACTGGAAGGACTATAATACTAAGGTGCAACTGGAGAGCCCACCAGCTAGCTGAGCTCCTCTGAAGATGTGGCAGATCCTGTCCTTACAGTGCAGTACAACTCATCAACAGTTGAAGGACTCACCAGCATCTGTATCGGGCACTGGGGAAAAAGTGTGAGAGAGGCTGCAGAACTGCGTAAATCTAACTGCAGAAGCATGCAGTGGGGTACAAAAGTGTGGTCTCGCACTGAATGTACTGGACTTCACAGGTCTGATAACCCTTTTAACTACAGCTGGAAAATGGTTGGGTGGAACATCTTGCTGCTTTATGGGAGTTTTAGATGGCTTGCTGGAGATCTTGTATGCATCTCTGGAGACCCAACAGGTATCTCATGCAAAAGCATATTTCTAATACAAGTAAGAGATGTGTGGTGGACTAAAAACTTGTTTGCATAACCTTGATATGTAAGAATTAGCTTCTACATCTGGCAAATATAATACTGTGTAAACTTTCTGTGACCAAAAGATGACATTAACACAAAATGAATAGTAATTAATTTTAGTTGACTGCTAATTACCTGTAAAATCTGATTAAAGGGAAAACTAAATTTGCCTGCAGTAATTAGTGTTTCAATATGAAGTCTACATCCATGTAAATATGTCTGGTTCTCTGTGCTAATTTATTACCACTGATATTTATGAGCTTTTTTTCCTTTCTGCAAAGGTTACAAAGAATGAAGGACAAAATTAGAATAATGAATCTTTGTTTATTAACACAGCAACAGAACAAATATTGTATAGACACTTTATAGACTCCAACATTATGATATTGTCAGAGAAACATAGTGTTTCAAACATATTAGCATAGAAATAGGTTTGTTTCCTATTACTTCAAATAGTTCTGCTTGCACTGGTTTGTCATTCAGCTGTCAGTAGAAAAGCAACAAACATTCAGTGTGAATTGACCTCCAAAAAAAGACTGGTGATTCTGCTATTCATTGACAAATGGATTTTGAAATATTCACATAATGAAATCCCCAGAGCAAATGGACCTTAATAGCTGATAGGGTTTTGTAAAGCAACATAAAATCACAGCTGGACATCCAGAGTGAATTTTCAGTAGGGAGAGCAGGAAAGTATATACCTGCTTACTAATGTGATTGAAAGCAGTAGCATATGTAATTCTCCAGTCTGACCGGTAGTAAGTCTTTGTTTTTAGCACAAATTAACTACCTTGTCCTACATCATATTGTCTTAAGAATGTTCATGTACCAGGGAACCTCTGTAAGTATCATGTTCAACAGCAAAAAGAGCAATCTATAAAGTATTCTTCACAGAACACTCACAAACCTATGCTCTTACCACTACACAACAAGGTTATTCAAACACATTCCAGGCTCATGGTGTAATTAGACATCACTGCCTCTGCGCTGAGGGGAAAATGCACATAGCCTGTCTCACCCGGCTGAGTACAACTTTCATCCAGCAAGACACTTTTCTATGGAAATGATTACATCTTTGAATAAACCGCCTGAACAACACACTGAAGTACACTACTAGAAAATGTCTAGGAGCTTTATGCTACTGCCCCATATGGGATACAGAAAATCACTCCACGATTACCTCCTGCACTGGAGAAATAACATATGCTGATCCTCTTCCTTCTATGCTTTAAAAAGCTCTCCCAAACCTCACCAAACTGATTATCTGAAGCTTTACAGAGTCAGGTTGTGTGAGAACAACAAATGGAAAAGCTGCCAAAGTATCTCCAAAGCCACCACAAAAAAATTGTTCTTGACAACCGAATCACCAGTGAGGTCTACACATGGAAATCTTAGAGTGTGATATACTTTCTGTAATGTACCAAATACCCTCCTGGAGTTACGTGAGTGAAACAAACAGTGACTTTGCACCAAAATAATTCTGTGCTGATGATTGGAAAAGGACAGAAAATCTAGTACTTGGAGAAGAATGTTTCTTGCAAACAACTACTTTATCTCTGACTTGCTGAGCCTGGTTCTCAAGGGGGATGCACAAAATACCTTTGAGGGAGGCAATTTAGGATAAAATGCATAGCTTTGCTGGATATTAGAAATATGGGTGCAATAGATTCATTTTTACTTTGAATTATGATTTTTTTCCTAAGCCTTCCTTCTTGATAAACCCTTTCTGATCCACCTTCTGTCCAACAGATAAGGAAATGAGCCTTATCACCTCTCCCCTTGGTTACCCTTCATGGCGCTCTTCTCTCAAGTTCTTTAGCTGATTAACATAACTAAACGAAGTTCAGAACTGCGTGTCCCAATTTGTACTGAGATTGAAGTCTGCTGCCTCTGTTTCAGCCCAAACTTTATCAATTGCTCTATAAAAGGTATTCAGATCTTCAAATCTTGCCAGTCGTATATGGATAAAACATGGTATTGAAATGTTTACAAGACTACTTGTAGCGCTCTCCTGAAATTGCTCTCCCATGAGAATAAGGGAGCAAAAATTGAAGGTAGGTTTCATCATTCAAATAGGAACTGGAAGGGTATTAAAGCAAATTCCTGGATGTGATCCCCTTTCTCTGTTTCTCCTTGGAGTGAGGGTGGATGGTTGTTCTCCTAGCAGATATGTACCGTCACACTCTGCTTATACAAAGTCAAGTAAGAAAACTGTAAAAGTTTTCAGCAAGATCTCCAAAGAAGTGCAGTTCTGAATTAGGCTCTTAACACTGTCTGAATGTGCCCAAACTTTATAGTATTAATGTTTAACTACTAAATAGTCTCATGACACCATCTGTGTATGCCCCTCTGAAACTTTGTAGTGCCACATAAATAAATGTGAAGCAGAATTTGTTCCTGTACAGAGAAATTGATTAAACAGTTATGTACTTAAGCTTGATATCCTTGATGATATCCTTGATTATTTCTATGCAATCTCTTAATTTTCAAGGTCTAGCCATTTGTTACAGAGAGCAAAATTTATTCAGGAATACAAATAGTATATACAAAAAAACCCACAGCAAAAATAGTGAGATAATTTGTGGCCTGTACTTTCTAACGTTGAATCTATATTTGACTGTTTTAAGTTTGACTGGACAATCCACAGTGACCAGAGTGTCACCTGGTGACTATTCAGTGGTTTGTGTAGTTCTTAACTGGGCAAATGTCCTCAAGAGAACTTCACATGTCTCTGAAACTACTATGCTGTTTGTCACCCTGGGAACAGTTTCAGCAGGTGTCAGAGATCGTGACTGTGAAGCCTGAGCTTCCCAGTTAGTCTTTGAGTGAAACTCTCTGTGTTCAGAGATGAATGAAAATCCCAAGGTATGTGAAGATGCGTATGTAGTGAAGTAGAAGATTTCAGTCCTTTTCGTTTTCTCTCCATTACCATTAATTTAGCCAAAGTGATATTATCTTAGAAACTAATGACTTGACTACTTAATTCAGTGATAAAGCTCACACTGAATTTGAAAATGGTCAGGTTGTACATCTGTGAGACTGTATTATTCTATTTCTGTTACCTTTGTTCTTTCTTCCTTTCTTTTCCATGTTCAGTCATTTCATACAGTTCAAATAAAACTCTACTTATCTTTAGGCTGCGGACATACATCAATTGCAATGCCTGAAACTGTGAAGGCAGTTTTGACTAGAGCTTTTTGCAATAGAAATAACAATGCAGTGGAAACCTGTCTGATATGTACAAAACATTGCAAGGGCACTGTAACGGTTCCTTTGTGGCAGATTTTCAGGCTACAGTATTTGTTCTTATTTTGGGATGAGAAGGCATCTCTCATTCATTTTATTGTGAGGAGCAGATTAGCTCAATATCCTTTAAAGGAATGTTTTAATTTTTTTTCACAGATGTATTTCTCTGTAGCAGTTTCCTTTGATACTTGATCATATTTAAAATCCACCCATTTGGTTATATTTTTCTGGTACTATTGGGTCAGCTTCTAGTATTCAGTAGGCAGAAGCCCAAACATTTCTGGTCATTAGGTACCAAAGAAAACTCTTCTGTCTCTTCTTCCCTAACACTTACTTCCATCTTACAGAGAAACAGTTATAAGATTGCATCTTTGCTTTATCCGCTCTATAGTTTATAGTTGGCGTAATTCTGAAAGGCTAAAATACTGATGCTTCTTTTGACAATTCATCCCAACAGAAAAGCCTACAGAGATTTTTGCCTATTTAGAGGGCAAGGAATGTTTCTGTATTTCATTCCTGCTGTGCAATTCAGTTTCTCTCTAGAAATCCTTGAAGAAGAGTATCTGAATCAAAGCTCTCATGCCAGCTTGGTTTTGTCCCAATACTTTTAATACAACCTAGATTTTCTGTAAATAGGACTGGAGTTATACAATAGTAGCTTACTAGGAATTGTGTGTCACTGATTACTCCTGTAAATGTAGTGAAAACTGTGTAATGGATCCAAACTCCTTCCAGCCAAAATTGTTTAGAAACCCGAGACTGAGAAAAAGGGTAAAAATTCTATTACTTGCATAACACCTTTTTCGTATTCAGCATTGCAGAGCTTTTAATCTTGTTGTCCTCAGACCTTCCACTCTTCCATGGAGGCAACCATTAAGTCCTGCATTAACAAATACTTATTTTCTGAGAATTGCTAATTCCGGTTGATGCGAGACAGAGGAAACTGCCTGTCCACGTGCCACAGTCCCGAGCTAGACCACTGGCTTGCTGCAGTCTTTCATACCTGGCCTCGCTTCCTTGTAGCTTGAATTTCATCTAATTCTCCTGTTATGACAACTGAATGCGTTATAAACACTTGAAAAAGACCCCCAGGAGAATAGCAGAATTTAGCGCATTTCCATGAATAGCAGTAGCTCACCTTGCCCTGAACGACGGAGCTTTTTGCTTCTGGTAGGAAGCCCTGACGATGTTGTCCCTTTCACTAACACCAAGAGCTGTAACCATTATTTTTGAAATAAGGTGCTTTCATTTCTCTTTTCCTGAACACTGTGTGTAGCAATGATTTCTGAAACTAGTGTCCCAAGTTTCGGAGGGTACAAACCTTCATTAAAAAAACACCCATCCCAATGAGTGGATGGTGCTTCCTCTCCAGCTCTGGCCTGGGGTTCGTGTCCTTTCCTATGCCCTGTTGTTGAAGTTAGGGGTGTCAAGTAGTAGGATGTTACGTAGAAACGTGCTTGAGAAATAAGGTCATGAACTTTTCTCTGCTACAGAATATTTTGCACCAGGGTGATACGTGCAAGTGGACACATCTGTCTGTCATGTGGAAGTGTGTCTCATAATACCAATGTAATTGAAATGCAGCAAAACTGTCATTTGTAGGTAATAGTTCTAATCTGAATGTGGAAAAGAGTAGATTTGAGAGCAAGGCAAACCAGCAGGTTTTGAACATCTTACAATAATCAGAAAAGGGAGTTTATAGGATCAGATGAAAAAATGTCTTTTTTCTTATGGGTGAACCTGTGTCTGAACACTTTTATATGGTAAAAGGTAAAAAATGCAAAATGACTGAAACTGCCAAGTGGATTTTCCTATGGACAATCTAGGGACAATTCTATGGTAACTGAATAGGGGTGGAGTATGCCTTTCTTCTGGTGATCATTATCAAAGAGCTGGTGAAATATCTAGCCATATTAAAAGGTCTTTGGTTATTAGTCATTGGCTAAATGGATTTTAACAGTGCTCTCTTTATGCAGTGGGCATGTGGGGCTTTTGGCACTAGGAAGAAGAGTGTGGTGTGTTTTTGTGGGTTTTTTTTTCCTCCTAGTGTTGAGACTTAACTCTGATTACTGAGGCTGATTCTTCTTTTTATGCAAGAGACAAAAGCAGCCAATGATTCAGTCTATTAAAGCCAAACTGTATTGAAATGACTGGTGATTCTGTGTTGGAAATCAGCAACGGGCTACTGCTTGCATTAGAATAAAAACCAATCCTGATAACATCATTGATTCAAGACTATCCCATCTAAACCTTTAAAATTCACAAGAAAAACAAAAGGAGACTCAACTGCTGAATTAATAACACAGCCTGAACTTCTCTCCAGCAAACAGGTTATCTTCAAAAGAGGAAAAAAAAAAAAAAAGGAAAAAAATAACAACACAAAAAAAAAAAGAAAAAAAAAAGAAAAACCGAGCAAGCAGATAAGAAAGATGTTATGACAGGTGTGTATAATGGAAGCTACAGAAAACAACAGACCCTGAGCAAGCTTTATACACTTCTGTTGCAAGAAGCCGGGTAAGATTAAATCCCTCAGCTTCATAAGAAAAGAGTAGAACAATCTCCCCCTGGCTATTGCAACAGCAGAAGGAGGTGTGAGGGTCTGAGAAAAACTTGCATATCTTTCAGTGCTCATTTCCAAATGCTTTTTTTGCTCCTAATTCCTCTAGGCTTCTAATATGCCTGTTACTTTGACGCAAATATCCTGAGGGCTAATCATGTGCTTGAACCATCCCTTAGAAAATGAACAGCATAGTAAAATAACTCAGGAACATATGTTGAATGAATGCTGAAGGTAGAAATAGCATGCATCTCCACAAATCCTAAGGATAAGACAGGTGAAAACAAGTAGCCCTTGCAGCAACAGCACACTTTAGTCTGCGCCAGCTAGTTCTCTTCCTCCTCCCATTCCCTGCAGGAGCCAGGGCCCCGAAAGGACTGATGCTGGTTTTCGCTGCTGGAGGTTTCTGGAAGTCTATTGAGCATAAACTGTTCCTCTCAGCTGTTTTAAGTCTCTAAAGGAGGTGTGATCAATGACAAGTCAGGGTGAATGACAGGTTTCTTAATTCAGATCATGTCTGGTAGTGGATTTTGTATCACCAGGCTAATGCATATAAATTGCGTGGCTAGATTTTCCTTTCCTTTAAAATACACGGATAATGTTAAAAATGGAACATTTTTAACTGAAGTTAGTAATATCGGGCCAGATTCTCAATGTGTACAAACCAGCTCTGACTTCTGTGGAGATGCTCTGAGCTGTCCCAGCTGAGAGCCAGTCCCAGAAGAGATGGCAGTTTTCTTGGTGTACTGTCTCACTCTTCTGGTCTAGCTGGGATTATAACCTTGCCTAAGGGAATTAGGAAAGTTCATTAGTTGCCTAATTTCCTTTTGGTGTTTTGAAAATGCCATATGCAATTAATGACGTTTCGTCTATTGTGGACTGCATGATCTTTTCTTTCCCTGTTCTGTCCAGGTACATCTGCAGGGTATGGGAAGACCATAGGACCGTGGATCTGCTCCTACTCCATTCCCCTCCCCAGGCTGTCACATCCATAGTGCTGTGCAAATGATCATTTTTTTTTCTTTCTACAGCAGTTCCAGGGAAAAAATGAAAAATGGTTCTTCCCCAAGGGCTGGGAAAAAAATTAATAGCTTTGAACCAAATTAAAAATGTTATTTGTTTTAGTTTGTGGCTAGTATACCTTTAAAAAGAGACAAGAGCAGACTCATTCTGGAAACATCACAGGCAAAAAAATCAAATTTCTATTACTCAAATGTTTTGTTAGAACACCCTTTTGCTGTTGCCTTGCTCCTGCCCCTTGGGACTGTAGTTCTGACCCACTCAAGTCAATCTCAAGGCTGCTTTTCAGTCTCGGTGCTTCACAGAGGCCGTACAATGGTTTGTCTGTGCCTACCCCACATAAAAGTGCAGGAGGCTGGGAAAAGCTGCATTATTTATTTTTGCACCACAGCCTACAATTAAAAGGTATTTAGGCTGTCTGTCATTAGCAAAGGTTTTCTGTGGCCCTCCATATCGTTATTCCAGTTGCAGCTTCATAAACTGGTGTTCTAAGTTAGAAAAATAATTTATTGCAGAGTCAGATATCTGAGATTAAAGCTAAAATGCTGTTTGAATGCTTTTGCGTGGTGTCATGAATGTAGATCAGTTGAAATACTACATCTATCTATCTGTCTAATCATATACCTACTGCTTGAATCAATGAAGTTAAGCACGTGGAGAGCTATTTGAAATACAAATCCAGAGAAAGGACACTTACTTTCTTTAATCTTGGACCAATACTTGTATAGGGGCTGTTTCATTAATATATTATCTCTGAAAGGTAACTGGGTTTGTCGGAGTTGAAATAAGATTAAATGAATCGGCTATTGTAGTTCATCTGTTAAATCACAGCACTTTGCTCTGAGTTTGTAAAATAATCTCCAGACTAATGAAGTGGGGTCAATCACATGTGTTTTTGCTGGAACCAAATTGCTATTAATTGTGTCACAGCTATGGGTAGGTCAATAAATGATGCCATTGTACATTGACTATTGCAGTGCCAGAAGATAAGCCATTTTTTCAATGTGTGGTGCAGATTTATTGTCTAATAAGAAGCTCCTCACATAGCTCACATTTCTTGCAGAAATATCACTGGCTACTTTGTCTGAAAGTGCCCCATTGGTGAAATGGCTGACTTAGCAATGGGCAGCTGGTATTTAGCACTGTGGTAGATCTGGGAATCCTTCAACTCCTACAGGTCCCTTTGTAACTTCAGTGTATTGAATTACTTCTGAAAAAACATATATTATTCACAGTTGTGCTGTTTTGGCTGGTGATTCCCTGGTGGATGAGAATGGCAGGAGAAACATTTGTGATAAGTAATGCATGCAATGTGTTGACTAGCTACTGCAGTGATTTCATCAGGGCATATATTGAGTATTTAATTTGTTAATAAAAAAATAATCAAGAATGAGAGGGAGGGAGGGAGGGAAGGAGGAAAGAAAGGAGGACTGTGTTAGCTGGTAGGATCACACCTCCTGGTTGATGTTTCAAGGGATATCAGACAATGTCGAGCCATCTGCTTTGATGTACACCCCTGACACTCTGCAGAAGAGGTTTAACCAGGCTGAGAGGACACAGACAATAACAGTGACCTTGAGGAGGATTTCAAAAGGGCAGGTGAGGTGGGGTGAAAAGGAGAGGAGAAAACAGCTGCCCCAGCTCAAAGTGGGTGGGGTAGGAGTGACCTACATAAAAGGCTTGGGTAAACTAGACCTCATCACGGATTTTTTTTCTCTGTATTAAAACTTTTTTTTCCCTTCAGTCTTTATGCTTCTTTCTTTTGTATAAGATTTGATAATCTTTGAACAATATGATCACTTGACTAACTTTGGGTTGAAATCTTTGGAGGGAAAAGTGTGTCAGTGCCAAACCCAGCTGGGCTCTGGGCGTAAGTGCTACCAGTACAGAGCCTGCTGTGAGATGTCTTCAAATGGGAGGGAATAACTGGATCTTTTCCTGAAAAGCAGAAGTGGGGAGAGTCTCACCAAGTCTGAGAGTCCATAGAGGGACCAAAGTTGCACCACATTCTTTATATGTGGTTATGCATGGGAAGAAATATTTCTAACAAAAATGCTCAGTTTTGTGGGTTATATGTTTTTACTTATTTATTTATCTATCAGGTTTTTGTGGGCATTTTTTGTTTGTTTTTTAAAATATGCTCTTTTTTTCCTGTTTTGTGTGGGTGAAAACCCAAGAACTGAGTAAGTTCTTGGTAGGAAAATAGAACTTAGAAGAGCAAACTGCAGAGAAATGAGGGTATTTGCCATTCTCCCATCTCCCCAAGGAATGTGTTAACCATTCAGCAGTTAGCTGCTCTGGACTGGATTTCTCTCAGTCTTTCTTGTTGCAGCTGCATAAACAATTAAATATTAATCAGACTAGAAAAACAGATTGAAGAAAAAAGACACTCACCTGGGACATGAGTGGCCAAGTTCAGCTCTCAGTTCTGAAACTGGTAAAGTAAATTTTTCTAACCTACTTCTGAGTTGCTGGTCTCGGTCACTCAATTATATTTTATCTCTCTTTATTGTTTTTGCTCATGGTCTCTCTCATGTTCAAACCATTCTAAACATAAAACACCATCTCTAATGATTTCATCAAAATTAGCACTTTCCCAGCAGAAGTGTTGGTTTCAGTGACTAGATCTTGTCAGGTTCAACACTTCCGCTTCAAAAATTTTTACTAACTCCACAGCGTTAGAAATATTTCTTCAAATGGACCTCCTGCCACAGCTTTTTTCCCCAGATGAACCTTGGAAGCTGAAGCATGAAGATACGTGTCTGTTAACTTGCTCTGCCCTTTTTACGGGGAAGAGGAATATTATGTTACCTTTGGCAAGTTGCTAGATGCTTTCTTAGCCCAAGACAGCATATGCTATTTCGCTGTCCAGAAAGATTATAGCTGCTATTGGGCATCCAAATACTGAATTTGTTGCCTCAGAAGTGCTCACAAACCCCTGTATTTTGTCAGCACACACACTGCAAAAAGGCTGGAGAGGAGTCCGGCACGATGAAATACCTAATTCAGAAAGCAAAGAAGAAGAACCAGATGTCCAAAAATAAATCCAGGGAGGTTTGTGTGGTCATACATTAGGAAGGAAACAAGCTCTGTTTTTTGGACTTTGAGCATAGAAATTTTTCATATACCAAATCACTATTATGATGTCATTTCTTACATATATTCAGGCTTACCTGAATATATGTACCCACTGGAGTGGAAACTAAATTAAGAACATTGCTCAAAGAGGACTTTTGACTAATATTCTTATCTTTCAGTTGTTTTCAGCTTTGAATTTGATCTCTTTTGGTCTCAGGTTAATAATAAAATGTGATATTTGGGATGCTGTTTGTTCCCAATTTGCTTCTCATAATTCTCTCAAAATTTCTATGACTGAATTATAAATTAGCTAGTGGACAAAATTTAGCAGTGATGCTCTGTACTGAGATGGCATGTTTTGAAAACTGGGCTTAATTGTTCTGTTTCCTGTGCATCTTCTTTGAAGTTAGCGGGGCTGGCGTGGGAAAAGCAGCATTTCACTACTGCTTGTGCTGCCTGCTGCAGCGCATCTTGAAATTTTAAACTAGGTAAGGCACAAGGGAGATCTGTGGAGATCCCAATTGTGAAAAGGGCACAAAATTAGTAATTCTCAGAGAAGAGCCTGGGTTCTTGTTGTCATCACTTTAACACTGTTATAACAAGTATGCTCTGTATTTGTCAGTATTGCAGCAACTTAGTATGCTGTTAAATTCAGCTGGGTAGCAGCAGTTGCCAAAAATTGTTATCCAATGAGGCAGATAAACCAAGTGTGTGGTTTGTTTTGTTTTGTTTTTCTTGCTTATTAGATGAATTTATTAGAAGCCAGGTCATATAGACTTTTCTTTGAGCTATTTTAATCAGTAAACCTGCAGGAACAAATGTGTTACAGGAACATGGAAATGATCGCAGAGAGGTTTGAGCCATACAAGTAGGAATTTCAGGGGAAGTGGGATTCTGTTTCTTAATGCAGAGCTACTCCCCAATGCCAGCCCAGCATTCAGCTGTTACCACTGGAGATATAGTAAAGGGCAACAAGGCAAACTGTATTAATCAGGAATCTGTTCTGATTTTTGTCACCCCTGCTGGTCTTTTGCATTAGGAGAGTGTGACTTTGCCAGCAGCACAACATTAAGGATGAAACCTCAAAAATCTGCAAGTCATTTAGAGGCATGCTTGTTTTTCACTTCTCCTACTTGCCCTTATGGGCAGCACATTACAATTTCCAGGGAGCTCCTGAGCAGTCCAGCTGCTGGATCAGCCACTGGAGCAGGGATCAGAGAAATGCCTTGTGGTGAGAGATGGGTTGAACATCATCCCTCGTGCCATGTTTAGCACACTGGTGGATTGCAGTAACACTGCTGGAAACTGGTATTGTTGCATGCAAGGTTCATTTTTTATATATTTTTGCCCCACCATAGAAAGCCCAGCTGCCAGGGCAGCATTCACTGGTAGGTGCCTCAAGGCACCAGTATGTGTTTACTGTGCCATTCAGCTAAAGCAACAAAAAGTTTTTAATCATTGCAAAGATGTTAGCTTCTGGGGTTAAGAAGTCATGACTTCAGTTCTCAAGAAATTCACGCTGGTCCTAGGTATCAGGAAATTTAAACTGTTATCTTGAGTTACGCTTTGGTTAGCAAACTTTCCCTGCACCATAAAACCTCCCACCCTAAAAAGAAGCACTCTTTATTAATCACATGGCTAAAGGAATAGGAGCATTAAGGAAGTATGAAGAGTTTGCCAATACTGGTGAGTAAATCTGCACGCTCACCGCTCTTATTAAACTAAACAAGAGTCATGGGAATTGGAAGACTCTGGGAAGGAAGTTTTAAATCGTTAAATCCTTCTGATATCTCCATGGGGGCGTATGTTTTCTAACTATTTTAGTTACAGCCTTCTGGCCCCTTTCCTCATCACTGATCTTCACTCACAATGTTGGCTGGCATCACACCAAACCAAGGGATCAGTGCCCCTGGCTTAGCACTGGACTCCCCCAAACTGCTCTCAGGGTAGAAGACAGACTTTTCCAGCTTGTGCTGGTTCTCCTTTTCACAGCACAGGTCCCATCGGCTAGGAAAGCCATTCTGCCAAGAGAAAGATAACAGAAATGCTTCTTTGGAAAGGGTTTTAAAAAATAATGATCCGTAGTATGTTTGGATTGGACGTTACAGAGAACTGAAGGTTTGTAGAGTAAACCTCCACTGCAGGAGAATGAATTAACTTCTGTAGCAGCTGGTCTTTTTGCAATGCGTTTGGGAGCTCTCAGCCATGGCTCTTCCCTCTGGTCATATGTCTGGTTGACTGGTAATTAGGAAAATCTATTAAGTGTGAGCATGATTTCTGATGATCCTTCAGCTTTTGGGTCATTAGCGGACAAGAGAGTGACAGGGTTGACAACAACCTGGTTTTCTAGTAGGCATGCTGCCCTTGATGACATGTAAAATACACACTTTATTATAAATTTGAGAGGTTTTTTTTCTCTGTAGGGGTGAGGGACTCTATGTCTGGTGGTTGTGATACTAACTGGAGACCTGGGTGCTGTACCGGGAGGTACTGGAGGAGTCCGGCAGGTTGTACTCTTACTTCATTGGAGACATTATGTGATGTTTTTCCTATTAGTCTCTGTACTTTGAGCCTCCTCCAAGCAGTGTGAGCCCAGGAGTACTTCAGCATTTCATGGGAACACAGGGAGGGCAAGTCCTTATGATTTACATAAAGGTCATCCTGACTAATGATTTAAAAATCAAATCAGACACTAGATCAGATGAATGAAGTTGTGCTTTTTTTTTTTTCTCTTAGCTTGAATTACTTCTATAAAGCATTCCTAAAAACAAGGAGCCCTTCTGCTGATTAATCTTACTTAGCAGGAGGAAGCAGGAATACAGCCCCAGTGTTTCACACAGTCCTACAGGGCTGAACTGATACAAGCTATTTTGTTCCATTGCTTCAAAAGCCAGATGAAGTAGGAATTAATTATAATATTGATTATAGTTAAGTTAGATTAAATGGTTTGTTCGATACCAGCTGATTTTTAAAATGTATTAAACAGTGCATTATTTACAATCTCCACTTAAACAAGAGGATCCAAATATTTTATGTAATTAAAGAAATTAATTCTGAGGCATAGCTCTACAGGTTAAATGAGTAGACTAGATGCACTTCTTGAGATTTGCTCTACAGAAAAACCATAAGAATGACCTTAGGAGGGCAGAGAATCCATCTAGTGCCTTGTCTTGGACAGCAGTCAGTAGCAGATAGCTGCAGAAGAGTATAAAAAAGGGCAAATGCACAGCTGCATTTTCTCAAAACACTTTCCCTGTTTCCAGTTACATGTGGAGAAGGGCTTGCATCACCAAAAATAGCTTTCTCTAGATGTAACAACATATAATGTCATGAAATCAGTGGTATTGCTGAAACAAGTGTAAGGTTTACCTTTAGCTTCCCACCAACACAGTGTCTTAAAGAAATAAACAGGAAAAGGAGATTTTATTGAATTATACCTCAACAAGGCCAAATGGACACCTTTAACAGGAATCAGAATACAATAAAAGCCAGGAGTGCAGTAGTATGTCAGTGATAAAAATCACACATCAAGATTATGAAGATGAATTATACGGCAGTTTGCTTTTTCTTTGAGTCTAAAGATTTCTCTAGAGAATTTGACGTTTAGATATAAAATGTTTCTGGCTGATAGAGCTACTCATATTGTTGCCGTATCTTGCTGATGTTTTCCCCTGAATTGATATATTTAAATAACATCTAAGGTTTGTGTCCTGTAGTCCTATCAGTGCTGACTCCTTAAGCTCCAGAAAATGAAAGAAGATGAGTATCTCTGAGCTGAAAAGACTGGTTTTGACTTTAAAATTTCCAGGGGTAGCCAGCATCTCAGGATTGTCACTGTAACCATGCTCAGTATGTGGATCTCATAACTCTAAATCTTGTCTTTGGCATTGATGAGTCAATGGCCTGGTGCATTGCTAGGCTGAGATGTGTTCAGGAAAACAGAAAAACAGTAAAAGATTGTATTCTCACCATTCCCTGTGTGGCATGTTTCTCATCAATTCCCTGTTACTTGTGCTCCTGACCCATCTAATTAAAAATCCTGACCACATACAGCTACTACAAATGCTGCAGTCTTCTCTCCCACTATTGAGGATGTTGTATAGCCACCAGCATCTCCACAACTTTTAAGTGATATTTGGAGAGCAGCAGATCTGGGCTTTACTTGGCTTCCTCCAGCAAAATGTGGCTGGAGGGGAAGGCTTAGCTGGGTTGTAAGCAACAGTTTTTATCACAATTCTCACAATATTTGACATTTCTCTTAATGTCCTACTCCAGAAGGCAAGTGACTACATGCAGACCTCAACCTAAAGCAAGCAAGCAAGTGAACAAAAAATCCGTTGCAATGAATGTGTTGGGAAGATCAAATCCAGAAAGTTAATGATAAAATTTAGGGTTTCTGTTTGAAAATATTCATGGGTTTTTAACTAATCTCATAATTTGGTGTATGTATGAGCTTAACTCATGATTTTTGATTACTGAAGGGTTGGCAATGTTCAGTTATATATAAAAAAAAAAAAAAGAACGGTGCTTGTCTGTCCTTTTTGGCCATGGTATCCTAACATTTGAGTCTCTTGTGCAGAGCAGAGGTCTTCAGTGTTATGAGGTTTGCAAGGAGGATCCCTGGCTTGCAGAATATTTCTTGTGGGTCTGGGAAAACTTCCTAATGGAAAAGTGTCAGAAGCATGCTTTTTAGAGAGGGTTTATGTGTAGCAAGGCAGGGGAAATAGCTGCAGTTGAACAAGGTAGCTCTGTTGTGAAGTGAAGGCAGAATCCTGGAGCACAGCAAAGCTTTTCCCATACCTGTACTTTGCTATTTTCTTAGCCATTTTCTGGATGAAATCCCAGCCAAATCTCTTCTCTGTGGTGGCAAATCAGTGGGAATGCTCTGTGAATACTCATTAGACTTCAAAATCCTCATGCATAAAGAAGGGCTCACAGTCAGGCAAGTGACGGTGTTCAACCAACTACATTCTTACTGAATTTCTTTTATGTCCAGTGCTGAGAAATGTTACACTTTAAATTGTAGTTTGGGGGCTTTTTGTTGCTTTTTTTCCTCTCTTAGCATGTGTATTCCCACATGGGAAATATTGTGCTGTTTGGTAGATGTTAAGCAATTAATAAAATGGCATATTTTGCATCCTATTATGTGGGCAGAATGACAGAGCTCTTGTGTGTACAGATAAAGGCAGCAACAATAAAATCCCACTGTACTACTAAAACTGTCTGTTCTGTGCTAGACTTGCACTGTACTGCTGTTGTAGGCTTGGGGTTTTTTAATGTTACGTGTTTTAGAGTATCTTACATTGTGTGCTTTTTTTCAAGGATTTTTTTTTTTTTTTTCATTATTCAAAGCTGGCAGCAAAGGGTTTTTACACAATTTCTCTTAGCCTTCTTTTCAGTATTGGAAATCCTGTATGGGGAATCAGTTTTGTTATTGGCTTGGGATGCAAAAGGTCTGAGTTCATCTTCTTCAGCCAGATGTATCATATGTGACTTTGGGTACTGGCTGTTTGTAATAACCTTTTGCTATAAGCACACCAGAAACAATCAAAGATTGCTGACAAGCCGTCAGCTGGAATGGCTTTAACACCTTGATTGTCATATAAAATTTGTGTTTGAAATGTGTGGAACAATTCATTTAGAGAACTTTGGAGAAGAAAAAAACCCACCCTAATCCTGTACTCATTAATTTAGCGCCACATCACCTTCGTAGAACTCTATACAGCACAGTTTGAGAGTCTGGATTGAGAGCATCTGTATGGGTCTCAGTAGAAGGCATGGTCAGATCATCTCCTGAAATCATCAGGACTTCTGCTGCACAGTGTACCAATAATCAGGGAACCATATGCTGCATTTGAAAGTTAAACTGAAATAACCTTCATTTCCACCCATAAGAGTAGTAGGAATAATGTCATATTTTTCATTTAATTAGGAAAAATGAGTTGAGGGAGTATGTAATTTTCTTTTATATGACAATTAGAAATGTGCCAAAAATTTCAGTCAGGAATTTATGTGCAGCTATCCTTTGCAATTAGTCATCTTATTTACTGCCAAATAAATGTGTTTTTAGCAGAATTTCTGTGAAACTGCAATTACATCTAGGGAACAAGAGATTAATCCCATCTGCATGCACCGTATGGATCTTTCTGCAGATACTCTGCATCCCATCCCCACATGCTCTATTTGTGGGTGACTTCCTGAGTCCAATAAGACTGGCAGAAGAAAATTCTCTGCTCTCTTCAAATGAAAAACTGAAGCAATATAACTTAACCTTATTTACCAAAGAAATATTACATTTTCCTACGCCACATACTATCATGGCAATTCTGAGCAGGCAGAATGCATCATTCTGTTTTGAGGAGAATATTGGTTGGAGGTCAGGACCTAATCCTGTGTCCCTTCCTCCCTTTGCTAAAAACAGGGTGACTTCGAAGAGAAAAGACTGCAGGATCAGGCCATGACACAAGGAACAATTGAATTATGGCATGAGATAAAGGGGGTAATAAATCATGTCAGGATTAACTTTTTGTTTTTCTCTTTCAGAGACAGTATGTGCTTACAGAAATTCTTGTCCTTTAAAATGAACATGGTACAGAGGTCCTGTTTCGAGGACTAATTGGGATTATTTGTTGTAAGAGTTGTTAGTTGATAAATTCAGGTAATCCTTTGAGAATGTCAAGAATTGTGTTTTGCACTTGTATACAGTACACAAAACCTTGGTACATATAAGACTATGCACCAGTGAAGTATGTTTATATTGTAAGGCAGCAACACGTGTTTCCCAGAGATATTCATATACCTACACATTGCAGCACATATATGAATATGTGGGTTGACAGCAGGGCTGGACACAAGCCTGAACACTGGCCTTACTGCTCCCATTAGCTGCTCCTCGGCGCTTTTTTGACTGCACCTGAGAATGCAGTCAGCACTCTCCCAGGAATACTAGAGGCACAGCTTGGGGAATAAGGTGGCTCATGACCCTTCCAAACATGATCATCCTGTTTTGAGAAGCAGTTGTGGCCTTTGGCCTCAGAAACAGAGATTGGGCTCCAGCCTTTTTTAGTTAACAAGACGTAGCTTTTCAACATCATTACAGATGCACACATTGGTCTTGTGTTTTCAAACCCTGGAAGAACTTGCAACTGTCTCAAAGGAGAGTTGCTTCAATGTTGGAGTCAGACACTGAGCTTGACATATTCACTATTACTAATGGTAGATCCAGTCGTTTGTGATTATGTTAAAGTTTTTTGTTAAACTACTTTTTGAAAGTGAAGAAATGTCCTCTGAAATTTTACCAATGTATTTCACTGAACCTACCCAATCAGAAGGCCCCATTCACATCTGCAGGTTGATATTTCTGTAAATATTTCTGGTTTAACATGTCTTAGGAGTTAAACTTTACCCAGATGATGATTACAGCCATTTGCTAGACCATCTGTCTTTCAGGACTATCAGAAAGTCTAGATGGATGATACTGTAATTTGGAACTCAGTATTTCATTCCCTTGAATTTACTTATGTCAGACAGAATATAGCTCAGTACTATTTCCAGTAACGATGATCTAATTGCGTCAGCCAAACTGTGGCATCTCACTGGGAATATGCATTTGTGGGATTCTTATTCAGTCATGGGGGAGACCTAGAAGGGATCATTCATAAATAACCTATCAGATATGATTGTGCAAATGGTATCTTCAAAATGAAGTAGATCAGGAATGTGTTTCATTTATTTCCTTCTCATTTGGAACAACGAACAAGTCCATGGTTCAGTGGGGAGAAGTCTCTACACCCCACTACGCAGCATAAGCTGTGTGGAGACATCACAGAAGGACAGTCACAGAAAAGTTTAGGTTGGAGGCACTGCTGCAGTAACCTAGTCCAAACCTGCTCCAAGCAGGGCTAGATTGCAGTTCAGGTTGCGCAGGGCCTGCAGTCCAGCTTTGACACCCTTCAAGGGAGGGGATGACACAGCCTCTCTAGCCCTTGTTCCAATGCTTTGCCACTCCTACTACAATTTTTTTTTAATGTCTAATCAGAATTCCCCATGTTGCAACTTGTGGCTATTGCGCTTGCCCTTTGCTGTGCATGAAAGACCGATCAAGAAATCTTTCTCTGTTCACCAAAGGTCTATTAAAAAACAAAAAAAAAAAAATCAGGAGCATGAGAAACATTCCCATTCATCAGCAATGTTCACTTAGAAGTTGCCTGTAGATTTATCAGCAGAGTCAAGCTGCATGCAAATGTAAAGTCCCTCCTGTATATACAGGTATCCTTGGACAATCTTTAATTAGATGATCATCCTAGATGTCTTTTTATCTCTAGACCCTCTATCCTGTTCAGTTTCCAGGCTTGATGACTTCAGAGATTAAGCCAAGGTTGTGTAGTGACATAAATTGTTGTGTTCAAGATTGCTTGTAGAAGTTGAGAAGGACATAGTGAATGTTACGTTAGGCATCTCAAATTAGAAGTAAATTTGGACATTCATCTGTTGTAAGCATTGATTCTACATTTGTAAAAAGAGGATAATAATTCTCACTTTTTTGAAAAAAAAAAAAAAAGTGTTAGGAAGAAAAATTCTTTAAGTGAATAAAGCCTCAGGGTTTTAAGCTGATGAATACCATAGATTGTGCCCATACTGGTAGGTGAAAAGCAGGCTCACGGGTAGGTTATTCACACCTACTTCCACAGTAAATATGTAGCCTGTCAACATTGGCATTCATAGTATAATTTTAATGACTGCAAGTTTCTGAAGAGCTGGTGTCTTACATAGCTGTGCCCAGTCCATCCAGAGAGGAAGGAGAGCTTGAAGCAGTGCTGTAGTGCTGAGCTTTGTCCCAGGGCTGTCTGCTGCAGAGTATGTGCTTGCAAATCCACCACGTGAACTGTGGGAGAGTCCAGACTTCACAAAGTGCTCAGGCCTCGCCTGAAGATGTAGAAATGTTAATGGAAAACTTTCAAAGGAGTTAATAATCTTCAAGTGTAATGAGATTTGAGTGGTGAGTAGTAAAAAGGTGAGAGATATGAATGAAATAAAAATAATTAGTGAAATATTTGCATTGAGCATACCTGCAGTGTGAAATAAACTTTGTGAAATAAATGAGATACCGTCTCAGGCAAGGATACTCTGTGACGAGGGTATGGTGTTGCATCCAAATGCTTACAGCCTGAAGAGGCAATGTAAGTCTTGGCTTTTTCTAATTCCTGAGATGTGACTTTGCAACGTGGGTCATTCTAGTATATTTTCTTTTAAGCATTTAACGTTATTAGTATTAAAGCACCCAAAACTGGGCCGGCATTTTTAGAGGCCAAATACATTGGCGCTCATCTGTAACAAACATGTTGCATATTCAGATCCTTCATACGGTGCTTTGGAGAATCAGCTGGTAATGGGTATTTTGCTGGACATGTGGAGATTTGTGATTTGTGGTGAAGGACAGACTAGCCATGGATTTGAGCAGATGGTGGTCATTACTTGTGCCAACATGTGACTGCATTTAATTATAACAGAAGTGCTGAGGCAGATTATTTTGCTGGGCTCTTTACATATATCTTCATAGCAAAGTGAGTAAGTATCCAAGGAAGCATTGCATATAAAAGATCAGAACTGCAACAGCTTCGTTTTCATCATTGCTATATGACACAATATCTACTATGTAGAAATTCACAGTCTTACATATGTTTCCAGGTAGATCCTTCACTTGAGAGCAATAGACTGTTCTCAATGTGCAGTGGCCACTTAATGCAATTCAATTTGATGGAAACTACATTTTTCCTTGAATTCATGAAGCAGCAGAGTAAACTGACTGCACATAATAAATATGCACACCTTAAAATACAAATACAACTTGCCATTTTAAACCACATTATATGGAATTACCTGTAACGCAATATGATTCCATCTTGGGGACCACACTGTTTTATGTTTATGTGCTCTCATTGGGTCATATTTTCAATTTTTATGTGTTATTTTATTATTGTTTTGCTAATGAAACTCAAACCTCTTTCCTTCTCCCTCATAATGCATCCTCAGTGACAGATAGTGTGGCCTCTTGGCTGCAAGTTTGCGGTTGTGGAATAATTTTTAGCAATTAAACGCTTTATTGATTAAACTATTCCTTCTGTTCCATGATTCATGTCACTAGATGTTACAGGGGAACAAAAAACAGCTGCAAAGAGGACAAAGTGTAGAGAAGACGAAGAAGGGGGCTGTGTAGGATTCCAACCCCAGCTTTTACATCTAACTTTCAGCCTCAGCAACAGCTTGCAGCCAACAACCCGCGCTGAAATGCTCCAGTAGAAAATCACATACCACATGCAGAAGTAGCACATAAAGTGAGTGCTGCTGGAAGCAGTGCTGACATTTCCTATGTGCTTGGAGGTATAGTCTGAAGAAGTGGCAAAAAGCTGGTTAGAGGCTTAGCAGCCTGTGACATGTTGTCTGCCCTGCCTTACGTGGCTTGGGTATAGGCTTTCAGGAGCAGTTATGGCTGGGATTCAGTATACTCCTTTTATACGTAGAGAAATACCTATCTAGCTTTTTCAGATATTTCATCTCTCTGGCTATACTATAGATTCTAGATCCCATATTGTTCACTTCCTGTCCTATGGCTTGAATTTCCTTGGACTGGCACGTACTTTTAATGTCAGCAGAATTATGATGAAACCAGCTGAAAGCATTTTTGCATGTTCCTGTACCAATGTAAAAAGCAGTGAAAATGAAGTTCTTCCTTTAGTAATATAATCTTATGTTTGTTGCCATATGGCTCATTTTGCTGCCCACAGTTGCTGGACCACCTCCTAAACCCAGTTCGTACCTGCCCGCCAGGTCACCGATGTTGTAGGTAGCATTCTGTGCTTTTCAACCGTTTCCAATTTGACATGTTTCTGAATCAGCAATTCTAAACCTGTCTATATCAACACTTTATTTATCACTGTATATTTGTTAGCATTCTAATAATAGGGGCTTCAGCTTCATCCATTGCATGATTCAAAGACCTTTTGAGGTTGGTTCTTAGGCATCTTCAAATGATGCTGTTCCTCTATATTTGGGGAATTTCAGTTACTTGAGATTAGGGCCTTGGACACTTTTAAGGTATGTGGGGTGGATGCAGAGTAAGAAATTCCAGTTCTTGGTAGGTTTTGGTTGCAGCTAGGTGTAGGTAGCTGGGAAAGAGAAGCAGACCAGGCGTGTCTGTATGGGAGTCCTTGGCTCTCTCTAGCATGGGAGAGCAGGTGAGATGCATGGAGATGCAGGGCTAGCCCAGGAGTTTGGGGGGGAAAATGCTCCGCTGCAGAGAGGCAAGACAAGATCTTGCAATTTATTCTTTGAGGCTTTACATGCAACTGACCTTCACTTTAAACATTTTGTACTATATAAATATTTCAAGTGAGCCATGAATCAAGATTAATGCATTAGGTGACTACCAAATCATTAGCAGTACAGGAAGTAATAAAGTTGATGCCAGGGCTTTATTAAACAGGGCGTGTTAGTCATTAAAATAAAGTAATGTTGTTGTGTAAATGTGAGAGCAAAACCCGATTTCCTCTGGGTGTCTCATCTTAAACAGGTATAGGAATGGCAAGGTAGGAAGTCAGGCATGGATTAAATTGCTTTGGTGGCTGAATTCTGATTAACTAATTGACTGCATCTTTTCTCACAAGAAAGATGATGCTATACCTTGTTTTCTATTTGGCCTCAAAACCATAATCTGGATAGTGCTAAGAGAGCTGATCTGTCAGACTCAAAACCAAATACTGAAAAGAACGTAGAGCTGGGGAGCAAGGCAAAACACACAGTTTACAGCAAGTACACAAATATCTAATCTTCTAGCATTTTTTTGGTAGTAACTGAATAAGGATGGGCAATGAAACATTTTTAATCCATTGTCAAGGCAGACATTTCAAGAATAAGTAGGAAAAAAAACCCCTAGGATCCACAAATTATGTTTCTACTAGGAAATTCCCTTGCTTCATTGATCATCATCCACTTAGTTTCTTCATTTTGTTTGGACCCCCACATAGTCTGAGATCGTGATATGAATTAGATGAAAAAAAAAAACCACAAACCAGCTTGCAAAGAGTTTTTTGGATAATAGCTGAAAAGTTCACTCTGTAGGCATCTTCCTTTGTTTCCATTCCTGTGAATTCCCAATGATGAGAACATAGAGCAGTTTAATAAATGCAAACCATGATTTGTATTCACACAGGAATTCCTGCAGTTGCACCTGTGTTCGTACACAGAAGGCTGAGCTCTCCTTTCCCACCCCTTGGTGGGCTGTGGTTGGTCACGCAGAAACCAGGGGATAAAATGACCTTCACTGATGCTCAGTTGTTATCTCTGGTGTCAGTAGCTTCCTTCCCCCTTCACCTGCTGTAACTCAGGTTTTCCATAACTTTTAAGCCATCATTGTTGACTTCATAACTATTTTGAGTTCCTGATGATTTTTGTTTTACTCTTTGTAAATTAATCCCTTGAGATATTGGTGCTGACTGTATCTGCTTATTTCCATTTTTAGTCTTGTTCTGTCTTGTTCTAGTCTATCTCAAGTGGCATCTTTACCACTCCTACTCTCCCATTTTCTGGTGAAAATGCTGCTTTTATCATCTTTCCGTCCCTTTTAGCATTTCATTCATCACTGGCTTTTCTCACGCCCTCATACCAATTTATTTCAGGGATCTATCTGAACAATATTCCCACAACTTTGGATGCAACAATTCTCTAGGCAGGATGGGAGCCTTCTTTTTTCTATTTAATCTCAAAACAAATTTTGGATATTTAAAATTTTGGTCTGTTCTTTGCTATCACAGTAGGTTTTGTTCACAGGTTTCTCATCCTCAACTTTCTCCTTGAAATATCGTTCATCATCATCTTCAGATTGTTTCCTTCTTAGCTGTCAGGGGGTCTTTATAAGTATAGTAGTTACAGGGTAAACTACCAACATAACGTTTTCCAGTGGCCAAATCCTGCAAACCAGTCATCTGCTATTACGTAGGTTTTGGGGGAAAAAAAAGCGCGTGGTGACTTTAAAAACCGATAGGCAGGACTGAAGTGCGTTACTGAAGAATTTAAACATTATGTAGATACTCGTTTTAGCTGATGGCTCTGTCTTGTAAACTGTCCTGTCTTTTATAATACATTGCCCATAGTTGAAGTAAACATATTTTTTGCATTGCTTGTTTTTTGCGAGCAGTAACTAAGATGTGATTTAAATGATCAATTTATAACTATCTGAGGTTTATACCTTATCTTACGGTGATTTATTTTTGTGTAGAATGTGCTTTTACTACAAGTGACATTTTAGTAGCGTATTGCAGTCTCTGGAGTCCTTGAACTATTTCCAAGCAGTGAGCCTGCTGGGGTTTAAGGCAGTTTGGAAATCTGTCTGTTGGGTTGATGGATTATAGTCCATGTAGTGAGCACTCAGCCTCCACAAGGTTCATGGCATCTTCACCTTTAAGTATCTAATTTATGTAGAAATGCCAATAAATTATTTAGAAGGGCATGCCTGCTGATATCAGCAGTTCTGGAGAAAGTAAAAATGGTATGACTTTGAAAATCATTGGAAATGTTGGCAGATCTTCAACAATTCTTTTTAAGTTCTGGCTGTTAAATATTTGAGAAGACAAAGACTTGTTTTTCCTCTGTTCCCCAAGATTTTCTTGACAGTTCTTTAGGATTTTATCAGATTGTTCTTGGAATAAAGTTCACATTGATTCTGGAAAACCGTGCATCCTGGAAATGTATGAGAGGAGAACGAACGTTCAATACAATATAAATATAAAATACCTTCTTCCTTTCTTCCTGGCTCATTAGGGATTTGTTCCTGAATTTGCAGAAACCTCACATCTATACCAATAAACTAAACACTGTAATGGCCCATTCAGTGACGGCAGGACACGCTCTGACACCTCCACACTGTTCAGCTCTTTTATGCTGCAGATCAGTTTGGCCACTTGATGCTCCTGGACTGAACTCAAAACTTTCATCTGGGATTTATGGGTTTTTTTGCTTGCGGCGTGAGTCAAAGCCACACCAAGGAGTTTCTATGGTATAGACAACTGAGTCCCACTGGCTGAGTATATACTTACTTAGTATAGGCATATCTACAGAGGCAAGGCAAGGATCCAGGTTAGCACAACATGCAGTGCATTTGACGATGTAGAAGTTTGCCCTGAAAGCCTAAGTAATCCTGCTGGAGAACTGCAAATGTTGACTCTTCAGGTTAAATATCTAAATCTGTCTGAAAGCGTCTATCTAAACTGCAGTGTTTTTGCAAGTGCTGATCACCCAAGTTCTTTATTAAATGAACAGGAATTTGAAAATCACTTTGTAGACACAGTGGGATAAAATTAACATTTATTTTAATGTACAGTCTTATAAGAATCTGCTTTAGAAGAGAGAGGAAAACCCAGTTGTACCATTTTTGCACTTGGCATTTGTAAGATACCTCTGTTAGAGGAACAGTTGCAAACTGATGCCCTCTCCTTCTCCCAAAACTTTCTTGCTGATCCCATCAGGATATCACTGAAAGCAAAAAAACAGGGAAAGCAAAGAGAGCAAGTGAAAAAATAGATTGACTAATTTTTATTTGATTGCAAATGAAAATTGTCATTGCACTGCTATGTTAGATGTCTAATAAAAGACAGGTGCTGCTGTGCTGCCTCCCCTGCGGGAGGCTGTTCAGACCCAAGGCTTCTGCCTCCTGAGCCGCTCCAAAAAGTCAGGAAATTACTTGGGCACTTGTAAAAAGAAACATGCTTGTATGGAAGGTAAATATTTTTTTACTCTTTATATTTAATGTTTACACCATAATAGCAGTCACTGAAAACTGGACTTAAATTTTAACTTTATGCACAAATGAGAAAACAAACTATATTGCAGACAATATTTTACAGGAATATGATACAGTATATTGATTTTCTTTAATCCTGAACTTCACTGGAGTAGTGAAGCAGCTTTGTTCTTTGCTTGTATCTGTTTATCTAAAACTTTAATGACTAATTTATTATTTTTTTTTTTGGTGAAGCCTAATTGAATTTTACAAACAGGATTAGATCTTTAAATTCTGAAGCATAGCTGGGAATGATTATGGAAGACCAAACTGAAGCAGTTTTCTGTTATTCACAGTGACAGCATGGCAAGCTGCTTTCTAAGGGCGTCATGTGCAAACAGCTGTTATCTTAGCATGGATCTGGCTTATGACTTTACAGCAATTTGGAAAGCTTAGTAGGTTTTCACCTGAAAGGGTAACTTTGGTCCACAGAGCCTGATTTCTGTGTGTGAACACATGCTGCGAAGCCGGGGAGCAATGCGCATCGCTCGCTACAGCAGGTAATGCCACTTGCTTGGACTTTGGTGCTCTACTGACTACTGCTAACTTCTGCATCCATGTGGTAGCTCATTCCCGTTTCAAATGAGATATACATCACATCTATGCAAGAATCTTATTTTAACTAGTAAACATACGGTGAACATAGGTGCTTTTAACTAGTAAACATACGGTGAACATAGGTGCTTTTTACTGTGGCCAGACTACTGCAATTTTAGGTGTGAATCTGCTTCAGGGCATTATCTTGAGACACAGTAGGGCAGTAGAAGATTGAGCTTCTTGAAATAGATCCTAATTCACATGAATTTGATCCATATTAATAAATGAACTCGCTGACATTGTGTAAATATGTAGAGGTAGAGGGAACCTCCAAAAACACTTTCTTATGGACAGGGTTGGGCAAAGCTCCTTAATAATTTTAGAGAACGTCATGGTTTTCGGCTCCTGGCTGTCTCACAGGTACACTAATGATGTTAAAACATTTCAGGTTGTCAACACTGATTTGCTTAACAGAGGCTTTAGGGTCAATGCCGCTTCTTTTAATTAAGCTCTTTTCATGTAATGTCAGGACAATTTCTAACACAGGGAGGTCATACTTTTGATGGGAACTTTTAGTGTCCACTGTCAAGACTGCTGAGAATTTGAAAATTTGGTTATTAGGAGAATGATAGTCGCTCCGGATAAATTCTCTTTTATTTTTTGTGGCTATATGAGTATGTCAATTGCCTGCATCTCACTGCATCTGCCCATGTAATTGACAATTTACCCAGTCATCCCATTACCTCACTGGGAGGCTGGTGAACTTGGAGGAGTCTATAAATAAATGATTAGTCTGAGGAGGAATCATATCTGAGAGAGGAGTAAAGAAGTGGTGTTAGTATATAAAAGTTTCTTTCTGAATAGTTATGTCAACAGTGGTTCCCCCACAATTGTGTCAATTTTGTTCCCCCATATGTTTCTTGGCTGTTTTCAGGGGGTTTTTGCCGCTTTAGTTTTGCGTTTCTTTACAGGCATTTTTCAAATTATTTGGTGTGTTGGGTATTCCCTTTTAGCTCTACCTGCAAACATTCCTCAAAGTAAGGACCTGTCTGACTATCTCAGGGACTGAGTAACCACCTGTCTTGCAGTAGCTGGAGTTTGTGTAGGGAGAAAGACAATTTAGAGCTACAAATCAAAATGAAACTAATGGTTGAATCCTACAACATGTTACAGCATTGTCCAGAAGTGCTTTGTTAGTTAAAGTGAATGAGCTGCCTGTTGAAATGCTTTAGCCTCTCGGAGAACTCCCAGTCTCCCTAAAGAGAGGAAACAATAGAGGATGCTATCCTGCCTGAATAAGCATACATTTAAGACTGTAAGTATGTGAAACTGTATGTATACAACATGGTTCTGAAGTAAGAAAAATACAGTATGAAACATGATGAAAAAGGTAGTCAGGATGAATATGGAAGCTTGAGATCTATATTTCAGGTTTAATTTTTAATCACTATCAAGTCCATTAGAGAAGTGAAAATAGATTATGATCAATTGATGTAAAAGTATTTTTTCCAAAAATGTTAATGTCTTTATTATGAAGCAGCACCTGCTACTGCATTGGAAGTTATTAGATTGTATGTGCATGAAGTAATACCCGTAGAAGAAGTTAGATGAATAACCCATAATAAATCACATACCACAAGGGTATGCAGTTAGTATCAGGATTAATTATGGGCTGATTTGTAAGTCATTATATCATAGATAGCAATGTTGAGCTTTAATTTTTCTCTAAAAACTGATGAATTCTGATATAGCTGCTTAACTATTTATAAGCACCCTTGAGATGCAGGCTAAAGCAAGACAGGGAAACATATCACTATTTCATTGGTTTGCCTTGTATAACACAGTGGTTAAATCTACAGTATCAATCACCCCGAAACTTAATTAGAGTTTCTGTTTTCTGACCCAACCTTGTAAACACCTCTTTGTGTTTTGTCTTCTGGGCTGTGTGGTAGCAGGCTGTTTGTCTAATTTTTACTCTCTTGACAATCTCCTCTTGTAATGGTTACATTGTGGCATTGTTCTTATCTGATTTATTAAAATGATTTAAAAGTGGGAAAACACAGGATACATTCTGCCATGTTGATGAAGTTTTATGAAGTGTTTAATATGTTGTGTCAAATATAATTTATATTCTTGAGTCATTAGCATGTGAAACACCATACTATTTAATTCCCTTTCTTCATTAAGGGCTAGATCCACTTTGAGACAGACACCCATGAGTTTGGTGATGAGTTGGCTCAGCTCCCCACATTGTGCCCAGAGAGGGCTGGATGCTGCGGGGAGGTGATGCAGGAGTTTGTGCATCCTCCCATCATGGAAAGAATACCCCTGTTATAGACACCATTGTTGTATCTTGGGTCTTTCTCTGCAAAGCAAGTGTTTACTTTGGTAAATCATACACCAAAATATCTAAGAAGTGTATAAGCACTCATATCTGCATCCCACTGAAGTCCATGAGGATTGAACACAAGTTTAAATGGTTTCCTTAATACTGAAAGGCATCCCATTAAATGCTTTCCTGAGTTCGTTGGCAGCTGAGAGTCCTATGGGGCATGTGGGGCCAAAGGTAACCATTGCCCTTTCCCGGCAATATTTTCCCTGTGGGTGGAGAAGAGCATCCTATCGGAAAGGAGGCAGAAAAGCCATAGTGCATTATCATGCATTAACTGAGAGCAGCATTTCTTAATTGGTATCAAAAGGATTTAGTCAAGTATTACCTGACTCAATTACTGATTTTAGAAGCTGCCCATAATATACAGTGTTAAATTTATATTTAGATGAAGAAATTAACAATACTCCAAGGCAAACTGTGCAGTTACTTAATAAAACTTAGACAAACAAACAATAGCTATTAGAGTCACATTTTACTTTTTTTGAAGTTACCTATTGTCTATTCCTTTGCTTAATTGCCCATATTTCCCTTGAAATAAAAAAAATAATTGCCTACGTGCACACATGGATGACACTTGCAATTCAGAAGAACTGCACACATCATCCCCAGACACGACACACCATCCTTCTGAGCTCAGAGCTTAAATGGTGCACGGAGGGTGATGAGTGCCATCTGGAATAAGGTAAATATCATCCCTCATAGACATGGGAAGCCTTTTTTCAGAGGCTGATTCTAAGCACAGCCCCATTATCAGGCAGGCCAAGCATCCCCACCTCTTGCTGATCCCGCTTCCACCCATGGCAGTGGTCTTTGCCGAACCAGGCTCCATGAAAGATGCTCAGGCAGTTTGCTGTGACTGCCATGATCATCCCAGCAGCAGCAGAGGGAAACAGGTTTCTTCCTCCCTCTGCAACAAATGTTTTAATAATTGATAATGGAAGTGGCAAGCTGGAACTGTATGTGGTATCCATTCATGCAGCATAACAGAAGCTAATAAAATATAGAGAGATTACATCTACCTGTGCAGAAGAGCAGATAACAAATAGCATGCCCAATGGTATTCTTCAAGTCAAGTTCAAATGCTCCTGTCCTGACAAGGCAATGAAGAAGTGCTGATTGCTGGCTGTGCTGACAGTCGATTAACCGTAACCGCCTGCTCCTCTTACTTGCAGTGATGCCCTTACCTCCCCCCTTGCTGCTTACACCGCAGAAGTGCTGCCTGTGGGCACAGATGCAAGACCAGCTGCAGCACGGGAGCACGTGTTATCTGGCCATGGCTTCAGAGGAGACATCACTGGAATGTGAGAGCAGAGCGGGGAGGCTGGTGTGGCCTCTTGTGCTAAGCAGAAATAAGGGGAGCTGTACCCTTGCTCTGTACTCTGGCCAGAAAACCTCCTGTGTGGTAGCACTAACCTTCAAAGGCTACTCCCCTGCTTCAAAACCGTCATGGGAGAATATATTTTTTTTTGCTGTATGTGAGCAAGGAACCCATAGGAATATGGCTCTTAAAGAGTGCTTTCTCAAATGGAGAGTTGCTTAGGAATCAGGGCATCAATTTTTACAGATGTTTGGGAGCCTCACCTATAGGGAAATGGAGGGCAATCAGGCATCTAAATGGCTTTTAACAACCTAGCCCTGCTTTTGATGCAATTACCCAAATATCTTGCATAGATGACTTAATAAACCCTCCATTTTTCCCACAAATCTCTGTTCCTAAAGTGAGGATGTTCCACCTCCTCACACAATGAAAAAAAAAAAAAAAAAAACAATGGGGAAAATGGCAGCAAAAGCTACAAACTAGTGAGAAGGTAAGAAGATGCAGATTAGGGGGTTAGCATCACTACTAAGTGAGGTTAATTGTCAATTACTGGGTCAACAACTGGATCCATACCATGGGCTCCCGCTGTGCATGGTCAGTCACTTCTACCATGGAGTGACCTACGGATGGGGAGAGGGATTGGTTCAAAAATCAGAAAACTGAACTAGTACAAGCATGGAAAAGTCTACACAAATTAAACTTTTCCAGCCTTTCCTCTCATTTGGGCTTTTGCACATAGTTTTTTTCTGCAACAGATGAATTTGTTGGTTTAGAAATATGAATCCTTAATATAAGGCTTAATATAAGTGGGAAATTATTTGAGTTATAATTAACAAGGTATGTAAAGTGTGGATGGTATAGAGAATAGGAGGCTCTTTGAAAGTCCATGCTCCTCATCAACCCAGACATGGACATCATAGACTCATCTTTTGAGGATGTCTGGGTTCGGAAGTCTTGTTGTCAAAGGATCAGCATTATATCAAGACATTTTTCATTCCCATGGGGAATAACGACTTCCTGCCTGGATGGCAAATGTTCTCATTTCCCATGAAAAGTTATCGGGCAAAGGTTAAGTACCTCCTGTAATTTCACAAAGAAATTTGATACAAGCCTCTAGCTGTCTTTTCTACCTGTGCCAGATATTTTTCATTGTTCTAGAAGCTGACTGTGTGGTACAGCCTGTTACACAGGGGCTTGTTAGGACCTTGGAAGATTGATTATTTTACACTTCATGTCTTCAGCCTGCAAAGGGGATGTGCTGTGTGACTGCATAACTCGTGCTGTGAGTACCTCCTCACGTGGCACTTGCATCCGGACTCTCAGCATCACTGTAATCATGTTACCAGACCCCAGGGAAAAAAGTAGAACTGGGCTTATTCCCTGCAAGGGAATTTTTTTGTTATTATATTTTTTACAGAAGCGCAACAGAAGCAGAAAGATTCCAGCTCTTTGTCCTATTACCCAGAAGATTTTTTTTTTCTCTCTCTCAGGAGGGGGAAAAAATACTGAAATTACAAATAAATACTGATGAAGACATTAAACAATATGGAAATTAAGGGAAAAGTGGGAATGAGATACTGTTGATGTGAATTTAAGAGTCCTTCACAAAGGGTTATGCAAGAGAATGAACTAGATTCTGATGGGGTTTTTTTTGTTAAATTCATGCCAAGAAAATGAAAAAAAACAGAACAGTCCAAGGTTTGTAGTGCCCCATTAGTCTACTATGAGATTTCTTGAAAATAATAAGACACTTTCATTTTATATTGAACACTATGATAGCGATATTTGATGAAGGCAAAATACTATGTACAAAAAGCAATGTTTTTTCTTTTCTATTTCAAGACCACAAAAAAAGCGTTGGCCACTAAGGCACAGCCTTATCGTATTTCTTGCTAACAAGGAAAGGTCATAAAACATACAGTTTTTCTTCCTCCATCCTCCCCCTGCTAAAAAGTAAATGAGAGCATGTCTGCTTTGCAGTTACTGTCACAACTCTTAGCTTTAAATTAGCTCGCTAGGGTCCCAAGAGCAATGTGGCTGCAAGAGCCTGAAGCTTAGCCCAGGCTGACTGCCCCGGTGTTTCTCTCAGCTTCTCGGGCAGGTATTGTAGCACTGAGATCCATGTTTCAAATACAACACAGGTCAAGGTGCCCCAATAAGCTACTGGAGATGCAGGGCAGATATATCACACCAACAGCCACCATGGTCTGAGGAGTACATGCGGCAATGTGGTCTGCTTTCAGATTTAAGGGTCTTCTTTTCCGTGAGCACAAAGAAGCCCATGGGAAAAAAAGAAAAAAAAGGGAAAAAAAATATAATAGAAAAACACTAGCTTTTACTTCTGCAATTCGTCTGATTCTTTTGAACTTCTGATCAGACATATTTTTCATTAATTATTCACTACAGTCATAGTCCCTCACCATATGGGAAGGGGATTATCTGAAATGATGAACCTTTCCTGCAGTTCACCACTGTTGCTTGGTCCTACCCAACAGGGAAGGGGCTGCAACAGGGAAGGGACTTGCGAGCTGTTTCTTCAGAGGAGCCATGGTCCAGCTCCACTCAGCTTACAAAAGGACAGTTTGTTTCACATTTCAAAGGAGATGAAAACTAATGGGTAAAAAAGAACTGACTTCTTGTACAGAGCTAAGTAGGTGCTTGTGTAGAGGGTGAATCTCTGCTTTCCCATGCCAAGAAATGGAAAGAAAAAAGGGGTGTGTATTTATGGATACATACCTCTCTGTTGTAGCAATATAATGCAGTGAGTGAATATATGCAATTGTTTTGGGTTGGTTTTTTTTGATCCTGTCTCCCTTATTCTCCTTCCACATGAATGTGACAAAAACAACTGCAAATATTTTAGTACCATGGATTGCTTGTTTGTTTGTTTAGTTTCAATTTTTAGGTGAAATGGTGGCTTTGACATTGTGTTTTATCCTGGCAACCAAAAGACTAATACTTGACACTCTCTTCATTAATAGCTCAAACCAGCTGTAGGAGGAGGGAATAAATGGTCTACAGCAGCCTGGCCAGATAGAAAAGACTGTAGTAATATATAGTCCTATATTCTTGACGTTTTACCAACAGACAAAGAATTTCTGGAGAGAGAGGTAGAAAATCCCATGATACCATGAAGGGCAATGTGGCACCTGATCAGCAATGTGGGGGACATTGCAGGAGCAAAAAATGTTAAGAGCAGAACAGCCTTGGCCTCTCTTCCTCAAGGCAGCATTTGGCAATGATTGAAGATTCATCTGTCATTAAATATCTGAGATTCTTTACATTGACAATTATCTGTGCTCTATATAGGGAGGTTTCAGTGATGGACCGGATGAAAGGCTGTTGAATACACACGGGGAGTGACATGGGTATTTGTGTCAATGAAGTGGAAGGAAAGTAACACAGATGATTTATCTTGAGTAGCTCATACGACCTGTCTGTCCCTTCATTGTGGTGCTGTTATCTTTTGCCAACCAGCACAGCGGCCAGTGTATGAGCACAGATCGGTTGTGTCATATTCTTTCTTCACTTCATTGATGCAGAGCATGTCACAAAATCTTGCTCTTCTCAGCGCCACCTTTCAGTTCCTGAGTTTGGTGACAGCAAATGTCACTTGAGAAAAGCACAAGGGCTATGACTGGTGTTAGTTTTGGGAAACATTGTGTGGAACTGTGTCGCTTTGAAGTCATGTTCTTATTGTAGTTTTGGGTGTGAATGTCACTGTTCTGGGTGTCCTCTTCTCTGCAGGCAAAGAGGTTACCCTATGTACAGTTATTGTGAGGGGGACAGGAGTCCATAGTTTGCAAGTCTGTGGGGAATTGAGAGCCTGTGACAATGGTGTGAAGTTATGGGAACTGTTTTAGCCCTCTTGAAAAAACAGGCTTTCAGCTGACGTTTGCTCTCATCAGTTAAAATTAGTGGAAACCTGAAAACTTTGGTTCAGATCTTCTAGACAGGTACCATGAATCCAACAGCTTCATCATTTTTACCCTTACATTTCTTCGCGTCTTCAGCTGGTGCTAGGCCAATGTAAGGTCTTACTGAAAGGGACGTCTGGAGTTCAGAAGCCAAACCTTGCTTTTTCCGAGTATGCAGAGGCGTGTGTGACTGGAGGTAGAGGGGTTGCAATCTGGTGAACGTGAGAATAGACATATGGGATTTCTAACCAAAATGACGTTATGTTGAATTACAGAAAACGTTGAACTGTGCAGGCTGGTAGGAGGGAGAGTCCTGCTTCTAATTATGACTCAACATTATCTTTCACTGATGATAGCCTTTTCGTAATCAAAGAAGGTAAAAATTAAATGCATGTTGCTGGGGTTTTTTTGTGTGCACCAATGAGCAATACAATCACAATGTAGTTTTAAATTAAATTCTTTTGTTCCTTTTGTTAATTTGAGTTTGATGGTTTTCCCTGGTGCCAGAGCCTAATTTACAGCCAGAGAAAATTCTCTTAAATTGATTTTTAAAAATGCACTCACATCCACTACATTAACCTTTTCATTCCCTTATGGTGTGTGTCAAAGAAAAATGATCCCTGTAACTCTGCTTATTGGAGAGGTGCGTATGTGGAATAGATTAATTGGTAGAGTTCCCATGCTGCTCAGGACAGATTTTTCATACGGTAAATGAAATCCTGGCTGTGCTAATGCTTGTCTCTCTCCTTAAAACTATTGGTGCCCCAGCCCCCATCATTTACCTTCTGCTGCTGCTATGTATATGGTAATTTCTGAACTCTTTTATTAGTTGTGGATGAGTTTTATCTTTGAATTTAGACAGGGAGAAGAGAGGCAGCCAGGCCCGGATTCTCAGAACTATTTCTGTGCCTGACTCCTGGTGAAGCCACAGGGAATTAAGGATTTAAGGGTGGATGTCAAGAGGATAGGGCCAAGTTCTTCTCAGTGGTGCCCAGTGACAGGACAAGGGGCAATGGACACAAGCTGGAATGCAGGAAGTTCCCTCTGAACATGAGGAAAAACTTCTTTACTTTGAGAGTGGCAGAGCACTAGAACAGGCTGCCCAGGGAGGTTGTGGTTTCCTTCTCTGGAGATATTCAAAACCCGCCTGGATGTGTTCTGGTCCAGCCTGCTCTGGCAGGGGGTTTGGACTACATGATCTCTGAAGGTCCCTTCCAACCCCAACCATTCTGTGATTCTGTGGTCTAAACACCTCTGAGAACATTGGCCTGGGCATGGTGCAGTGGAGCATGACATAAGACAGCTGGACAAGGTACTTGGTAAGGAAGTCTATACTGGAAGATTTTTTGCAGTGTCGCATGAGTTTATGATGTCTTTAAGTCTTTCAAAGTGAGTGAAATGGACTGGGAGATGAGAACAGAGGACCTTTCTAGATTTGTTTAGATCAGGAGTTGATCTGAAGCTCCGCTGAGTACTATAGGGAAATGTGGACGTGGCACTCTGCCCACTGGGCATGCTAAGACCTCCTAATTTCAGAAGCCAAACCCTACTTCTCGAGAAAACAACAGATTGGTGAGGTGCAGAGGAGAAACTCCTTTATTGGATGCTTGCCTTTTTCCTTCCTGTCTCTGGAGCATTTTTTCATGGGATGCAATGAAGCTGCCACACACAAGTTATTGTGTCTGCTTGGGTGATTTTTCTCTTTTCAAATCCTGCCATATGTTTAAATCAATATGATATCCCTACATTTAACTTCAGTTTCAAATACAAAGGGGACCTTTCTAACCCACAGTCTCTCACATATGACGTCAGAAGTAAGAGAGTCACAAAATTAAAGGGAGAATTTTGATTGCAGTGGAAATTTTACAGCTTGAAGCCAATGAAAAGCAGACAGATAAATCAGCAGCATGATTCAGGGAGAAGAGGTGATTTTGTCAATGCTGTTAAGATACTGACATGAATTGTTCAGGTAGATTAAAAATGATCAGGATAATGCAGTGGCTTTGCTGCTGGGTGGCAGTGACTCTCATGAAACGGATCTTCTGTGAAAAAAATATTGCAATTTGTGTGTCAGTCGATTTTGCTTTTTTTTTTTTCTGAGTGAGAATGTGGATGTCTCAGTTCCATTCTGTAATTCACTTACTGAGTCTCAGGGTTGTATTGAATTAAGGATATTTATTTCAAACAAAAAATGAGCAAGAACACTGTTCTTTCAGTACAAGGAGTCATGCTCCTGTGATGATGTGCCACCGTTAATGCAGCTCAGTATGGAAAAGAAAGTTGGCATCTTGTTTTTCCAAGGAAAAATTACTTATTGTTTGGTGGTTGTGTTTACTGCTGCCCAGAAAGTTTTAAAAATGAAAATAAACAACTTTGCAAAGCTCTTTGTAATGTGCTGTGAGAACCCTAGTAAAAATAGAAATCAATTAAAACAAGCCAAGCATAAGACTCGTAAACCTTTGGAGACCTTGGAGTCACTTTGCCTGACAGCAGCGCTCAGTGCTGAGCCCAGCCCACTGGCATCTCACACCAAAAGCCCAAGTACCCTCTGAAGAGCTGTAATTCTTCAAACTGCAGTTTTCCTAAGCTAGAGCTGGGCAAGGGCTGGGGGGGAATTAAGACCTTTTTTTAAAACATTGTGAACATCAAATCAGGATATCCGTGAAATGGTTTCTGGTTCAAGAATACCTGAGAAAAGCCCAAGCAAATCCAATTAGAACTGCGATGTAATACGGGTCTCCCAGCTATTTTGAGGGCAGTCTCACAGCCTGTGGACTCTGCTCCCTGCCTCTGTGTCCCAGCCACACTCACAGAGGTCAGCACAGGTTGCTGCTAGCCAGAAATAAATAGTTAACATTACAAAAATGGAAAAGACAGCTGTCCTTTTGCTGTTGTGTCCTTTGCTCTTTGCTTCTGTGTGAATAACGGTGCAAACTCAAGCAAATGATTTTGCTTAAGAGCAAGTACTGCAGAACTGGGGGCGAGATGGGGGCTGTAGCTCAGGTTTAGGATTTGGGATGGACTTCAGGGCTGCATTTATATGGTGAAGTAACCTGGAGGGGTGCAGGGGATGAAGCATTGGTGATCACTGGCATGGTTTGTTAGCATGCTCCCAAGCACAGTTTTGGCCCATTACTGCCAGGACTGTCCCAGGAATGCTGCAGCAAAACCTGGGGTTCAGAGTGGGCCAGGGACTGTTTTGGTAAAGTTGTGATACAGTGGTGCCGTGCTGCAGCGTAAGAGGGTTTGGCTGTTGTGGGTGAGAGGTGTGCTCTGTCAGTTGCCCTTGGGATAAGAGAACAGATTTTGGTTTGCTTTATTTGCTGTATTTACTTACAAAACCAGGAATAGAAGGTTCAGGAGATGGGAAGAAGGGGAGAGAGACTAAGCAAAAAGATCTTGGCTGTACAGGCTGAGGAGAAGGGGGCTTTAGCTGAGAGAGAAAAGCCTTCATACTGCGTCATGCTCCAAGAACTGTTAATGTATTTTTATTTAAAAACATTGTGTAAAATACAGACCCAAACTTACACATTGTTTTTCCGTTGTTCAACATTGTTAAAATTTGTATCAGAAGAGAATATTCTTTCTATAGTTTTCCATTAAAATCTTGGCTACATACTACAGATGGAAACAGCATTATAGACCCACACATCAAATGAGACTTGAATGTTTTGTCCTTTGATCCTAGAAACAACAGAAAATTAAGATTCTCTTAAAGGTAAAATTATAAGATAGTTATTCTCTTAATATAAATATTGCTACAATAATGAATAATGCAATTGTGTTGTCTTTGAAACATCTGTACATCAAACAATTCGTATTTTCCAAAACAGTAACTGATTGGTGCTTGAAATAAAAGTTGTGTAAAAGATGTATAGAAATAATCTGTGAATTTTAGCATCTGGAATAACTCTGGAGTTTGCATATTACACACCTCCACTATACTTTGATTTTAATAGGATACTCAGGTGCTTGAGAAATCCAGCACCATAATCTGATTAATTTACGATACATAGAAAGATTAAAGGATTCAGGCATGCTACTAAAAATGTTGTTATGGACTCCAGTAAGGGTGGGTTCTGGCTTGAAACAGGGAGCTCCTACTGGTTTATTTGAGGGATTATTTTTTTTCCTGCAGAACTCAATTTTTATGTAAAACACGTATTTCAAGTCCCATGGAGGACCGAAATATGTGGTTTTTACTGGTTCTTTACTAAATTTAGAGGGTGTTTTACTGAGCACAGAAAACATTTTAACATTGCGTGGTTGTTAGTTTGGAGATGATGTTTCTTTGTTCAGTAAGTAAAAGCATTTTATGTTGTGTCTCATCAGGGAGGTTCAGGTAATTTTCATTACTTCTGAAATCCCATTATTATGGGTTCTGATCAAATGTTCTCTTCCCCCAAAAAAGCTCTAAATTGTCACTGCAGCAGCCTGCTCCTCCCTGCAGCACCATCCCATGCTATCCTCTTGCCCCTTGGTCTGTCCGCGTCCCTCCCTTCCCCTCCCCTCCCCATGTAACGCCAGGATTCTGGGGTCAATCCGGTCTCTGACCTGGTTTGCACAACTGCTCCCATGGCTGCAGAACCTTCAGGACCCATCACCTTGTAGCCCTTAAGCCAGCCAGGGACCTCGTCTGAAACACCCTATCTACCACCATCCCATAAGAAGTGATGACGAGAGAAATGTATTTTGAACAAAAAGCAGCTGATGTATTTCAGTTAGTGATGGTAGATGGTGGTTGGCATGGTAGATTGTACTGAGGGTGCATGAAGCTTTGCTGTTTGTTAATAAGAGTTCCGTATGTCGACCAACAGAGGAGCGACCCTCCCCTATCCCCCAGCTGCTTTAATTCACACATGAATTCATATAATAATTACTGTATCACACAAATGTCTGCAAGGAACCTGGGAAGGTAATTTTTACTTTCTTAGCACGCGGTGCATTTTCTGCATCCTGAGTTTGATGGACACCTCAGGAGAGTGCAAAATGAAATTGATAAACCCATTTTCTTCCCCCCCTGCTGTACACACTGTTTTCATATTCCTCTTCCCACTGTCTATGCAGTGTGGCAACCTCAAAACTTGGCTGTCTTCATACCTCTTTCTCATGTTGTTCACAAACAAATTATTTAGAAATTAGATTTTGTTCACTTCTTGTTTTCCTTCCTGTATCATTTAGAAGCAAATTATTTACAAACAAGATTACAAATACCTAGGAGTTAGTAAAATATAATATTAAACAGAATTTCTAATGTTGTCTTTCTACCCAGGGAGATTAAACACCTCACTACTTCCCTTATCACAAATTCTTCCTTGGTGTTCAGAGTCATAAATTGAATTATATTTTCTTTTTTTCTGAAATATAGTTTCACTAAAAATTGTAATTGCCTTTTTTACAAATGTAAGCAGAATGTCATTTTGCTGGAATTAGAGGAGACAGCAAAGCTGAGAGGTAGTTTTGCCAAGCTCTCAAATCTTGCAGAGGAGCTTCTTTTCCCATTTCTTGAGATCATAATTCTTCAAGAAATAGAGTTGAGAGATGTCATCTTGCCATGCCTTGGCAATATCACCTTTTGCAGATGCTTTCTGCATGGGTATGAACTGTTTCAAGGCTCTTGTGTGCATTGTGGCTCGGTTTGGAGGGAGCCAGGCTGTCAGAGCATTATAGTGGAAAAACCAGAGCTAAGCAAGTGTTGTGGCATAGAGGGGTCTTGAGATCAGTGATATAATCTGTGGCATTTGGGCTTGCCAAGTCTTTTCATGGCTTTGATGAACACACAGACTCTTATGGAATAAAATCCTAAGCATCAAACCAAGTTTTACTGGTGCCGTGGCAGATATTTCACCCAAGAAGATGATTTGGTTCTGTTTAGTGGATGAATGTGTGTGCTTATATCAAACACTGAAATAAAATCAAAGAAATGCTGTTGATTTTATGGGCTTGGTCGCTATTGGGAATGGATCTTTAATTATGACTTGAACTACAGTAGCAGCTAAGGGCCCCTGTGAGGATTCGCAGTCCCACTGAGCCAGATGCTATAAAAATATCTAGGTTACAGCAGATGAATGAACCAAACTGGTGGTGGGAAGGTGAAGAAGATTATTAAGGTGACATTAAATCCAGGCCATCGCAATTCTTGGCTAAAAGCATCTCTAATCACATATGCCATGTGTTGTACTCACGTACAGTGTTGCCATCTCCTTTCTCTTCGGCATGAGTCAGAAGGTGGACTATGCCCTTGGCTGGAGCCACGCTTGGTGCAACAGGTCCAGCTGGTGTTCACAGCTTGAATTTTTGTCACCTTGAGAATGGGTTCCTGGCAGGATTTCAGAGTTCACGTTCCCAACTTCTAATGTATTTTGGAAATTCCATGTAGTCACTCTATCTCTAAACACTAGAAATAATTTGGTAATGCTTCAAATGGCAATGCTGCTTACTTATACGTTGCAAGGGGTACAATGTTGCAGTGTGGTTACTCTACTTGGGTACAGAAGTGATGTGAGATGCCAGTTCAAAATATAGAGATGCTAAATTAATCTCTTAGTGCTGCAAGGTCTGGAGGGGTTCCAAAACTGTTTCATCATCATGCTCATAAAAATGATGGGAAGTTATTAAATATCCATTTTTGTAGTTCAGTACAGCTAGGAATTCCAGATATTACTGTATTTAGATCTTTTTACAGATTTTTTGTTAAGTTTAGAAGCAGCACTGGGTTTCGTTTGTAGCTGACACAGGCTGGCTTTGCTCCAGCGGAGCCACTGATCTGTGTCAGTCAATGCTAGCCGAGGATCTGGTCCCTTCTGCTCTAAAACTGTGGAAGACCCATCATCTGTTAAAGCTAACAGTTAGGTGTAAGGTACAGATGGCATTCATTTTCTCCTGTTGGCTTTGTAACAGAATCATGTAAGACTGAAAGCTCTATCAAAGTATAAAACATGCAAGGTTTATTTTTACAAAGGGCTGAGTGTTACGGATACAGCCTTTTCCTTGCTCGCTCTCAAACACTCCATTAATGCCCAACCTCAAAGGATTTGCGTATGTGCACTTCGCAGAAAATAGTGAGAGGAGATGGAGCTACAAGGCCAAAAGGAGCGGCTTTAGGGCATTCACAAAAAAGCCTCCCAGAAAGGCAGGGCAGGACAGTGTGTTGCATTGTGCACAGGGTAAGAGATTCTTCTCACGGTGCCGGGGAGTAGACAGCAAAGATGTTAACTGTTAGTAAGTCGTTGCTCCCTGTTAGTAAAAGCATTTATTATTAACAGAAGATGAAGAAAAACATAATGTAGTTGTCTCTCATCACCACAACAGGCAGGATAGTTTTATTCCTCTGAATTTTTCTGTTGGGGTTTTGCAGGAAAGCCCACACATATGCCACGTCTCATTTGTGAAAACATACCAAGTTTTTTTTCCTCTCACTCTGAAGTGTCACCTCTGGGATCTGAACAACCGAGTTTTCCGTAGCCTCAGGCTTAGGCTCTCTGAGTCTATCTGCAAACCGATTGCTATTCAGCATCACACTTCAGCTGGAGCACAGCTCAGGGTGGTCTGCGGCAGCAGAAGGGGAGGGAGGCAAAGCAAGGAGAAGGAAAGGAAAGAAAATAAATTAAAAAAACCCACAAACAAACAAAGGTAACTCAGTTTGAATTCAGAGATAAGAAGGATGCAGTTACATGCTTATTATTGTTCAGTCCTATTATGACACTGCCTAAGTTCTTTAGTGATTGAGCTTTCCACTGTGCCAGGCAGGGTACCAAAAATGATTCCTGCCCACGAAGAACTTCCATCCTAAACTTAAGGCAGGAAAGCGGCAGAGGATCCAGACAAGTGGAGGAGTGTGATGAGACAGTAAGGCAGTTATTGATCAGCAATATAATCAGAGGTCTCAGCAAACCTCCTGCTGTAACCACTGCAATGCATCTAGTTTACTGCCACTATCATTGCAATTAATATTTCTTTTTTTGCAACACAAGTTTAATAATCTAACCCTGTGGGTTACCTACACTTTACCTCATTTGTTGTACTGTTTAGCAGTTATAATCTGCAGCAATTTGTATTATTAAGTTCTAATTAACAGCAAGATTATTTTTGCACTGTTATACAAGTTTTTGCCGGGGACAACATAGTGCTCCCATACCTTAGTTAATCAGTACAGTTTTTATTCCGGGCCGTGTTGTGAAACTGATGAGCTGACTTGCCAGAGACCTTGCATTTACTATGTTATATCATCAGGCAAAATTTTTAATTCAGAAGTAGGTAGCCTGAGGGGAAGGTAGATTACATATCCCTCGATTAACTGTGTGTTGACAACCTCGCTAGAAGATTTTTCATTTACTGTGTTTGTCAGTGTGTAATATTTCAGGTTATTTATTTAAAACTTAGAAGTAAATCAAAAGAATCAAGAAGCAGAGCTTGAAGAATGGCAACTATGGAAAACAAAATCTTGCTATAAACCCCATCCTGCCACATCTGAAGCTGATAAAAGATCTTGCACCTGCTTTTGTTTCATACCATTAATTTCTTGGGTTTTCTGGTGTTTTTTTTCTTTTTCTTTTCTTTCTGATTTGCACTGGCATAACTGAGAGACCTCTGTCTCCTGTCTGCAGCCATGGTCCAGGTGAGCCAGCGTCACTTGCTTCAGCAAAAGCTCTCAAGTATAGCATGTATGTTGGGAATATTATATATTCCAATATAACACATCTAGGTTTTGTTGTTATTGTGCAAAAGTGGCAATTCCGTATTGAAAAAGACTAAGGCCCACCATGACCATCCCTCTATTGATCCTTCAGAGATTTTTGTCCAGGGTGTATAGGTTTTATTAAATAATGCCAATACATGGCAAAGGATGTCTATGATGTCTTCTTTCATTTAGCAATATAGACATGGCTATTAAAAAAAAAAAAAAAAAAAAGAGTTGTGCCTGATGAGATTTTGTTTTTTGGAAACTATTATATTATTGTAACATGGCCACTGTGCTGGCAAACTTTTGGCAGGTTTCAAATAAACATGCCAGAAATAATTTTGTTGACAGCATCTTGGATTGGAGCACATCCAGCCTTCATCCATAACATGTCAGTACAGTGATTCTTTCACAGGCAGGAAAATATGTCATCACAGATCTGTATTTTAGAGTCTTAAAATACTGTAGATGTCTGGATTTATGGCTTCAAAGTCAGCTTCACAGGTGGGTAGTGTTATTTTTCAATCATAAATGAAGATGAAAATGATAACATTTACAGCTTTTAATATGCAGCATCAGTGAAGTGTGCTTATGTTAAAACCTGTGGTAACATCTGTTTTACTTCCCTAATCCAAAAACAATTAAGGTTTTATGTAAGAGAAAGAAGGGGGTGGAAAACAAACAGCAAAGGAAAAAAGGAGAAAAAAACAGGCTGAAGGGCTTCAGCTCACTTGCAGAGGTCATGCAGGCATTGCATTCTTCTTCATGAGCAGAGAGCAGGTGACTCCTACCAATGAGTGACTTTGTTTTAATGTTTCCTTTTATGCTGTTTTTAGTAGAGTCATTTTTTCAGAGCAGAAGTTGTGTATGCGGGGTTTATTTCCATTTGTAATATGCTCAGATTTCAGTATTAAAACCAAAGTGATATCTTTAGGATTAACAACCATGGTTCACTAAGGGTATGTGCTTGCGGCTTGGTTTAGATCTCTGTGTTTACATCTGCAAGCTATGATCTTTCAGGAATGGGCAAATTATAGTTTTGAGCTGTGTTGGAAACAAACACTTTGAGGTGTCACTTCAAGAACATTATTTATATGCTTGAATCTGTACCTGCCTAGGGCTTAATTAAACACCTTCCCACCTTCGGTCTCAAGCCCGGGGGCTTTCCTGAGCAATGTGAGTAGGCAGCTGATGCCCATTTGTGGGAGCTCCCGTTGAATGGGTGGGAGTTTGCTGCCAAGGGCATGCATGGGCTATCACAGACCGGTGGTGAGGCTCTAATCTCCTGGAAGTAAAAGCTGGTCACAGTGACACAGTAACATCTCCCTGGAATTGACAGAAATACAGATTGGAAAGATCTAAGACAGTGCTGCTATCATGTATATGATACATTGTCCATGCAACAGTTTTACTATAAGTGATTCCATCGAAAGAGACTTCAAATGACCAAGAATAAAAACGCTGCTTTCCAAACCTGTGCTGAATAAAGCTGTTTACGTTTCTTTGAAATTTTATTTATCTCTTCTTGCTTTTTATCAGGGGAAATATCCTGATGGGATTTTGAAAATAAAGTGAAAACCTTCTTTTTTGCTTCCTTGCAGTGTATTAAACCCCAGAGTTTTGTTTATGAATAGTTTTCCTCCTCTTGATACACTAGAAATTCCCAGTCTTTTTTTTTTTTGCTGTGATTTTGCTCAAATATTGATTGCATGACTGAAGAATTAATAGAATTATGATGTGATAATGAATTCAGTGGAAGTATTGGTATCCTGAAAGCTTAAGCATGTGTGTGGGTTTCTTTCACACTGGAACCCATGGATGGGGAAACGTCCCTTAATATAAGGTTTTATTAAGCTTTTAAACTACATCTGGGTTTGTAGATCTAATTCAAGTCTATGAACTGTTTTTTTCAATTTTAAATCTTCTGACCGTTTGGGAGGGTTGTTAGATTATTTTCAGGAACGTGACTGTTGCCATCAGTCCTGTAGTGCTGCCTGCGTCTTACCTCTGTCCTTCAGATACTTTTAAGGCTTGGCTGGGTAGAAGCACCATGGTTTCTCAGCTGCTTTTCCTTGGTTCTGCTGTCATCCCTCTCGGCCCTACTGTGTTCTGCTGTGAAAAGGAGAATATTTCTGCCACTTACTAACAAGACCTGGATTCTTTTCCTGGCTTTATTTTTTGATTTGTATGTGACCCTGGGAAAGTCACAGACTCTCCTTTGAGCCTATTTGCATCACCTGAAAAACGGAGAGCGTAACAGTTTCCTAAAAAGGGTGTTAGAAGACAAAATTAATTAACGTTTGTATTTGGGCGTAGGGTGAAGATGCTATAAAAATGCAAGTATTTATATTCTTTCTGTTTGTTTGTTGGCAAAATTGCATTTCTCAAGGCTCTTGACCTACTTTTCAGATTTTTCTCCAGTAAGAACAATAAACTATAAATTTGTTCCTTCTAATTATTTTTCATTTCAAATAGAAAGCCAAGTGGAAATGAGGGGAAGGCAAGGAGGGGGAGGAGGTGCTAATCTCTATCCCTCTTTACCAGAAGGAAGAGAACCATCGTGTCTTTTCCAGAATTAGAATAAATAATGAAATACAGATGCTACCTCAGAAGTTTAATGTCTCAAAGATGACTTTCCATTGCAAGTGTATAGCCTGTGTAATCCCCAAGTATATAGGAAGAGAGTTTCAACATTATCTTTTTCTGTGAAATGGAATCTTGATACGGAAAAAGTTGCAAAATATTTTCCAGCATTTTCTGAAATCAAAACTGAGGTTTGCCTGATGTCCCTATGTAGGTCATGTTGCTGTGCATAAGAAAAACTTGCAGTAGGTGAAAAAAACTCTCTGAATTACAGAAGAACTTAGTCTATTATAAAGCACTTCATTTTCCTGCAAAAATCAAAAAAGAAAAAATAATCTTTTCAAGAAGTACCAGCAGGTTTGTCTTAGGCTCACCATCCATCATAATGAAGGAAATGAGGCAAAAATTCTAAATTGGTGAGGTCAACAAGGCAGAGGGGCATCCAGAGTTGTTCTTTCTGTGAGGCCAGATCCCTTGAGTGAACTCAGCCTTCCAGGAAAGCGGAATGCACTGATATTTCATACAGTTTCTGAGGATGCTTCAGTGCATGCATGAAATCACATTCAATGCACAGCACTAAGGGGAATCCAGAAAAAAAGCATGAAAGGAATAAAGTGCAATAAATATTTAAGATCTTGTGAATGCGAACACTGCACTTCATAAAAACCTCAGTCTCGAGAGCAGGGGTGCTGTATACATCACAGACAGAACATATGGTACAACCCAGTGAAGTCAAAGCTAATCAGTGAATAGTGATGGAGCTTTTAATCTAAAGTTTTACAGACATGATTAAATGTAATGTATATGCTAGACATGAAGCCTGTCTTCATTTCCTTAGACCTACCAACCTAAGAATGCATGCCAGGTGGCCTGAGGAGATGTGGTGTTCTCTGGGAAGGCATAAAAGTTCACCATGGGGATACCCTTATTAACTTTAATCTCTATACATTCCCTTGTGAATTATTTGTCTTCCTGTATTCTTCTTTAGCATCTTATTATAAAAGTCTCTTGAAAGTTACGGTAAAGGTCTTTATTTTCAGACTTAATGAGGTTTGGTAGGAAATTGACTTTTGATAAGTGAATTTGGATGAGTGGTGCTATGAGCTGCTGGTGCCCGTATGTGAGGAGGCCATGGGGAGTGTGGGTTTCACTATTGAGCATCCTATGGGTGTATTGCATTTATCCATTGTATAGTATGACTTAAGATGGATTCAATTAATACTACAATGTATTATAATGGCATGAATTCTATTTGGCTTCACCCACCATGGTCACAGGGTGCATGGTGTGGAAATAGGTTGCTGTTTGTTTCCTTGTCTAAGTGCCTTTTCTAAATGTTTCCTTTCCTTTGATGTTTCTAGGAGCTGGTGGGGAGTAATCCTCCACAAAGAAACTGGAAAGGAATTGCAATTGCCTTACTTGTTATTCTCGTTATCTGCTCCCTGATTGTCACCTCTGTTATACTCCTGACACCAGGTATTTATAACCTTTAACTCACTTCCATTCTGTTTTTCTTCTGTAATTTTACACTTCCAAGGCTAAAGAGATTGCAAACTGACTGCAGAGTCAACATCAAAAGAATCATCCTTCCTGTTCTTTAACTTGATGTGAGCTGAGTTCAAGGCCGTTCCTAGGTAGATTGTTTTAGAGTTTTATATTTCAATTCAAAGATCAGGGCTGCTGTGCTGAAGGTACAAGGGTGAAACCTGGTTGCCTAAACATAGATGGGAAATGTCATTTTATATGTGCCAGGGTATGAGACAGATCTACATAGGGCAGTCAGCACACAGGAGTTACTGAAGTTCATGCCCGCATGGAGCAGCAGCCACCAGTTGGATAGCATATCCCGGAGCATCTAAAATGGCATTAGATGTCTATGCTTAGGCACCTAAATCCCATCCTGTTCAGCTGTATTGCTTTTTAAATCAGACCATAGTGTTCCAGCTTTACTAAGGAATTCCAGATAACTATGTGCCAGATAGCATTTTACCACAGCAAATAATTAGTAACTTTCCAATGAGGGATTCTCTAAGTTAATCCCCTTACCAAATTTCAGCAAAGTTCTGTGCACGTAACCTTTGTAAATTACTTCTCTTACAGTAGCTGCTGAGGTTGTAGGCTTGAATTTTAATGTGATATCATTATGATTATTGATTATTACATATTTATACAGCTCTGTAAATTTCCATGACTACTTACGGCGTAGAAATAATGTGCTTTTGCGGCTCTTGAAAGCTTGTGATCTGAATATAAAAAGACAAACGAATGAGAGATGAGACGAAGAAAAGAGAACTCAGTGTCAGAAAGGGTTAGGAGCCGCAAAACACAGAAGGCAGCAAAAGGTCCCCTGCAGAGGGCCATAGAGGAGAAGAAATGGAGCTCCTTCTTGGATGAGTACATACGAGTGATTCTAGGGGACAGCAGGACAGAGCACACAGAGCTGAGGAGGGGAATGGAGGCAAGGGAGAAATGAAACCATAGGAAATGGAAAAGCACAGGATGGTGAAGTGGAAAAATGAGATGGAGGTTGTAGAGCAGAAACATCTAGCTCATAGTGTGTGAAGTGACATGCAGTTCAGCAGACTTGGGGCATCTTCCCTGACACAATTCTTATCCCCGCTGTATGGTAGACTGGAGATGGTGATAAATCAGGAAATATAGGATTGCACAGAGTTAATTTGAACATGAGTGAAACAATTACTACCTTATCCTTTTGGTTATTTATCATCATGCCATGTTCAGTTTATTTCATGCTACTGAAGTTTTCAATGTAAATGAAGTAGCACATGGTCATGCCAGAGTAATTAAGTAATTAAATTAATTAAAGTTAAACTTAATTAAAGATATATTTTTTTTTTATTTACTTTCGCTAATGTTCAGATTTAACACCTTTGGACAGTCCAATTCATCTGTGAGAGGTTTTGGGGCACACTCTGTGGACTGTACTTGTATCCGGCACCACTTATTTGCAGTGACAAATATTTTCCCTTACCCATTTTGTATGAAAATGTTGCCACCTATTTTACAAAAGTGCAGTCCCAGACTTTTCAAAGATGTATGTTGAAGCCTGGAGTCCTAAACCCATACTTGTGGGCTTTAAGAAGCTGTCAGTGGCTCACACTGCGTAAATGAGACTATGGGTACCACTTCTATCGAAGAGAAGGATTCCATATAGATGGATACATGGGGAGAAGCATAAACATACCTGTACAGTCACAAATGTGGTCTAAGTCAAAAGTCTTTCCTTTTATGTCACCACCTGTGACATAACAATATCTGGTAAGGAGCTTAGAAGCTCTGGTTTCAAATCCAGGCTCTTCTATAGACCTCATTTTGGACTTCTGCTGAACCCTACTCCCACTTGTCCATACAGGAAATCACACATAAAATCACTAATGATTATTATGACTCTAGATACCACAGTGCTGTTGTCCAGGTAAGTGCCTAGACAGAAAAAGTGTACTGAGTATTGAGACTTTGTAGTTAATGTTCTCAAATTTAGGAATACACAAGTGAATATGGGTTATTATGATGAGTATGGAGCGGGAATGTGATATATCCACATTCAGTTATAAATAAAATGTGTTTATATGTGTTTATATTTGTATATGCATGCACAAAGAAATTTTCAGTTTGGGATATGTATGCACACACATGTATGTACACATAAATCATAGAGTTATTAGTATGTACTTCGCAACAACCCCAAATAGCACTTTTGAGAGAGTCTCTGTGCTTAAAACTTATGAATATGCAAACCAGTTTTCTATACTAAAATTTCCATTCATGCTTTTTGAGATTTCTAATTACCTGATTTGATGTTAAACAGGGTTTGGGTTGGGTTTTTTTTCCCTGATGGTATTTCAGAACTGTGTCCTACATGCAAATACAAAAACTCTGAGCTCAGTACTGTTTCTGTTTTTATTATGGATCCAGACAGCTTCATGGTGAGACTTTGCCAAGGGTAAAATAGATAGTTTAGGTTGCTGCTGTGGCTTGGCACCAGCTGAGTTTAGTTTTCTCTTGGTCCACTGACCCTGGAGCTTGTTTCGAGGATGCACTATGGCAGAGGGTACCAGGAGGCTCATTTCACGGGTATTTCCAACCAGTCAGTGCTAAGTGAGACATTGAGACTGGCTTGACAGATGCAAAAAGTAATTGTTTTTGCATTCCTGCTATCCTGACTGGGAATAGCACGTCCCAACAAGGCAAAAGTGGGGAAAATGGAGGAGCCTGTCCAAAAGAAGCAGCAGATTCTGCATTTACCTGCCATAAAATAGCTCACTGGAAGAAGAAATGTTTATCCTTTGATAGCCAAACTGAAAAAATAAGTGGTGGATATTTGAACAAGAGGCGAGGAAGGGGAAGGAAGGAGGTGAAACAATTTTGTGGATGTTCATGGGATGAGGAGCTGCTGCCAAGTGGGAGTGGCATCAGAAAAAAAAGGAAAAATACCTCTTCACTGGAAATGTTTTGAGCGGGATGATACAGTCTGACATGGGCAGAGCACAATGATTGAGAATACTTCAATTTTTTTTAAATTTTCTTTCTGATGATAATGTTGGAATCCAGCCTGACACTGTCCTGCTAATACAAATATCGTTTCGAATTTTATCCCTGAATTCCTTACTTGTGCCTGTCTATCTTGACCCTCTCCTTGCCTGGGAAACCATTCTTCTCTAAGTATTTACTGTTGGTTTGAAGGCCTGTTTTGCAGTGCAACAGCAAGGCGTGCGATGCAGAGATGCTCTAAACCCAGTGCTGAACATCATGCAATGCCTGCAGAGAGAAATCTGGGACAGAGATATGGGAAAGAGTGCAGCATGCAGGCTTGTGGTCCATGCTGAGACAAAGAAAAGTGGTTAACTGGACCCATAACTTGCATCTTGATGGTGATATTTCCCAACACTGTGAAAGTCAGGGTAGTCTCCTGCAAAACCAAGAGTTAATGGTGGAGCAGGGAATGGGAAAGGTTTGCTTAGCAGAACAGATAATGATTAAGATATTTAATAACTGAGGAAAAAAAAGAATTTATGTATCTTCAAGATTCTTTTGCAAATCAGCCCAAACCTTTAAAGAAGGTTTTAACTCTGGATTCAGCTTCAGGAAGGCTGAAATCCCTCCTGGTTTGGGTTTCTCAGAGGCAGGTCACTCACCCTGCTTTAAGATTAGCTCATAAACTAGGAACAGTGCTCTTTGCATTCAGCAGACATTGTAATTGCGATACCAGTGCTTTATTGCTAGCTAACGCTTAGGTCTTATTTTATAAAATCCTAATAAAATTTCAGCATGTCTATGATTTGTATATCCTTTGGTATTCGAGAACAACATTCTCTAAAAGCAGTAACTGGTGAAAGCTTGCATTTAACGACACTGTAGTATGCACACAATTGTCTACGCTGAAAGACTCTGATTTCATGTGTGTGTGAGCCCTGCCATTCCACCCACCTTTGAAAAACGTGAAGCTATTTATACAAATGATAAAAGTGTGGGACTGAGCCTTTCCTAATCGATGGTTGCTCACTTGTTGCAGCATATGGCACCTGTATGGGTCCTGTCCTAGCAGTGTTGTTTGTGTGTTTATATAAAGATATGCAAAATTTATAGGTATGCATGTGTGCACACACATACATCTCAAAGCTGAAGAGGACCCAATCCTACAGAAATCTTGATTAAAAAAACCTTCCCCAGGTTCCATTAGACATTTTGCTTTTGAAAAGGCTGCTTTCTAGTTCCCTCTGTTTGGAAATTGAGGCAAACAAGGACTTTTTGCACATCAGTTTCTGATATTTAAAGCTTTCTGCAGATATGGCTCAAGTTTGCTCCTTTCAAATCTGACCTTTAGCTGAAAAAAAAGAAAGTACACCAAACTCTGTTTTAGAATTCTTACAAAATTCATAGGACACGGTTTTCAGAGATGGTACTGAGGCAGTTGTTGAATAGCATTAATTCCCAGCATGCTGTCAGACAGCCAAATGCGTAGTCTAGTAAGCTGTGTATGACTTTTGCTAGTCAGGAAGACCAAGGAAATATCCTGTGACAAGTTGTGCAGGAGTGTAATTTGTTTGTTCACAATTGTTATATATAAATATGCCATTAAAAAATAGCGGGATTTTACAGAAGTGAGAGAGAGGCTGCCTGTTTGCCTTTTCTGGCCACTGCCTTATGGGTACAGGGAGTAACTGGGGGAAAAGGGGCTCAGATTTGCCAAGGAATCAAGCAGGTACATTGAGGTGGGAAGGGAGCTCCTGGTGTGCTGTCAGGTCTGCCAAGAGGTGGACATTCATGGACACACAGTCACCCATGTGCTTGCAGTGCACAATAGCCCAGGAGGTGTGTGAGAAGAGCATCTGATATTGACCTGTAGCAGAGCCCCAGGGATGACAGAAAGAAAGGTGGGCATCCAAGGTGACTGAAACCTTCTGACCCATCGAGCAGCCTGTGAGCATTGCTGGAGATGAGAGGAAGCTTGAAAGAAAGGGTTGGTACTGCAAAGGAAAAACAAGCAGGGAGGTCACCTCATAGCACTTCTCCCTTCTGTTTTGAGTTTTCTGGGGTTTTGGAGGATCTTTGTTCTGTTTGTGTTCTGGAGAGCAAGGTTTTATCAGTTCAGTGCTGACTTCAAGGATGAGGTGCAAACAGACGAACCCAAAAGGTCTGACCAATCCAGGGTTCCTATCATGCCTTTAATGTTGAATCAAAAATAAAATGGACATGGTTTTCACTTGATTCTCTCAGCACGTAACTTTGCTGTTTGGATGGTGGGTTTCTGTACCACCTGTACCACTGCCATGCTGCTGCGCTGTCAGGCCCTGGTTGGTAGCTGCCGGCTGGATCTGCTGGTGGGGGCGGGACATGAATGCAAAAAAAGGTGGTGGCACATGCTGGATCCTCTCCTTTCATAAACCCAACAAGGCCCCAAGGTCTCTGCAGTTGGGTGTGGACACAACTTGTGTCCACCACGTGGCTTAGACACTCTAAGGCAAGCTCAGTGATGGCTGCTCAGGAAAGGGTGGACTACCTGAGACCCCACAATTGCATTTCTTCCTGTGTAAGTGTCTCCACTGGGGTCAGAGAAATAGAGTAGGCATTCTTAATGAGCGCTCTGACTTACCTATGTGTTAGATGAGAGGTCAGAAAATCTGAATTTTTCCTAAAAAAAAATCATTATTGATTGATTATTTTAATTAAATGTTTTCTCCCTATCTCTGTGGCTGAGATTGATGTTGTCCATGGTTCATTATAGGCCCTATTGCAGCTATTACAGCCCACTGCAGGAGACAGTAAGGGAATCTCAACAACATGCTGTAGGGAGGCTCCTGGGTGTGCATGCTTCAGTTGCTACCTCTTTCTCTTTCTCCTGTCCTTTATGAGGAGTTTGAAGTGCTGTGAAGCTGTAGAGGTGGTGCAGCCCCCAGACTGTCTGTCTCCATCCTGCACAGGAAGAGGGAATGAGAAGGGCTTCCTGCCCTGCCCCTTCCCAAATCTCTAGCACAGAGGCTTGCTTGTGTCTGGCCTTCTGCCCTCATGGTAGGGCATGTTCCTCGGGGTGGCACTTGGGAAATAGCCCCTGAAACAGCTGTAAGCCCAGGGCTGTATGTGGGCTCCAACCTCCTGCTCTGCACCCCCTGCTCTCCCCAGGTATCCAGAGCTGGGACCATGCACCAAGGTGGGAACTGATTGGAACAGTTTACTGGAGTTACTCTGACATATATTATCCATTTTAATAAATAAAATTATTCAGGAGAACTTGATGTAATGCTGTCACATGGAGTGATTTAGCTGAGGACTTGTATTAATGTGTTTCAGTATTTGGAAGCCACATTGAGCAGCATGATTGAAACGTCAATCAGACTTTTAAAAACTATGAAAATTGAAGAATATAATTTAATTTAGTAAAAATGATAGTTCATATTGAAACACCTTTTAGTGGAACAAAACATTGTTCATAGGTAATTTTCAGTGGTCCCAGGTAGCTCAGGAGCTTCAATTTAGAATAAAGACTTTTTTCCTCAAATAAATGGCTTCAGAAAGTCTGTTTCCACTGTTTCTAATCACCAGAGAGTTCAGTTAGTTTAGTACTAATAATGTCAAACATAGCTATGGTTGCATGATACCAATAGACCTCAGGCATGAGGATGCTGTGGTGAGGAGAGATGCTGAAGCACACACACCTGCTGTGGAAAAACTCAGAATGTGGCCTCACATGTTCATTTAAAGAGCAAATGTGTCTAAAGTGACTGTAAGGCTTCCATGAAAATCTTTTTTCAGCAAAAAATTGAATGTTGGAAACAAATTGTACATATAAGATGATTGCCTGTCATAAGAAAAAAAAAAATACTGTTAGGAGAAAAAAAGAACAGAAAGAATATGTTAATCAAAATTGGTGGTTTCAGTTTTTCTCTAAAAATTTCACATTTGAGAAAAAGAAATCCATTTTCATATTAACTAAGCAGCCAGGATAGGGTTCTCTGATGTAATATATATACTCTTCATCTGTAAGGCCCAAGAATCCATTGATTCGACATAAACACGTCAGTTGCAGGCCCAGGAGCCTCTGTGTTGTGTTTATGAGAATTGTTACATAGCAGAGAGGTGGTGGTAGAAATGAGGAGGCACAATTTTTGACACAAGAGAAGATGCTAGCTGCAGCAAACTTCAAGTGGTTAAATTCGTGCTTTAGTTTTATTTGGTTTGACTTGTGTTTAGTCTTGGTGGCATCCTCGATGGGACAGATTTCCTTTTAACAATCATATATACACAGACAGAAATCAGTTCTGTGTCTTTCTTCAGATTATGCTTTGCATCAGAAATCTGTTGTCAATCTCTGACTGAATCATGAGAAATGTGAAGAGGACTGTATGAGAGTCAGTGGAGGAAGATGTACAGCGAGTATTTCTTTATGGGGAAAGTGGAGCGTTAGAGTTAGTAAGAACAAAATAAATCAAGGACACTGTTTATTACAAGTTGATCTTACAGCATCTTAAACTGGTAGTCTGGTTCTTCAATGTAAAAGCTATCCAGGTTTCCATGTTTGCAAATGAAACTGTATATCCTTTCACTAAAAATGAAAATTATTATGGGCCAGATATGCAACACCTAAGGATTTAGGGTTATGTCTCAGATTTTTTCAAAAATATTTCTGCAATCAAGTGTCTGATTCCCATGAAAAATCTTTGTGAATTCCTGAAGTAGTCTGTATGAGCCCTTATAGCACTTTCCAACTGTGGTTCTGCATGACAGTTTTTAAGGTAATAAAAATATAAACCATAAAAGTTTTGTCACTTATAATTATGTTTTTTAAATTTAACTAATTTTAACTAGTGTTAATTAGCTTTAATATTCTTCAGAATAGTCAGCATTATATAGCACTATGACATCTATAGGTGTGTTTTCGTGACCTTTAAAATCTTTTTTTGATCAAGTTATGTCCAAAAATGTGTGTTTTGGATCATATCTTGGTCTTTTTGTAGTTGCTGAGCCCAGGCATAAATAACCAAGAGGTTTCTGTTTATGATGGTCCTTTTATAACACTGACAGTGAGATGTGGCTGATGTGTGTTTCTGAATGAGATATGATGTGGCACTATTCACAGTTGCTGTACTTTCAGATACATTTCGAAGTTGAAGTAATGGCAGTTTTGTTTTCGAATGTTTTACAGTTGAAGATAACAGCTTGTCTCAGAAGAAGAAGATAACAGTGGAAGATCTCTTCAGTGATGATTTCAAAATTCATGACCCAGAGGCTAAATGGATAACTGGTGAGTGAGGAACGAACGTGTAGCAGTGTCTTTGTTTCAGCTCCTCACCCCCTGGGCATCTCTTTATTTTGTTCATTGTTCCTCCTGTTCTGTATTTTGCTCCTGATTTTACAGAATCAAGGAGTGGTTGAGGTTGGAAGGGACCTCAGGACATCATCTTGTCCAACTGTTGTCCAACCAGCTAGAGCTGGTTGCCCAGAAACATGTTAAAAAAATTCAATCCTCAAATTCCTATTCCAGCTTTACTCCTGATAAATATGTAAACACCACTGCTCTGCTATTATAATTTTTTATTTAAGGCTCTCCAGTGGGCCAGACATTGAAAACTACAGCCATTGTCCCAAAGAGCTTCCAGCATACAGTAAGTGCTGTAGCACGTGATTAGAAGATGTGGTTGGGGCACTATCACAGTCATAATTTTACCATAAACAAAACTTCAGGTTTATATTCCCCCATCGAAACATTTTTTTTCCAGCAGAGAGGTGAAGCATTGCTAAGCAACAGGGAAACAGTGGTCCAGCAGCAGCTGGGCTGGTGCTTGCACACAAGCCATGTGCTCTTTTTATCCTCTGCTGCCTTATGTTTTCTAGTCAGGGGAAAACCAAATAATACTTGAATTAATGCACATAGCATTTGCTGGAGTAGAGCTGTTTTGGGGGATGTAGATTCCAGCTCTCGCTGGAAATTGCTGCAGTCTGAACAAGCTTTGGCGAGAATAAAACGATTTGTGGTATGCTGCTCATGTAGGTTCTGTACAACTCCTATTATCACTGAAGTTATTAGTTTTTCTTTTGAATTTAATGGGGAACTGGATCGAATCCTTCCCCGTGTTTGACTTTCCTTGTCTGTTATGCCCATTGGGAACAATTTTAATGCCTGTAATGAAAAGAGAGAGTGTTAAAGGGTAGTGCTGAATTAACACATTCCCCAGAAGCCCTCAGCACAGCTGTCTCTGGCTTCTCCCACCAATTCAACTGCAGGGGAAAGCAATTGCAGATGATACGCACCTTCACAAACACACCTGCCGATGGGGAGGAGCTCTTTTTCACATTGCATGCTTTGGGGCAGTGGTGCTCCCCATAACCACTCTCTAGGAATAATGATGATGGAACTGTTAGCTGCATTGCAATTCAGAATTATTTGTCTAGTACCCTTTTTTAGCATTGATATCCCTAATGGCCCTAATGAAGAAAGAAGTGGTTTATTGAGACCTTTGCTGCTATTTTCTTTATTTGCTAGAGTACGAGGGAATGATAACGACTTGAATAAACTTTTGCAGGAACAGAGAATGAAGTATTGCCATGCAGCTAGGTATAATATCCCCCCTCTGATGAGTATGCATGGAACTAAGGTATATTTTCCACCAAATTGCAGTCTTCTGTGAAAAAACAGTTTTTCCCATGCTTTGCCGATTACGATCACATACTGATGCCGCATAACTTTTATTAAGGCTCCAATCTTGACATGTTTTAAACTCCATCTCCCTACTCCTGTGTACTCTCACTGACTCCAGCAGTTTAACATCCGTCTTGCCTGATTTGAAATTACTAAAATACTGTTTCTGTAAAGAACAAAGCACAAAGTAGTATTGTGAAAACCAGTAGAGATATTTTAGAAGAACTTGTTCTGTTGCTGTGCTACTAATACCACTGATACTGATTTTAATATATCTAGAAAAATTTTATGAAGCTAATAGATATTCTGTAGATTTACCCAAGGGTGACTTCACATTTAAGGGCAAGACTCTAATCTGCGATGTCATTCATCCAAGGACCCAAAGCCATTTTACATTAATTACTTTTCTGCATTACAGTTGCTTTTCACAGCTTTCTCTGGCTGGCTAAGTGGTGAAATCTTGATTAAGGTCCCTGATAAGCAAGATGAAAGACCAGTAGCCTGATTCCCAAGCAAGCATTCTTATTGGTCTCTTACTCTCAGATTTTAAAATACAAATGAAAGACTGAAAATGCCAAAGCCAAACTAATAAAACTTTTAGTATAACTGGAATGCTGGAATGCCTTAGCAGAAAAATTAAATCTTTAAAAATTGCACATCAGCTCACATAATGAGTTGTTGTTTTCTGGGGAATCAGCACAATTGTTAAAATATAGGTAGCTGTTGTCTATCCTTTCTCCCCTTCTTCTGCTGTTAATTATATAGGAAAAGATCACAGTCATTCAGAGACCTGCATAATTCAGTCCTCTTGTCTCTTCAAAGCTCTATTTCCTTCCTTTCCCTCTTCATTATTGCAGAAGATGGGAGTTTGGTAGCCTTGCCTAAGATGCAGCACATTGTATGTTTATGAGTATTTCAATCATCTGAGAGATTTGCTTCCAAAATAGTTCAGTCAGTAAAATATCTGTGTTCTTTCCTGCAAGGGAGCAATTGATTCAAACTCTCTGAAGGATCAAGGTCTTTCCTTTAACTTGAATGGAGCAAGTATTACAGTAAAAATTAAAAAAGGAAAAAAAAAAGCAAAGCATTTCTATTCAGGACAGCACTTAAAAATACGCGGAAAGCTCACTGAAATTGATGGGATGAGCTGATGCTTAAGCATTTTCTTGATTTGCAGTGGGAAAGCGGAAAAATAATATATTTATGATCAATAACTCTGTCATTCCATTGATTTCAAAGGAGCTAGGGCAAAAGAAAAAAAAAAAAAAAGAGAACCAGTCTGAAAGCTGACAGAACTAAACTTCCAGAGCAAAGATTACAGGTTTTCTCTAGGCTTTCAGTCACAACATGTGGCTGGTTTGTGGATATGTTTGCATCTTATTATTGGAATTGCATGTGCCAAAGATGCAACTTTGAACTTTTTAGAATTTCTGTGATGCCACCTGTAATTTCAAATTCCAGTTTGCATTTTTATCCAGTGGTCTAGCGAGAGGAAAGACTATTTCATTTAATTATCTGCTGCTTTCAGTGTCTTCTACTGCCCCAGCTATTGATGTTGACTCAGTTAAGAGCACTCCAGAGGGGAGGAACATGTTCATAGACCAGAACTGACTGCTCCACAGTTTGTTTCTAGTTCCACTTCCAAGGACTGCTATTGCTTACATTTGCCCTGTAGCACAAGCAAGCATTGAATTTATTGTGAAGCTTTCACTCTTCAGGACAGCTTAGTATATAGTATATAAATAAGTATATAAACGACCATATATAGTATAGTATATATGGTATAGTAGTTATATGGCAATGTAGTACAGGAATTTTGAGACTGTGCTGGTGATCAAATGGCATCCCCCTACCCTGCAATCCAAGAGCAAAGAATCCGAACTGCATCTCTGTTCCAGCCCCATCCATCCCATGCCTCTTCCTGCGCTCTTCTGCTCATCGCTCCGTGCATCGCGCCCCATGCCGTTCTATTACCATCCTCTGTTGTGAACTTCCCTTTACTGTACTACTATAATTATGTTGTCCATATGCTAAGTATGCATACGAGCTTCAATTAGCAGCTCGTTTCATACTGTGTATCTTAAATGTTGTATTTGGACTTTTCCTCGTTTGCATATCCTCCTCCATACCCTGTCAGGAGTGTCCTGTGCCGGCCTTTTGGCCTGTTGTTAGCCCTCTCACAGATGACAGATGGCCCACTCGTTAGTCTAGTCCCTAACTGCTTAGCACTTCTGCTCTCAAGCTCCACATTACTTTGTAATTAGGCTTCACAATTACTGGGCTTTTCCTGTAATTCCTCTCACACAGGATTTTAGGGCAGGTTTCTGAAAAGCTCACTGAGATGGTGCAGTGTTCACTTAATGGTGGACAAAAAATGAGATAAAGAAGGGTACCTGCATTTCGTGCTGAAGAACAGCTCAGCCGACAGATTTGTGCTGAAAACAATAATTCGTAGTCATTACCAGGACCTGGCCTGGGAACCTGGTTGGGTTATGAGTGCTGTCTTTGTGGCCCTATGGAGCTGCAGTGATTTGTCTCAGCTGTGAATCTGACCACCAGCATCTCAGGAGCCCTACTCCTTTTTCACGGGGAGGCAGCATCATGCCTAACGTCAAAGTAAGCCGTAGAGATTGAATCATATACACCATTTGCGGAAACTTATACTTACCTTCTGTCTTTGCACTTAATGGCAAATACATTTTTCCCGCACAGAAAGTACTTGGCTGCTGTTGTAGTTAGAAAAACATAATAGCACCCTGTAATATACTGCCTGTGGTTATTGCAATTGATTGGATGCAACGTGCTGTCATTGCTTACTTCTTGGAGGATGTTTTGCCAGCCTTTCTCTTGGCATCTTGCAAGACAGAGTGCACGTAGCGGTGGCTGTTGCCAGGATTTTTGGCTGTATGTTAGTAACTGGAGGCTCCAACTAGGAGTGCATCTTCTTTGTGCTAGACACTGGCCAGACACGGCGAGACAGTCCTTGCAAAGAGGTTGTAGCCAAATGAGAGAATAAAGGTTGAAATGAAGATGACAATATATTCAAGCAGCGAGGGGCACTGAGGCACAGAACGCCAAAGGACGCGTTCAGGGTCATAGGAAGTGGACTTTAAAAAAATCTGAAAATCAAGCTCTGCTCTCTGAGGTCTCTGACCACTTGTTTCACCTGCAACACTGGCAAAATAGTATTTTTCATGTCTGAAGAGGAATAGCGGGCAAATTAGCAAAAGGCTCTGGATGGTGTTTTCAGAAATGGCTCGCTTATTTGGAAACCTGCCACTCAGTGAGAGCCAGAACCACTGTGTGCCTAGCTCGCATCTGAGAATGGCAGCTAGGCCTTGATCTTAAAAGCCCTTCTGAAAAATGCGCTAATAACTAATTTCTAAATATCATAGAGTAATTCTTTTATCTTTAATACTGAAGCACATCTGTTTTGGTGCATGTTTTACTAATAACATCATAGAATCTCCAGGCTCTTTTAAAGTCTAATATTGAATTTAATGACCTGGAACTAATAAGTTTTATTTACCATGCAGGAAAAAATCATTGTGTAGTAACTGACATAATTTATTTCAGTTTACCTTTTGTAATAATGCTCAGATCAACAATACTTGGATAGCCCAAATGCCCCCAAGTCTATTCTGTGCAGTGTAAATCCATTGCACTGTATTGATAAAAGCATTGATGCATTTCAAATTATTCAGATGTGTGTGGAGTAAATGAATTATTTATAGTTTGCTTTGCATAGATATTAAGAACTTTGTAAGTGCTAATATTTTTCATTGTGAAAAGGGTTTGCATTAAGGTGCTGCTTTGACACCAAAATTGCCCTGCTAGACAGCTATAACATGGTTAGCTGGAGTGCAGGCTTTTCCGGGCTGCTTGTCCACCGGCCAAAAGATTGACCACTTCCAAGCGACTATCCAAGCTATAAGGCAGCAGGAACTTTTCCTTTGGCAAGGTTGGGCTATTGGCATGAGAGAAAAACTCATCTTTCTGTTTGTCATCAGAGGAACAAAGTCGTTTTCCTTGGGCAGAGCAGTTTGCAGTTTTATGTGTTTGGGATCTGCGTCAGGAAGGAGCTACACCTCCTTGAACACTGGGGCCACACACTCGCCCCAGTTCCTGTCTTAGGTTCAATGAATGAAAGCTACAAACTGCTGACAGGTGGTTCTGTTAGTGTAAATCTGGTGAAGGCATAAAGAAAATTGGGTTACTCTATTGGGATATTTGCTTCGTTGCCCACCTTGCTAAGCAGAGATACTAGTTAATTAATTTCAATGTGTTTTAAATATGTGTTTGAAAGGCTTAAGTGAATGGGTTTACTGGTCTTAACAGTTCAAAGAAAACTTGTCCCACTCTCAACTCTGGTGTGACAGACCTCATATCCTACCTCATGGTAGCTTCTTCCTGCAACATTTTTTGCAAGTGCTCTGGCTTTTCAAGTGTTCTTGAAATGTTTTCTAAGACACACAGCAAGTGACCTGGAGCACAGCACATTGGCTTGTGGTGTTTAAGGTTTCAGTGAACTTCCAGCCCCAGTTGCAAAGAGCCCCACAGCCCTGAGGAGCCATAAGGATGACCTATGCTGAGGTAAAGGTATGGCACTGAAGAGAAATGCTGTGTGAACCAGAGGAAAATATAGGGGAAGGACTGAAGGAGGGTTTTCTGCTATAGCACTTTGTAGAAGTGTGTGGCAGTTCTGGTTGCACACCCTCGCATGGAGGTTTTGCTGGGCATGGCCTTCAGAAATCCTCTGTGTGATTCATGAAGATGTGGGTGCTGGTTCAGTAAGCACACAGTGAGCTTTTAGGTAGTGTGGGTGTCAGTGGAAGAGTCCATGTGCTTTAAAGATGGTTGATTGCTGTTCTTAATCTAAATGACTTCATGAAGTGACATCCTGTGTTGTCAAAGCAGGCAATGGGCTCATGCTCTGTCAGGCTGTTAAAATAAGAAAGAAGAGAGCAAAACATTAAACCATTTGAACCATAATTTTGATTTTTTAGATCCCATCCTGAATCATATTCTTCTGCCGACCTGTGCTCTGGGAGCCTTAAGGAGAAGTTGCCCTGCTCCCTGCCTTTCAGCTGCTGGGCAATTGCTGAAGTTCAGTAGTGGCAGTAACCTATTCACTAAAGACAGGAAACACGGGAATTAATGCCTTTTTAACATACTGTAATAGACCATGGAGGAGAGCATTTCTATCATGTAGCTGTTTTGTTCATTACTGCTAGAGAGAATGAAATGAGAAATCAATTTGGCTCTTTTAAAAATTAATATAGTCTGGAGGAGCTCTGTACCTTGGCTATAGCAGTGCCTCAGTGCCCAGCTCTCTGCAGCACTGGGGTGCTGGTGGGGCACACGCTCTGCTGTCAGACTGAGAAAATCATCCTTTGGCGTGTATAGCACCTTCTGAATTTGGAGGGAGAAATGTACTGGAGAAAGCCCGGTTTGTGAAAAACATCACACCCTAGCAAAGCAGAAGTAACATTTTAATGGTCAAATAGGGGGTTTTGTTTACGGGTTGGTTTTTTTTTGAGCAGTTTGATGTCTTGAGGAAGTCAAGATTTTCATATGTACCTAACCCTATATTTAGGAGCCTCCATAGGTAACCTAATTTCTCCAAAGCCTGCTAAACTCTAACCATTCACTGAATTTCACTGAATTTTTTAGAGTTGGAAGGGACCATAAAGATCATCTAGTCCAACTCCCCTGCTGAAGCAGGATTGCCCAGAGCATGTCAGAGCATGTTACTCAGGACTGCATCCAGGCGGGTCTTGAAAATCTCCAAAGAAGGGGACTCCACAACCTCCCTGGGCAGCCTGTTCCAGGGCTCTGTCACCCTCACCGTAAAGAAGTTTCTTCTCATATTTGAGTGGAACCTCCTATGTTCCAGCTTGTGCCCGTTGCCCCTCGTCCTCTCACTGGCAACCACTGAAAAGAGTCTGGCTCCCTCCTCCTTCAACCCACCCTTCAGATACTTATAAGCATTGATAAGGTCTCCCTTATTCCCCTGCTTGTCTCCGACTGCTGTTGAGCCTCAGTCAAATGTCCTCCCAAGGTACCAAAATAAGTACCCTCAGACATTGAATGCAATAGCTTTATATTTGTTATGTCCCTGCACTGTGCTAGCTGGAGTGAAGAGTCTGGCCCAGGGACAGGGCTGGTGCCATGAAGGCCACCTGGGAGAAGTGAGATGAAAGGGAATGAGTGATGAGGAGGGCATTGGCAGTGTGATGCTGCACAGGGAGGACAGGCTGCAGAGTCACTCGGGGGAGAAACCCGGGCAAGCGGGGAGGTTCCTGGGGATGTGCAAGGAGGAGCAGGAGCTGGAGTTGTGCAAAGAGTGGAAATGAGCCTGGAAGTCAGTACTCTGATGTTACCTAAGAAATGCCTTCATGGCCTAAGACAAAGCTGGAAAATACCTTCAATTGCTTGGGTAATATAATAGGGAACAATTTATGAATCAAAGATGGCTGGAAAAGGCAGGAGATGTCCTTGAACTTCACTTCTTGTTTGGCTTCTATTAACACCTACTCCTGTTAACTGGCTAATTCTGTTCCCACTGATTTTTTTAAAAAGAGCTGGAAAAATAGACTTCCCCCCACAGGGAATGGGATGGTCACACTCTCACAAGTTGGACCAGCAAGCTTGTTTCCTATACTTTTTATAGCCATTAGAAAAAACAGATTCCCCATTTCCCTTTCAAGCCCAGCTGCACTAAAATTAGTGCTTTTCTCTCAAAGTAGCTCAGAAGCGTGGCGGTGCCTCCTGCCATGGCCATGGCTGTTAGCAAGGAGCGGCTTTGGGGAATAATTTGAAGATGTAACAGGTGTGAGAACTCGAACCACTTGGACTTCTTTGTGTGTTAAATTTGTTTGCAGATTTGAGGTAAAAATCCATGGGAATTGGGTAGAAGCTGCCCTCTCTGCTCCTCCCCATCGTCATGCTTTATGTCGCACCAAGGTGCGCAGCGGCGTTTCCCTGGCTCTGTATTGCTGGTGGCTAACACAAAGCTGCTAAATTCAGTGCTGGGTCCTTCTACCCTGCCAGCCAGGCAGACCTACTGCAACTGCACCCAGTTGGCAGAGGGGAGCCTTTTAATTAAAGAAAAGGAGAACAGCAGGAACGGAAAGGGGAAGGAAACAGCACACTGCCCCGGGGAGTGGCTGCGTCCATGGGGGACTTTTGAAGATGCGGCTCAAATCAGCGGTTTTTGTGCTGCTGGAAGAAAAGAAACTCACGCGGCAGTTCTGCCTACGTGCTTAACAGTTTGAATCCAGTTAAAAAAGGATCTGGTATTTTTTTCATCTTGTTCAAAGCGGTTTGAAATCAAAACCTGCTGCTCTCTGAGCCGAAGGAAAGGCACTGGTTTTACAGGGGTTTAGCTGGGAAAGGGATCAGGTGTTCTCTCAGTGGGTGTTAGTTAAAAATCCAGGTGAACAACTAGAGGTACAGCATGACACTGCTAGATGCGCTTCCCGGGTTGACACCTGCAAAGCGAGTGATGGTGAGCTCCCAGCGGCCCCCAGCCCCTGGGGAAGGGGGAACTGCTATGACAGAAATTGTCTTAAGCCGTTAAAAGGATGGTCGTGATTGCAGCTGAGCTGGTTGAATTCGTACTAAAATAAAGTTGTTTTTTTTTTTTTTTCCTTTGCCTCTTCAGAGGAATATAACACAGGAAAGAGGAGGGAGAGAAACAATGAAAGCCATACTCCTGGGTGACGGAGCAAGCTGGACGCAGCAGTGGGTTGTGGTCTTCTCCCTTGCCCAGGAGGTTGGCAGTGTCTCACCATGAGGAGGGTTGCTTTGGAAGGGAATAAGAAATATATTTCATTTAGATACAGCACTGCTAAGAAAATTTGGGCAGATAGGTGGGGAATTCTGTTTTGAACTGTAGAAAAGGAAGGTCAATAATGAGAGTTTGCATGAACGTGCTGAAGGTTTTCCTAACAATCAGGCTGGTGTAAGGGTGGAAAAGTTTTGGGAAAGGAGTGTCTAGGAGATGACCATCTAGGAAAAATCAGAGGGAAGAAATGAGGTGCATAATTGCAGGATATGCTGGGCAAGAAGCACATTCAAAGTAGGACTGTAGAGGGATGATGGAGAAAGGAGAGCTCTTCAGGTGTTTGGGCCTCTTGTTAAGAAGCTGATCCGGATTATAATCTACTACTGATACCTTCAATAGAGTTTTCCAGAAAGGTTTATGTCTTTCAACACAGTCTGCCTTTAGGTGCCCTCTATTCTGTAGGAGGCAACTTGCTTACTTTTTTTTTTTTTTTTTTTTTAAATCAAAGCAATTTGACATTTTTCATACTGCCCTGCCTGACTTTGATTCCTGGTTGAAGATTTTTACTTGATGCAAAGCATATTCTCCTACCACAGGAGCTTTCCCTGAGAGCTTGCTCCACTGCACTTGTTGAACATAGAGTGCTTACCAAGGATAATTAGAGCAGCATGTATTCTTCCACTTGTTCCTTTTAATGAACATTAAATAAATATATGCTGAGATACTATAATTTCATAATTTGGAGATGGGAAATACTGTATTTCTGGTGATTAAACTTTATATCATATAATTGTAATTGAAAATTTAGCAGGCAAAGATTTACTTATCTAAGAAAGTAAGTCTCTGGTGAGTTTGGATCTCCTGACTGCATTAAGCTGTTAAACATATAAGAAGCAGTACTTTTTACTTTTTTCTTAGGAAAAATAGTACCAGACTTATATAATTCATTAGAAGAAATTTAGAATGAGATAATTATCACTGATCAAGGGAATATAATTATACTTTAAAATGTAGATATACAAATCTCACATCAGTGAAAATTCAATTAAGAGCAGAAGAGACCAAATGTTTTCCCAGCCCAAAATCCTGTTTCCATGAGAAGTGATATGCATGTGCCCAAGGACTGGTAAGAGTCCAGCAAGCTTCATGCACTTTTTAGGTTAGAGAATTACCAGATCCTCATGTAGTTTGTCTATTTAGTAGCCCTGAGTGTATTTCTTTTCCAAGTCACTTGCCAAGTGTCCTCCAGAGCCTCTTGCATCCACTGTGTCCTTCATCAAGTAGTTTCACTGGCCTGAGTTCCATGAGAAACTGCTTCCTTCTGCTTACTTGGGAGCTTACTCCTATTTGCTTTCCTCGATGGCCCTTAGATCAGTACCTTGGATCATCCTTGTCATTTCTTGAATGTTTTCTATCTCTAATGTATCATTTTAGAGAGGATGGGATGGGAACTACACACAAGAACTATGTGGAAATATTGGGGTTGGCTTCTCAAATGCGTTCAAATTATTTGAGTTTCATGGCACTTTGCTTGACCCCAAAGAAAAGCCAAAAGATTTTGTAATGTGTTAGAATTATTATCTATAGGTTCCAGTGCCAAGTTATACTGCATGATATAAAATCATGCAATATAGGTCCCCAGCAGGGCTTTCACAAGTTTATATGAAAGAAGTGCTGAGTCTATACACATGCCCTGTGTTTTAAAACTTATTGCTCTGCTGACATCTCTTTCCATTGCCAGTAATGAAGAATAATCGCTGATAGAAAATAAGGTGATTCTGTAAGTGATCCCGAGACAGAAGTGGTCGTGCACGCTGTGAAATAATCCCTGATTATCAGTGTAATACCTCTTAAAAGCCACTTCTAGTCTCCTGCTTAGCAGGAAAAGAACTCAAGACAACAAGTGTGAAGGAATGAACGAAGGAAAAAAAAGATGCATGGAAAAAGAGAGCGGGAAACATTTCCCTAGAACATTTGACTGATGGAGAGAAATGGCTGATATGGCTAAATTATCAAGACAGAATTGTATGAGTATAAGAAACAGGAGAGGGTTTATTAGAATTCCATATTTTATGTTTGCTTTCCTTCTCCTAGGGCAAGAAACTGAGAACATGTAATCAATTTTCTGTTGCAATCAATTTTTTTAGGGGAAAAAATATTGGACTATATTCAGGAGAGAACAATACTGAAAATAACATGTTTTTATTCAGTTTGAGGGACATTATCACCTTGATCACTACAGTGAGTTTGGGTTGCTCCATCCAAAAAAGATAGATTGCAGTGGGAATAGACGTGGTCCAAAGAAGCATAAAGATGGTGACAGAAGCATGGAAATGCATGATAAAAAGAATTGCCCCGAGAAACAAAGAAATTCTGTAAGGATATAGAAAATAAAGAAAAATATTAAGAAGTCAGGTTCTTTTCATTGAATAGGAGCATTCTTTGGTTTTAATGCCATCTGCTGAAAGTTGTTAAACCATTGAGAACTCACTGAGAAGATATTTTTGGACACAAGGTTGACCAGGATTAAAGAAAGGACCCGTCATTCTTTCGGTGTAACCATTTTTCATCCATTACACTTAAGCCAGCTGTTTATATCAGCTCTTTTGCTTCAGCACCTGCACCAGCATGTTTGCCCTCTTAGCAGCAAACCACTGCTGATTCAAGACCATTATCACACAGGGCGGTGAATGATGCACGATGTCGGTTCCTTGGCAGACAGAGGAACAGGAACACAAACATGTGAAATAAGAAATTAAGGAATCATTTCTGGGATTTGGTGTGGGGCTCCCTGCAGGAGCTGGCACAGTCCCTGCAGGAAAACTGATTTGAGATGTTAAGGGAAAGCTATTTACTTAGCTGACTCTAATTTCCCTCATCAGTTAGTTTAAAAACGATGGGATTGTAATTCTAATTGAAAGATCCTTCTCCTGTTAGTGGTTCCCTTGCAGTTGGGTGCGAGGAGTCTCTGCTCCCTTCCAAATGCTGTTCTCTGCCAGGTCCACTGCCCAGCATCCCATTCAATTATTTATTAATGGCTCTTTGCAAGTGTTGGAAGTGTTTCCATCGGCTCTGTAATATGGTGCCCTCTTGTGACCAGTCCAAGGCCAGTAATGACACACCGGTAACCAAAATGTGTAGGATTTTAGATTTCATGTCTTATGCACCTTGATTTTCAAAAATCTGAAGTGTGGGTGATGGCTCTGCCAGACTCCTTTTGCAGTTGGAGTTCAGCAGAGTCATACTTTGCCAGACACATCTGAAATGATAGAGTAGCATAGAAGGGGTCATGAAATATTGCGTGCAAACGCAAGTTAGAACTTTATCCAGAGCTGTATACACGGAAAATTTGCTTGTTAATATACAAAGATCTCATTCAGTCTGTACTGAGATTTCAGTACTCTGCCTGTAACGGGGATTATTATTGTAATAATAATGAAGAAAAGGAAAAAAACAACCCACCACTTTATAGGTTCTTTCTCTCCATTATGGCCACTAATAAGTTTAATTTGGTTGGGAGCAAAGAGAAGAAGGCAAGGAAATGCATAGAGGAATTAAGAAAGCAAGCTGTGGAGTCATATTTTAATGAAAATTTATTCATGGATTCCTTTTTTTCTCCGTGTCAAATGGATTATTACATTTACGTGTAGCACTTTGGGTTATGGACTCCCCTGTGTGAAGCCAAACTAAATGAGGCAGGTCAGACCTGGTGCATTTGGCAGAGAAGACAGAGGTCGCTGAGCGATACTGTGCTTGGAGCAAGTGTACCTGCACAGAGCAGGCAAGGTGGGGACAACCAAGCAGGAATGGAAGCTTGGGCTCTCCTGTGAGCTAGCAACTACTATGGCAAAAGCCCTGGAGGTTTTGTACTCCTGATCAAGTCCGTGTCACTGTGTACTTGGGGCTGTGCCACCCACACCAGCCATGTTATTGGGCTGGGATGAGCTGATACACACTACCTGCTGTCCGCACTTTGTTTTGCTGTTTAGGCATGTGGTGAGACCATGAAAAAAAAATACATGGATAAAGGCATCAGGGACTGTTTCCTGGGAAATTAGGTTTTTTTAGGGTTAAATCGCTTTTTGGCCTGTGCTGAATGTGGGAAGTTTCTGTCAGGGAATAAAAGGGATGAGTGTAATCTGGTATCGCCAGCTGTCCAGACTCGGGTAACGTAGGGGTCATCTACACTTTTCCTGTTATAACATCTAGGGTTTGAAGGGCACGTGGCAGGAGCACAATTGAACAGGAAAAGAAGACGGCAGACAATTTTCGAGGAAGATTTCTCAGCTCTGGAATACACCAAAGTCAGTTCAGTGTGCTGCAGAGTCCCCACACTGCTGTCAGTCATTACAGAGAGATAAACTGAGGGCAGCAAGCAACAAGATGTACATTTTTACTGTTGTTGTTAGGATTTTGCAGTAGTTTTATAATCGGGATGGTTTGCCTTGGATGGAGTCAAAATAGATTTACTTGGAGGATTTCTCATTCATTTTTTTCCTAATTGTAGTGTCTCTCCCCCCCCCCCCCCCCCCCCCCCCCATGTGTTATAAAAGCAGGTAGAAGCAGGGAAGAGGAGTTATTTGAAGTTGAAACGAGTTCTCTGTTTCTCACATGGACTTCAGTGTTTCATGCCTGTGCCACTAAGCCGTGATCAGAGCCTATGGAGTTCCCAGATTGGGGTGCTTTGAAGCAGAGTTCAGTCTCGCAAATGAGAAGCAGCCATAGAATTGTGCCTGGTTTCAAATTTGGGACTGAAATTTCAAAGGTGTTCTCTGCCTGGATTTCAGGCTTGGTGCTGAGGTCAATGAGATTGATATGCTTTTTTTTGAGTTTGGATCTTGAAAGATTTGGGATTAGACAAAAAAGAGAAACAGACTGGCATTACTGACTTTTATAGTTTTAAGTTTTCCCAGGACTCAGCCTTCTTTGAGCTTTTGACAAGTTGATTTATAAGCTTACTAGAGATGCACATTGATATGGAATTTTCCTAAGCTATAATTGTGTTTTATTTTACTGGTACTACTGTGGAAGTGCTATATTGGTGCACCAAGTGCAACTGCATTGAGATGATGAGCAATTAAAACCACTTGTGCATAATAAGGCATATTCTATCATGTTGCGCTTACTTAATGTACCAATGCAATGTGTTATACAGCATTTAGCTAAATTACGGTAAATCACCTATTTAAAGAAGTTTTCCTTTCAGCCTCTCATGTGAAAAAAAAAATGCTGGAAACAGTAAAAGGATAATGGCCCATAATGCCAGAAAGATAAAAATGGGATTTCAGTTGTCTCCTGGAATTAAAGACTGTAGAGATGTTGTTAAAGGCAAGCTGTTCTCTCCTGTTGCTCCCTTGCATCAGCATCTCAAAGTATAACAGGCTCTTACTTATTTCTGCACTGCAGAGTAGCAAGGCTGAAGAAAAAGGAGTTGCTGGTGGAGGGCAGGTGGCTTGAAGACAAAAAGCAGGGGGCTGTGATGAGTTACAAGTGCCAAGGTCTATGATGACAAAAGAACCAGCTCTCACTGTGGGTGGGGTGAAGCTGTGGGTATGAAAATGGGGTTTTATTGTTGTTTACCACTCATGCTCCTTCATTCCCTCTCTCTCTATTATCCCAGAGCCAGCTACTGCAGCACCAGGGGACAGGGGATGGGAAGCCTTCCCTGCATTTTCTCTCTGGGAAGCAACTCGATATCAAAATAAGCTTGACTTTTGCTTTAGGGAAAGAATTTCAGATTCAGTTGTACATGCTATAAATATCAAATAGATGCACTGCAGTATGTCTTGAAAGAACAACAGATCATAATATTAAATGCATCATCACAATGGTCGTCTTTTCTGCCTGAATTTGGGATTGCATCTGTCTGGACACCTGAAAAGGCTTCCATCGGGGGTTGACTATGCTTTTATTTTGCAATATAATCTATGTGGTTAAGTTTTACAGCAGTTAGCAGGCATGCATGGTCCTAGCATTTGTTGAACATCTATTCCCTGTGCTTTTCTGAGGAGTAAACAGTACCTGCCCCAGGGAGTGCAGGTTCTGGGGGGGCTACATGACTCCAGGTAGGCAGATATTGTCCTATATGAATCAATAATCCTTCAGGCCTAGTAAATAAGATACAATTTCCCCTTTCATGAGAGCAAAGTAAAGTAAGTATTTCCCTAAGCCTGTCTGTATTCATCTTTCTCCCTGCTCATATCATGCTCCACTTCTTTCCTCTTGTTTGGTGTTTTTGTTAATGTTTGCTGTTTTTTTTTTTCCCAAAAGCTTTTATTTCCTCTGTGAACTTACTCTGTTCTGTCGTTTTCCTCTCTGCTTTCATTATTTTCCAAAACCTTGGTCTTTCTCTCTCAAAACCAGTCTCTGAAGATAGCAGGCCTGTTCTTGTGCTGCATCTGGCAGGATTAAGGGGGGTTTTAAGGTCTTCATAGCCTGTTAACCTCAGCTAGTCCTATTTCCTCCCCTGTGTTACTCAGAAAACACTTTTTTTACAGGAAATCCGAAGTCCCCCACAGTTTACTTTCGATGCGAGGTGCTCACGTGAGCTGTGCGGATGACTGTACTAAATGTGTACTCCTGGTGCTTTGCCTGGCGCTGACGGGCTGCTCTACCCCTCAGGGCTCTGCTGTGTGTGGGCTGGCTTGTGGGTGCAAATGCTGATAGTCACAGCGGCAAACATCACCGGCTGCTGAGCCCACAGCCTGCCTGGCTACCCAGTTTGGTTGTGATGCTGTTCCCACAGAGAAATACTGTATTTCAATGTAAGCTGGTAGCCTCCCCTGATCCTGCAAACATGGGTAATCACTACAAGCCAGCATTTTTTTTCCTGTGTGCTGCAGGTCTACTGTGGATAGTCCAGGTTTGCTTTCTCTAGCTGCATCTTTCTCTTTGGCCCCCGTGTGTGTGTGTTGGGAGTGAGGGCTGTGAGATGCCCCAGCCCACCTGAGGAGCCTATCCACTCCTTTCCCACCTTGGTCTCCATCCACTGTGCTGGGGGCACACTTGGCCCTTCAGAAAACTTGTTGGGATGCTAAACAAGCAGAAAAAGTTTTTTTTATTTTAATTTCACTGCCTCATCCTCATGTATTGTTCCAAATGAATATGACTGTACTCATTTGTACTTATAGTACATGCTGTTGTCAGTCTGAAAATACCAACTCTGTCTGAAAAATACATCTGTCCTACTGCTGCAACCTTCCTGCCCATTATCTCGTTAGATGGTGGTGTGGTTTCGGCCTAGTTTACCAAAACCAGACGGACAGATGGGCCTCCTGCCCTCACCTACCCCCACAAAAAAAAGAGGAGAGAGGAGGAGAAAGAGATAAGGAGATTCAGAAGTTTAGAATGAACTAAACTACTTTAATGAAGAATTAATATTAAAATAAAAATAAAGAAGAAAATAACGAAATAGATACAATATATACAAAACCGTATCAAGCTCCCAGGATGAGAGTCACGTCACCGGCAGGCACTGGGGAAGTCCCAGACTGGGCTCAGTGATGAATAGGAACTGGATTCCAGCTCTGGAGTCAGGAACACACGGATCAGGATCAAAGGCAGATGAACAGACAGAGTCCTCTCTGGACGTCGGCCATCGCAGGAAGGGGGCTGACCCTTTGATCCCTCAGCCTTTATACTGAGCATGGGGCAGATGGGATGGAATACCCTAGTTGGTCAGGTTTGGGTCACCTGTCCTGTCCACTCCTCCCCACCAATGTGACCCCTCTACATTTTTTCTGTTTCCGACCATCTAATGGGGCAAATAACAAAATTGGCTGACCTTGGTTGTTATGGCAATAAGTATAAGCAAGGGCCTCCCTGCATACCATTCCTTGGCATGGAGCACAAACATTGGTCTTATCATTCTGAGAACGAGCAGTTTTCTCCACAATATGCCGTTAATTTCAGAGAGTTAGAGGAGGCCTAGCTAGGATGTAAAGTTACGGAACAGAAAATTGGTTCAGTTTTACTTCAAACCGGGACAGATGGTAAGTGCTAACCAGTTGTGTCTGATCAATACCTGCCCGAGAGGACTCCAAGAAACACTTGGCTGGTTCAGGTGCTGCTATCGCATCAACAAAGGGGGTCTCAGCCTGACTGAGTGTGGAGTGATGCCCTGCACCACAGCGGGCAGGGCTGCAGGGCTGGTGGAAGGCCTGTCCTTCAGATACCAGATAAAATTCTAAAATCATAGAATCATGGAATCATAGAATGGTTAGAGCTGGAAGGTACCTTAAAGACCACCTAGTTCCAACCCTAGACACCTCCCACTAGATCTGGTTGCTCAAAGCCCCATCCAGCCTGGTCTTGAACATTTCAAGGGATGGGGCACCCACAACTTCTCTGGGCAACCTGTTCCAGTGTCTCACTACCCTCAGAATACAGAATTTCTTCCTGATATCTAATCAAAACCTACCCTCTTCCAGTTTGAAGCCATTATCCCTCGTCCTATCACTACATGTCCTTGTAAAATGTCCTTCTCCAGCTTTCTCGTAGGCCCCCTTCAAATCCTGGAAGGTTGCTATAAGGTTTCCCCGAAGCCTTCTCTTCTCCAGTCTGAATGCCCCCAACTCTCTCAGCCTATCTTCACAGGATAGGTGCTCCAGCCCTTTGATCATCTTTCTGGCCCTCCTCTGGACCCGCTCCAACAGATCCACGTCCTTTTTCTGCTGCAGATTCCAGAGCTGGACGCAGTGCTCCAGGTGGGGTCTCACCAGAGCAGCATAGAGGGGCAGAATCACCTCCCTCATCCTGCTGGTCACGTTTCTTTTGGTGCAGCCCAGGATGCGGTCGGCCTTAAACATCCTACAACAGCTTTTATTTTTTGGAAGAGAGAGGGTGATAACATCAGGTTCTTCACTGGTTTCCAGTTGCGGTAATTGGCTTCATTGGGTTGAACAGGATACGTTGTTTTCACTTCTTGCAAAGCTCAGAGGAGTCCTTCAGGGTTTCTAACCCCACTAACATCAGATGCAAACTGCCTGCCAGCTGGGTCACGCCTGAGGTCAGGTCTAGCAAGAACCTTCCTACAGCAGCAGGGATGAGAAATAACAGCAGAATGCCCAATCCTGTCCTGGTGGCCCCGTGACATTCACTGTGCCAGCACAGAGCTCCATCCCAGCAGTGCATGTGGCCCAGTGCAATGTGACCTCAGTCTCCGGGGAGCAATGTGGGCTTGCTCCCTCGGGACCTGCTGCCGTCTGCTCTCTTGACACGACATAATTTATTTGCCAGCCTTGCTGGTTATGCTGGTATCTGGAGGCTCATTTATCTGAAATGGTTCAGAACAACTTCAGGACTTAAATTTCCTTTATTCACCAATCTCCCTTAATCTTAGGGATTGAGAACGATAATTCCCCCGATGCTGACTTTCATCAGACTGAGGCTCATTCAATTATCTTTCACGTCTGTTGATCTGAAACTACAGGACTTGAGAAGTTGCCTTTTCCTCTAAGTCTGTGTCTCTGAATGACTGGAGCTGTCCTAACAGTCCTGATACTACTTTCTGCCTTTCAGTAACTGTCACTGCTGACCTGCTGCATGTGAATTTCATAACCTTTTTTTTTTCCTGCCTTTCATTCATCAGTTGCTAAACTGATAGAAAATTACAATTTTATTTAAAATATTTTTTTAGAGCTGGATTTACATTCTTATTCCTTCCCATGTTTTATTAAATAGTTCTGCTTTCTGCTTTCCATAATCTCTGACAAATAATGAAAATTTTCCTCAAAAGCATGTATGTCCTTCTATTATTTCAAGCCAGTCTCATCTCTGATAGTGTGTGTCCTTACTTAGTTACATCAGGGAAGCTGTACAGCCTTTAATTCGTGAGCACTGACACAAAACTGTGTTCCTGTAGCTGGATGTAATTCTTTCAGCTTCTTTGCACCACCAGCATTCAAACTTACTCTTCCTAGAGGTAAAAATTTCCCAGACATTCTTGTCCACAGTGATGAGCTATTTAATCTGGTGCCCAGTTTGACACACAGCAGTGTAAAAAGAAGTGGTGTTGGCTCAGGCAGCTACCCCTCTAGCCCAGTGTTGGGTCTCTAACCATGGCAATAGCTGATGCTATGTTGGAGTTGAGCCTGGCCCCTTTTAGCGGTCCACAATGAGGCAGCCCTGGATTAGGGATGCCAGAGTGTATATCCTGCCTATTTCCTTTAATATCTGTTAGTCGTCCATGAATTTTTGTACTCCCTTGATTTATATCATGGCAAATGATCCGTGTTGTCTTGCTCTCTTGATGGTGTCCAGCGGTTTTGTTGGCTGTTTAGGCCTCTGCATATCGAACTGACAATGTGGGGTCCCCAGGTGTTAGGTCCCAGTCCAATTGTTGGTCTGGGAGGGGCTCATAATGATTCTGAGGGTGCAATTAAGACACCAGGTTCTCACACCAGGTGATACCAGTGATGGCCTCATGATTTTTCTCCTGAGTTTCAACTGCCACTTCCAGGTTCAGCATCATGGCAGCATCAATGGGCAAGTTTCCAGAGACCCTGTGATTTTTCTGATGGTAAAACCTTGGGAAAGGTTGGCAAGGAAAATCCAAAACCTGCATTGGAGTCATAGTGCTTAATGCATTATTCTCTTAAGAAAAATCCCAGCATTTTGTCTTGTTTCACACTGAACAAGAGGCTGGTGGGCAGAGCTGCCAGGCTAAGCAAACCCACGTGTGTGCTGGTCCTGGTGAGGGCTCAGCAGCTGCAAGAGACACGAGCTCCCTGTCGCTAGATCTGTTCTCTCTATGTGCGTGCTTCCTGACTGAATTTAAGAAAGATGTGTACAGAGAAGCTGAGAAGCTCTGACACTGCAAATACATCACTGGTCTTGGGCTTCCTGATTTCACCCGTTCTGCTTAGCAGGTTTTTAAAAATTTCTGCCGAGGCTCCCCCATTCCTCTCTGCTGTCTCTGTACAGCACCAATGCTGCTCTGTTAGTTCCAGTAATCACTGCTTTTTGTAATCAGTCACTTTTGTAAGCGTGACTACATATCTGTGTCTACACTCACAGACACATAATACATTCTACCAACCAGACATTTTCCTGGAAGTTGAAAGAGGGGGAGGAGTTGGCGAAGTGAACTCTGCTGTTGAAGAAATCCATTATATAATGGAATAAATGGCTTTATGCCTGAAAGTTACAATTTTCAGCATCATTTACACTGAACACCAGCCCCAAAGAAAGACAGGTATAAAAAATGAGATGCAGTGATGACCTTTATCAGCTGTGGTGACAACTATAAATCAGGCTGCAAATTCTCATCAGCTCAGTGGACAGAATTCATTACAGACAGAGGCTGCTGCATTGCTTTTTGTCTTTGACTGAGGTATGTCCTATTTTAATAAATGCTCTTGAACTGGAACAAATCACATGTTTCAAAACAGAAGTCCAAGAATATTATTCATTGAGTCTTTTGAGGACTAAGATAATACGACTTACAGTCCAGATAAACCTCACAGTGTTTTGCTTGGAATATAATGCAGATCAATTTGTTCTTCTCTTAAGCAGACCAATTTTCTGTTCATTAATTCAGATGCTGTGTTGATGGCTTGTATTGAATATAATAGCAAGATTTACAGCCCTAACAAATCAGTGCTGCTTCATTTATTCTTCCTTTTTTTATACCAGAAGTACATGCAGCAGATTAGCACCTCGTTTTAAACTTGTTTTACTTTAACAAATAGTGGGAAAGTCTTTCATCTCCTTCCAACTATGGAGCAACTTTTATGTAATCATCTTGAAGTTTCACAGTTTATTAAAATGTTATGGTTTTTTTGGAGCATAGAGAGCAATAAAAGTTTAGTAGCAATGTCATTACAGGCAGTAATGTAACTTGTATCACTTCATGCAACGCTCAAGAAACAGCTACCAAATATTAACAGCCCCACAGACTCATTAGAAGAATAAGCTACTTTACCTGTGTACTGAACTTTGAGCTCAATTTCATTGCTGTTTTTTTCTCTAATTAGGAAATATCCTGAGAGGTTTGCAATTATGCAAATGCTTTGCTAGCCATGTTTAAAATGAGGGTTTTCTGTCTAGAACTTAGTATGTAATTGGAAAACATAGTGTTGTTGACATAGGGTGATTATTAATCTTTTGCAAAATGCCTGACAATTAGGTAATATTCTGTCTCTCAATTTAGTTATTCCTGTTATTTCTGGAATACGTGAAAATAAAAATTTGGACGGTATACTTTCCTTGTATAAAAAATGATGCTTCATCCTTAATGTTCTAAGGGTTATAAAGGCAAGGTGTGGATGGAGCTTTAACACCTTTTATGGTATCACTTCCTAAATTGCTGGCATAAAGGCATTTCTTAAGGATCTGAACACAGAAGCTGGAAGTTAAAGTTGTAAATAAATCAGTGCTGGATCAGACCCCAGAGATTGTCTCTTCTGGTGTTTGGTCCAGGACAAGAGCAAATGCTTAGGGAAGATTTTAAAAAGTGAGTAAATTTCTCAAGATGATAATTCAGGAAATTCTTCTAGTCCCGCATAATCTCAGGTTCAAGGGCCTTCTGAAAAGTGTCTCCCTTTGAGACCCATAATCTTTGATGGATTTTTCTTCTATTTTTCTATTCCTAATTTCTTCCGTAATTCTAATTCTTGTTTGGACCCATATGCAGTCCTGGCACATGCTCTACTCTGGGACTGTGACTTCCAAAGTTTGTTTACCTTCTGTATGAAGAAATAATCCCTTTTATTTGTGTTGAATCTGTCACTGGCTGGTGTCATTTGATGCCTCCTCCTATTTATTTTGGAAAAGGTGGGGAAGAAACATTCATTATTTACCTTCTCCATGCTGCCTACGACTTTTTTGACTTCTATCCTAGTTCTGTTCACTTACTTCTTTTTCAGGTTGAAGAATCTTAGTTTGTTCAGTCATAAATCGTATGAGGTAATATTTTAAAGTCCTGAATATAATCAGGCATGCTTATGAAAATGCCATGCCCTTGGACAACACTGCAGAACTAAAGACAAAATTTTAATACTGTCAAATCCAAACAGAAACTCTCGTCATTATTCTGGTCTCAAATGCAAGTCTTAATCTAATTCAGATCCTGCATTTTTTATTCAGGACCAAAAATGTTGATAAAATTTATTCCATAATTAAAAGAGATGCTTTGAGAACTTTGACTATGAATCTGAAGGACTGATGATGTGATTTGGATACTGAAAATCTTACGTTGGTAAAATCTTATTGTCTGGAGAGGTTCATCTGTACTGCAGCAATAGTTTTGCCTCACAGAATCTGATTCATCCCAGTCTCAAAAATGATTTTTTCTTCCTACTCATACATGTAAAACTGTGGTGTGTAGGAGATGACTGTTTTTATTGATAGTAACAAGTAGCGTAGAAGCTTTTCATCTGAATTTTCAGAGCATTTTACAAAGATGGTTAATGACTGTGATGAGGATTGTCATCGCCAGTTTAGAAATGAAAAAAGACTGAAACATGAATAAGGAAAGAGTATGGTAGGTCTCTACACCAAAGTTTTGGAAGAACTGGGTGTCTGTAATTGATGTGATCTCCAGCAGATTACCCCGAGCGGGGCAGTGCACATCTGTTTGTGGTTACAGTGAGTTGGATCTGTGCTTTTATGAATCTGATAGGATTTAAACTCACCTTTGACTCATCCCAGAACAACTCATGGATAATGTTTAATCATTCATTTGTCCCTAACACTTGTGGATGCATCATGGTAGCCACCTTGGGGGTGGCCACAGTGAGGGCAGGTAAGGAGGAATTGTTTCCTAGGCTGAAACTAGAGGCAGAAGTTTGGTAGGATCCATTAGTTTTCAATCTTAGTTTAGCCAGGTTACAAAAAAAAAAACAGTGACCCTACTCCTGTGTCAAGAAAAGCTGCTGGATCTTTTAATGGCAGTGTGCTACAGACTTAGGTTTTATCTGTGGGGTAGTGCATGTGAGCACTGGTCAGACTTGAACTGCAGTTTATGACATCTGACAAGATGACAACCCTTTATTGTAATGTTTTTTCATCCCGAAGCTTTGACCTGCCACCCAGCCCTCATTTGGAGTCTCTTTCATATGTCCGCCCCAGCCTTTCTGTCATGAAGGTTTTGAGCTTTGCAATCTGGAGACTATCTCCCGCCTGTGCAGCAGCTACCGGAGGGGATTCTTGTCCTTGACCAGATGTCTTGAGTGCTGGAGTAGTCCCAAAGTGCAATAGGAACAAGCTGATTTGTCTCGTTCCGTGTGAAAATGGCAATTTCTTTGAACGCATTTCCTTTTGGTCTAAGTTTGCAGGACCAATGGAGTTGGAAGATCTGCACAATTTTAGGTACCTTTAACTTTCAGAGACATTCTAGGCATCTGGCTTATTAAACTCCTACAGAGACTGAGGATTTTGGAAACCTTTAAGGACAAGGAACGTTTTTCAACCTTGGTTTTTTCTACACTAACAATATAGCAAGCTGTGTATCAGGTCACCCTCTTGTATTCAGCTTTGGGAAAGTGTGGCAGAAGAAATTTGACAAACACTAATCATGTTGTTTAATAACTTTCCTGGAAGCCACTTTAGCATCACAGCAATAGCTGCATTAAAAAAAAATAAATCTCTGTTCTTTAGAGGAAAGTTCCCAGCAGTCCTTTTGATTCAAGCCCATAATTAGGTTATACACAAACAGACAATTTCAGATTTCCTTAATGTTCTTTTCTTTTCCTCCTTGCAGATAATGAATTCATTTATAGAAACCAGAATGGCACAGTGATTCTGAGGAATGTGGAAACGAACAATTCAACAATATTAATAGAAAACAAAAAAATTGTAAGTATTTTCTATAACGAGTAGCAGAATTTCACAGTTCTCTTGCAGTTAGATCAGTAAAGCAGAAAATGACTTGGGTTTCAACTTCATGTATTGTCAAGGAGAAGCAATGCAGTGGTAATACTATGGGCTATGCAATGGCTGGCAAAGTGAAATTGAACTCCAGCTTTTGTTATTATTCTGCAAGCTCGATTTCTTTCATACTACAGGAAAGTATCATATAGATATTTGAAGCTAGTCTTGCATATCATATATAATTGAAAGATGCATAATTCTCATCTTTGCACGCTTAATAGAAAAGACAATTGATACAATTTACTGTCTGTTCGTGGCATTTTCCACGTTCCTCCATACAAATACTTATTTTTCAATTTGTGGATTTGCTAATTTTCTTGCCCAATGTTTGAAATGTAATTTCAGTGTTGTTAATGAATAGCATTGATGAATGGAAATATTTTGCGTATGAGAGAAACCCTAAGAAGTTATTGGGAAAAGAAGTTAGTAGGTGGCTATTAAAATGAATGAAAAGAAAATAAATCCACAACTGATACAGAGTATTATTTATAATGATGGAAGTGTTTTGTGTACAAAAACCAGACAGCATTGTGTGAGAAGTTAGAACATTAAATGTCAAGGTGCTTTCAATATCTCCTGTAAGAAGTTAATTTCTGAAGTAAAGTGCACTGTTTGCTCCAGTAATGAGATACAAATCACATTGTCCTGGTAAAATTGTCACTTATGCAGTACCTGCCTAAGGTTTTTATTAACTTGGGGTGTTTTTGTTGTATTGTGTCATTGCAAAACTGTAAAAGCAGAGGATAGCTAATAGAGACTTATCTTAATGACCCAAGATCTGCAGAAAACAGCTTTAGAAACTCAAAAGCTAAAAGTAAATCTAAAAAAAACCTGTAAAACCACATTCCAAGGTGATTTTATTTTGCAGCATGAGTACACAACTCATACAGAGCTCAAGTAGTATTAATTCATTTTAATGGGACAAAGAATTTATCACTGAATTATTATTGCAGGACCCAACCTTAATCTTCACATGCTGCCATTTAACCTTCAACCTTTGCTACATCATATATGCAAGCTTCTTTCACCACAGCACAATCCCTTTCTTTACAATTCTGCTAAGGGTAAGGGAATGGGCTGAGTTCCTTTTATGTCAAGATCTGTTGAAGTCAAACTGCTCCCATTTGGCCTGTTTATTCCCCTGTTTTTTAATTTTTGGCATTTGTAAGAAAAGTTCAGTACTACAAGATAATCCTGCTTTTTCATGCTGTGGCCTCCCTAGTGCCTGTTCTACCCTTGCTCCTCTGCCCTCTGGGTAAATAAATCTGAAGAACGTCACCTCCACATTAATCCAAAAAGACGCAATACAAAAGCTGATATTACACCTCATCCAGGAATGTTGTCTTTTACTTTTTCCTTTCCAGCTTTGGGTCACAAAAAAACTTTTGCTACCTTGGCATGTTTTCCTTCCTCTGTGTTATTAATATAACAGAAAATAAAATCTTCCTTCATGCTGACACTGCTGGCTCTCAGGCTCTCCTGGTACCACCCATACTGATCCATGCTGGCCCATCAACCTATTAGATGGCCCAGAGAGGTAGCAGATAGAATCATAGAATCGTCTAGGTTGGAAGACACCCTTGGGATCATCAAGTCCAACCATCTACCCTACTCTACAAATTTCTCACCTATACCATATCCCCCAACACCACATCTAAATGACTCTTAAACACATCCAGGGATGGTGACTCAACCACCTCCCTGGGCAGCCTATTCCAATGCCTGACCACTCTTTCTGTGAAAAATTCTTTCCTAATGTTCAGTCTAAACCTACCCTGTTGGAGCTTGAAGCCATTCCCTCTCATTCTGTCATTAATTACCTGTGCAAAGAGACCAGCACCAATCTCTCTACAATGTCCTTTCAAGTAGTTGAAGAGAGTGATGAGGTCTCCCCTCAGCCTTCTCTTCCTCAAACTAAACAGTCCCAGCTCCTTCAGTCGCTCTTCATATGATTTGTTTTCCAGGCCCTTCACCAGCTTTGTTGCCCTCCTCTGCACTCGCTCCAGCACCTCGATATCTCTCTTGTATTGAGGTGCCCAAAACTGGACACAATACTCAAGGTGTGGCCTCACCAGTGCTGAGTACAGGGGCACAATCACCTCCCTACTTCTGCTGGTCACACTATTTCTAATACAAGCCAGGATGCCGTTGGCTTTCTTGGCCACCTGGGCACACTGCCGGCTCATATTCAGCTGCTTGTCAATTAGAACCCCCAGGTCTCTTTCTTCCAGGCATCTTTCCAGCCACATTTCCCCAAGCCTGTAGCGCTGCTTGGGGTTATTGTGGCCCAAGTGCAGAACCTGGCACTTGCCCTTGTTGAAACTCATACCATTGATGTTGGCCCAATGATCCAATCTATCTAAGTCTCTCTGTAGAGCTTCCCTATCCTCCTGGGAATCAACACTCCTGCTTAACTCGGTGTCATCTGCGAACTTGCTGATGATACACCCTATGTCCTTGTCGAGATCATCAATAAAGACGTTAAACAGAAATGGTCCTAACACTGAGCCCTGAGGCACACCACTTGTGACCGGCCGCCAGCTGGATTTAAATCCATTGAGCACCACTCTTTGGGACCTTCCAGTCAGCCATTGCTTGACCCAGGGGATTGTATGCTCATCCAGGCCGTGTGAAGCTAGTTTTTCCACAAGAATTGTATGGGGGACAGTATCAAATGCTTTTCGAAAGTCCAGGTATACAATATCAACAGCCTTTCCCTCGTCCAATAATCTGGTTATCTTGTCATAGGAGATCAGGTTCATCTGGCAGGACCTGCCTTCTATAAACCCATGCTGACTAGGCCTGATCCCCTGGTTGCCCATTATGTGGGTTTTGATGGCACTCAAGATGACCTGCTCCATGACCTTCCCTGGTATCGAGGCCAGGCTGACAGGTCTATAGTTTCCTGGATCCTCCCTTTTGCCTTTCTTGTAGATGGGTGTTACATTTGCCACCCTCCAGTCCACTGGGACCTCCCCAGTTAGCCATGACTTCCTGTAAATGATGGAAAGTGGTTTGGCGAGCACGTCCACCAACTCTTTCAGCACTCAGATGCCCCATCCCTGGAAACATTCAAGGTCAGGTTGGACGGGGCTCTGAGCAACCTGATCTAGTTGAAGATGTCAGCGAAGGGCAACAAAACTGGTGAAGGGCCTGGAGAATAAATCTTATGAAGAGCGATTGAAGGAGCTGGGACTGTTTAGTTTGAGGAACAGGAGGCTGAGGGGAGACCTCATTACTCTCTATAACTACTTGAAAGGACATTGTAGAGAGGTTGGTGCTGGTCTCTTCTCACAGGTAATTAGTGATAGAACAAGAGGGAATGGCTTCAAGCTGCAACAGGGTAGGTTTAGACTGGACATTAGGAAAAAATTCTTCACAGAAAGAGTGGTCAGACACTGGAATAGGCTGCCCAGGGAGGTGGTTGAGTCACCATCCCTGAATGTGTTTAAGAGTCATTTAGATGTGGTGTTGGGGGATATGGTGTAGGGGAGAACTTTGTAGAGTAGGGTAGATGGTTGGACTCGATGATCCCAAGGGTCTTTTCCAACCTGAATGATTCTATGATTTTATGTCCCTGCTCATTGCAGAGGGTTTGGACTAGATGACCTTCAAAGGTCTCTTCCAACACAAACTGTTCTATGATCAGTCCCCTCTGCCTGTGGCTGTCCCCTGGGTTCCCCACGCACCACTGCCAGCCTTGCTGGCCTTGGGGAGGACTCTCCCAGTGGGATGCTGTGCATTTCCTTGCATCCCAAACTCCCAGTTTGGTCCTTGGGGATCTTTCAAGGACTTGCATCTAATTTGCTAGGTGAGAGGATGAGATTTAAAAGGTAGTGGATGAGCGGCACGTTAGTGGCACCTCTCTTTGACCTTGGTGCACCAGTAATGTATTATCTTGAAACACACAGGAAAGGAGAAGGGATGTCTGCACTATACAAATGATAGGTGGAACAGGAAAAAGGTAATTCCTGACAATTCTGAGATATTTTGGGGTCTTTTCTCGTTAGTAAGACTTACAACGCAGCTTTTTGCAGAACGTAGGTCGAGGTGCATCTCGAAAGCTGTATCATCACAGCATCCCAAAGATTATTTTAACTGGGGAAAATGTGATATTTTTCCTCAGTGTTGTTTTAATTGAGACAGTTTGTCGTGTCTCTTTATAATATTTTGCTCCAGCAGGTATTCACTGTTTATCTCCAGCACTTTGGCCAGTGACTGCAGGGAATGAGAGAGAATTAATAAATTCACATTTATCAGGGTTTTCTACTACCTGCTGCCCACAGCTGCCCCACCAGCCACTGACCAGTAGGTTTGTAAGGAAAATTCTGATTTTTTTAAGATAGCTGCCTGATCTGGGTCACAATGCAGTTATGCTTTCTCTTATGAGAGCATATATGTGCCCACATAACATTTCTGGTGTTTAAAAAGAGATGTGATGTATTATTTTTAAAGACACTTAGTCTGGCAGTACTCTTGATTGTTAGAAACATTGTCATAACAATGAGTTCTAATGTTATTGATTTGAAAACTGAAAAAATATTTATTTCAATGTCTGCTTTATTTTCTAGGTCTCCTTAAAGGCTATTCGATATGAAGTGTCACCTGACCGGGAATATGCACTTTTTGCTTTTAATGTTGAACCGGTAAGTTAATAGATTTGATCTCAAAATACACAGCCAGTGGCGAGCTTTTTTATTTGTTTGTTTTTCCCATTTCTATGCCAGTAAGATGATATTTTAAATTGATTAATTCCTAAGAAACAAAGAATGAACGCCCCTCACTTAGACATTCTGAAAGCATGTCATACTGCCATCTAGTAGAGGAGTAAGGTATAAATTGCACCGTAGAGGAAACACTGTTGTTGCCAGGATTTTATAGACTTTGGGAGGAGGATTGTAAGGACATGTCTTTGCTACGAGGATTTCTATTCCTCTTCTGTGCAATTTTTTTTTCCATGGTGCCTTTTTCTGTCACACTATAAATTTCTTCCCAAGAACAAAAAGCAACTGTCAGTGTCTCCCACAACTGAAATAATACATTAATTATGGTGTCACTGTTCCCAGTGCTGCAGTTAGGCTTGAGCTATCACTTTCATTATAAATCCTTTTCTTCGGAGGATTAGGTATAAATCATTCGTAAGAAATCACTGTTGAGTTACTACTAAGTTTTAGATTAGGGTGAATTTTCTACTAAACTTCAAAAGAGAGAAGTGTAATGAGTCATTTTTAAATGATGAGTAAAGTATCAGACACATGGGAAGCAGTTCTTGGGCATGAATAATATCTATTTTCTTTTTAAATTCTGCTGGTATAAGACTTGAAATGTTAGAATGATAGCTGTGCTGTACTACTTGGATAAACTGTAAGCCCCATACATTTTGTTTCCATAATCTAGAATTGCAACAATTCCTCAAAATGAAGATAATTCATTCACCAGCAACTGTAATTCTTCTTCCATAAAATAAATCTAGTTTCAGCTGCTAACCAAAGGCAATTTGTTGGTCCTTTAGGTAGTCGAGGTTGTGTCTCTGTTGCTCATCTAATTTCTCTGCTGTCATCTATGGAATTATTCCTCACTCACAGGGGTATAAAAGTCAGGAGAACCACAGCTGGTGTTAGAAAAATTTCAAATAAAACTGTATCAGAAACTTTAGGGGTAATTCATAAAGACCTTTTGCTGGGAAATCATTGTTGGTGCAACTTCACTTAACCAAAGCTTAGCGAAATTCCAGACAGAGATCGATGTAGAAGTGTTAAGTTAAATCTAAATATGGGGAACACAGCCTAATGAGCAAGCAAAGCCTTTGCCTGAAAGCCCCCCTGCCCTGTGTGCCTGAGGAGTTTTGTAAAATTCAGTTCTTTTAGTGGAGATTGGCCTTTGGCTGTGGAAGCCCTGTGATGACACTACTCAGGTGCATTGTGCGAGCTGGAAGAGCCCTGAGTAGAGAGGGCTTCCTCATTTCCTCTGAGAATGAGAGAAAAATTCCTATACCAAGAAAAAGTCCTATAAAAAGAAAAATTATAATGAGAGAAAAAATTTCATTCCTAAAAAGCAGTAGTTAGAAAATCCCTTTTTATTCTTAACCTTTACCCATCAAAAGGGCTACACATTCAGAATATCTGCAAGAAGCAAAGTTACAGAGGCTTTTGCAGCCCAGACTTTGCTTGCTGCCTGCAGAGGAACACTTGATGCAGGCAGTGGAGGAAGGGGAGGATGGGGATGGAAAGGGATGGACTGGATGTGTTTCCTCCACATCCTCCTCTCTACATGTCAGTGCTTGCAGATCTGTGGGTTTGGGGTGAAGACAAAACATCATGGGGTTTGTGGTGCTTGAGATGCCCGGCTGGACAGGACAGCGCAGCACAGAGCCAGGTGTGCCCTTCCTCACGCCACATCTTCTTCCAGAAAGGAAAAGCTGAGGTGGCAAGCTGGAAATATAACCTTTGGGAAGATCTGTGCGTTGGACTAGATGACCTTTAAAGGGTCCCTTCCAACCCAATCTATTCTATGATTCTATGAATTCAGGATGTGACTAGACATATGTTCAGTGTAAAAGAATATTGCAAATTGTTAAAGTATTCATATATGAGATTATGATAGCAAGTCTTCTGAAACAAAACTAAAACCCCTCCTTTTTCCTTTAAGATCTATGCTTATAAAGGATACAAAAATTTTTTTTTGAAGAAGCATACTAATAGAGAGGTAGTAAGATTCACTCTTGAATATTGTATCCTTAAGACATGATGGGTGGCTCTTTGTTTATTGAAGTCGCAACAACTGTTAAATTACTTATTCAGCTTTCTTATTACTTGGTATGCAGAATCTGGCTACAAATAATTGCACGTTAGTTAGTTAGATTTTCACATTTTCTGCATTTCAAACTGTATTCTTGGACAAAATTCAAATTATGCTGTTTTCTGCAACAGAAGAAATTGATTAGCAAAGCCTTGGGCAGTTGTCCTTGTTGCAAAGTCAAAAGGAAATTTCAGGAAATGTGTTGGCAAAGGACATTTGTTTTAAGTTTAATTCTACAAGTACTTTCAAAAAGAAACTTCTTGAAACATTGTGGACTGATTTTATAGGTGTCAGAAAGTGTTGCTTTATTTTTTGCCATTTAAAAGTGTGATGCGCTGCCTTTGAATTGTTTGTGAGTATAGAAGTTTTCATCGTTTTTTTACACGGGACAGTTGTGTGCATTTACATATGTGTAAAATTTCTTAATATACATCATAGGAATTAATCATTTGTCAGAATTCTAATATGAATGGGTTCAGCCTCTAATTTTAATACAGGCTAGGAGTAAAAATCAAAATAGAAAAGCATAGTGTGTCGCTCCAATGAAGTGAAATATTTTAAAGAAAAATGCTACAAATAATTTCCTGGCAGTAACAGCTTTCTTCTAAGGCTTTTCTATTTATTTGCACAGGAGCATCTCTGCTCAGTGTTGGGTCTGGGTAATGGCACTGACACCCACATTGGAATAACACAGCCCTGAACTGGCAGACACCTATTTTGCAAAGCTATTGAGGCAACTAATGTGTGTTTTCCTGTTGTATCACTTCATCATCTTAAAGTATCATGAATTAAAGCGTGTTCCTTAAAATATATTTCTCCCAGGAAGCTTGGCAGGTGGTTGTGAGACTGGTGTGGGTACATTGTGGTTAGTCGGGCTGTCAGGTTTCATTCTAAATGCTTTTTTTGCAGTGCTTATATTTACAGAAGTTTAATCTTTCAGGCAGCAATATTCTGGGTAAGCCTTGTGCTAATAGGGAACTTTTCTAACCTTGAACACAGAAGATTTGTTCTTTTTCTGGAAAGGTCATAAAGAAGGCGCCAGGCTTCCTTGTCTTTAAAATACTCTTGCATTTTTTCTGTTGTTTGTTTATTTTTTTGTTTCTTTACACTAGAGCAAGGTCGAACCTGAGGCTGAAACACAGGGTGAAGTTTTGGGAAAGCTTTGGGAAATAAATGCACCTGTAGAGAAACTTTGATTTCAAATCATTTTTCCCCAAAAAAAGTGTGTGGGGCTCTGGCCATAGAGTTTGATGACAACAAAACACGTAGGCAAATGGGGGTTTAACCACAGCATCTCAGCAGAAAGGCTGCAGAGGGTCAAGACTGTTCCTGGTGGTTTCAGATCAAAGCCACTCTTGCCCAGTGCGTGGCTCCACCAGCATTGGCTGGACCAGGTCCATGGTCCCTGCGCACCTTCTGGGGAGACACAGAGGTCTCTAGTGTTTGGGCTAGAATCATGTTTGTGGGTCTCCATGGATTCCAAAAGTGTTTTCCTAAATAGCAAAGTGACAAACCACCTCTTAAATTCGGTAGCATGTCTGCAACTGGGAGAGTGATGGGGTGAGAATAATGATGAATAACCAAACCCTATGGGCTTGTGTAGATTTCTGTGGTTGTTGGAGTTAAGCAGTAGAGTTTGTGTCCTGGTGATAAAAGAAACAGAGGAAAGTAAATGAGGAGAAAAGTGATTTCCTTGAGTGACATGGTGAGACATTAAATAGAGAATATTTAATTGCCTTTATTATGAATAGCTGTCGTTGTAATGCAAGAGAGGAAATAAAGTGGCAGAGATTCTTCTTAAAGCTATTTGTTCTTCATTTCCAATTTACCAGTCCATTACTGTGTTTGAGCTAGTTAAGAGCAATTACACGCAGGAAATCCTGGCTGATTAATATGGACCAAACTGCTAAGTTTCTGAACAGCAATTAGGGCTTAGAGACTTTATGGCTGATACAATAGCTGCTATTACCTATTTTGCAGTTAAAAGAATGCATTTTCATAATGCTGAAAGCTGCAAAGAATTAATCATCATTGTAATTAGAGCAGACCCAAGTATTTTTTTTTTTTAGAGTGGTGAGTTTAGTATTTTTTTTCACTCTGCCTGTTGCCATAGATCTCACGGGAATGGTGGGGCCAGAGGGATCTCGGAAAGACCCAGTCAAAACCCTGGACTTTGTATTTAGAGTATGAATGAAGTAAAAAAGCATTATTTATAGAAAGTAGCATATTATTGTTGTTATTTTTTCCTATTTGTCCAAGTCTTGTTATTATGTGGAATGAACAGGTTTTGTGCTTGTGGCTCCAATTACAACCTCATACTGCTTTAATTAGTCGCGTAAGAATTAAAACAATATAACACTTGTTATTTCCAAAACACTGATGGGTATAAATATTAATGAATCCTCACAACATCCTTTTGAGTTAGGTGAGAACTATTATTATGATAAATATGCCTCTGAAAATTAGACACTATCATAACTACCATCAGTAATACTGCTAATATTGTTGCTATGATATTTATTACTTAACTGAAAAGGATTTACCACTGCTAGAAATAGGATTGCATAAATCTGTTTTCTTTCTTTGGCAATAAATATGTTTCAAATTTACCTTTTCCATTCCCACCCAATGTTGTTTTCATGAGCAATGAAAACGAATAGTGATTACACTATGTAAGGTGAGCACAGTTAGAAAATTTGTACCATAAAATAATGGCACGTGCTTTAGAGATTTGTTTAATTTTTGATGTTTGTTGTAAACTAGTAGAATCTTTGAAGCTTATATTTATAGTTTTCCTATCTTTTTTTCATATGAATGCAGTTTTGAATTTTTGTTGTTCATAAACCAGAATTCCTTCTCTGTTATAAAGCAACACAATATAAGGGCAGTGTTGACTATTATCAAAGTCTAGTGGCTAGAACTATTTTGCCAACATTTTCAAGCCTAAAGCACTATAATTTTGTTTATTTATAAGAATAAGTTGCCCATTATTAGAATAAATAATTGTAGTTTCACTTCCTACATAAAAATAAGAAAAAATTAGTCCTAACAATGTAAAGTTTATATCAATTAAAATATTTTCCTCTTTTTGCATCTGTGCATGTATCTTCAAGCCAAATATCTTCTCTTTTCTCGATTCATCAGATAATTGTAGTTGTACAGTTCTGTAATGAGCAGAAGTCGAGTTATTAATGAATAGACAAGCCACTTATCAAATCTGATGATTTGCTAAATCTTGAGTCTTTTTCGTGAAAAAAACATCTTCAGTTGCTTCCCATAGAATAAATACTACTAATACTGGTCAGCTAATATTTAATATTTTAGTGAAATGCTCATAACTTCTGAAAATTGCACCATTTTTATGAGTGTGCCCATGTGGGGTTTTAGTGCAGTGATCCTGTGGTGCCAGGGCTGAAAGTGAGGGGCCTTCTTTTTTCTCCTTCTTCTTACATATTCTTATGTCCTGATTTGAGTCATATTATTTCAACAGCCAAGATCAGTAGAGTAAATATCCATGTTTAATAATGTGCTTTTTATCCTATTTGTAGTGATAAGGAGAACAGAAGTGCTCCAGCTACATTTACATAACAAAAGCTAAGGCTTGTGCGTCCAGAAATATTGTATTAACAAGAAAGTACTGAGGACATAGGGGAGGTTAATTTTCTGGGTGATAGTTTACTTTGGATTTGAAGCTGAAGCAGCAGCTATTATTTGAAAAAATTTAAAAGACAATAAATTATTTTTTGGAGATGCTGTGGTGGTTTTTTTTTAATTATGAATCTTGTCTACTTAAAATACCCTTTGTGAAAGACTGCCTATCTTTTGTAATCTCAAACCCACCATAAAAAAATTCCCTAATCTGCCATTTTCAATGTGGGCTGAACAGCAGCAACAAGATAGACAAAAGAGGATTTTCAAAGGGATCAGGGAAGGTTGATTCAGAAACGTTTCTACACTTCCATTTGCTTCTCTGCCAGATCTGGAGGTGTGCAGCTCACCCAGGACACCTGCCCTTCACGGTCACCTTGCATTAAATAAGCCAAAGCTGCTAATAAAGAAAGTTAGAGCAACCGGGAGATTTTCCTGAGATGAATCTCAGCTCAGGCACAAGTAGCAATATCTCTGTCAGACATACCGGCGTGCTGAGTTCTTCTGTCGCATGTTGGTATCAGTAATTTGTTCAGCCTAATTAATATTTGATATCTGCAATGGCACAGAGAGAGAGGGAAGTTTGCCACACAACTCTAGAGGGATTTATGGGTTTCAAAACTCTATTACAGCATTGTGCAAACAATGTCTTCTCAGGTGTCCTCAGTTGTGCCTTTGACAGCAGAACCCTTTCGATCACAATATTTTTTTCTGCTGCACATGCTTACAGAATTAAAAATTCTTGCTATGGGAGGGTGGATACCCATTTTAATTGAGTAAACATTATCAGGTGGTGGGAATATTTGTTCTTGCTGCTCAGCAGTCATTGCTCTGTCCAATTTCTGTCACATTGTGTGTTTAGAATATAAATTTTTGTATGCAGACACAGGACAGTGGAGCAATAATTGGTGACAAGTTTAATCCTAGACCTCCCTTTTGAAGGAGAACATACAGAAACTAATTTCATTTTGGTAACTTTCAGGACCAATTTTGGACTAACACAGGGGAAGAAAAGAGGTCAAACCTATTCTTTATTTTATTTGTTTTGGAGGAGCCTCATAGTTCATTTCAAATCCCTACAAAGCTCCAGCAGAAAATGTGTTCCTTTATGTAGCCTTACTCTTTGCTCTTAGAAGCAATCCTTCTGCTTTGGCACAGCCCAGTTTAATTACAGAAAAAATTCCAACTTAAACAGAAAGGTAGAGTGGGGTTAGGCACTCAAATACATGAACTGCAGGGACATTTTGGTAGTTAAGCTCCTTGGGCCATGGGGCAAGAGCTTCCTGGTTAAAAGTAAGGGTCTGGTTTTGTAACTCTAGGTAGAAGCAGCAACAAAAAATGTGGAATGAAATGACATATTCCAAGTCTGCATACTTTTTGTTTATTTTCCGTTCTTAACAAAGGGGAAATGATGGGCACTGAGGAATTGGTGGGTGGAGCCTTCCTGTGTTTATTGTCCATGGAAAAAGGTGTTTGCATGCATTAAATGCAAGGAATCAATGCTCACCACAGTATCATGCCCTCAGCAGATAGTCTAGGAGTGGGACCTTCTCAGTGTTGAAGGAACTGGTGGGGACCTTGCGTTTATCATGGGTAGCCACCATGGTTACTTGTGGCCGGCAGCACTTTCCTGGAGCAAACAATCAACCCACATTGGCATCCCAGTTCTTTAGAATCATAGAATCATAACATCATAGAATGGTTAGAGTTGGAAGGGACCTTAAAGGTCACCTGGTTCCAACCCCCCTGCCATGGGCAGGGACACCTCCACTAGACCAGGTTGCTCAAAGCCCCATCCAGCCTGGCCTTAAACACTTCCAGGGATGGGGCAGCCACAACTTCCTTGGGCAACCTGTTCCAGTGCTTCACCACCCTGACAGTAAAGAATTTCTTTCTGGTATCTAATCTAAATCTCCCCTCTTCCAATTTAAAACCATTACCCCTTTAGCTCTGTTGCTCCCCATTATTGGGGGATGTTTTCAGCAGGAAGTTGGTGCTTATGAAATGATGACCTAGATGCATTCATAAAACACCATATGATGTGTTTGCCTGAGCTGAGAGGCAAAGCTCTGCCCAGCAGGTCTTCTTGCTGTCCTAAGTCTCCATATTCCAGTTTTGCCAATGCATGCTCCCTCTACAGCAAAGGTTTCAGTAAAACTGCACCAAATCTCAATTGCTTACTGAGTCTCCATTCCAGGGAGTGTTTTTTAGTCTGATTATTGCAACAAAATGCTAACTGGGTGAGATGGAGAGCATTAATTAATGCTGACTTCAGCTGCTGTGCCACCTCTGAGCTTTAACTATTTTCTGTTAAAAACAAAGGATTAAACTCTTGCTGTTCTTCTAATAATGGAGATAAATGGGGTTAGGACTGAACTTTAAGCCTCTAATCTGAGCTGGGAGACTTCAATACAAATCTCACAGACATGACTGAGTGCAAAATAATATTTCAGACTAAGTTGGACAGCTTTGCTCATGTAGCAGAGGCCAAAAAACTGTATCCTACATTTATTCACAGGCACAGATACACATCAGTAAACTGAAAAGCAAATCCACAGTTCCAGGGAAGACTAGAGTAATATCAGAAGTCAGAAATAATTAGCCTGTCATGCAAGAGTACATAGGTATATTATGTATCGGTATCAGCTATCAGCAGTCTTCCTCTGTAAATATTTTCTTTAGCAAATGAGATTTTCATCAAACAGAGAAGGGAAAATAAAAAGATTCAAAGCAAAACACTATGATACAAAAATAACTAGTTTTTCTTTGCTTGGATAAGATTAGATTTTTCATTCTGCTTTCTTTTCTAAGTGTATAGGTGATCTAACTTGAACAGACAGACTGGTAGAGATTAATGTTCTAACAAAAACCACAAAACATCTTAAAAACAACCTGCAATTTATTTTTGAATAAAACATAGGAAAGGTAATTGTACAAGTTCTCCTAGATAGTCAAAATCAGATAGAGAGTCAGCAGTAAAAACATTGCAATTTTCTTTTTTACACTCCTATGGGAACCCATGCTAGTGAAACACAGGGGAATCATCTGTGCTTTAATAGTAATGAAATAAATAGATTAGATAATTAAAATAATTAAAAAATAAAATCATTTTAAAAATAAAATAATTAAAATTAGATTAGATATTAGGAAGAATTATTTTACTGGGAGAGTGGTCAGGCACTGGAACAGCCTGCCTAGGGAGGTGGTGGAGTCGCCATCCCTGGAGGTATTTAAGAAGCGTGTAGACGTGGAATTTCAGGGCACGCTCTAGTGCCTGAGATTGTTGGTTTGTGTCTGTTTGTGGGTGGGGTGGTGTGTGGTAGTGGGTGTGTTGTGGGAGGGTGTTTGTTTTGGTTTTATTTATTTGTTTGTTTGTCTTTTTGTGGTTGGACTCGATGATCTCAAAGGTCCCTTCCAACCGTGAAGATTCTCTGATTCTGTAAATGTAGCTATACAAAAATTATTGAAAAAAAAAAAAATAGGTTCCTTGCAACATGCAGAGGCTTCAGAATTACCTTAGAGGCAAGTTCCTTTTTTTAGCATAATTTTGCTTCCTAAATTTTAGGGACAATAAAAATCTCATTTTGTGCGGGATTCTCATAAGTATAGATAGTTATTTTAAAACATTAAGGAAAGAAATATATTAGGATGCAAAATGGGAGAACAGCAGTGTTTTTAAAAGCATTAGAAAGCAAAATCAGAAAGAATTTAATTCTGGTGTTGATGCAGAAACATAGGAAGCAGTCCCAGCCTGCAGGAGTTTATAATCTAATTTTTCTGATTTCCAGTCTCTTTTATTTATGCATTTTTAATCACTGAAATAGGAACAAGGTATGTTTAGTGCCCTCTTCTGGAAAACCAGATCTTACCATGCAGAGCACCCCAATGAAATTTCTGTACTCAGAAATGCAAATCTTCTGATGCAAAAGTTCTCCACTTTAGCTGAGTTACATACCTAAATCCAAGGAGTGTACAGCGCTGTGTTTACCCTGGACAAGTGCCCTTTATCTTTTTAACTGCCTGCAGAACTCTGTTTTTATCAGGGCTATATTAAAACCAATAATTAGTGTTCCTCCTTGGGCAGCTAACGACCCAGATTTGAAAATGGAATCTTCTATTCTCTTTTATTCTCCACTCAAAAAAAAAAAAAGCTTATTCTTGAAAAGGGAAACAAATCAAATCATAGGGCTTTAGTTAGATCTTTAAAAGCACGAGTCCTCAGGTTTTTACATGCAAGGGTGGAAGAGTACCCGTACAGCAATGCCGTAGATGGTGGTGTTGTGAAGAGTTGTACGGCAGGCAAGGAACAGGGGATGCTCTGTGCTTCTTCCTGTCCTGTTTGCTCTCCCCTCACATTTTGAAGAGATGTCCATCATCACCACAGTCCATTTACCCCTTGGAAGAGGTCCACAGCATCACACAGAAGACAGACAAAAAGCGCCACTGTCTCATATGTGACTTTTGTTTATTTTTTCTTATGTCAGAAAATAGAAATCTTGCCTCCAGTGACTTAGATCCACGTGTACATCGAGGTACAGCTCAGAGCCTTCTGATTTCATGTGGAACTAGAAAATTAATCTTTCACTGAACAGAGAGAGCATTTTTGGACTGAGGTCCCTGGCATATATCTGAATACTTTCATTCTCCTTTCACATCCACTTCAGTGTTCTTAAACTTCTGCTCTCTAATGCTTTTTGAAGGTCTCATCCTTCTTGTCTTGGATTCCTTTCTTTGAGTCTTCTAAGAGTGCCCTGAACCTATGACTATCATTTCAATGACAGTGCTAACTTCTTTGTATTATTCACCCCCTCAACGGCTACAGAAGAAAAAGCAATTTTGATATGCTAAGAGTAAATTTTAATAGAAAGAACATGTGCTGTGGTTCTGTAGTTGCTAATTTCTGCCGCTAAAGTGAATTATTTAAAAGTGAATAAATTAATTAGATATACTAAGCATTCAGCCCATTTTCATGGCTTAGTTCTCATGTAATTGCTACAAAGCTGCACCGTTTGGATTGTAAACTTAACAGAAAAGAGGTTTTTAGAATCTTTCCACATCCAGTCTGCCCAGCTCAAGAAATGTTTCATTTAAAGAAGGCATTATCTAATGTTTCAGTAAAAACATTGATTATTAAGCATTGATTTCTCATGCTGCCCTTCAGCCCTCAGACTTATAACGCCAAAGTCAACCAAGGTGAGCGTCAGTCAAGTGAATGTAGATGGGAACAATGTAAACTCCCCATCTGTGTCAGATGCCCTGGGCTGCCTTTATAATCAGTGTGCTCCAGGGAGTAAAACTGAGGCTAAATAGACACCAAAGACTGGTCAGAGGAATCATACCCCAAACAGGCTTTTGGCACCATTGTCTGGGAAGAGGGTGTTGCTACATGCTGTTGTAGGTGCAAAAAGGGTAAATGCTTGTAAAGAATGACTGGAGAGGTCAATGGCAGGGACATCCCTCAAGGTAGACAGCTGCAAAGAGAGTGGCTTCAAGCTGGGAAAATATTTTGGGGAAGGATAACTATAGATAAGATAACTCTAATTTTCTTTCTAAATTGGCTTTGGGCTACTGTCCAAGCCAGAACAGCAAACTGGATGAGCTTTGGGTCTGACCCAATACAGATATTATCATTATGTAATATCAGGTGTATGATATTACGAGAATCACAGTTGTATGTTTTGTGTGTTTGTATGGATTGGAAGGTTTTCTATGTTTCCTAGGTTTGGGATAATTGTCTCCTTCTACAAGTTTTATTTGACCCCAGGCTACTTTTGTACTCCTATCCTTATTACATAATAATGCAAAGTTGTTTGTTTATCTTTTCCTTCTTTTCCTTCGATGTGTTATTTGATATGTTAGAATCGCAACATTAACTTTGTACTAGATAATTCAATTCTCATTTCCAAGTGTCTGAATTGGACTATAGAACAGGCAAGTACAGTGTTTGGAGAATTTCCATGCAGTCTTACGCTACGCCTGCTGCAGTGTGGGAGGGGAACCTGGGAGTTTATATCATGTGACATGAATACCGATAAAAGTTTAAAAACAAGATCAACAACAAAACGAGCTCATTATTCACAACCCCCCGACTTGTAATTCTTAATAACTTGATTGCAGATGCTTCCCAATAACCTGAGCAACAAGCGCACAAAGGCTGGTGCAAAAATCCTACCGAGTGTTTTGTAGCTGCCATTTTATTTACCAGTAAAAAATGGAGCAGTCATCCTTTAAGCCAGTGACTGCAAGTGTTTTCTGGTGCTGCTGGTGCCAGTGGAGCGCTGTGAGGGACAGGTGGCTCGGGAGCAAAAGGAGGCTTTTGTAATTGCTTGGCAGGGCAGAGCTGTATTAGAGTGCAGCAGCAGTTGGCAGATTGGATTAACGCTCTCCTAAGGGCGAGATCTGGCACATGAGCTGTATGTTAATACCTGTGGCCTAAGTTGATTCTGGAGCTGGGTTTGTAGCAAAAAGAGCATCCACTTTACTTCCACCATATCACCAAGTCATAAATCCTAAAGCCAGCTTTGAAATTCCCTTTTGGCATCGTCAGCAGTATAAGGCTCTCAAAAGTGTAATTTGGAAACAAATCTTTTAATAAAGAATTATTATCATGAAACAACTGAGATAGATAATCAGTTTGTGGAACACAAAGTAACAGCATTATCTTACAACACTGCAGTCCATCTATTACTGTAGTGGATGTTGCCATCACACTTTATTTGTGGTTATTTCACAAACTAAAGATGACACTTGTGAAGGAATAACTCCTGGGTTTAGCTGGTTCAGAGGCCTTTGGTTTGGTAGCAGGAAGATCAGTTTTGAATCCCAGCATTCCCCTCGTATATTTGTGGGAGAGATTTACATATTAACTGTGGGTGTTGCCTGCAGCCCATGACCCTGTTACAATTGGCTTGAGCTTGAGTTATGAACGCTTCTAAAATGCAAGTCCCTGCGGCATGAATGTGCTGTCCATTCCCGATGTCACCTTGAGGTGAGATTGCTGCAGCTCCAAGGAAGCCTCTCCAGTGTGGGTGACAGGCCATTCATAGCACTGCATGACTGGAGAGCTGTTCTGGTCGTCCTTTATGCACCAAGGACAAGCTGGTAGACTAAGGCTCCTTCAGGCTTGTATTGCAATGATTTAATTTTCAGTTTTAGAGACTGAAGTGTTAAAAGATTTGAAAAACAGAGCCATGCGAAGACTCTCCCTGATGATCCACTGCCTCTTGTGCTCTTCCACTCTGCATTCCTTATACATAGCATTTTATTCCCTTCTTCCAAATCAATTGCTGAAATTTCTTCTTGATTCTGGAGATACCCAGTCACTGATCCTTGATTGCCTACAACACTGGGTAGCAGTGGAGCAGCTACTTATTCATACTGGTGTGGCTGAGACCCATCGGGTCTCTCTGAGAGATCAGCCACTTAGTGTTGGCTGTGTCATTTCACCCAGACACAGGTATGCTGCTGGGTCTGGATGCTCCTCTTTCCAAGAAAAATGGTTTCTTGCCTTCACGCAGTTGCCATATATGCATTCTCCAGGTGTACGTCTTGCTCCTTTTGCCCGAGCGTTAGTTAAACAAAAGTTAGTTCCTCTGGAATACAGAGATACTTATAGCAAAGGTAACTAGTTGCTAAATGTTCTTTATGTCAGTTGATCCAGAGAGATCACCTTTCCTACTCAAACCTATTTCCCCAGTTTATGCCCTTCCCTGAGCTCCCCAGACCTTCCTGCACTGTGTCTCAGCGTGCACTTTCTGTCATTGTCACCATGTTACACGTGGCTGATCAGCTGAATACGTCGCAGTGGGTAAGAGCATCCCAAATCAGGTGTTTGATAACAGCTGTGGGTTATTTGGTTGCCAGCTGAACCAATGCACAGGAAATGCTCATTGATAGCATTTCATTATGGTTTTCCTAATTTATTAGAGGCACAAAGAGAAAAGCGCAGTGTTCCTTGGAGGGCTGTAGAAACAGGTTGGCACACGGCATGAGACTGTATTAGAAGTACATTGCTTGGGAAGTGATAAAGTATAAAGGGATAATTCAATGTAGAGACAAAAGAGAATTTGATGTCTCAGAAGAAAACAAAATAGGTCAGTATCACAATGAATCTGAAATGTGAGAATGTTGAAAAGACCTTAAATTATATGACTTTATTGATTTCTTGTAATCAACCAAGCTTCACTGAGTGTAGAGTACAAAATACCAGTATGGATTTTGGTGTGGGTTTTTTGGCTTTTTTTTTTTTTATTGCAGTGACACAGAAGGAATAGATAGTGTGTGGTTTTTCAGAGAATCTAATTCCAGGCTGGTTACTATGGAGTACCTATTAGCAATAACACGGTGGTAATACTTTGCTAAAATAGTTGGGCTGGGGATTGTACTGCTGACCAGTCTGTCTCTACTGATAGAAAAAAATGAAAAGACCATTATCTAACTGCCCACAAACCATGCCTCAGCCAGAGATAACCCATTGTGCTCTAAATCACAAAGACATGGGAGAATGAAAGATCAGAAAATGAACAAAACATTACCAAGAAGTTGGTGGTCAGTTACAGGAATGAATTTTTCACCCCTTTGGAGGGCCAGTTTAACATGTAATGGGAAAAGAAGGATTTCTTCTCAACAGAACGGAAGGGTTCAAGTTATTAATCAGTTTTCAGGTTGTACAGCCACAACAAAACCAAAGGTATTATAAAGAATTTTGATCAAGGTAAATGATGTTGACTCATTAAGTGAAAGTGTAGTCTTTGATATTAACTTTCCTCAAAAATACAGAAAATTCTGTAAACAGGTACAGTGACTTGCTTTAATTCTCCACAGAAAACCATAAAGATATACGGCAGTGAGGTAATTTTAGACAGAGAATTATCCTTTTCTCTACTGGAAGATTTATACAAATGACAGTTACTCTGTAAAGATAGCACTGTATTTGCTTATTGGTGACTGAGCAACAGAAGAATCAATGTGATAGTGTGGTTGTGACTGTGGGTCATCCTCTACTGTACACGATACGTGCATGTAGTAGAAGGAAACACAACCTCTGGTTAACGTTTGCTTGTGATTTTCCTTTAGAACCTGTTTTTCCCTCCCATTCATGCCACTGTTAGATAACAGGGTACCAAATATGTGAGCTGTTTTCCAGTGCAGCCCAGCAGCCTTCCCGCATTTTACTTTATTCTCTTTTCTCTCTTAATTTGTCAACTTCAAACCCTGGTTAAATATCACAGATATTAAAGGCCAAATGGCAAACCAGCTTTTACCTGCATATTTTGCATCACAGCATGAGTTACCGTTTAAGGGTGCCAGGACCCTTTTGAAAGGTGGAGTATGTAATTACGTCAAATGTTTGGGATTATTCAATCAGTTTGATATTCATATGTGCATTTGGGGATTTCTCTGCTCGTACCACAAGTAGGAAAATGGGCTATATAATCTACTTCCAACAAATGTCTTTTTAGAGGCTCTTGTGTGGGAAATCCTTTTAATGGATCTGGCAGTTCCTGTTCCACTGGCCACTTGTGCTGTATTTTTACTGTCTTACTGTAGAGTATGAAAGGGAATAGATTATAAAGACAATTTGGGTCTGTTAAGAATCCTGAGGGAATCTATTATTTGGAGATATACTTTATTGTTACAGAATTAAAAGTGATTCCTTTTACCCAGATAACTACTGAGTGATTTATGATTAATTACATTAAAATATATCCTTGCTATTTTCAGACTTTAGCCAGCTGTTATACAGTTTTATTTCTGATGATTGCTGAGAGTGTTCATTTTTAGCTGGGGGCACGGGATGACTTTTTGGATGAAATGTGTGATTCCTGAAAAAGAAGAAAGACACAAAATACTAGAAATTATGTATTAAGCTTTGCAAACTGCTTTGTAACACAGCTTGCACTTTTCCTCTGCCCTGCAGGTGTTCCCTTTCAAACTCTAAATTTTATGAGATTTTTTGTGATTTTTAGATAACTCTTTAAATAACACTACTGCATGAAGGACCAGGTGGATCTGTGGAGTCATTTAGAAAATAGATGCAAGGGAGGTTTTATTCCTGTATTTATCAAATAAGTAGTAATCATGAGATCATGGCAGCCAGTCCACCTGGGTTTAATCTCAGATCCACGAACTGTTTAATAGGCTGAGTGGTAAAACCCTAAATTAGCTCTTTTGGTAGAACAGCCTGTTGGAAGAGAAGAGGATTGGGTTGACTTGAGGAGTCTTCTTCTAAGGGCTTTTGCCCCTCCTTCTTTACTTGTAAGCCTCCTTGAAAGAAAGTTTGCATGTGCGTCTCGTTTGTATTGGTTCAGTGCCTTGTCACATGAACATAAAAGAAAGCCTTTCGATAAATACTGATTGCTGCTGGTGCTAGCATGGTATCAGCCCACAAAGTGTGACAGGAACCAGCACAGAAGATCGAAGCGTAAACTCTTCCTTTTTTCTGATGCTAGTAATAAACCCTCAGCTGGTAGTGTAATCTTTCATGCCAACCCAAAGGGGCTGAAAACATATTTCACATTTTCCTTCTAAAAATTCCCTAATTTCCATCTGAAACCTTTTCCTAATCCTTTGTGAGTTGCACTCGCAGTGCCAAATTGAAAATAATGGTGACAACTTCAAATTTTTAACAAAAAGTTAATGAAGGCAAAGGCCCTGTGTGTCCAACTTGTGTCTGAGTGACAAACCAGGTGACCTGCAGGGGGGATCCTGTCTGTCTTTTTGGGCTTATGTCAAGTATTTGTGCAGTTGCTTTGGGGCAAGAACAAAAGCAATGAATTCTGAATTAAAGTATATGAGTAGTCTGAATAAGTGAGTCCAAATCCATCCTCTCCTTAAATAACATATTTTCTGTGTAAGTAAGCCCTACTGGAATAGGACCTGCATCCTTGGAGATGAAGCAAGCGCTTTCAAGGAGACATTACTCTACCACTCACACCATACTTTGCAGTGATGTGGCACAGAAATTGCTTCCTCCATTTTGTTTCTGTAGCTTGTAGGAACCACAATTTACTTGTTGTTTTGGAATTTGGTGGTGGGGAAGAGGCGGATGCTCTTCTCTGCTGCTATACGTGCAGCATTGTTTGCATTTCCACTGTCATCTGGTCAGTTCCAGGTTTCTTTTGTTGATTACATAAAATGAGGTCAGTGGCTTCGCAACAAAGTGTTGTCATATATAATTAGTCCTGTATTTTTCTGAATTTTAGAGAGATAATTGCCTTTCCAGGACTTAAGTGGAAACAGATAGATCTGTCTCTTAGGTCCGTCATGATTTCAGTGTAAACATGCACATGTTGCAGAACATAATACCGATTGAAAGTAAGCAAGATCTGTGCTGTGACCTGGGATGAGAAGCCTGGTGGGAGAGTGTTTCTGGCACAGTGGTTTCAGTACAATGACTTTTACAGTACTCATTGGTCACAGCTGGCACAGGAGCTTTTGTGAGACAGTTTTGGTAATACCTAGAACCCTTCAGAGCAGTGTCAAACCTGTTCTAACTTATGTTGGTGGGATGACTTGGCACACAAGGTCTACAGAGCAAAATGGTTGCCAAAAAATCTGGTACCTTCAAATATGCCTCTCTACTGAGAGGAGCTGTGTGCTTCTGGGATCCAGCCAAAAAAAACTGGGGCTAAGGACATCAAATCAGTGCAAGGTTTTTCACCACACCCCTTGAATGGCTAAGGGGAATAAAGAGAGTTAATATTGCTATTTTTGTTGGCTAAGCCTCAGAAACAGAGAATTTAAATGAAATTAATACTAACTTTTAAGCATCACCCAATCCCTTTGGATTTCAGAAGAATGCTTGTCTCTCTCCTACGCTTTTCTCTGGTGTGGGGCTTTCCTTCTGGTAAGTGAATAGCTACAGCAGAAATTTAGTTGGGATATTTAGCATATTAAGCAGATATAGTCATCCTCTTGAGAAGTTAAAATAATTTCATTTGTCCTTAAGAACTAAAATAATAATAAATGTCTGATCCTGAAATCTTGGCTTATACAAGTAGTTGTAGTTTACATAAGCAAACCTACTGATTTTAAGGATTTACTTGAGAAAGGATTGCTCCTGTGAATGAACTCTGCCAGCGTCAAGCCTTTGAAGACTACATGCTACTGGCACAGCAGATGTGAGATATTTTAGTCTGGCCAAAGACCCAAGAGGGTGACAAATGCTATTCAGAAAATAAAGGATTTCTTTGAGACTCGTGCAATTTTTTGTTTTCTCCACTCCTAAATTGTCTCAACAGAGAAAATCTTTTACCTTGGTCTCCATTAATGACTCCAAGACAGCTATAAACTCTCCAGCGTGGCTGCAGGGGCTCTGTACCACAAGCAGGAACATCAGCAGATGTCCTGCTCAGATCTTCCCTGGCTATTTCTTATTCCTCCAGCCAACATTTCTTTATTTTCCCCTGAAGGCCTCTGTTCATTTTGGGAGCTGGCTTCTGCCTCTGATAGCTGACATCACAGCATGGCTTGTCACCTTGAACACCAGTCTTTGCCTCAGATCCCATTTTATGTGTCTACATAATTTTCCACATCCTGCTGCCAGGATATTTGCTGACAAAAGTTGCTCAGTAGTTAATGGCAACGTATTGTTAAGTTGTTCAGCTCTGTAGAAAAATTTACTCTTCCAGTGCATTTTCTTTAATGAATTTTAGCGGTTTTAGAACTTAACCAAAGCTGGAATAAAATCTAAGGCCCCATGCATCAGCCAAGTCTCCAATATCAGCATTATAAGATTCAAGACTCTTCGGTATGATTGGATGAAGATGCGATAATGGTCATTTATTTGACATCATCTGAAACAGGTGGACCTAAAAAGGACACCTATTCTAAAATAAATGCTATCTTGCAGTGAAATCACTTGTGCTCCTAGACCTCCCCTGATACCAATACACCGGAGACTCACCTTGCTGAAGGAGTCTTTATGTATCTGAATGCCTAAAATGAGATATGATTTGGGTATGTAACCTTTACATACATATTACAAGGATGATGTCCTTGTAATGAAGGGAGTGAATTGCACAGGGGAAGAAGGGAATCACATCAATCTGGCATTAGTCTCTGCATTTCATAGGTAGAAATCCAGGGCTTTCACCTCTATACACTGGTGGTAGCTTTTTTTTCTGGGGGTTCATGCAATAGTGTAAGGATTTAATGTTTGAATTCAAATTATAACAGAGAAGTTTGTTTTAATGTCTACAGGATGATGTGCCTTGTGTTTATCTGCCTCTCGACTGAGCCCCCAAAAGATGTAAGCCTGTTACAGACACCATTATGCAGGCTTGCCCTATTGCAGGGTAGTAAGTCATGCTTACTTGTCTGTGATGCTAATGGTGTGCTTGGGATGGCCACTGCTGAGTTTGGCAGCACCATCCAGGATATCTCATGGTTTCTTGGAATAAGTAAAAGCAAAATAATTGTGCAAAACTGGAGGTACCTAGGAAAAATAATTTTGATCAGACAAACCTGATTGGTGAAGCAAGTATTCAAAAAGTTCCTCCTTTGTCCTCTGGGATAGGATGTTTTATGAGAGCTACTGGAGAACAGGTGGCTTAAAGATTCAAGAAGTCAAACGAAATGATTGTTAGGAGACTTATTTATTTAGTAGCATACAGTAACAGGACAGAATTACAAAAGTGAGTGCCTATATAAATGTGTATAAAGTCATTCATATTTAGACTTTTCACATTAGTGCCCCGACTCTTGTGTTGCTCAGCATTGCTCACCTTGAGCAACCACAGACCCCTGTTAAGGATTGAGTTGTCACTACTGGAAAATCAGTCCACCAACTCCTAAATTGCTGACCTTGACTCTGGTGTTGTTATTGACTACTTAGAAAACAAGTAATAAACTCTCCCTTCTGAGGTGACCTGCCATGCAAACTGATGAGCTCCTCCTCAAGGCCCAAAGGGTGCAAATTGATATGAAGATGCAATATAGCAGTTCAAACAAATGTGAGGTCAACTTTATGCCCTAAGTCAATAAGGTTTCATTTGCTGGCTGACATGGGTCTTACAACCACTCTGAGATCACCCAGTAACACTCCTTGTTTCATTTATGTGGGAATAAAGCAAAAAAATATTCATTCTATCCCTGTTGTGTCTAGTTATAATGATGGCGAATGTCTCCAGCTGACCAAGGTGTCCTCATTAATGATTGTTCTATATTTAGCCCTTGCAGAGACCATGTGCCCCCAGTTTAATCAAAGACCTGGTAGCCATGGTAACGACACAGAGCATCTGGATGTATACGATTTGCCAAACTGTAATAAAGTGCAAGATGAAAAGAACACACAACAGCATTAGGTGAATTAATGCATTGCTCTTTTCTACTACAGATTTTGAATTGTTTAGAAGAGCTCCCTAGCCATAAATGCTAGATTGTTTTTGCAGAAAAAGAGCACTATTAACACAGGTGACAATTACTAATATCTTTTTTTTGTTTGTTTTGTTTCTTAATTCCATTTTGCAGGTGTATCAGCATTCATATACGGCATATTATGTCCTCAGCAAAATACCTCATGGGTAAGCAATTTTTCAATGTCTTAATTTTAAAGCTCAACCGTTAAGAATTCTGCAGAATAACATGTATTGTGACAAATGGTTTCAGCTGCAGCATCCAGTGAGCTGTGTGTTGTACAAAAGATGACATAGTCTGGAAACAGAAGTATTCAGCTTCCCTGGAGAGTCAGACGACATGAATTTCATATTCCAGTTTTCAAGTTTTTGGCTAGAATACATATGGGTTGGCGTCTGGCTGAGAGCTGTGGTTGGCCACTCACCAGAGCACTGTCAGAGTATCTATCCAGGGGTGTTTAGTTCCTTAAATGGGGTCAGAAATGAGGCATTGCCCTTCAGTTTTGGATCTCTTGGCAGGTTCCCTTGATACAAGTGCTCTCTCTAGCATCCCAGACCAGTAGTCTGTTCCCAGGGTCCTGATGCTGCTTAGTCACATGCACTCACAATTATATTGAAGCTACAGGCCTTCGGGTTTATAATTTATGTTTTCAGAGTGTGAGGTAAGTGCAGACAACAAGAATGCCAGACAGGTTTTACACAGCATTTCTAAACTTAATGAAAGCATATTGCTTTACCTGAAGCACGTAGCGTGAAAGATTATGTATCATTATAAGTAATAAACTTCCATCACACAATGCCTCTTCATTTAGGTCCCCTCGTCCCTGGAAGTTCTGAAGTAGGCTTTGTGTTTAACGTAGGCATCGATTAGCTAGAGAGGATCCTTTAGCTTTGATTATTCTCAGATTTTTAAATCCCCCTTCTCAGATTTGTCTTTCTGATGCTGCAGGTAACCTTCGGCTCCAACTCCATCACACTATAGCTCACCTCGCCTGTGTTGTTTCTCCAGAGTTTAGCCCTTAGTCTCTGCCTGCTTTTCCTTTAAAAGATATATTTTTACATATACTTTAAGGACTGGTCCAACTGCTCAGGAATGGGACACCACCATACCAACAAGACACATGTAGGCATATGATGATACGTGGTGTTTCAGAGTGGCATTTCCATAGCACCAATGGAAATGCATACCTTGAAGAGCAAAATTCCTCAAATTTCCTCAAATCATTGTCAGTAAATACAAAGCTAAAAACCAGGAAGCTGATGCCCGGTTATGTGTTTAAGTGTCATCTTGGTGACAGCTGCACGGGAATGGTAAAAAGGGGCAATATAGTTGTGCTCTGCCACTCTGCCATTTCTGTAGAACATTGCACATGACTCTGGTCATAAACCATGTATTTTCGGTACTCGTTATTCTTCTTCACTAGCTTTTCATTTCTATACATTATGGCAAAACAAGTAGTAGATGCAAAACCTACAGAGTTTAAACAAATCTGCGTGATTTATACACGGGGAGATCACAGGATCACCATCACCAGTCAGGTTAGAAAGGATCTCATGAGGTCCAACCTCTTAGCAGGCTGAGCAATCTCAAAGCAGGTTGCTCAGAGCTTCATCCCATTTGGTTTTGAAAACCTGCAGGGATGGGGACTGCGCAACCTCACTAAACAACCTGCCCCTTCACCTGACTGTCCTCATGGGAAGAAATTTTCTTATATCCAGTCTGAACCTTTCCTTTCAGTTTATATCCACTCTCTCCTACCCATCCCACCATATTAAATGGATAAGTGTTGCTCTGTCTTAGGAAAACACTGGTGCAGGTCCTAGAGTCCTGTTGATTTCTGCGCCTCTAGGACGAATGCCTACCCCTGAGAGAAGGCAGGATCCTGGCCATGCCCCTGTGCTCACTGTTTCCTCCTGCTTTTTGTAGCAGCTCCCACTATGCCTGTGTGTGGTAGCAGCCTTTCCACTGGCCAGTCCTCAGGGAACCTCACTGTCTTACACAGCAATGATATTTTAATGGCAAAAGTCCTAGAAGTCAGACGTTGCTACACCTAAATTTTTGAATCCCATGCCCTTTTTCTGATCCAGTTTCTTTGGTGCAGTAACCAGTGGGTTTAACAATAGAGAAGTACAGATTCAATGGCAAGATATAAACACATCTCTCAGAATTTTTTCCCCCTAAAAGTACTAGTTACATACAGGTGTTCCTCAAGGATTTGTCTCAGCAGCCTTGCGCACACATTAAAAAAACCCAAACCACTAAATAAAAAAATCTGAAATAACTTACTTTGGCTTCTACCTAGAAACAATTCTTTGTACAAAAAAAAATATGTACTAGAGATATACATGTTTTAAAATCTGTGAGCCCTAGAGCTTGTGAAGCCTGCTTCCCTACAGCTTCTATCTTTTGATTGACTCACGACAAAAAATCATAAGCTGGAGGTTAAGTTGTTCCCATGTGCAGTTGGAATATGGGAATTAGAACAATTCTCACCATCATCCATGTCCAAACTCTGGTGTCCAGGGTGACACATTCCAGACTTCTTCAGTCTCCTTCCTTCCTTACATCAATCTGGTCTTCATTTTTGCTTTGCTTTTCTTTTCTTCCCCTCCCTCTGTACGGAACTTACTGTACTTACTTAATTTTTGAAAACTCCATCTTTCTGGCATTGTATCTGAAATTAGCTTCTGGGCTGAAAAGGTGTTGAACAACAGGATGAACGCACAGCATGAGCATATAAGCTTTGTATCTGCAGTAAACCTGTCTAAGAGCAAAAACATTTGACTGACAACACAGTTCTATTACAGACCAAAAAAAAAAAAGGTGGAAAAATAGAGGTATCATGCATAGTATGCATCAGAAATGCTCAAAAATTAACAACAGAGGAGTCCAGGCATTTTTCTGCTACTGCATGACCTTTCCTTGTCTGTGAAAATCAGCTTCTTGTTTCCGCCAGCTTCAACAATATTACACGCTCAGCTGTGTTTCAACTTGGTCCCTGTGTTTTGTTGAGTAGCAGTTCAGGAAGTTGGAGGGGCGGTTTCAGAGGAGAAGTATCCAGTATAAGGGGAAGATTTGGAAAGTGAGAGGGTGCCAGAAGGCAGGCAAGTCTGTCAAGCATTGGTGTCCCCACAGCACGATATAGTGATGGATGAAGCAACTACTGGCAGGAGGAGGGCTGGAAGGTATGTGGTTTAGACTATAGGTATGTATATGGGCATTGCAAACCATATGTAACAATTGCATTGATCTTTCAGGTGATCATAGTGCATGTGAATGGTGGAAAGAGTGGTGCATTGCCATTTCCCTGGAACATGGGCATTTATCATTCCTATGGAGTTCTGTGTGTATTTTAGGGTGGTACATGAGAGGAGAGGCCATATGTAGCAGGTGAACATGATGTAACAGGTGATAAAATACATAGACTGAAAGTTGAGCCTCTGTTGGATGAAGGGGTAAAAAACTCTTCATGTGAATATTGCTCTGGTGGGTGTGTGTGGATGATGATTGTTGAGGGCAGGACCACAAGGTTCAGGTCAGTTTGACATTCTTTGGTGATGACAAAACTTGCAACCCACAGGCAGCATCCTTGCCCTCCATCTGATGACAATATGAGTGACAAAAGCCTTTGGCAGTGAGCAACAACCCATTTCTACAAACTGTTTTGATACATTAGTCCTCTTCTGCAAGTAGACACCAGCTTTACATCCCATTGGTGTGTGCCAGTGGTGCCTGGGCATACCTCCAAACCAGCAGCTGAGGCAGTGGCTGATGGTGAACAAACTCACTCTGCTCCGCAATATCCCTCCTGCTCATAAACACTCACTCCTGGAGACAGGCTGTGACACCCCCTTCTCTACCCTCTTCCTCATCCTCAGCTATGACCTGTGTCATCAGGAAGGCCAGACAGTTCAGGGTTTGTACCCACTCATGCCCTTGCTGCACCCCTGCTGAGGCTAACTAATAAGGAAGCCAATTAATCTAATCTGTGGCATCACTTTTTAAATAACGTGGCATTAATCTGCCAGCATAAATTGCTTTTTAAAGGGAAATTTCTAGTTATTTTTGCAGTGTTCTGCAGACTGTCCAGATTCAGGCTGTCTCTGAAGTCAAAAGGGGGTCATACCACCTTTTTTCAGATTTCATTCTGAGCTCTCCGTAAGTTTGACAAGCCAATTTGGGCACATCCTTAGCACATAAGCTAACAAATGCTTATTAACATTAACAAACACCCTTATACAGGGTGCAGGACTGCAACATTTTTCCATGAGAGCTCTTGTGGAAGTAAACTCCCCACATAAGGAGGAGTAACACAATTTGACTCTCTATAGGATAACTAATATATGCTAATGACTTAGACTCAAAGGATGTTATTTAAAAATGAAAATAAGCCCAAGGTAGAAGAAAGAGTAAATATCCCTGCAGGGTCCCTGCACAGATTTAATTTCTCCTTTTTTTTGTTATTTCAGCCTTCTCACAGCCTCTTAGTAAACTCAGGGTAGAAACCCCTACCGTTTTTGCCAGATTTGTCTTCTGTTTTCAATGGCCCGTGGTTTACAGTTTTCACAGGAGGAGCCAGCTAAGATCCACAGTTCTCATTTTCCTGGGCTGAGGTGCGTAGGGAGGTTATGTTCAGTTCAGCTTTCCATCACCCATTTTTCTCCCGCTCTTCACCCAAAAATGAGATGCTGGTGCTGGGTGCCCTCTAGTGGAACAAGCTCCTGCGCTTGCTGCTCATGGTCCCTGGTACGAACACTTCCATCGCGTCCCATCTGCTTTCCTCTGAATGGTGCTCCTTTTCAGATATATCTGCTGATAACTGCTTACATCTGTCTGCATTATAAATATTTTTGCAAAGCTCCTGTCGTAACCCCACACTTGCACATGCTGCATTGTAATTGCCAGCTAGTTTTAATTTATAGGTACTGTGATAGCATCTGCAGGTCTAGATGTGGAACAGGAAGATCTCATGCAAGGTGCTGGGAAAAAGTGGAACATAAATACTTTATACAGTTATTTCCTAATATTATTTTTACTAACTTTGGAAAATAAAAAATTAGCAATACAATGTAGGCAACAAGCTACTTATGAGACCCATCCACTGAAAATTGTTTTATTCTTTTGTGGGTTTTGATAAAGTTCCTCCTACTGAGTCCAATATGGATGATCCTAGTCACTCACATCCTTCACTGAAATAAAGGAAAAAGCTTAGTTTGTTCAGGGTTTTCATGGACAGGCCCTGACTGAGCAGGGTGTTCCCCTAATCTTGTTGCAGGATTTCCTTTGCCAGTGTTAAGGTCATTTCACACCAGTGCGTGCTGCTGGACCACTGGTTTGATCTGGCACTGCAGGTCCTAAGCAAGAGCTAATTTTGGATTGATATCCAAGGGGGTACCTCTGCCTTTAACCTTTTCCTGTGTCCAGCAGAAATGTTACACTTTTTTTTCTGTTCTGAGTTGTGTTTGCATTCCCCAAAATAAAGCCCAGCATAAAACATCCATTTCCTCAGACCTCCTAGTGCTCATCCAGTTCTGCGTGAACCCTTTCCCTCTGAGCACAGCTAAGTGCAGAGATTAGTGCTGCTGACCCCCTCAGATGAACTCTCAGCATGGTGTTAGGACATCCAGCTGGGGCATGTCAACAGGAGCTTCCAAATATGTTTATAGGGACCAGTGAGAAAATCAGCAGTTATTCCCACTCCTCATTGATTTTGTGTATGGGAAGGAGGGAATTGTATACAGTTACTCCCATGCAGAATCCATACTTTTCCCCAAACTTGTACATTGTAGTCAGCAGAGCGTGGTAAGGAGATCACAGGAACAATCACGGAGCTGAGTTCAGCTCTTCCAACCTACACTGCCAAGTATTTGTAAAATACCATATGCATCCTACACACTCAGCTTCCAGTAACTTCAAGAGAAGTCCCATGAGTTGAATGACTGCAAAATATGCATTGGAGTGATAACAGGAGGAGGAACTGAGCCCGTTCTTCACTGTGAGTAAATTTTCAAAGTGATGTCTATAGATCTCTCTGCAGAGCTCTCATTAATGTTCCTGTCTCCTTCTTTTATACAAGCTACTGACAGAAAAGAGGTTAATTATAGCAAACTTAATCAGATTTCTGCATACCCTATTGTTTAATATCTTGAAAGAAAACAAGGCTTTCCTTGAATAAGCTTCAATTTCCACGTTCACAGTAAAAGGTAAATGTGTTTCATTATTTAAAGTCATGGTTAAAAAAACTTCAGGGAGCTGGCTCTGCTGCAGACATCCGTACATTCGACCAAGACTGTTCTATTTTATTTTGTTCTGGCCTTTTATGCCCCTTCTCAGTAGCATTAAAGAAACTTCCTGTGCCTCAGTGTCCCCATCTGCAAAGCAAGGAGAGAAATACTGCTTATTTGACAGAGGTGGTGTGATAATTATTGTAGAGAGTGCTGCACGATTTCACTCCTTAACATTTATAAACTTGTACTAGAGCCCACATTTTATTTTCAGAGGAAAAAGTACTGTAATCAATAGTCTGTTTTCAGCTAATTATATATTACTTAGGGGAGCTGAATATTTTCCCCTAACAATGATATGTGGAGGTTGAAATAAACCCTTATAAAAAGGTATGTAAAATCAAATAACCATGTGAAATTTGTTAAATAAGTAGATAAATGTATTCTGCAGTTCATGGAGAATCTGCTATTGCCACTTCTCCTCTCTCCTCCCTCTTTATCAATTATCATTCCATAGTTTTTATCATCTTTTTAAATTGTTTATATAGTTAATTAAGGCACCTGTGCTGCACAGTGTGGTGGCTTTTATGCCAGACTATAAATAACAACATCCTTGTGATGTAATATGCTTTTTCAGTTGTATCTTGACAATAGAAGACTGGCCTTTGGAATAGTTAAACTTGATAGCTTGACTGCGGAGCTGGACCTTAAATCCTCTGAAGTGGATAGGAATCTTTTGGTTGATTTTACTGGCATTTGGGTGAAGCCCTGATGGAGCTGTTTGGCTTCTTGCTTTTTATAATCAACTGAATTAAACACTCTGTAAATCACTGGAACAGTGGTTAAATCACATACCAGCTTATTGCTTGCGAATACATTTTGTACCTCTTTAATAAAATGCTGGCTCTTTCTTTTTAAGCAAAGCCGTTATTTGAGCATCACTCAGTTCCAAGCAGCAGCAGGTTGAAAGCAGCTCAGCCTCGGAAGGCAGCTCAGGCAGGACCCTTGGCTGTGCTGGTGGGAGGAAATCCACTTCAGCAGCTCAACACCATATCATTTCCCCAGGGGATTTGCCATTTGCTCGCCCATGTTGGTCACTGCATAGCATTTTCAATGTGAAATGTTCCCTTCCTGTGTAGGCAAAGCCATTCTTACCATATGCTTCTCTCTTCCAGAGTCAGTTGTGATGTGGGTGGACACCTTAGAAACCATGTATAGTGATAATAATAACGAATAGTCCCCTGATGGGAGGATTTGATGTTAAGAATTAGAGTAATGATTGCTGAGAGAAAAAAAAATATATATATCTTGGGTAATTAATAGTTAGATACAGATGTTAGCAATTTAGTAGAGAAAAGCCCAGCAACCAACATCCTTGTGTTACAGAAAAGGTTAATAGCTTATGGCTCATCCGGAAAAAAAAAAAAAAAAAAAAAAAAGAAGGGTTTGAAACAAGATCTCCCATAGTGTTTGCCTGAGACAGCACCCTCTGAAATGGACACAGGGCTCCTATTCAATTCTATTCTTGAATAAAATGTGTTGCATTGGTGAGAAGCTTATCTGGATTTGGAAATGTTCGTGTGCAAATGAACCTACTCCAGTCCCCAGGCTGTGGTCACCTTCCAAACAATAGACACTGCCGCAGGGTACGTGCACAACGCTGACCACAGCCAAAACTTGGCACAGTGACATGGGTTTTCTTCCTTATTTATACTCAGCAAGGTTGAGTTAGTACATAGAGGTTTGACAGAAAGGGAAATAATTGTGGATGAAAGAGAATGTATAGAGTGATGGTACGTAGCACCGAACAGGCAACAGGCAAACTGCTGTTTACATGCATCACCTTCCCAGCACTAAAATTGTTCTGTAGATGGATTTTCATAGTGGAGATTGGGATTTTTTGTTTGTATTTTTGTCCTAATGTTTGAGGTTCTGGGGGATTTCCAACCGAAATAGGAGTAAGAAACATGCATTGCTCCAGGGGACCATTTTTGCTCTGCAGTTGTCAGGCTGTGGAGACAACCTGCAGCCTGGACCTTCGTTATTTGTTGCTGTGGTTGGGTGATAAACTCTTTCAGTCTACTTAAACTCTCAGCGCATTTTTGTTTGATTACACAGCACAAACAATGTGCACTGTATGTTACAAAACAAGGACTCATTTTTTTGTAGGCACCTGGAAAAGCCAGTTTTGAGGACCCAAGCTTGCAATATCATGGCCATTTCCTCAGTGTCGTGGGGTTTAATGGGGCTTGGGGTCAGATTATATAGTGAGGGCTATAGAGGAACCTGTGACTAGTGACCGAGGAATATATAGCGTTCTGTGCCATAGCACTTATGTGCCTCAGCAGTGTCCCAGGGTTCCCTTTCTTCCTTGCTCCCTGGGCCTGACTTCACAGGCAGGCAGTAACCAAATTTAATAGGCTGACAATCTCTTGTTATCCCAAAATAGGGCTCTTGCCCCCTTTGGGAGCTCAGAACATATGGAGAAGAAGGGAATGGGGAAATTTAGGAAATGCAAGAAAGGACCTTTGAGTGGAGAAAGGATGCTACAGCCAGGGCTTTCCTTGATACAATAGTCACTGAAAAAGTGTCTTTATGGCAAAAGTGGTATAATCCCAGGCTGATAGCCCAGACTGTGTCACATCAGCCCTGATGTCTCTTCACCCTATACCCTAACCCTCCATTTACTGAATGCTCCACTAGAAATTTGAGGAGGTAAGACAGGAATAGAAAAGATTGCTTTCCCATGTCACACATGGGAAGTAGATAGAGGAATGAAAGGACCTTCCATATGCAGAGTTGTGAAGGCAAAAGTTACACTCCATTTCAAATGCGAGCTTTTCCTTTTGCATGTGTACTTGGGGTTTATATGTCTCTGTTACAGGGCAGACTGTAGGGCTAGAGTAGTATGTTATTCCTTTAAATAAGGAGAATGTTTTACAACCCACTTTTAAACTGTATATGAAATCAGGCTAATTGTGGTATTGCTTAAAAGTCATGATATCACTGTTGATAAGAAATGGAAATTATGGCTCTACTAAGTGTATGCATTGTTTATTTTAACTGATGAGGACATGATCCATGTGGGGAAACACTGTTTAGAAGAGTATTGTGTTTCAGTATTCCTGAAAATATGCGCACAAACTTCCAAGATCTCCTTATCCTGTCGACATAAGAAGAAATAAGATTGTCTCAAAGACTCTTATTTGCCAAAAAGATACAGAGAATACTGAGTCATTCTGGTTTTGCCTGAAACCCGGTAACACAAACTGTTGGATTAGTTTAGAGCACAAGCCCAAGAATCAATCTCTTGCCCCAATTAAAAGTGTGAGCTGGAGTCCAGTGAAGTCATACTGTAACAAGGCCCTTCTGCTGGCTCCGGCAGTGAGGAGATCACAGCTGCATCTCATTTTATCCACTAATAACCCCTTATTGCTCTCTGCAGGCATCACATCATGGTGCTATATTTTTATTAGGGTTTGGAAGTCAGACAAGGTCAGCTGGATGGAAAATGTTAAGGTTTCATCACAAACACACTTTCCTGGAGACTGGCAGAGTTGCTCTGAAGAACCACATACTTTCATCCTGGGCTCATTATTGCTGAGATCTTCCCAGTTCATTCTTAAATATCTCAGTGTTACTTACTGGGTTATTTCTCTTCAACCTGTTTTTTTTTGTCTGTATTTTGGATAGCTGATCTTTAGATAGCTGTAATTCTGACTAGCCTTCTTGGTAACATTCAAGTATTTAGATTTTCTTTTTTTCCACACCTCTGTTGCATATAAATAGATGTGAAATCCTGATAAATCCAGTGCCTTACCTCATGCTTCTGAGATCAAAGCTGGCTGAGAAACCTCTACAGAGTAAGCAAAAATTACATGAGTAAGAGAAAATTACTTTTAAGTGGTTGTGTTTATCACCTGAATTCTATCACCTCTCATTGTCTCTGTAGGGGACAAAATATGACTTCAGGAACAAAAGTTCTTGAAAAAAATGCAGCAAAAATTCACTCTGTCATCTATGATTTAGAGGGGTCATATGAGAAACATGATAATGTCATCATTTTAAAAATAATGCTACCGGTATATAAGGACCATTTCCACTGTTTGCTTAGTCAGGAAAACCTAGAGATTTTGATCAATGGCTTGCAGTCCTCCTGTCTGCATTCCTGTGACTCCTAGCCGTGTACCAGACTTGAATGCATTTTTAAATCAGTTTTCGTAGATGTTCACCAGAAAGGCAAGCCTGCGCCACCATTTTACATAATTCCCAATGGAAGTTGGTCACTCCTTTTCTGACAAGCGATTGATTTTAAAGTGGTATTAGTAGAGTGCAAGATTTTGCAGGCCCAGTACCAAATAAAATACTACATTGATGGATGCTTTAGAGCCACTGGCAGACCATAATCAAAAAGACCTCTCAGCTCATACTGCTGGCATGAATCTGACTGGATTGCCAAATTAGGGACAAATGTTTTAGATTCCCTTGCTTTTTCTCTTTTATGCTCTAAATCCGTAGAGTTCATTCATCTTGGACAAAATGGTTGGTGAGCTCTGTTGTTTTTAAGAACAGCTGAATGATCTGATGTGTATCTGTAGTTGAAATTAATGAGTTCAAATTGCTTTCATTACCTCCTTCTACTTTTGTTCACTGAAAAGTGCTGTAAGGGAAATAATGTGTGTATGTGCATTAAATGTTTAATAGCGGACAAGCTTAGATGAATGGAAGAGCCTTCCCCATCTATTTAAGCACTTTTATTAGAATTCCAGGAGGATTCTTTTAGTTGCATCTTCTGACAGTCTGATTTCTTGATTATCTGTTCTGGCAAGTCTTTGATTCCCATTTGTATTATATTTTATTCTGTCCCACTGCGAGTCTCTACATGGCTGTGTATCTCCTGGGAAGTAGGAGATAATGGCACCTGTCTCCTCTTCTCCTTGGTGAATACTGAAGTAAACAAGTCATTTAATTGTTTAAGAATGCATTTTTGCTTCTTAAGAAATGGCATTCCTTCTTCTTGGAAATCTTTCCCTCTTTCTCCAACTCCTTATCTGTGGTTCTTTGTACTTTTATGAAAACATATGTTTTACATGCTTTTATTTCTTTTTGCAAATTTTCTCAAGAGTGCTTTTTTTTCTCATCATGCTTCAAAACCTCTTAAATATTACAAAGTTTCCAGTTCTTTATAATCCTTCCAGATTTCTTCTCTCCATGGTGGTTTATATCTTTTTCTTCCCTTCTTTCTAAGGAAGAAGAAATCTGTCTAAGCTGCTGTCTGATTTTATGCTATTAGAAGTGGACATGAAGACACCGAGTTCTGGTGCTGAGACAGATAGTTTTGACAGATAGAGAGTTTTTTTATAGTTAACCACAAAAAAGGCTTAAAGTACTCTGCGCTGATGTGCTTAGCGCTGTTGTCTTTCAAAATATCCAGTGCTGGCTTGATGCAAATAACAAGAAGGGGTGTATTTGCCTTCCCCACAAGTTTTTTAAATGTCTTTATTTCTTCAACCTCTTTTCTTATACTACTGAAATATTAATATACTTTCTATATTTTCCAAAATCATGGCATAGTTAAGCAAGGGGGTTCAAAGTTTTTCTGAATAACTCGCTCCAGCTCATATACGTGGTTTTGGCTACTTGTTTAGAGGATAGATATGTCAGAGCAGCCTTTGGTGCAAACTGTTGCATTTTTGCTCACATTGGCAGCATGTGCAAAGAATTTCCAAACAAATCCTATTGTTCTGTATTTAAGATTAACATTAAAAGTTATTAAAACAGACCCTAGAAGAACAGCCTATACCATACCCCAGACTTTGACTGCTTTTTTCAGTTTCAGACTTTTTCAGTCAGGCACTGTAAAATCCTCTTATTGAAATATTCTTGAAGTAAAATGAGCCTCTCAATTACAGTGGAAAATTTCTATTGTTTTTTTAAGTTGCTTTTGAAGAACTTAATATAGAATAGTTTGTCATGTTTGTGCTCAGGGGGAGACTTGGTGCCATGAAGTCTCTGTGGGAAATTGGTCTTCTTTAGAATAGGAGAAAATGTCAGAGGAGAGAACACACAGATGTAAAAAAATTCAGCAAAACCACCACAATCTCTTCAAAGTAATTCCTCATTAATCACAGTATTTTTTAAGGTGAAAACCAGGCAACCTGATATGATATATTAGTTTGTTTTATTCTACATATATCTTCTGAGATAAATTACAAGCAAAAATGTTTTGGCAGACAGCATGCTAATTGCACTCAAGAATTTTCCTTATTTGGAAATTTTGAAGAGAGACTTTTGGGCAGAAATCTTCATCTAAATGAGGAAATTTCACAATTTACTACTTCCATAACGTTTTGTGAACATTGTGCTGAAATCATGCCCACATCTGGAGCAACTTAACAACCTAAGCTCCAGACAATGTCGTGTTAACATGGAAGAAATTATACAGCACCTGCTGCATCTTCTACCTGGCCTAAATCAACATTATTACTCCCTTCTTTCTTTGTCTTTAACATCAATTATTTTAAGAGATGAAAGAAATAACAGCAACTCTTTAATAAGGCCTTGCCATTTCTTTGGCTGGAAATGAAGATTTAAGTTCTTTTCTGTAAGGTGAAAACAGCGAAAAGAGTGAAAACAGCATGAGGATGCAGCAAAGCTAGTTTTTTTCATGCAAACCAATCACAGGAGATATACAGGCTGCCTTCAGAATAACCCATTTCCAAGCCAGCATCCTGCACAAATGAGCTCACAAGGGGAAGGCTCAGATCCAACCAAGGCCTAATTATGAGGGTCTGTGAGGAGCACAGGCTCTTTGAAGGGTCTGAGATGACCCATAATATTGATTGATTCAAGAAAAAGATACAGAATTGTAAGCAGGCCATTTTGGAGGAGAAGCAAGGGTGTAGCTATGGAGGACTATAGCTTATCAGCAATAGCATACTTCCAGAAGGAGTTGACCAGTGTGACATCCCAGTTATGCTACACTTGGAAAATGGACAAGTGCTCCTGGGATATCAGTGCTCATTTGGGCTGACTCCCTTAATGTATTTTTTACCAAGGAGGACTAAAGGTCCAGAATAGTATGAGGTAATCTGAAATGTGTTTGATAGGTGCTCTCCAAACATGTTTTTCAGTTTGAGGATCACAAAGAGCTTTCCTGGAGAGGGTTGTGGCCATCCCGCCTGGAGATGATGTGTTGTATACAATTCTTCCTTCTCCCTCTGTAGATGATATAATGGGTTTCTAATGGGGTTGCTTGGGGCTGCCAGGGAGTGTGTGTCCACACATGTTCCACTGCAGACCATGCACCCAACATAGCCTGTGGGAATTCAGTCTTTTGGTAGGGTTCACAAGTAGGTGAATTCCATTTTCATGCTACCTTCAGGCTTGCTGACAGCCTGGTCTCCCCTGGCCATTGCTATAAGCCCATCTCCAGCTCATTCCTACAGTTTCTCTGAAGCCTGCTAGATCAGGCCTGGCAAGGAGGGATGTATTCTCGATCCCCTTGTGTGTGACACTGAAGTTAACTGCAGGTGAGGGAATTAATGTCCCTACTCTAGGGAAGAGGATTTTCCTCAGAAGAGATGAGAAACAAGCCAAAATCTACTAAGAGGAAAATATCCACCTCTCAGGAGTGTTTGTGGGGGGGAAACTAGGATCTTAGACTGCTTTCACAGCCCATGATAGAAAAGAATAACTCATAATATGAGAATGGATGCCTGGTTACCCCATACCTTCAGGGGTCTACATCACAATCTGGACAGGCATACTGTCACCTACTGAATATAGAGGCAGTTTATGGTAACTAGGTTTGTAAATCAGGCGCCTCCAGACAATATGCAATTCCATCAGTCAGCCGTTCTATCCACATATTTATCAAAAGGTTTCAAGGCAAGCAAACAAGATTTTGTAACAAAAGAAATTTCCCAGCCATTCTGAACAACTTCAGAAAAAACTCAGGAGGTGCAATTCTATTTTTCCTCAGTCGTATCAGAGAAAGGGAAGATGACTTCACTTTTTCAGTCTGCAGCAGAGGTCTTTGCACTATCAGCTATCAAAGCTGGCTTATGCAGCATTTCTTTTTGCATTAGAGTTTTCCTCTTTGAAAAGATGATGCAGTGAGCAGAACTGACAGGACTTGTCTGGGCTATGATCTGAATTATTGGCTGTAATTGGTATGTCTGTCCCTTAGCTCCACCTGTGTTATCTGAAGCGTTACAGGTTTGAATTCTTACAATTGTATAATCTGTTTATTTCAGGATGATATTTCCCCCTCTATTTATAATATCTTGCTCCTCTTCTCACATGAGTAAAAAAACCCAAGAACTAGATAATTCATTTGACAAATAGTGAAGTACTTTTTTTTCTCTCATAAGAGACTTTGATTTGATTCACTAGTTTTTCTCTCTTCCTTCTGCGCTCAGAGGTTACTCTCTGTTGAGATAAACAAGATAGCTAACCATAGAGATTGAGTCTTAACAGGAATAGCTGACTTGGAACTTATGTAGCAAATGCATACAAGCTTGCAAAGATCCAGAATTTATATGGCTATTCTTCTTACTGGAATGGGAATTATGTGGCAGCTATTAGTAGGAGTTCAGTATGACAGTTACCTGTTCTCTTATCCGCATCTTACAAAAATGACTGTAAGCTACCCACAAAGACACCTTCTGGTAAAACACCATGAGAAGAAAAGATATAATTTTAACTCCACTGGCAGCAGTTGTGGATGACGCTTTGCCTATAGAGCCAGAAGCTACCTGGACACCATGCAGTACGCTCAGACTTGAAGGGTTAGTGCCTCAACAAACTGCTCTTGTCCCTCCACATTCTTAATGGATCCCGTCTGCATCAAACCTGTCATCCTGAGCACTTTAACGTTTAATTGGCTCCACGGACCTCTTTCCAGGGGTCTTGCAGACATTATGGATTCAGGTTTATAACCACTGATACATATCTTGCAGCAGGAGAGCAAAAGTTGCTGTTCCAACTGCAGGAGTTACGGAGAGGGGAAACAGTGGGCATCAGCATTCTCCTCTAGGGAGAATGCCCTAGATTCTCCCTAGAGGATTCTAGCCCTGATTCTAGCTGGCCTTTAGCAGAAGTTCACAGGAAAAGCTAGTTTTTTCACATTGGAAAGACTGCACAAAATCAATTTCTAAACATTCCTCTTCCTGCTGTCTGTGGACTTGCTACAGCAGCCCCAGTGCAGTGGGAATGTGCAGCCAAGGGAGATCTTGCCTGAAAGGGCAGAGCTGGAGCACAGCTGTGGTACAGCACCAGGTCACAAGCCAGGCAATAAAGAGAATTCAGTTAGTGTCTAATTATTGCATTCATTTTTGTTCTGTTTTGAAAATATGGTCTGGAAAACATTGCCTTTAATGAAGAAATAAACTCTGTACAAGAAGAGAAGGCCTTTTGCTTAAAGGCTGGGCAGGCTTTGGCTCTTTTCTCTGTTTTTGGATGATGTTGGCCTCAAATTACCTTGTTATCCCCATCTGTTGGCCAATGATGATAATACCCTTACTTTTTAAAGCAGTTTGAGATCTGCTAATGAGGAATACTGAATACAGACTTTATTAGTGTTCTTGTTTGTAGAATATTACTATACACAGAGTTGTAGCAATGTGACTTCAGAATATGTAATGTAATTATTTGCACTGAGTATAAATACAGTCAAGGCAATGCTGTCTGTGCTGTGATAAAATGGCATTATGCTGCTCTGACATTTACCAAAACAGCCGCCTTTTTCTATATTGCTTTTGCTATATCTTACTGATGTTCTGCTACAAGATGAAGGTAATGGATCAAAGAAAAATAAAAGAATTTTGATTTTATTTTCTTTTAAAAATGATATATTTGGTATCAGTAGGAGCTTTTCCCTTTGAAGCCAGGCTGCATATCAGTTGTTATGCAGTTGCTAAACTTTTCTGCTGTCATCTTCAAAGGGAAATTATTAGGCACAAAAGCCATTGGGTGAAGAAGATGAAATTATTTTTTCAATATGATTCAAAAATATAATTATTGTTTATCCTTTGTGGACATCATCAGTGTTGATAAATACAATTACTTTGTGTGCCATCCCTTAACTAATTCTTAAGGCTTAGGCAAGTCAGCAGTGGAACTAATGTGTTTAACTTCATATTAATAAGAAACAGAAATTGTCAGTTTAATACTTGATCTTACTGATGCTTGCTAGTGGTATAGTACTTACTTTACAGTAAAAAAAATCTACTGAAATCTGGCACTAAATAATAGATTATTCCAGCTGAAAGATACCTTACGAGGTCATGGTGGATTTCCAAAGCAGGTGTGCACCAGCTTAAATAAGGACATTTCTGAAGCTGAAATCTTATTTTTCTCTTTTTGCAGGGATCCCCAGAATTTGTATCCCCCTGAGGTCAGCAATGCAAAGCTTCAGTATGCTGGTTGGGGTCCAAAAGGGCAACAGCTGGTAAGAGAAAGAACAAGTGTGCAAATGAATTTAGAGACCTTGCTGCTATTGTTTGGAAGTAAAGAAAAAATAATTCTTTATTGACTAGTTTCTTGAAACCTGAGAGATAGCTTCTAGCATCTTTATGGGGATTGTTTTGTCATGTAATTTATTTATAAAATTCCCAAAATATATACATTTACTGCAAAGTAATTGTGTCTAAAAATGCAGAGAAAGAACAGTTTGTGGAAGCTCTTTGAGAGGCCGAACCTGCTTCTCCCAACGTTGGACACAGGACAGATTATAAACATAATAGTATGATTTAGTTAGCATATCATTGCTTCACAAGAGCGTCTTCAGACTTGCAAACTTGGCACAAGGGATATTTTAATATTTGCAGCCCTGTTTGGAGGATGCATCTCTCTAGAGCAGAATTGCCCTGAATTTGCCCTGTAGTTGTTTGCAAAATAGAAGTAGAATTGTATTCTGGAAAGTTTTCAGAACTAGCTTTTAAAAAAAAAACAACAACACTTGACAGGGTTTCATTGTGTTTCATGGAGCCTTTTATACAGCAACAATCCTGAAATCTCCAGTGTTTTGTCCCTCAGCCACTGCCATCTTGGATTTGCTCATTTTTCAGAGCACGTATTTTCCTGGCCAGATCCCCTGGCTTCGTTTCCTGGTGCAGATCCAGTATTAAGGTTTTGCATATTTCAAACACTCTCTTTCTACTGTAACAAGAAAAGAAAAAGTGGCAACTTCTTTTTTGACATGGAATTTTTATACCAAGAAAAAAGCTTTAAAAGGTCATTATCAGAGAAAATCTGGCATGGGTCTCCTGTCCCCAGTCCTCTCTTGGGGATTTTTTGTCTGTGTCCTTAACTAAATTGTTTTCAAATTCTGTGATTTAAAAAACAGCAATAGGAGACATTATAATTGCCAGTCTGCAAGTCAGGTTGGGGAAAACATAACAGATACAGGAACAGGAAATTTTCTCCTCTGCTCCATCAGGAAAATCAGGTTTGAGAGAGTCATCGGCCTCAAATCTGATATGAGTGGAGATGCAGCAGCCTTTACCTCTATGCAAAATTACTTCTGAGGAGCTCATTTTTTTCATTGCACACATGTACATGCCCCACTTTCATCCTCTAACATGTGCAGTTTCAAATTCCTTGGTCTCCTGCCCAACAGATCACTGCTGAGCAGTTTGTACCTATTCAGAGATTGCGATCTTTGTATTTACTGGTGAAGACCAATGCGATCTTGTCATCGGGCTTCTGTCCAACCAATGATAATGTACAGTTGATAACACATTATGTTCAAAACTAAAGACGACCTTTAGGACATGGCAAAGAAAGCAAAAACAGACCAGAAATTTTTTATTCACTGTTAATTAGCTCCTTCTATTTTAACTCTTAAAAACTGAGCTTCACAATGTATAGCAAAAGCTACATCTGTTAATCGAAAGCTAATTATAAGTTGCATTAGTGATTTTTCTCCATTTCACAAGTGAATCTTTCTTTCTTTAATATAGTTTTCCTGTGAACTTGCATGCCTTCAGCACCTTGAGTCACACCATGTTATTGGTTCATATTTATGTTAGTTTTACCAAGATGAATGGATGTACTTAACTTCCACTTTGAAAAGAAGATTTAACTTTTTTTCATACCAAAGTCAAGATGAACCAATTCATGTCTTCCATTGCCTTCTGTACCAGAGTAACATGGTTACTCTGGTTACCAGAGTTACTCTGTAGTTACCAGAGTAACTACAGAAAGGAAAAATATTCCTATCATTATGTATACAACAGGACAGTATATACAGTCCAGGAGAAGAAAAGTCTTCTTTACTCCCAGCTTTCTCCTTTAATGCCAAAATAATTTATACCACTTACCACCAATTTTTATTAAGAAATATACAGTGAAAACTCAATTCCCTAAGACATCAAATTTAGCACGTTCCTTCTGTGGGATGCCTGGCAGATTTTTTTTAAAGTAACTTCAAATATTCCTGTTATTATTGAATTCCATATGAATCTTGGCAATATCTTGACACAGTGGATTTGTTCCGTATGTTTGAGTAATTTTTCTTTTTTTTTTTTTTTGGCTTCCAAGTATGTAAGTCTGTTGACCTGTAATTCAGCTGTGTTCCCTGTTCTTGCATTTGGAATCAGGGTAGGTGAGGAGAATCTCATGGGTAGTTTAACCGTTATGTTCAATACCTCTAGCATATGTGCCTTTTTGCTGTTTTTCTTGCCAGTCATTTACCTTAAAATAAAGTTATAGCTGTAGTTTATGAAATAAGCAGGCTTTTACATGCATCAATATAATCTATTTATAGCTAATGATCAGCAGAGAATTGCCAGAGAAAAAAAGAAGCTTTTTTTAAAAAAATCTACAAGCATAAATTAGATAGAGAAAATATAGAATGCTCACTGTTCTGTATTTCAGAACTAATTGAGTCACTCAGAATATAATTTCCAGTGAAATTCGTGTCTCCTTCTGTGGCAACAACATTGACTGCAAAGGCAGAGAAAAATTAAAATCTATTTAAACTTGATAGTGTGTGTTTGCTGAATGTAGGCCGAGTTGTGTTGCGGGAGAAGGAGGGGGAAAATGGCAAGTGGGATTGAAAGGAGTAACGTGCTGGGAAATAGGTGTCAGCTCCCCTGGTTCTAGGTGGTTCCAGGGGCCAAACACTTGTTTGAGGATGATCCTACAACTGCATGAAGATGCGTGAGCGTGTGCCAGCTCCAGTGCTGCTCACAGCAGCCCCCTCTGTGCACAGCCTGTAACCCCACTTCTTGCTGCATCTCTCAGGAAAGGTGGGAGCAAAGGGTGGGTGGGTTTTTGATAACTTTGGAGATACCCCGATTTTCAGAAAGTGAAAAGCTTTCCCCTTGAAATCTACTGGTTTGTTTTTTGGCAACACAAAGGAGAGGCTGAGCAGGAGAATAAGAGGGTTTGGTTCCGAAATTTTATATTCCCTTTGTAGCTTCTATTTCATCCTTCCTAGGGGAACTTTTGGTCACCGTGGCTGACCTCTTTCTCTCTTGCATGTCTAATCATTAAAAAAAATATATTCTGAAACAGAAGCAGCCTGAATGATCTGTGTTCTTCGCGATTAAAAATAAAAAGTGGAACTTTCCCAGGAGCAATTTTCTATTTATCTTGTTTTCTTTTGTCCTTACTCATTAAATTATATGCCAATTTTTAGATGGTGAATTCCTCAGAGCATGGTTCTTGACTTCTTACTAGCCTGCAGAATGCCACACGTGCCAACAGAGCTGTATAAATAATGGAAGATATTAGATCTGAGAAAATCTACTTCAGAAGATCAGAATGCAAAAAAAACCTCACTTCTGGCACCTTGGTAAAATGTTTCATCCTTTCCCAGATCACAGCCAAAGTCTTAACAAATTAAGTCTTCCAAAGCTGTTGGAAGAATTGGGTTCTTACCAGCATGAGCTCCTGAGTCAATAGAAAGGGAGCCACTAACTTCAGTGCAAGCGGGAACACGTTTCTTAAATGTAGCTGTCACTAAAGGGCTCATTCCCCTCACTTGTCCTATGACATGTGCCATCATTTATGCTTTTGTAGAATGAGTGAAAAAAAATTTACATTGGAATAACAGTGTGATATATATTCACTTTTTGTGGGTGTTAATTACTATGCAAAAAGTCTATGAAAAAAAAATCCATCCTTTCCATGGTGAACCTGACAGCCCAGTAAAACCCCCCTTAGTATTTGATGGCATCAGCCCACTGGCCTTCAGCATGGGACTTGGTTGTTTTCAGTGAATAGGCTGTATTATCCTCAGTTTGTGTGATAATTTCTATCAATATGAGGATGATGGTGGCAAAATAGGACTGCAAAAAAAGTGTTAGGCTGTACCTTTGCCCTGTTCTGGGTACGCTTATCTTTGTAAAAATCTTCACTCCTTAGATTTTCTCTTTTCTGATCTTGCCATTTATGACTCAACAGCTACCCACTTTTGAAGTTTCAATTCTGCCACAAAAAAAAAGCTTCTTTTAATTGATCTTATTGGAATATTTTACCAGATGCATCATGTTACATATTTTAGAGTGAGGTTCTGCCCACGAGCAGAGGGCTCACGTGAGGTTTCCGTGGTACATTTACCCCAATAGTATCTATGCAAAGATTAATAGTTACTATGACAGTTTTCATAAGACTTGTGTGGCTGACAGGCTTGGACCTCTCTATTTATCAAAAAATAAAATAAAAAAAGGGCAGTGCGAAGAAGTTTCCTTTGCTGGTTTTCTTGGCAGCATGGCTGAAGTCAGGGAGTGCTTCAGGAGCAAGAGACTATCTGTAGCTGAAGTGCTCAAGGAATCCAAAAACCCTGAAGTTTTCGGGACACTTTTACCTAAGTTTTCCCAAAATTATCACATCCAGGTTCAAAATATTTGCCTTGAGTGCAAGGCAGGTCTATATGTGGGCCCCATTGTCAAAAGGAAGGAGCAAGCAGTAGGACTGCTCGAACAATGTGCAGTGAATATTTGCCTGCATTGGCAGCACTCAGGTACAGTTCACAGGAGTTGTTAAACTCCCATTTCAAAAGCAGAAGAAGTTTTGCTGTGCTGCTATTTTCTTTTTCTTTTTTTTTCTAATCAGGATCTATAACACCCCTGACAGATACTAATGATAATGGTGACACATCAGATGCTGGGGGAAGCAGTTCTGTACAATTCCAGAGGCAGCAGTTATAATTCAAAAAAACCTCTGTCATAGATCATCGTATTTATTCTTCAGCAAAGAGAAACATTTTTTTTTGAGGTTGTCCTGGCCAGTCAGTCTTTTACTGTTTCCACTGTTTCTTTAAAGTACTAAAAACATACAGGAAGAGGGTTATAGCTGCTGGAAGTTTTGCACGCCCTTGCACTTGCTGCAACACCAGAGAATGGTCAAAATGGGTTTCTCCTGCATTCATAGTCAATACACTTTTTCCATTGTCAACTCTTCTGGAGAAGGAACTAACTTTTATTCTTGTAGCTTGTGCAGCAATCAAGTCTATAATTGGTTCTAAAGTAATAGAAGTTGTTTCACAGCAGGTGCAGAAGTTGCATTAAGAAATCTCTATTTCTGTGAAATGCAAATGCCAGGGAAAAAAGAAGTCTTTCAGCCCCTCTCGTGTTAGAGGTTTGCAGGTGCCCTCAAACAATGAATGCTAATGCTGGTAAACAGTTTATTGCCATAGATATTACTGTCTCAAAAGTGCAATATGATTTAGAGAAATACTGGAATTCGTTCATATATAAAACATTTGAATGATAGATCCTGCTGCATGGGGCCAGAACCTATCCATCTCGTTTGTTGTTATCATTTTTTTTTTCAGCACTGTAGCACAATGTCTTGCTAACAAGGATATCTAGATGCAAAAAGCTGGTTAAGTGATGACACCTGGAACTGAACTGGAGTGACTCCTCTAATTAGCAGTTTTTTCCTTGCCTGAATTTGTGCCTGTCATGCCAGCTTAGTTCCAGGCAGAAGGGCTGCATAGATATCAAGCGAGGAGGACTATTTTCACAGGAGGGACTGAATCATCTGCTGTTGCTCCTAATCCAGCAAGGCTTTTGAACTGCTCTGTGTATAATTGCTGTAGGTCTATTTGTCTTCACCATTATTTCATAGATTTTTACATCGTTATTTTCAAGCTGCTGTTCTCTCACCTTTTCTTTTTCCAATGACGTCTGAATCAATATTTAGCTGTGGTCTGCTGTATGTAATTATTCTGGCTTGGTTATCGTGCTAGTTGCAAGGAAGAAAAGCCCCCACCCACTTCCTAATGTCTATATAAGCCCTATTTAAGTGTGGTGAGGCATATTCAGACAGCTTCTTACACAGTTTCCTGCATTCTGGGAAAATAAGAGTTTCAGAAAAATGATGTGCAGTCTCCCCTCATCCCCTTTTTCAGTGTCAGAATATGATTTTTTTTTTTTTACGGAAACTGCAGTAAGATATATTGCACGTACATTGAATACCTGGGCAGGTTACTCTGGTAGGGGATTCCCCTTGTCCTCTCCCCCCATTTTATTCAAAGAATTCCACTGGAAAAGTGTTGTGCTTGCTTTTCACTTTGATGCTCTGCTCTTTGGCTACAGGGGCAATAGTGTCATTTTTATTTTTGCTCATCCTTGATGTCCTTTGCTTTAGCATCAGTGGGCTTGATGTGTCCAGTCCTTGTTCACCAAAGGGAAACTTTGACACAGTCAGTGTTATGAGCTGTGCTGAGACTGGTTGTGTCCCTTCCAATCTCAGCATTCTTGGTATTACATTTTCATCAGTGGCAAAAGAGCAAGATAGTTAAGATAGTTGAAGATGCTACAATAAATGTTAGTGAAAGAAGACATAGGTGATTTTATTGTGAATAAGATGTTGCTCTTTTTGTGGGTGTGAAAGATTTCAGAGGAAAAAATGAAACTGATTATTTGCCATAGAAATTTCACCAGTAAATCAGAAAAAACGTTACTGCTTTTACATCCAGATATGAGACATAGGATGATGTAGTGTTTAGAGCATCACTCCTGGAGGTGAGACACTGCCAGAGGCTGCCTCTGTGACTTCATCTATGTCACTTTGTTTTCTGGTTAAATTACAGCATGAAGATCACAATATATTTCTACCTTACAATAGAGTTACAGAATTAATATATTAAACGTTGCAGACATTCACACTCTGCATTAAGGAAACTGAGTATGTACGTACAAGAAATGCATGTGTTGATGGACTTGCTAATTTGGAGCTATTCACCATCTGGTTGCACTATAGAGCAAGTACTGAATTCTCTTCCTTTACATGTTACCGCATTTTTTTATATGCTACTGCAGTTGCATGAAGTGCAAAATTCCTAACAGTGCAACACTCTAACATAGGGTCAGTTCCACTGCAAATAATTCCCTCCTATTACAGAGATCTAAAATGTTGATATTCCTTTAATTTCAGTTGTGTTTTATGGATATTTAACATGTATCTTTTGTTAAGGGCATTTTTCATTTCAGAGGTCTGGCAGCGAGAAGTATCTACATTAGATCTGTGCATAAGTGTTTCTGGCATCTTACAGAACTGCAGTTGGTAGATGATGTCCATTGAAATAAGTGCTTTTGAAAAATAAGTGTTGTTCTTGGAAAGCTGCTATTTTGTGCCATGAGAATAGTTACCTTTCGCTTTAGATAGCAGCAGTCATTGGCAAGTGTGTGTTTAAGTGACAGATGTAAGGATGCCACAAGCAGGACTAAGCAGAGCCATCTAAGGGACTGTGGAGTAGCTCACCTACGTTGGTGAGCTTCATTGGTGGTCTTTCCTTCCCCAGAAACTGCCATTTGTCAGAGCCATGAGAAAGCTTCAGGAAAAATTCTGTCAGCTCTACTCTTCAGCTGCTGGAATAAATGTTGATGGTTTCTATTACTAAACCTTGTATTAAAGAGCAATGTTACACCGACTAGCTCACTGTCCAAGGACAGATGTGTACCTAGAGGAAACCTGAATCCCAGTTGCCAGTTTCTTTATGCTGACAAGTAATCTCTGTGCTCTCTTTAGCCAGATATTCATTCTATAATACAATAAAATATTAAAAATGAAACACTGTATCATCTTACATTAAATAATCTAATTTATAGTGATGCCCTACATAACCATCAGTGATATTAGGTTACAGAATACAAGATAATCCATCAAGCAGAACTTAAAAGCAGAATCAGAGTTCCATACTAAATGGTACATTTACTGATACATTCTTTAATATAACAAGGCAGTTATAAATTAAAATAACCCCATTAGAATCCAGGGCAAGGAAATCCAAGCATACATGGTTCTCTTTGTTGAGGTGAAATAAACCCTCTTTTCTTCCCTGAAGAACAGAAAATAGGACAGCGAATTTTTCTTGAAATGTATTTTTAAATATCCGGAATCATGATAATTGCTTATTTGGCTGGACTCTGGCAGATTCTAGGTGTTATTAGAATCCGTACATGTTGTGGACTAGCATGCTCACAGAATACAAATGGAAATGCACTGCGTTCGTAATGATGCAATGTCAAAAATGTAGAGAAGCTTGTAGAAATCTGAGAAGAATATTAATGCACTTAAGGATATAAGCTGGGAGAGGCAAGACAAAAAGTCTCGTCTGTGCCCAGTTTAAAAGGGAAAAAGTTTGGGAATGTGTCTCCAGATCATATAATCCTATCCCTTATATGGGACTTTACCTTGAGTATTGTGTTTACCAAATTTTAATTGTCTCTAAAGACCTTAAAAAACACAGGATCTTACAAACTCTTCTGCTTTCCAAGGGAACCTTAACGTTTATTGGAGAAAAGGTCTCCAGACTTTACTGAATACTGTAGACACACCACAAACGTGATTTAGTAAGAATGTTAATCTTAGAAAAACCTTAACTGTTCCTAACAAGGAATTGCAATATATAGGCTTTATAGAACGTGCTTAATAGCTAAATAATATTGCTTGCAGCAGATCCATATTTTCCCTAGACTTTCTGTTGCTGCTGATGTACCTATAGAAATCATTCTTATTGCCCTTCATGTCCCTCACTGAATTCAGCTCCAGGTGAGTTTTAGATTTTCTAACCCTATCAGACAATGTCTCTATATTCTTCCCAGGTCACCTGTCCCTGCCTCTACCTCTTGCACACTCCCTTGTAATGTTTGAGTTGTGTCAAGAGCAATGTGTTCATCCACACGTGCCTCCTTTGCTTGATTTTGTACACTTCAGGATGCACCATTCTTAAGCTTGGAGGAGGTGGTATTTGAAAATCCAACAATTTTCCTGGACCTCTTTTTTCTCCAGGTCTGTCCCCCGTGGGATTTTTCCAAGGAATTCCCAGAACAGGCCAAAGTCTGCTCTTCTGAAGTCCAAGGCTTAATGCTTTTTGCCATGATATTTCCTCTCGTGATCCTGAACTTCACCACCTCATGGTGTGTGCAGCCAACGCTGTCCCCAGCTTTCACCTTCCCCTGAAGTTTCTCCTTGTTTGAAATTGTGAGGCAGGCACAGAGAGGCACCCCGCTGTGATGGTTTCCCAAGAAAAATATGAAAGCTATCTGTATGGAGTTGTGTGCTCATCTCCTTATTTTTGTGCATTGTTTGAGGTGGACTTTCTTCAGTCCTGTTCACCAAAGTCTTGTCCACATCTCCCTTTTCTTACCAGCCTGGTGCACCGCTTCCTTGCTTGACTGTGGGCCATCATCTTCCTTCCCTGTTTTCTGGGTTTAAAGCTCTCCTTCCCAGGCAGGACAGAGTTTCCAGCCCCAGAACCAGGGCACTGAACATGATCTGTAGATGCAGATCTGTCAACAGAGCAGGACCCTTCCTCACAGTGCCTGAAGTCACCAGCGTCCAGCCTTTACCTTCAAAGGAGTCTCCATTTACCAGCCCAATCAGCTTAGCCTCTGCCTGCCCCTCCTTTCATGAAGGTCTTTTGACACCTCTGATGTTGCAGAGTCTTTGACTTTCTCCCACTGCTCCATTACTTACTCCACCCATGCCCACCTCCTGCAGACAAGGTGATCACTTCCCCCAGCCCCAGAGAGAATTCATCCTCAGACCTGGAGAGCCACATCCTGTCTCAGAAGCTCTTAAATGGGGACTGGACACTGTTCATAGAAATGGAAAATATTTTATTTGAAGAAATGATGGAATGATTTTCTCTGCTCTCTGACTTCTTAGTCTCTTTGTTTGTTATGTGCAATGAAAGCAAAATTAGATTCTTAATTTTTATTTTACAAGGGGTGTTAGATATTTCCAAGATATATGGCTAAAATCAGATTTGCACAATTTTCAAGTGGTGACTCTTGTACACTTCCTTTGCTAGATATGTAATCAAAGCCACTGAAGACAGCAGATTTTTCATTTGTCTTTTACAGAAACTCTGTTTTCCTTTGCAGAATCAATTACATTTCCTTTCATTGCATTGATTTCCTTGCAGTTAATCTCTTACACTAGTGATATCAGATGCGTACAAGCCTTCGATCTCCAATGAGAAGTCATGAATACCGGTTTTGATGTGTTTATGGATCAGCACTATTCTTACATGCATCAATCTGTACTACTGTATTCTCTGGTTTCAGTGGTCCCCTGGGGTGTTTTCAGCTTCTCTGTCTTGAAAGTCTTTCTGCGTAATCATTTTAAAACTGGTCTACTTCTCAATTTGGTCTAAATGCCACCTTTTTCCATCTCTGGGCAGGACAAAACTGAATTAAAATAAATCTTACCTATTTATGGTGTACCTTCACAAGCTGCTAAATCCTCTAAATCCTTGGCTTGGTAAGGAGTTAGCTTCATACCTTGAATTAAAGCAAAGCTAAACCCTTGTATGAAAAACTGAAACTGTAGCCTTTTCATGAATAGTTTATCAAGATGTGATTCTCTGCAATGTGTTGATTGTGTGGAAGAGTTTCATTGGTTCATCACCAGTTTTAATAATGGCGTTTTCATTTTGTAAACAAAAAAAGTTGATTTAAAAATTCTTTATCTCACTGCTCCATCATAATTGTTATCTGTCTCTTTCCTAAATTGCAAACATGAGCCATTTGGTGGAGAGAATGAAAATATTTTGAAGTTTTTTTTTTTATTTCTTCTTTTTTTCCCACCTGCTATCGAGCTATATTTAAATGGTAACAAGAAAAGCCTAATTAAAATATTTGCTCTTATTATGTAAGCTCACTGGTGAGGAGCAGTTTATGGGTTTATTACCTTTTTGAAAAACTGATAAGAGTTGGCGTAATCATGTCATATGCATTAAGAGCAACACTCATGACAGAATGCATTAATGGAAGCTATTTGAACATCAAAGTTTGCATTTTATGATATTCAAAAGAAGAAATTGGCAGAGTATTCATTAAATAATGCATAGTCAATCAGTAACAAGCTTTAGAACTGATTTTGAATTGATCATACATTTTTCTCCTGCAGTAGATGTAAGAATGATAACTGCAAAATGCCGAGACCTTTCTAGTACAATGCTTGTCAGATTGCCTTGATATCACAAAGTGAAAACACAATTATCATATCTGCTTCAAGATGCTGCATGGACAAGGATGGGCGTGCTAATTCTGTGTAGTAGTAAGGACAAGTTTTAACTTGGATAAAACAGCAGGAAGTCTTTCTCTCTTTACAGTTTTTCATTTTCACAGTCCAGGTTTCATATGGCAGTGGGGGAAAAAAATGTCTTGAGAAGGGCTATCTCCAAAATATTTGGATGGAATTAGAGAGCCCTAGACATGGAGGGAAGAAGGGAGACGTCTTTCTGTGTGCTCCTTTCCATGAAGAGCTTGATCATGTTCAAAACTACTTGTGTTCATGACCGGACATTTCCAAACTCGGGTTACATGCTGTTGACCCTGTTACAGCCCTCAATTGGTTACTTACCATATAAATAAGAGATAATTTTTTCTACTAATTTTTTTTTCTACTTCCTGGACATATTGGGAAGCTAAATCTGTGTATTTTTCTGAGGCTTTCAGACCTATGTGATATGCAACACCACATAAATGTGTAGATAGTTAATATACAGTTCAGCACAAAACTTTCCTAGCATTGACTCCCCAAAAGATTAGGTAGATGTTAAAAAATTTTAAGGAACTGTCTTGTAGAGAAAAGTTAAAAAAAGGTCCTTGCTTAAACTGTCGGACTGTTGTGATGGGTTTACTTTGGCTGGACTCCCACCGATCTGCTCTATCACTGCCCCTCCTCAAGGGGACGTGGGGAGAATGGGAGGAAAGGCTCGTGGGTTGAGACAAGGACAGGGAGATCACTTACCAATTACTATCACAGGCAAAACAGACTCAACTTAGGGAAATAAATTTCATTTATTGCCAGTTAACCAGAGTAGGGTAATGAGAAAAAAAGAACAAATATAAAAACACCTTTCCCTGACCCTGCGCTTCTTCCTGGGCTCAACTTCACTCTCTGTTTCTCCGCCTCCTCCCCCGAGCAGCACAGGGGTTGGGGGTTGAGGGACAGGGAATAGTGGGTTGTGGTCAGTTCATTACATGTTGTCTCTGCCTCTCCTTCCTCATCAGGGAAAAACTCCTCACGCTGTTCCCCTGCTCCAGCATGGGGACCCTTCCACAGGAGACAGTCCTCCATGAACTTCTCCAACATGAGTCCTTGCCACAGGCTGCAGTTCTTCGTGAACTGCTCCAGCGTGGGTCCCTTCCATGGGGTACAGTCCTTCAGGAACAGACTGCTCCAGCATGGGTCCCCCACAGGCTGCAGCTTCCTCCAGCGCACATCCACCAGCTCCAGTGTGGGGTACTCCATGGGCTGCAGGTGGATATCTGTTCCGTTGACCTCCATGGGCTGCAGGATGACAGCCTGCCTCACCAAGGTCTTCACCACGGGCTGCAGGGTAGTCTCTGTTCTGGCACTTGGAGCACCTCCTGCCCCTCCTTCTTCACTGACCTTGGTGTCTATAGGGTTGTTTCTCTCGCATTTTCTCACTCTTCTCTCCCAACTGTTGCACAGGACTTTTACCCTTCTATAGATATATAGTCACAGAGCCCCTACCACTGTTGCTGATGTGCTCAGCTTTGGCCAGTGGCAGATCTGTTTTGGAGCTGGCTGGCATTGGCTCTATAGGCCATGGGTGATGCTCCTGGCATCTTCTCACAGAAGCCACCCCTGCAGCCCCATGCTACCCCCACCAAAACCTTGCCATGTAAACCCAATACAATGCTCACATGCACTCTTGATTGAAGAGATAATTGACAGAAAGTACGTAGGAACCTTAAATTGCACGTAGATCAGTTTCAGGCAGTTGAATCCTCCTTTATATCATGGCCTGATGCAGGCCTGGACCATTCAAGGACTGCCTAACCTTACAAAAATCTGGGTTTACCCCAAATTATTAATTTCATTTGCTCACATATATTCTCGTAGGGCCTGTTTGGTGAAATAGGAGCTGTTGTTTAGGAAATTTCATGTGATTGGGGTCTGGGTAGAAGAGCTTAAGGACTAAAGTGTGGTTAGGACTATGAGCAACAGCATCGAGGTGTACATAATAACACCTGATGTGAAATGATGATTATAGTAGGGATGATTTTATGGTTAAGGCACTGGAAAAAGAGCTCAAGCTACCCTAGTTTGACTCACAGTCAATACTGGGTTTGCCAGTTTTCCTGTGTGACATTTGAAATAGGATTTGTTTGCTTAAACATAGTTTACTAGAGCACCTCAGGTGAATAGTGTTAAATGTATGTGGCCTCTATATGCTACTCTGTGAGAGCACAGGTTTCCCGGTATCATATCAGCTAGATGTTTTAGACACATGAAGGGTCTTAAAATGGCTCTGGGTGCCTATATTTGGGCAACTGAGTCTTATCTCTGGTGACCCCGTCTCTCATTTTTTCATGTGTTGAATGGGGACTATAGTACTTCTCTGTCTATTAAAATGACGTGCTGTTGGCGTAGGGACTGGTTTTCTGTGCATTTGTTCAGCATCTACAAGTGAAGTTCATGGATAATTGCCTTTACAAGGATATTTTTTACTGATTCTGCAAAATAAATATAAGCATTTCTGAGAGATGCACAGCATTATAAAATGAGTCTCTTATTTGATTTATTTTACCAGAATACTCCCTCAGGTAAACTAGTTTGCCAGCAAAAGACCAGACTTCGATATGGGATGTAAAAAATAAAAGAAAGCTTTAACATTAAAACCAGAAAACAATGACATACATTATGTTGGAGAAGAGTAGCATGTTGATTTGTAGTTATACTTCCCCACTCCCTGAGTCTTCCATTTTCTAACTGTTTTTTTCAGACTCCAAGGAACTTTAGACTGATTTGGAATTTAAAACAGTGTCAAGGCAAGACTTTATGCCTGTCTATACATGAACACCAGTTTTCGATGACCAAACTCTCCATGTTAAATGGCCAAACTTTGCATGTTAACTACTCTCTTGTAGTTAAATCCTGTGGGCTGACCTTGCAGTGTGGAAGGCTGCCTCCTAATGTGTAGGAAACATTCATACTTTACAATGTGCTAATAATTTAAAGTAATAAGCATCCAGGCATTATCTTTATGCTTGGAGATGCTAAATTTGAGTGATGCCACTCATTCAGTTGAAAAGTTATGCATGTTAGAAATCATGGGGTAAAGAGAACATAAACTTAGAATGCCACCATACAGTTGGAAAATAAATAGAAGCAGTAGAAATGCAGATTAATGCACATGAATTTTTTTTCTCTTGGTCTGTGAAGAAATAGGAATTTTATTCATCTCGTTGGCTGGAAGGAAGGTGGCTTGAACAATTGTAAAAGGAGGTGTAACATTCATCTGCTCAATATAGTTGGTCACTGTCACTTTTGCAGTGGGCTTAAGAGAATATTTTCATTAGATTCCTGAAAAGGTCCATAAATTAATCCATTTAAAAGCACCAGTATTTTAATTACTGCAGCATAATTGCTTAATACCACTCTGGGTCAGTTTGGTAGAGAACATTATTTCAGAAACCCTTAAGGAGTTGCAAAAACATTTTAAACGAATCCTCTTTATATCAGTCAGTGTTGTTAAGGCTCTTGTATGTTTTAAGTGAATTAAGTTTATTTTGTTGATAGTTTAAACATTTACCTTGCTGTGCAAATTTATCTTACAGAATAAATACTTAATCTTTGACTTAAAGTTCTCCTTCTCTCTCAGGCCTGTGGTCCAACCAGTCTAGTATTTTTCCTCCAATATTAGTTGTGTCACATAAGGATGTCAAACAGTTTGAAGTAATCAGCTCTGATACAAGTTGCAAACAGGCAGAGATTTCTTCCCAGCCCACAGGAGTTAGTGATGTGTTGATACCTGAGGCTAACAGGGTTATATCTTGTGCTGAAAGTTTCAGGTGACATCCTGAAACATAAAGCCAACAGAAAAATCCCCATTGATTTTTATTACCCTGGGATTAAGTGAATGCATTTAAAAAAAAAAAAACCCAAACAATTTTTTCTTAGTCCCCCAGGATGTTTCAGTTATCTTTGTTGGGTATTTAATCTTTTGAGAATCTATTCTAACATCCAGCAGGAAGTGAATAAAGTTCTTGTCTTCTGTGGGCAAGAAGTTCCATTCATTAATTCTGATTTCATTAAGAAAAATATTTTTGTCCACTTTTAAACAGCTTTCTTCCAGGTTTCATAGGTTTTCTTGTTGTTTTGGAGAAATGAAAGGGTGAATGCATCTTTCTCTTTTTCTTCCATTTCCTCTCCTTTATCATGTAGAGCTTATGTCTTCCTTGTCTGTTTTATAGAGTTAGCAATTTCAGTTTCCTCAGTCAATGTATGGATGTTTCCATTTTTCTTACTTTCAGAATATCTTTTCTTTCGTCTGTGTTGTATGTGTCACGACAAAAATGGACATGGTGTTCAACCTGGGAATATCTTCCTGACACAGCACAGGTTTATTTTCCATGCTATCAGCTGTGCTCAGTGTTGGACTTTACGTGCTGTCCATGATTAAAGGCATATATATTGCAAGACTCTTGGGGGTAAAGTCTTGCTCATATACGAACAACAGAAAAAGACACCAAAAATTTTGGGTCAGGTCTTTGCCTCCGGTACAGAGAAGCATAAAACTGAGCTTGACCCCTTCTGTTGTCATTTTATATTAGTCTAGAACTACTAGGTAAAGCAAGCATAAAATAGCGTGAAAGTGATGTCCATACATTTTTAAATTATTTTTCTTTGCTAAAATTTCTTATCCTCTAATTAGCTGAAAGTATTGTGATCATTTGATAGAAAGCCCTGCTTTGATGTCATGAAACCCAAACAGTAAAAACTATTATATATGAACTATTATATATTTCATAATATCATCTAATATCTTTCTAACACAGAATATGAAGTAATCCAAAGACATTTATTTTTGATGAATAACGGAAGTTCAAAAGCTTTTTCTTAATTTATAAGATACATTACAGAGAAATCTTCCTTGTGCTGCTTCAGTTATCTTTTATCTTGATTATGGCTGACGTTTTTAGGGTACAAGGCACTGTAGTTAGGAGGATAATTTTAAATTCTCTATGAGGTGCTGCAGTTTGGCTCTGAATTATATGGGAGACAGTTTGAAGTCAGAGCACTGTATTATTTTTCCATTGCAGCTACTGGACACCTCATGCAGCCTGATTAGTGCAATGAAGTTTTCAAAGACAAACCAGTGAAGACAGAAAACATTGCAATGCTTTACAAAGCGAAAGGCAGGAACAGGTTGTCAATCCACCTTCTTTATTTTACCTGTAAATTCATTTAAATTTTAATACAGTACAAAATATTGCAAAGCCTTCATTTGCTGGGAGAATCTGGGCAAGGGTCCTTGGAGTGTGTGTATATCTCCTCCCCAGCTGAAACATCAACCTTCTCGTGGAGGTTGGGCCTCGTTTGTTGCAGTGACGTAACTGCCCCCTGTTTGATAGCACATGCCGTCTTGTTGCATCCGCATTAAAAGTTGGATTCAAATTTATTTAATACGTTGCCAGCTGTGTTTTAAGAGCTGGAAACAGGAGCAGCTGGAAACAAGCAAGAAGCCATTTCCAGTAGCCAGTTCACTCACCACATAACATCACCATCAGTTCTGCAAACTGCTACTGTGTCCTGGACCACTTTTTCAAAATCCTGAGTGAGGGCATTCTTCATTTCATACCCTCTAACTGCACTGTTCAATTTCTGAAATGGAGACAGGAGTGAGAAAAATAAAGCTTGTATCAAAGGACTAAGACTTCAGTTTGTTGTAAATTAGCATCTTTCTATTAGTTGATGGAATTGGAAGCAAGCTCTGGAAATCCTTTTTTGACAAAAGACGCTATAAAAATGTGATATGTGATTTTGTACTGCCAATTATTGTAAAAGAAAAATGCAACATTTTATAATGGAGCCACTGCTTAATGCTGTTCTCTTTTTCTTTTTCCCTTCAAATCAGATATTTATCTTTGAGAATAACATCTATTACTGTGCCCATGTGGGGAAACAAGCCATCCGCGTGGTCTCCACAGGAAAGGAAGGTGTTATTTTCAATGGGCTCAGCGACTGGCTGTATGAAGGTAGGACATAACATTTAGGGCAGCAGTTAGTTATGAATTTAAGTTACACTCTAGATTTACAGAACTGGCTGGAATTAGACGTTCAGCAGTGCATTTCTGGGGACTGGTGGACCATGGAACTGAAAATCTGCTATTCTAACAGTTTTCTGAAATGCTGGACTGGAAATAATGTGAAATGATGTAAGAATTCTGTTTTCAGGCTGTTTTTCTTTCCCTTAGCCCGAAGGTAATAAATCACAAAGCTTTAATGAACAGAACTGCTTCATTATTTAATGGCACCTGCAATCACTCATAGACTTGACAGTTTTCAAATCACAGAAAAGGACAGAAATGGGGAGGGAAAAAGGTTTCATTTTAAAGGAAGATGCAAGGAAACAATTTTACTTGACTGGTTGTTTTCCACACCACTAGGTGGGCCTGGGAAGCTGCCCAGATCTTGCTACCTAAAAATTTTCTGAAAGCAGACAGGTCCTCACAGTAATTGAATTCTTTCCCTTGAAAATGGGCCTGGTGGGGTAGAGGGTCATCACTGGAGCACTGATTTGCTTTGGTCCTTTCAGCTGGTAAATGGTCCTTTAGGTGTCTTAGGTGTGGGCAGCTGCTTACAAAATAATCTCACCCGCTCACTATCTTAGGAGAGGATCCCAGACACCCCTGGTTCTTTTGGGGGATGTTATAGGTTTTTGATCTAATACTTTATCAGAATTAAAATTAAAATATATATATATAACATGCACACAACCTGCATCCCTCTCTCTGTCGCTGGCTAATGCTGCCAGCAGTTTTTTTTCACAAGGATCCTGTTTTTGGGACCCAGCAGTGTCTTTCTCTTGTGGCACAGTTTCCCTCTAAAGTCCCACTTCTTCCTGCAGGTCCCAGCACAGTCCCAAGCTTTTCTTACCTCTACAGAAAGAAGTGTCCAGATATGTCTATTAACTGCACCCTGTTGGCAGCTCCCAGTTTTCTTGAGGTTTAATGGAACAAAATAGGTTGCAAAATGCCATTCACCATTAATTGGTGTAAAAATGTGAAGCACTCCTTAAATTACTGTATATTACAGCTAAGCTGGGACTGTTGGACTCAAAAGTGAGGGAATTGAAATAAATTACTTTGTTTGCTACTCCTGGAGAAGCATGTCCCATAAATCAGTGTACAAACTGGTCAAACACATCAGTGGAAAAATCTGATACGGGTTTAGATTACTTTTGATATTTAAATGTGTGTTTACACTGTACCACTGAATATTTGCAAGTAAATGTCCTCCCTGCAAAGCACTTTGCAACTAGAGGCGTGGCTGAAAAGTTACAAAGTGCAAATATCTTTACTTTTTCTTTATTTATTAATTTGTTGCTCAAGTTGTGGGCAGGTCTGTTGACTCCGTAGGTCAAACGAGCCTATTAGTACTTGTGTTTTGCTGATAAACATAATTTAGTACATAAGGTCTTCTCATAGTCTTGTACGCAGCACCATGCTGACAGGAGTTTGTCAACCTGCTGAACTCCAAGCACACCAGCAAGCCCATGATGACACTTGTGTTTTGCTGACACATATTTTTATTCAATTATGGGATTGCTTGGGCAATTTCTTGGCTGACATTGACTTTCAGGTTTGTCCTTTATAATTAACTTTCTTGTTAACTTTATGTTAATGTGCTGGGATAAGAAATGAATCTATGATCAAAGCAACCTGATCTAGTTGAAGATGTCCTTGCTCATTGCAGGGGAGGTTGGATTAGATGACCTTTTAAGGTCCCTTCCAAACCAGACTATTCCATGATTCTGTGATTCTATGAAATACAATCTGGATATACCAAGGCAGGTTCTGTAACCTCTCAGAGCAGCATGTACAGAGTAGGACTGCTGGACCTGCTATTCACTGGGAGTATGTTTTGCACAAGTTTGGGTGTAGCAACCCTTTGAAAATGTCACTTTCTGTCCAAGTACAGCTTATTTTGAAATAAAAACTTCTCTTGCATCACAAGCAAGGTGTAGAAGGACCCACAGGAAAACCTGAGATAAAAATATTGCCGAGTGATGTGGTGCAGAATCCAAAATCAAACCTAGAGCTGGACAGTGTAAGCTGAGCTCCTTCTCCTGCAGAACGCCACTTCTGCAGTCCTCATGGAGGTAAACCTGAGACTGGAGTAAGGACTGAGGATTCGAGGCAGATGCTTGAACAAGCTGTGGAGCCACAGGATCAGATGTGTCTGCAGTGCTCAGATGTCAGTTCTCTGAATGCATGGATGGATGGAGAGGGATCCCAGAAGAAGTACTGTGTAAATGGGTAAGGACCACTGAGAGATGGATGGCACCTCCTCCGCGGAGTCTATGGGAATTCAGGCATCGTTGTCAGTGAGGCTGAAGTTTTACTGTAGCAGCGCTGGGATATTCTGCCAACACACTGTTACCAGTGCCTTTATTTTTTCCAACTTCTCTCCTATTCTTAGATGCGTCATCTTTGGTGGCATAAATGGAAATTTTCAAATCCAAACTCACCTGACTGGATTTGCTTGATATCTGGGCAAGGATTGGAATTTACCACCTCAGGACTATTTTTCCTCTTCCCTTGTTCCCTCTGATGTTTGTAGCCATGTCTTCCTCATCTCCCTAACAGAGCTGGATGGGATCCTCAGACACATGTTTGTTTTCACTGCCACTGTCTCAGCGAGCTACCAGGATAGATGCTGAGCATATGTAGAAATCTCATTCCATCTGTGCAGCCATCTCCAGCAGATAGTCTGAAAAGGAGCTGCGAGAAGCGCTGAAGTGGGATCACAGAGAGTTCAGCGCACTCCTCTTCCCTCCCGTGCTCTTTTTGTTGCTGAAGTTCACCACCCCTGGCAGTGGCAGCCGAGCCTCCCCGCAGCGCCCGCCGGGTTACTGTGACAGCTCCTGACCTGCTTCTCACTTTCCCTAAACGCAACACACACAGAGAAAAAAAAAAATACATCTTGATGTTTTCTATTTGAGGAAACCACTTTTTAAGGTCTTCTGTCGTAATCAGCAAGAGCACATCAACAAATATCCCTCCCTCCCCATCCGAGAGCTGTTTGCAGAGCGCTGTATGCAGATCGCAGTCCTAGTAGTGCCACTGTTTGGGGCAACCCCCAACGCTTGATATGAATGGTAGACCCAGAGGGAACACTTTTCTTCATAATGTGATTGCTTTTGTCATGACAGAATAGATGCAGGGTGCTATTAATCACAGGTTTTTACTAAGTCCGGAAGCAGGGGAGATCCAGAGTAGATTTGACAGGTTTTTTGCCCTGGAAAAATGCAGAAGTTCATTTCAATTCAAGTTAAGCTCTGCTTTTGTAAATCTGCCAAAGGGGAAAAAATTTCTTCGAGGTATTTATGCTGATCTGTAGACTTTTGATAATATAGTGAAAAACATTTCAAATCAATCAGAGCTTAATCTACTTAGTGCATTTAGCTGGAAGGTTATAGATTGATACATAGATTACTGTAACATGAAAGCATAGATTAAACATGGCTTTTATTACTAAAATAAGCATTGACAATGTTTTCGTAGTCTGACTTAACATTTTCGGAGCTGTGCCTGATAGATGCTTATACTAAAATGGAGTGATATCCTATAAAAGAAAGTTTAAATTTCTGCAACTGAAACCAGCTAAGCATTTAAATGCATAGCACTGGCAGAGTGTTTTGTATTTCAGTTTGCTGTGCAATTGTTGTTGGCTTGAATGACAATGAGGCTTAAAGATAATGTTAAAACAAGTGGTGGTATAGCACAAAGTACTTTCAAAGCAATAGGATAAGAGTATTTATATGTTCTTATATACATGTAGTACTTTTATTAAAGTAATGTACATTTTAACAGGTGAAGTGCAGGTAAAATTAATTTCATTTAAGCACTTTGTTACAGCACTCTTCAACTGAGATGAATTCCATCATGGTGTATTTAAAGTATCTTCATTTGCTACCAGGCACTTGAGGAGACTGTTCAGATGCTGTGAGAAGGGGCACTGCCTGTGTGATCCTGCTACATGACAAAGAGAAGGTTGGGAAGTCCCTGTGCTGCAGTTTGGAAGATCATTGGAGTTCTTTTGTGTTTGGGAGTGTGTAATGCTGAATCCTGAGGAAGGGGGCAGAACTCCCTCCCTCCATGCTGGCCTGCTGCTGCCAGATCGGGGACATCCCAGCAGGGTAATTCAGGGTTCCGTTAGGTGGTTCTGCTGAGAAGGACAGGGACCTTTCCTGGGCTGCACTGCTCTAAAGCCCTGGTGTGACCTCCTTTGAGCAAGTCTGACTTCACAGATAGACGTACATGACTTCTGGAGAGCTACTTATCTTGTTAGCACCTTAGCTTCTCGGAAATCATGGGTGAGCAGTGGCATGTGCTCCTGTCACCAGTGGGAGGGGAAGAAAGGATTTTCACCCATAGATGGGCCTGTCCCATCCATAGAGTGTGAAACTGAGGGGTTTCCTTGTGTTTTGCTGCACGTGTCCTCGGATGTAAGATGTAAGTCCCTTAGAAGCTGTTTTGCAACTTGGTCTGCAGGACACATTTGTGATTTTTAGGGACTTTGGTTGCAAAAGGAAGAATTGCACATGAGTTACTCCCTCATCTCATGTCACTATCAGAGAGGTCAGAAGGATTTGTCCTACAAGTCTCTGAAGATATCTCAAAGTGAGTATCCCCATTCCAGACTTAGTCCTGACACCGTGGCTGTGATGTCTCATCTGGACATCTCATCCTCACGTCAGTGAGAACCACATCTGGCAGCCCAGCACGAGCCCCAGCTCCCATGGCATGCGTTTAAAACTCTTACGCAATATGAGCTATACGTATCCATCATTTAAAATTAATACTCTGTTGAGCTCAATGCACAGCAGTGTTGCTATGCTTTATTTTTGGCTAGGGAGCAATGGGAGGAGTGAAAAGAGACTCTTTTTCAGCAGTGACTTGTATGCCTTATTAATCTTCATTCTGCCTGCATCTTATGTTATCACCAACAGATCCTCTTATGTGACTTTGCAGTGACACCTGGTGGGAGAGGCCAGGATGTCATCCTCATTAAGACAATGAAACTGCAGATTTTTTTTTTGCTGCAAGATCTAGTGAAGGCTCCCAATTTCCCCTAACATACATTTCCCTGAAACTCTCCCCTAGCTTATGGGAACTACACATTCAAAGCTACAGGCTGATTCATGCTAATAGTGGTTCTGTTCCTTTTCTAGACTTCATAAAGATAGGAGAGAGAACACAGTAATAAAGAAAAATCTTTTCCATAATTTAATCAGCATCTCACAAAAATCAGAGGGTATATTTAGAACATGTATGGCTGGTCTCAGAGGTGCAGTGCCTGGTAGCAGCTGCCAAATGAAATAGCAATTATTTTGAGCAGTATCTTTTATGCTTATAGTATTTCAAGTAAGTGAAGTAGATATATTTCTTAAGTTTAGATGTATTAGTCCTTGGGACTCTGGAAATGGTCTTAATACTGGGAAAATTCTAGATAAGTCTCCTGAAATGATGCCATACCTAATTTGTCCATGTGCTCAGTTTTTCATTGTATAATTTGAGAACTCTGAACTTCTACTTGAAAACAGGAACTTTGATGATCAAATTATACCTGAATTTGGAAAAGGACATTCATAATTAGGCTGAAAGCAAGTAACTCCTAAAATTTCTGCTCAGTGTCACCAGAGAAGCAGATCAGATATCCTAATATTTCACAGCATAGGTCTAACCTTTACCAGTAATTAGTACCTCCAAGACCTGGTGGGGGAGGATGCGATGAAGAATTAGACTGAGTCATCACTGAATTTTTTAAGATACTCTGGATGAATTAATCTCTTGCTGGAAGGATGCTAAAACCAGGGCTCTAGACAGTAAAAGGGGACAGCCCTACTATGACTACAAGTTATGCGTTTTGACAAGATACGTGAAGAATCACTGAGACGGTGAATACAGGTTCTTGTTTGGTTTTAAGAACTTTCACATTTTCAGTCACAGAGAAAATATTTCCTGGAGGTGGATAAATTGCAGTGCTATACATCTGCTATAGGATAAAGGAGGTAGGGAAACACTTGTCACTGGGAAATGGCCTCATATAGTGCTACAAATGCACCCTGAGCCTAAAAATCACTAGTTTGTCCTCAAGTATATGCTGCTGTTATTCAGGGCTTCTGGGGAAGCTGCGTGGAATTTGTTCCCTCATTTCTGTGCTTGTTGAGGCGAGGTAGTGAAGCCAGTGTTGTGCTTCAGTGACATTGTCATCATATTAAAATAGAAAGCTTTTCTCTTTTCTGCGTATTGGACATCATTCAGTGTTGCCCACTCAGCACACGCAGCTGTTGTGTAGCACTTGAGGCTGTGCAATTCCCGGTTAGCCATTATACAGCTGCCTATTGAAAGTGTAGGTGGCTGTTTTTTGGTTCACCTTTATTTGCATGATCATTTATACCAAATGTGCATAAAATCTGGCCATTTCAGTTGCAGCCAAAATAAAAAGACCAAAGCTCTTGGTCTCAGCCATGCGTTTGAAGTGGATATTTCTACAGTACATAATTCTGTTGCAAGGAAGACGAACTAGATTCAGCATTATTCTGCCTAATTCATGTTGAAGCAGAGGAAAAGAGAGCCTTACATTTTACCAGATGATTTAATGAAAAATTTGGTAGAAGTTCCCTCACCTTCTTGTTTTGGCAGAGGTTCCCCTGTCATAGGGAAGCTCACACTATAGATTGCATCACCAGGAGCAGCCTTCTGGCCCTTCTCAGTTGGCAAAGGTCAGGGAAAATTGAACCATTTTCAAGGCACATTGCGAATGCCTGCCTAGAAATCAGCAAGCTCCTGAAAACTTTAAAATGTGCTGTTATCTGGACTGGCTTCAAAATCCAGCACCGCACCACGATAAACCTTGCCAGCTCTAGCCCAGTCTTTAACCTTCCCTTTCTGCAGAAGGTTGTGGAGGGGGCTGCCAGCCAAAACCAACACCTGTCATCCTCTAATTTTTGGATCGCCATCATTCAGGTTTCAGGACGGCTTTGGAAGGAAAACAGAATATTATTTACTGTGGTCAGTAATCTCCTTGGGGCGGTGGAAGGAAGCCAGATGTCCATCCTGATGTTGCAGGTTAGCCAGCGGCCGCCAGTGCTTTACGTCAAAAGGTGTTCAGTGGGTGAGGTGGTTGTGTTTGCACTGAAGCTTGCACTGTCCTTTCACAGAAATCCTATTTAAAAGGGAATTTCTTCAGGAAAAGCTCTGAGCCAGCTGTCATTGGATGATTTCTTGCAGTAATAGTAAAAATAAAAATGTCATACTCTGCTGTTGCCAGTATTTTAATCGTTTAAGGTAAGGCAACACTCGTCTGCATTGCAACAAATTGTGAGTTGTTCAGGTCTGCTTGGCTATGTGCTTAAAGAGATTATTGAAATTTATATGAATCTTTCCCTGAAAATAGATTTGCAGTCTATATAGCAAACACAAGAGCATAAATTGTGTGCAGTTACAGACATTTAAATCCAGACTAAGTCTTTTGATCTCTGCAGATTTAGTCGAGATGTGCAACTTCCCACAAAATTTAACCAGCTGCTGTGGTAGAATCTCTTCTCTTTTCCACTGTTATTTTACTGCCACTGCTTTGTCAGGGATACAGTTATCTCTTCAATTACCTTATGTGAGAAAAGAGCTTCCCAGTTTGCAACCAAATTAAATGCAATTAGTTAGCTACTGTTCTGCTTAAGCAAGAGTATGTGAATAAAAATGAAAAATTGACAAATAAAATACATAGAACAGTATCGGAGTATGAAAGTAGCACCTGGTAGGTATCTGAAAATAGATATTGTCTCACTGAGTCAAATATTTCCAATAAATGTTATATTAAAAGTTGTATAACAGAGCTATTATGTTTTTCTACTTGTGCATGAGTTCTACTTCTCTGCACCAAATTCGTTACAATAGCCTTGGGTTAAATATGCTGTTGGAGATCTGTGTCCCCATTTTCTGATTATGCTGGTATTTTTAATAACTAATTAGTATACTAGTACTCTACATATTGCAAAATAAATTTTGACCTATGCCATGCTAATCTGAAGTCTGGAATAACTCCATGAAAGCTAGTAATTTTGCTCTTGATCTGCATCAGGCTGCTGAATGCGAGGGTCCTGCTATAATATTTGTGCTTTATATCCTCTAGCAGGATTGCAAAGGAAATATCTTAAACTGACATTATTCCCAGAAAAAAAAAGAGTATGAATGTTAGAGAGTATTTGCAAATTCACTCAACTTTGAGAGCGATGTTTTTCCTCCGTAAAATCATATTTGTGGTTTGATATAATAAAACACAGAGAATTTAGGTGATCAGGTTCACTGTGGATAAAACAAAAATGTATCATTTCTGTGTTGGTGGCTGTGACACTTATAAGAGTTTTCCAAACTGTAGAATGTTGTAGAAGGTTAAAAGCATTGGGTTAATATTTATTAAAACTATGTACATTAATATTGGGGGGAAATATATCTGTTAAGGTATATTGTCCAGGGATACTGTAGGGATCTCTGTCCTCATGGATTTTTAAGAGTGAATTAGACAGATTTTTGTCATAGTTTGCTGAGATAAACATCAGTTTTATTTCACTTGAAGCGGGGGACTAGAAGATTTCTTTCGGCTTCTTCTAGACCTTTCGGCTTCTTCTACAGTTATATGATTTTATGTACAGTTTTCATGGCTTTTTCTGATCTCTTTGCAGTTAGACATGTTGGCTCTGAGATTACAAAGTCACTGTAGGAGCTTTTGCAATATCCATTCAGAAGTTAGAGAATACCTGATTTTATATACTTTAGGATAAATGCACATAACCCACTTGTACAAGTATAGGGAATGGAGACCTTTATCATGAAAAATTTACATTTGCCTCATTATTCCCCTGAGAGAAATTGGGGATTTTCTTCTTCTGAGGGTATCAATGAACTTTTTGTGAAAAACATGTTTTAAAGAAAAGAACCAGTCTTAATATTTAAAGTGCTGCAATCAAGAAGTAATTAAAAAGGATAGAAAGAACAACCAAATTAAAAGATAACCATAGAAGTTTTATGTTAGTGCATAATTCCACCAATTTGACATGAAAAGTAAATTTCTGTGGTTTTTTTCTTGATGCACTGGTTCTTCCTTGGTGCAGCCTTGCTTATAGAAATTCAGGGGAAAAAAACCCACAGGCTGTTTAAATAGCTATCCTCTCTCTCTCTTGCTGCTCCTTGGCCTGAATAAAAACTATCTGCTGTAAGAAATTTAAAAAAAAAAAAAAGCAAAACTAAATGTATGCTGTCCAAATTAGAACAAGTGAAAGCTACATGAAAGGGATGAAAATTCTGCTGAGACATGAGATTCTTACTGGAGAGTTGGCCTATCCATTGTTGTAAAATAGTAGGAAAAGCAAAAGAATATCAGAAATGACAGAAGCCATTTCATAGTTTGTGTCTGTCAGCTCTCCTAATGAAAAAAACAAAACAAAGCAAAAAACAAAGAACCAAACCGCACTAAAGTGCAGTTAAAAAACTACAACTCCAAATCCTAATATCAGTTGGAAACAGTGAGAGGTCGGAGCAAGTCTTTGACTGGGAGAGCAGAGGAGGTAATGACCTGTGAAACGCAAAGGGTGAGTTACTGCTGAGGGCTGGCTGGGGACGAGGGGTGTCCCTGCAGAGCTGAAGTCCACTGTTTCCTCCAGCAGAACAGGCAGGAGGTTAAACCTTTGTATGTGAAAAATGATCTTTGGTATTCCTATCAGCACTGCGCTTGCTTGAGGAATGTGCATGAGGAGTGATAACCAGCACACTCAGATCCTGGTACTGGGAAAAAAACTCTCTTAAAACAGAACTGGTTTTTTGCACCAGTGTTTTAAGCTACCAGCTCTCCATTGGACCTCAGACCTTTAGGACATGAGAGATGTGAGTGTTCCAGTACAAGGTATTTTTCAAACCGGGGCAAAGAAGCCCGGTGGTGACTGCAATGTTGATACCAAGCAGGACATGGAGGTGACTCTGCCTGGATTTTGCTCTCAGTCAGAAAAACTGAAGAACTAGGGCAGATCTTCAAAGCAATCAGATTGACATACCAGCAGTTTCTAAAAGATAAAGCATCCAGGGATTCTATCACCCTCAACACTCAATTAGTTTATGTTGCTATAAGTAACTACCATATGGTGTAGCTTCTGCACCAGCTGTTTTCCAGTCTTCGATGGGTACAGGTCTACAGGGGAGGCTATGCCACAGAGTTAACACTAATTAGAAAAGTAGAGGAAAATAGCATATTTTAAACATGATCTTAAAACTTTCAGATGTGTAAGTAGTAAAATACAAGTGTCCAGGGACGCGTTGGCTGTTGTGTGCCAGGCCGGGGGTACGAGCTGCCTGGAAACACCACATGTCTGCAGCAGGGTGGGTTGCAGTGGGTACAGCTACTCCTGGTCTGCAGTGGTGCAAAGCCATGAGTGTGGGACAGCAGGAACTGAATCCAGACACCTTTAATCATGTCCTGGTATCTGGGATGAGAGCCGAGAACACCAGGGACCGAGCAATGCCGTAACCAGTGGGAGATGTTTCCTTCAAACCCGTGGGAAACAACAGCAGGCTCTGCTCCAACCTGGCACCCTGCTTCTGCTTCCCTGCAGCCCTCGCCCACATCCACTGTGATTTCTCAGGTTCTGGAGGTGGGTTGATACATCACAAGCCAGATTTAGTGGTCCACCAGACCATAGCTATTACACCAGGGATAGACCCAGTGTTTCTACGTCTGCTCAGCTCTGCAGCCTCCAGCAAGAACAGCAGCAACCACTTATGTTTTCTCCAGCCTCTTTGCCTGCTTTCCACTCTTCCCATTGCAAACTGGGTTTAAGAAATATTTCCATGCCACAGCCAGGCCACGTGGAGCTGGATTTGATGCTGCCCTTCCCGGTTCTTTTCTTCTAAAGGGGTCACGGCCATTTCTGTGTTCACCTGGGTCATCTTGGTGCTGAATGATCACGCTTTCAGCCAGCTTGTGCAATCAGCTTGACAAGCTATTGTTTGCATACCAGAAAATTATGATTAGACTACCTTTTTTTTTTCCTTTTCTTTTTGTTCTGGATAATGACTGAAAAATTGTTGTTCCCTAATCCACAACCATAAGAAGTTTTAAGACCATGAAAGTTCTTGTATGTCGCTCTGCACTGGAAAATTTTAGTCTATTGTTTTGAATTACATCAAAGAGCACAGCAACACAAAATGTTGCTAAGAGCTAAATCCTATAATTTATTTTAATTATTTAAAATTCTTCTTATTAACAAATTCCTTAATTGTGGATTTTGAAGGAGTCTCTTCTCACTTCTAAAGGATTTTTGAGATTTTAATGAGAGTGCAAGCATCGGGTAGTACCAAAGCAAACTATCAAGTGCTCTGTGTTTTTAGCCACAAAATTTCCTGTGATGTAGTTAGGTCTCCTAGATGGCTTTGCAACTATAGTGGCTGTATGGATGTAAGCCACACCAAGAAAACATTCACTCATTGTCCCACCTGGTTCTGATTATACAGCGAAGGGCAACCACTGCAGTCTGTTGTGCAGAGTATTTGAATTCCAATCTATTAGCAGAAAAAGATTTCCCATAATTCATACAAATGTGCCAGAAAAGTAGGTGTAAAATTTACAATTACACTCTCATGTAGTATGTACAGTAGCCTGATTTATATACTAGATACAGAACAAAATTATACAATTAAGCAGTAGTTGATACCTCTAACAAGTATACATGTTCTTTAAACTTTTCTGAGTTTTGCTTCAAGATTCTCTTTTGAGTGTTTCCACTGACTTATATAGTACTGTATGCTTGAATGTAACCAATTAAGCCTTAAATCTGTGAAGCCTGTGCTAGGGACCAGAGAATGATACCTTTCTACTGAGATCTGGTAATAGTTATATTCCAGTCTGCAAAGTATCAACACTTCTTCAAAATGCAGAAAAAAGGTTTGCATCATACTTTAGATCTAGACTATCTCTACAAACTGATTCTAAAATGAAGTAGTAGCAGATAGATATTTTTTTTTTCATTTTCTCAGTAGCACAGTTATTTAAAATGAAGACTACAAATTTACTCCTTAGTGTGCTTTGCAAAGGCCTGATCTCTCATGGATCATATTTTCTTATGAATTTGTAATTCTTTTCCAGGCTGAATCTTTTACTGTTTTATTTTGTTGTTGTTGTTATGTACCTATTTCCAATTTTTCTTTTTTGTTTCTCATGTATTATTTTTCAGCTGGTTTTAAATAATTTGCAACTTTTTTTTTTCCCATTTCAATGAGGCAACAAAAGCAACAGAGACTAAAGGAGAGAGGCACTATCTTGGAAGGAAAGGGTTAATACAGAAGGGCATATGAATGTGTGTTGGCAAAAGGGAATAATTCCAGAGTGGTCCTCAAAACTTCATTACAGATCAGAGAAACATGCAGTATTGCATTAGCTGAAAGAAAAACTCTTATATAACAGGGTTTAATGTCCTTGGAAATGTTGCAGAATTTATTTGAAAAATAAACCCAACAATACACTATTAAATTTATAGAGGAAATGGAAAGCAGAAACTCGGAAGACTGTAATTGCCACCTACAAATATAATCATTAGAGTGAGTAAGAAGTAATGAAGGAGGAAATCAGAGGCAACTCACCTCCCTAGCAGGAAGGTGGAAGTTATATTGCCACCATGTGGTAAGACTATGGAAAGCCAAGAGCACCAGATTCACGCAGAATAGGGATGCAAATAGTCAGAAATCTGCATGATTTGCTGGGAAAATATAGTATGCAAATAGCATCCTGATTAAAAAGAAGCAATGTGAGATGAAATCCCATTTTGCTTTTGATTAGTGTGTACGGTTGGTTCTTTGGTGGTGTGTTTGTGGGGGTTTTTTTGACTTGAATTTTAATTCAAAACTCTGTTACATAAATTATTCAGTGGAAAAGTGAGCCGACTGCAGAAAAGAATAAAAAAAAAAATTCTCTCTTTAAAATGAGGTCATTTATAAGCTTTTATGAGTACAAAAATCCATCATTTTGTCTCATGTCTTCTTGAAATTGTCTCCAAAGTCTCTGCGTTAATTTTGTTTTTTCTTAAATTCTTCTGAAAGTCCTGGGATACTTCCCAGTTCCATCACATATAGAAATATAAGCCTTAATGTTTCACAAATAACTTTTTTAGAGCACACTACATAGAAACATAATTGTTTTTCCAACAGGCACAACTGGAAGACTTCCCAAAGCAGGATTTGGGATTCACAAAAGTGTGTCAGCTTCTTCCCCCCCCCCCCCCCAACTTTAGATCATAATTCTTTGTGACACGACAACTGGTTGCTGTAGAAATTATTAGGATTCAAGAGCATGATTTCACAGCCTGAGTCGGATGAGCTTTTCACAATCCCCTTTTTGATCAGATTAATGCTGGCCCCTGAGCTGACCCGCAGCCAAGGAGAGCCAGGCAAACCTCTCCAGCACAGCCCTCCCAGAGCAGGGATTGCTGATGGCTTTGCTTCGGAGAGCTCTGTCCTGCTTCACTGCAAGGTCCATTTCTTGTACTTCAGTGTAGCGTGAACCTTTCTTTATCTCTAATGTGTATAACATCACTTGGATGGGGTTGTTTGGGTGTCAGCGTAACAAAGTGCTTAAACTTCAGGTTAAATACAGCAGTCACCTTTGTAAGAACAGCTCTCCTCCTTAGCACCCACACACTTGTAGCTAAAATACAGGAATGAGACTAAATGAGCATCACAGATGACGCTCAGCTGTATCTCTTGATACATGTCTAATTATGACCTTCACTGAGGCAATTATTCTGTCTTGATCTTAATGCCTTCTGCAACCATCAATTAATAAGACTTCACATAATGTCCTAGTAGAACAGGAATTATTACCATTTTTTTAGAAACTGGCAAACTGAGGCACAATTATTGACCTGGTTTTAGATGAGATGAGAGAAATTAGGACGCAAAACTGAGTTGAGAGTCTCACCTTGGCCACTAGATGCCAAATAAAATGAGAGGATCGCATGAAAACCCAGATCTGGCTATTGCCACCATGTTCCTGGAATCGTCTCTGGCACAGATCCCTGGCAGGTCCCCTTCAGGTTTGGTCACAGGACATGAGGGATGCACGACTGGAGAGATGCCTCTACATGGGTCACTGCGCAGGAAGGCTGGGCTAGTCCCAAGTGATTTCAACAGGAGCAGGAGCCTGGCCAACCCATGGGGCACCCTACAGGCAGAAAGCAAATGCCTGCTGCTAAAGCTGTTCTGCGCCGTGGAGGGGCTGACAGACTCTCACCTGACTTGCAAACCCCAGAAAATAGGAACAAATCACCTCGGTCCTTCCCTTTTTACACAAATGACTCACAAGCATTTGCCTCCCACATTAGTTTTGCTTTTCCTCAAAGTTGAGTCATTGTCTTGTATTTGATTTAACAACAATAGCAGCAAAAAAAAAAAAAAAAAATCAGCATCAGTTGCTACTGCATAAGACTAGTTCAAAAGCAACTCTTTAAAGGAGGCTTTCAAGATAGCTAGATTAAAGATTTGGGAAACTGGTAAGAAATAGAACTGAAGAAAAACAGCTCCTAAAAGCAAAACATTATGTTTTCATGCTATTGTGCTTTTAAAATTGAAGGCAAGAGTCTGAAAACAGACAACGAAATAAATCTTGCTTGATGGGAATTATCTGGAGATCATTGTATTTATTGCATTTGTTTTGATTTTCCAGTCTCTGCCTCAGACTGTAGGCACAGAGATGACTTAAAAGATTCAATATCTCATTTTAAAAATTAAACTTTACTTGATTATTGAGCTGACCCATGCTAACCTGGAGACTGTTATGTATTATTCTGGAGTATCATCAGCAGGCTAGAAATCGTGAGAATAGGACCGGAGGTAAGAGCTGTGTCCCCAATAGCTTAACGATTTCAGGTGCGATAGCTGAGGCTGTGCTGCCCCTCGGAGGCACGGCACAAAGTTGCAGCCCATGGGGAGGGAAAGGATTAATTACGGTGCTTTAAAATTATCTTGTTTTTTTCCTCTCCCTCCTCGCTCTACCCTTCTCCCCCAAACACCCTGTGTGTTGCCCGAAGGTCTATATATGTGTGGAGGCTCTTGATAAGGGCCTAAAAGCCCTGTGATTTAGCACATCTTGCCCAGATTGTATCATGAGCAATGATACCCTGGAGAAATAATTTTCCAGCTAAATGTAGGTATTTTAGAAATCTTTCCTGCTTCTCGGCTCTTTTCGCTAATATTTGGCATCTGGAGCAACCATGGAGGTCTCATAAACTATTGAGGATAAAAAAGACTGGTGGGATGGGACAGTCAGAATAAGGTTCAGGGAGTTGATGTGTTTATTGCCCAGCACTATGGAGCAGGGAGCAGTTTGGGAATTTCCCTGTGGATTTCCCCATTTTAGCCAGGTCTGTCAGTGAAGTTGCTGCTCTGGCTCATGGGCACCACTGATAAACACCAGACCTGGAGCAGCAGAGGAAGAAGTTGGCATCCTTCTGCTGGTACGGCTCAAGCGACAAACAAGACGTTCACTTCTGCCTGTTCTCAAACTCGAGTTTCTTTTAAAAACCCCTTTCTTGGGAATGCTGGACTCGGTTAAAATGTTATGTTGTTTAAGTAAGAACACCATAAGTCTGCATATGGGGCATCTCTTGTTTTAGAGCCTCCCTATGAATTTTGGGCATCTGATTTTGACCTTACTAGTGAGAAGAATTTGAACTGGATGCTGACGTGGCAAATAGTGAACCAGGAAAGCTTGGCATGCATCAGAAATGTTTCAGCACTTTTGTGAGATTTAAAAATGATGCAAGAAAGAGTAATAACGCTCAAAAGGAGAGGAGAGAACTTTCACAGGGTTGCTCAGAGCGCGTGTGGTGCCAGATGAGAGGTGAGAGTAGTAAGACAAAAATGCAGATGTAACAACAATTTTCTTCCAGTGTGAGCTGCCATTCGGAAGAGTTGTAGTACATGATCTACTCACTACTGAGGCCCAAGATTATCTTTAATGAGCAGATCACACAGCACAACACTGCTGAATGATGCCTCAGCCTGAAGGGAAGTTACAGGGAGAGTGGAGGAGCCAAGAGATATGTTTTCCTCCATCCCATTGAGTCTTCAGACGGGCCACTGCAGATTCCAGTCCTGGCACAGCTCCTTTCCCTGGGAGAAGAGGAAAGCGGCAACATGATGGATGTAGTCATGTTGCTCAAAGCTCAAGCACTGTCCCTGACTAAGCATATTAGGGTTAAAACAGCCAATCTTTCTGTTCCTGTCCTAGAACCGACATTCTCCTGTATGAATGATTTGCTTGGACTGTGTAGAAATTACAAATGCAAGTCCACAGAGTGCTTGGTAGTAAGCAGCAGATCACAAAGCATTTGGCTTTGGTTCCAGCAAAATTACATTCCCGGGCCATCCAGGGACCGTCCCTGACCAGCTCTGTCCATTGTTTGACCTGTTCCTCTCCTGTAGGAGAAAGTATGCATTTGAAAGCACAGCAGAGCTATGGTTTAGAGGAGAAACTAGCCCTTTGCCTTCAATGCAACAGCTAAAGTGCCTGAAGATCAGGAGTCATGTCTCCTGTCTGACTTCACCTTGTTTTAAACTAGTAGTTTAGATTAGTGGAAACAGTGTGCACTTTGCTGACCACTTGAAGAAGGAAAGAAAGCATAAAACAGTTGCTTGGCTGCACAGTTTTCCTGAGTAAATGTCTGTTTTTGGTTTCAAGTGGAAAATAATGAATCATGTAGTGCATTCACCAGTATGAAAGGAGTGGATTTGGCTCTTCCAAATACAGAAGTCCTTAGTGGACAAGCATAACACTGTTACATTTCTTTATATTACATTGAAAAACAGGAACTATATCCTTAGTGTGTATCACTAGATACATTATTTATAACAGCTATGGATTTGAAAAAAAAAAAAAAAAGAAAACAACCTGCACTAAGCCAGCCCTGAGTACGCAAGGCACAGAGAGATAACTTACAGGCAACTAGTCAACTAGGTGGTTGTGTTTATAGCAGTATATAATGGTCCCTTTTTCAGTTTGTGAAGGTGGATCTGCAAAACAGAAACCAGACATCCTGTTAGCACTCTTTCAAGAAGTGTTCTTTGCATTGTAAAATAATAAAAAATCTATGTAATCATGATGTAACCACATTTTGAGTATCTTCACATACTGGTGGAATCCTGCTAAGCCTGATGAAGATGAAACCACACCTAAAGAGCCAACAACTTAACTGGGATTTATAGCTGCAGACTGGAATACACAATCTTCAGGCGTTGGAGGAAATGACAGAGAAATATCACCCTGAAGAAGCTGGAAGAGCAAATCACAGCCTCCCTCTCTGATGGACGTTCCCACACGCGGGTCTCTGTCCCCGCAGGAGGAGGGCTGAGTACCCACCTTGGGGACTGCCACAGCCACGCATCATTGGTGGGAAGGGACATTCAGCCAACCCAGAGCTGCTGTGGTTTCCAGGGAAAAGTTACCATGAAAAGGTGAAAGGCAACAAAGGAAGCTTTAAAAACAACAACAAAAAAAGGACAACATATATTAAAATTGGCACCTGTGAGTGTAACCCACATCTGAACACTCCAGGAATAACATGACTTAGAAAATGTCTGGTTTTAGTGATAAATAATAGAAGGGCAAGGAGAACTCAGCAGCTGTGGTCCTACTCAACAAGGATGATGGTATTTTCTTTGCAATTTGATAATGTTTCCCATCTGAACATTTTAAGGCATTTCAAAACATACATTTCATACTCTGGTGGTGGGTAAATACTTGCCAGTTTGTTGTGTCCTGTGTCCTGGCTGTGCCTATTGCTAAGCAAACACCCCACAAAACCAGACTCAGTCCCCAGATTGCTGCAGGGAATGGTGAGATACTGGTCAGTCGTGATCTCAACACAGCAACGCTGCTAATGCCATGGATGTCACGTAAAAATATACCGGCAGAAAAAGGAGCCACTATAATGAGTCTTTTTTATGTGGGAATTTTCCTCGATACTAAATAGGGAGTATTTAAGAGTAGAGCAGACTATGAGGGCCTTAGGAATGGAGATTAGTCTAAGTTAGATATTGTGAGCTGTTAGGTAGATAAAAATGGAGCCATCTCCATCCTGCCAATAAATGCAACAGATAAAGAGGGGAAAGGGGGAGGGCATTTTTTTCCAAAGCCACCCTTAATCAGCAAAAAACAGCAGACAAAATTATCTTTGGTAGATGGGGATTTGTGAGGTATGGGTTACATTTATTATCTGCTAGGTTATAAGCTTTATTATAATTTCCAGTGTTTGCCTGCTACATCCTAAGGAACAATACAAGCTGGATCTAGTGCGTGTCATTTATAACTCTGTGCATGTCATTTATATGGTAATGGGGGAGTTTCCCCTCATCCCCAGTGATTTCTGCAAAATTCTACATGCTGGTTCTCAGTGTATTTAGCTTACTCCAGTGTAAATTAAAATGCACATTCATGATCTTTGAACAAAGCGGGCAAGGATAATTAGTAATTTGATACTGTTCTGTACAACGCAATTCAAAGTAATACTTATAATTTGCAGTTAACTAATCAGGGTTTTTTTTCCTTAAAATTCTTAATTGCCTTTCTATGATATTCATTTTTAATAAGGTTTTTTCCTACCAGTTTTAGATCCAATTATGCAGAAAATTTCTTTTTGTTCTTACTGCATGGCTCTGTGTGTGTGTTTATATCTACATTTCTCTATACATTTTGGTATTTTTTTTCAGAAATTTTTATATGCTGGTTTATGGGTGGGGGTTTTGTCAGCTGAAAATAATGGAATAGGTGTACAACTGTGAGGAACAAGACACAACAGAGAATAGAAAACTCAATGCAACAAAATATAAAGAAATAATTAAATCTCTGAAATTTCATTGCCAGTATGAATAGTGATGGGTTTTGTCAGTGTTAGGCTGATGGTTGGACTTGATGATCTGAAAGGTCCCTTCCAACCTAGACAATCCTATGATTCTGTGATTCTATTCTAGTTAACTTCATCTGGTATTTAATTCACTATCCAATTAAAACTCTCATTAGAAGACTCTAATTGTTGTAGCTTTAAAGTAAAACCAGCAGTCATTAGAGACACAAGATTCAGACTCTCCAAGGAAATTAAAATAGTCATAAATTCAAAAATAAAAATGTTAGTGAATATAGACACGTTGTGGGGGTAGTGCCTGTGATGAGAAACGCGTCACATGCCAGACCTTTGCTGGGCGAGGCGCTGAGTACTCCGGCCCTGACGAACCCCAGCAGCTCCCCTCCCAGGAGCAAGATCTGGGTGATGCCACCTTGCTCACCCTGCTGGTGCTCTTTCAGGGCCCTTGAAGGCCTTTATACCCTTTGTGCTCTGCAAACGTGGAGGAAAGCACTCACAGCATCTTTCTTTCCACCTCACTAGAAGAGAACGTGTTTCCCTAATTCGTCTGTCCTTGTCTGTGCTTGTGCTTATTGCCTTAATATAAAGGGCTTTAAAGTGGTTGTTGCAGAAATGTTCTTCGCTGCGAACTGATTTATGCTTTGCCAACATTTCCCTACTGGGTGTTCTGCATATGCAAAATGTTAGGTTTTATTTACTATCTCACTTATTTCTGGGAGTTTCTGGGCTGTGGATGTCAATCGGAGTTTCACAGACCTGGTACCCTTGCCCAAGGTGCTTTCCCTCTTGTAGTGCAGATGGAGACATCATCTGTCCCCAAAGCATCTGTAACCAGCTTCTAGGCATTACTGGGGTTTAACTTGACGTCTGAAGCTCCCTGGAGAGAGGTGGGGTAATTCCAAGTGGTCCAAGCAAGGTGACTATGCAAGCCTTTGTCAGTAGATTTAGAATTACTATGCAGTAGTCCACAGCTTAAAAATATTGGGGAAAAAAAAAAAAAAAAAAGGATTTCCTAGTAGTAGAGAAAACAAGAGATTTCAATGGGTCACATTATGCCACAGTTGCGTTTGTCTTTTCTGTGTGCTTACCTGAGTCAGTAGTGGAGGTCCTTCAAAACTTGCACCTAGGAAGAACAGAATTTTAATTTGGCATGCAAGTGCCACCATTCTGAAAAACGCAGTCAAACCACACTGATCCAACAGTGGCATAACCTTATTATATGCCATTACCTTTATTAATAATAAATGTTTCTATTATTTAATAGAATGTTCTTCTGAGATATTGCTGTAAACTAATTTGGACTCTGTTTTTATCCTGCTCTCTTTTTTATTATTCCCGGGTAACTCTATTGATCTCAGTAGTTCCTCTGATTATTCAGTCCTGTAAAATCAGATCCACCCTCTGAGTCATTATTAAGCTAAATCTCTCAGTTAGCCAGATCCTGAATCACTGTTCAGGTTGAAACCTCTGGGAACATTGCCATAGTAGGGCAATATAAACTCTGAGTGGGTTTTTAATGGCTGTTCAATGACTGTAGCAGTTTAAAATGGGTAAGAAATTTGGAGCTAAACTGAATTCCTTCAATGTGCTCCCATTCTCATTCGATAATGCAGGGCTGTATTTTGCAATATTAACTGACGTTTATTAGCACTCATGCTAGGTGACTAGCAGGTGCTGCTCAGAGTGAATAAATCATGCAAGTAATTCATGTGAGAGACAGCTTGCACAAGTGCTCATAGAAGTCCATGGGGTTGAAGAATCAAGTTCTTTAATAGCACTGTCAGGCTGTTCAGTCTTCTTATCTCTCATATTTCTTTATGAAATATTAAAAGAGATTGCTTTTGGGCACTTGTGTTCTTGAACTATTGCAATCGTCTAATGAATTTTTGATAGTCAAATTCAGAGGGTTTTGTGATCACTAACTTTCTTGATACATCTGTAGCTATTGAAATGCATCCCCTGTGTCAAGGTTGGTTGTCCATCTTTCTCCTATCATAAACCCCACAGATTAGTTGGGAAGAACGTGTAACTTTTAATTTAAAGGAAAGGTGAAGTGGAAGCTACTTGAGCAGGTTTGAATAGAGTAATAGTCAGCATATAATGAAAGCCTTGATTTGTCTCACTGCATTGCACAGATAAGCAAATTGTATTTCCAGCCATAGCAACCTGTTAAGTGGCAAGGATAAAAAAGAGAAAGGGAAAAAAAGGATTTTACTATACGGAACCCTACTGCATCCAGTCAATTGGGCAACGTGGATTGTGTCTTGTCGAGGTCCTTAGCCATTGAAAAGGTATGATACGACCTTGCAATGAACATTTACCCCCAGCAATGAGCTACAGTGCAAATTACTCAGAAGATTTTGCCAGGAAAAGTTTCTACAGATTTAGCGCCTCTAGCTAACAGGCTTTCATGGAGAGCTTACAACAGGCTGTGGGTTTATGTTTATACCAGGTAATGGAAAAATACGTTCTTGTTATGCATTAGGGACATACAGCATTGTGCCTGGGCTTTCTAGATGCATTTGCTCTTTGGAGTGAGTGTTAGAAACAGGAGTATCTGATGATATGATCTCTAATATTTCTACCTTCATAATTCAGTCCCATTTTCATTGTTACATCTGGGCATCCTGACAGATCACAGACTTGCCTGTGTTGATGAAATGTCTGCATGTCAGTCTAGCCAGGATGGTCCAAGAGGTTTTTCCTGTGGCTGCGACTGACTCACACCACGAAAGAAGGAAATCGGCTAATTGTTAGGAGCTACTGTGAATATTAATCATTAATGATTTAGAAAGCAAACAGCAAGGCTTGCTAACAGAGGAAAAGTCAGAAGGACAGAGAAGGGAAATTTCTGAAAAGAGCAGAAAGAGGATGTGGAGGCAACTCGGTGTTGTTCTGCTGTTTGTCCAAAGAGGTGTATATCTTCCTTTATGTTTTGCAGCACTTGGTGTGCCTTCAGGATAGTATGGCATTGTGTATGGCACCTGGTAACTCTGCCTGCTGTGGATGCTCTGGAGGGGGTACCAGACCTCCGGGGTAGCTGCTCCTTGCTGCTGGTGGAGGCACAGGGTCCATGTAAGATCCAAGGGACAGCCCCTCTCCATGGCTTTTTGTACCTCAAGTGGGATTTGCACAGCTGAGTGCGCTCAGCATGCCAGGAGGTGAAGATGGCCTGGAGGAGACCCCAGCCCCTCTGGCCATTTCTGAATAGCTGAATTCTTCTCTTATTTGTGAGAATCTTCCTGTACTTCTCAGATGACAACACACACTTGAGTACATCTGTTTTGTTTGGTGGGTTTTGTCAACAAATCAATTTGAATGGATGAGGGAAATTGTAACCATTCGTGATTTCTTGGTTATTACAGCCTGAGCCTGACCTCCTCTGTGTGTTCTGGTAGGAGCTGTAGAGATGAACCTGAGGACATGATCAGGCCCGTAGTCAGTACCGCCAGCATTTTGAAGCCCCCAAGCACCCAGGCAGCAAAGAATGTCTGGCAGCTACTTGTCAATAACCTTGTAAACAACACCCCAATGCCCTGTCTCATATAACAACTACAGCATCTTTTACTGTTGGAAACACAACAAATTAGAAGAATCAATTTACCAGGGAAAGCAACCCAAGTATTAAGCCAGCAGCTCTGATGTGAGTGAGATGAGCAGCCTCAGAAAGTCTCTTCTGTCAGTAGCTTGATGCCATCCTAACACAATTCAGTCCTGCTCCTTGGGGAGAGGTGTCCTAAAGATTGTCCTCAGAGGAACAATGGTGTGCACTCTGGCTGTACTGGTATTTTGGACTCTGTATAAGGAGACTAGGTTGAAGTGGTAAGGATTTGGCCAGGCTGGCTGGTGGACCAGCCTCTAATGTCTGCACCCTAGCTCTGCTCTTCATCCCTGTATCATTCCCTCAGGGGTCCTTGTCAGGTATCAGAGAGCATCCAAAGGTGACATGTCTTCTGCTGGAGCACAGCAGCTTGTGGTGGTGTTACACAGAGCCACCTTCATCTCACAGAGCAAAGGTGGACCACAGCCCATTTTCCTTCAGATTTGGTGGGGTTTCTCTGTTTGCCGAGCTTGGGCTTAGCTCAGGTCATGCAACAGCTTTTGAGAGATGTGGAGGCAAGAGGTGATCTTGTTGACCATGCAGAACACATGAAGAGTCCCATGGGGTTGTCCTCAGTGCCCAGCGTGAGCCACCCTGCTGAAATGAGCTTCCCTCGAGGACCTCAGTGTCTGGGCACAAGGAGGAAGAAAGCACTGGCCAAACCCTTGCCTGCTGTCTCAACACAATGTTCTGCAGCACCAAGGGGCTGCAAGGCTGCATGAGCAGAAAACAGCATATGTTCAAGCAATTAAACCCCATGACTAAGGGGAAATTAATGACACTTGCATCCCACACTTTCCCTGTGCTTGAGGAGGTGCAGATCTGGCTGGGCTCCTTTCCCCGAGATGAGGGGATGCCACTTTCTCACGGCTACTGAACACATGGGAGCTCCTCACCTGCATCTGTTAAGCTCCATGGCTGTATAATGCTGCTGCCATCGGGTGGTGAGCTTTTTTGGTTCAAGGATTTGATGTTTAAAGCATGCTCTCTAAATCATGTCCTCAAAAATGCCATGAAAGCAAGTAATATTTTATTCTTCATAAGCTGTTTGCCGGTGGCAGAGTAGGCTGTGTGTTTTGAGTAGGAATAAAGGGTCACTGGGGTGGGCATTGCAGCTCAGGTTTTCTTAAGGATCCCTTGGATGATGGCACGAACACCTTGAGAATGGTTATTGTCTGCATACAGGGACTGTGGGATCCAGCTGAGCCTGGAGTTTGGGCACAGCCAAAAAAAAAAATTGTATTTTTTTCCTACAAAAGATTGTTGAATTGTTTAGTGGCCCTGCAAAATGACTTTTTCCACCTGACTCAATTAGATAACTGTGAAAGAGGATTAATTGCACTGAAATCAATAGTGCTACAGGGCTACTGCTGACATCAGCATAAAATAATGTCAACACAGGAAAATGCAGACTGGATATAGTAATACAGAAGAGTCTTGTACTATTTTCATACACATAACTACTTTTACACCCATTTTATACCTATTACAATGACTTAACCAAAGTGTAGTAAATCTACAGTACAGCAACTAAGACAAAAATTTTCTTGCGTACTTATGAAAGATGGCAGGGTCATCTCCTACAGCCATCCCTGAAACACGTCAGTATAGGCCAATATGATCAATGTGTTTTCCCTAACTGGGTAAAAATACTTGCTTTCAAACTATACAATAGTAATCGATTTGGATGTGTGGTTGGTGGTTTGAGATGCTCTAGTAATTGATTTTAAAACAGATGGCAGCTGTCAAATAAGCATTTGTATTTATTTGATGTTTCTATGAGAACCCTTGGGGTTTCGCTATCTCAGAAGTCTTTGTTTTCTCCTTTCCTAGACCCCCTTTCTGTTCTCTGATCTGTCTTCCTCTTATGTTCTTTTGATGCTTCATACTGACAAATTCTTTTGAGCTTTTTTTCCTAATGTAAGCCATGGCCTTTACTTTAGGCTTTAATTTCTTTTTGTTTAAAATTCCATTTTATTAACAGGTTTAATAAAACAGCAAAATGTCTGCAGCACACTAAGTACATAATGATCTGAGTATCATCTACAATACATCACACAAACAAAACCATTGATTATGCTTTTTGGAATGGCTGCACTTTACTACATCAGCAATAAATAACATAGAAAGGGAAGTTCCCTCTGTCAAAAAAAAATTCTTGCACAATTCTTTTTGTAAAAATTAAAATATTCTGAAATTAATGGGTCTAATGACAGAAACCTAGATATGTTTGTGTGTCTGTGTGCATGTATCTGCATCTACTCAGAGGAGAATCAAACTCTATTTTCCATTTTTGTCTTCTGTGGACACAACATTAATAATATTATTTTGATTTCCTACTGAAGAAGAAAATGCAACATCTGGAACAAGAAAAAAAAATAATTCTATAAAAGAAATGTATTTATTTAATAGGTAAAACCTCCTAAGTTTCTCTACCTGTTACACCCTTATTTTGACCTCTTGAGATGCAGAAAGCCTCTACTTTTCCAGATGCAGTTAAAAAAACCTTTCTGCTTAGTCTCCAAGGACATGTCCTCAGCTGTTATAAATGGAAGTTACTTTTTTGAAGTTAATGACACTGCAGTTGTTAACTACAGCTCATCTGTATAACATGAGGGGCTTGACCAAGGATGGACACATCATTCAGATGTCCAGAAGATCTTTTTATCTGCAGTACAGATCTAAAAGTGAGTTATTTTTCTTGGAAGAGAAAAGGTTAGTTTCTTTGCATTCATTGTAATATTTTCCCTGGACATTCTTATTAGAAAGAACGATTAGAAGAATGATTAGAAAGAAGACTTTAGCAAGACCCAGGAGAATTGAATGCAACTGATTTTCTGAGCACATGGTAAATGCAAGCGCAAAGAGTAAAGTGTCCCCATGAACAAATTGTCTGCATATTGCATTTTATTTTCAGCTGAAACTTTCTGGTATTAATGCAATTTATATTTCATAAGAATGTTCTCCAGTTTTCTAAAACTAACTGATCTCTCTACTAACGGCAAGGTCCTGGCTTTATTTCAAGGCAAAGGTTCACACAATTAAATCTCATTAACAGAGGACCACAAAACCTGCATTAAACCCTTTCTTGGCATGTGACCTTCCGCAGAACTGCTTCATTAAGTCTGAGATCCTGGAGAAAATGTTTGCTGAATAAAGTCATTCCTAATTAATGTTAAAATGTCAAGGATTCATCTGCCATCCGTTTTTACTCCTTTTCCTTTATGCTTTTAATTATCTCCTTAATGAGCAACCGATATAAAGTCAAAAGCAGCATCTTTTAAACATACACGCAACAGGTGGTACAATGCAGCAAAGCAAATTTGCCAGACATGGGCTTTCCCATGTAATATTTACAACTTCCTAGACATCTTTCCGAAATCTCACTTATATATTTCCATTAAATATTGATTAATTAATTTGTTATTTGTAGAAGGCACGACTATCGAGGGTGATTTTCCCTTGCACCCTTTCTAAGACTACCTTGAGTTTTACCTGGAGCCATATGCAAATCCGGATTAACAAAGGGGTTCATTTGCTCTGTGATGAGTATAGTTGTCTGTCTGTTCTCCAAGAATGACTCATCCAAGATTTTTTAAAAAGAAATAGAACAGTCTTTGGTGTGTTTCTACTCTTCAGACCAGAGGGACATTCTGGTTGGATCAAGGGGTCATCATAGGGTGGTGCACAAACCTGGTGGGTTTGAAAATTCCCTTTTTTTGCAATGACCAGCAATAACAGCAGATGTTGGAGCTGCTTGGACTTCTGTAGCAGGACTTCAGTGATGAAGGTTTAGAAACACTCTGCAGCCTCTTTAATTCATGTTCTCACATTAAAGTAATGAGACCTGTCTCCCTGCCCATCAATCTGTACAGCGTATGCAAGTCCTTCTGCTATGGTTTAAATAGGAATGACTCATATGATATTAAGCTTCTTAATGAAAATGGATTACATTATTGCCTTGTGCAAAATGGGAGGTTTAAAAAGCCAAGTCAGTGTCTTCCAAATGTCAGTAACTGGAGACACTTTGGACAAAGAGTGAATTTTATAGCTTTTCTGGATATCTATAAGCTGAAGTCATCTTTTCAAAGAAGGGTAGAAAATTATAAGAAAAAATATTAGAAATTAGAAGTTCTTTGAACTTGTGTTTGATAAGAATTAGGTTCTGCCAGCCTTCAAAATAATTTCTTATGATGGCAATCTTGTTTATTCCTTACGTACTTGAACTCTGACGTGTTTGTATTGACATCTTTCTGAGCACCTTTTCAATAGCAACTATATTATTCAAATCACCAAAAAATCTGTAATCCTAAAATTCAGTGGTAAAAACGATCAGTATCTGGCAATTTATTCAAAATTGCTTTGCAAAGATATTTAAAAAATTACATCGGGTTAAAAGTCAAGATGGTATCCAAGCCACAGGCTCCAAAGCCTGGTATCTTGTAAGGTTTACGAAGAGCCAGCATTGCATAACCTATAGACAATTGCCATTTTTTTGTTTATTCCCAACTGGCAACAGAGTTTGGGAAGATTTAAATTGTAGCTGAAGCACTTAGTATCCAAGTATAAACACTGTTTGAATCCATTAATATGTCTCTGGTATGACTTTGTGAACCCTTTATGGAGGAGAACTAAATCTCAGTCATTGCAGTTTGCTGCCAGTCCCAAGGGACCCCCAGTGATGTGACCACCGGGCAGGCAGGAACCCGAGCTCTGCCAACACGTCCACCTATATGTGTTCACATATCCATGTACAGGACACATAGGAGCAGCAGGGCCTTTTATGCTGTCATGAATATATGTAGTAATACGAATAATTTGTTGTTTCTTGAGCAAGATAATTAGGCTTAATAAGCTATATATTCAGAGTAATTGTTATCAGTTGTGTTCATTTGTGTAATATGGCATAATTTAATGAGTATTTTTAATGGATATTCCTGTGGCATCTTCCCTGTGCTGTGATTAGACTGGGATTTTCATATCTACGCCGTTTCATTTATTGCTAAATGGTAATTTATGTCTAATAGCCTTTTTTTCTATTCCCTTCTTTTTTTTTTTTTTTATTTATTTATTTAGAGGAGATCTTGAAGACTCATATTGCTCATTGGTGGTCTCCTGATGGCACCAGGTTAGCGTATGCAACAATTAATGCCTCCCGAGTCCCCACCATGGAGATCCCAGTATACACTGGCAGCCTTTACCCTACTGTTAAAACGTATCATTATCCAAAGGTAAGGGAAAATAAAACAAACAGTCCTGTTGTTCTACCAAAAAAATTATTTTTTTTTTCTCAGTGGGCTTAGACAGGAGACTGTGTAGTAGTGCACATTCATAACCAGTAAAAATAAACAGATCTAAGGGAAGATCAGCTGTTCCCCAGTGAATTACTCTCTAGTCCCATTTGTAAAATTGCAGTTTTCTGATTCAACTGTTAGTCACTCTTAATATAATGAAAATGAAATTTAAAAATTCTTTCTTTGTATCCACACAAAAGCAAATGTCCTTCTGTGCTAGATAGGTGTGTGAGGGTTTGGAAGCCAGCATTACTACATTTAGATACATTTCCTTGTATATAGAAGGAAAATGTAGTATTTGGGCTTCATTAGAATATCCAGGATAGCCTAATGTCGGAGGAGATAGCCTGGCTTTGGAGCCATGTTGTGCCTGAGCATTACAAAGAACACAGTGAAAGAAAGAAGAGACTCAAGAGCCGATCTCTCCTTGATTGCAGACCTGTTCAGCAGTCCTGTAGCAGGTACACAGCACCAGCACAGCTTTCCACCAGTATCGATACACTGCTGCTGTTATTGCTGTAATTTTCTACTATAAGACAGTGCAGCAGTGTACTGTGCTGCAGTCACTTCTTCTGGGAGTCTCGCTTTATGCCCTGATTACCTAAGACCTGATATGTTGGTCTGAATTGAACCATAATTTAACAGGATAGCTATCCACATACGTGCAGGTTTTGTGGAAGGTAGCAGTGATTCAGCAGGGGATGCCCTTTACTACAATAGAAAATGAATCAGTACTTTACTATATCTACCATCATCCTTTAGACAACCTTTTATCAAAACACACATTAAATAGCAATATTTTCAGTCGCTAGGAAAAGTAATGTTTTTTTTTTTTCAAGGCTAGAGGTGTCCTAAGTAAAATTACCCCTTGGTTGTTCCTACCAACCTCTCCACACCTTGGTGCCACATCACTACAGCTGCAGTTTTCTTGTGGACAACTGCAGCAGTCCAGTCCATAAGCCCATGAAATGGGAATGCATTTTTATCATCCATGGGGACATAACAAATCAAACCCATTCTGTGTCTACAAGAGATGGTAATTTGTTATTATTTTGAAATCCAGGCTGGAATGGAAAATCCAACTATTTCTTTGCATGTGATTGGTCTGAACGGACCTACCCATGACCTGGAAATGACTCCCCCCGATGATCAGAGAATGAGGTAGGTGTTTTCTTGCCCTCAGAGGCTGGACGCCATTTCTGTCAGTGATTTAAATCAGTCCCTGACTTTCTTCAAGATCATTTTACAGTGCTTTTCTCTGCCACTGTCAAGGAGTTTCATTTTGTATCAATCTGTTTAAAATTTTTCAAATTATTTTTCTTCTTACATGTATTTTTATAGAACGTTGTTGGTGTTTTACTTAAAATGTCTGTGACCCAGACTAACTTCAGTGTATGGTTATTTTTAGAGAACTTAGCAGAATGTCCCAAAATCCGTAACGCATTCATTTCATGTGTAATCACAGGCATTGTGAAGGGGATATTGTGTGCAACTGATACGAAGACCATGAAGCAGAAACATGGGAGCCCTGTAACACAGCAAACACGAGCTCACAGCTTCATGACATGCACACAGGAATGAAGCCAGGAAGACATTCTGCAAACACATTTCCCTATCTTCATTAAAAATAAAAAGGAAAGCTCTTTGCTGGTTTTAGGGCAAGTGTATTTTAGAAGTTGGCCTGCAATTCAGCCAACTACTTAGACACCTATTTCTAATTAAGTAAGTGCTTAAGTCTTCATTCAGCAAGAGTTTAAAAGTTTGGCTTGGACTTCAGCATGTGGTCGAAGCTTGAGCTACATTTATGGGTCTGTGAACACTTGAAAGGAAGATCATGTTGTTCAGGAGAGAAGCAGCTTTAGATAATGCATGGCACACCTCCCTGCAAAGCTTGGAGATTAGAATCCAAATCCAGATTTTAGTAATTTTGATTTAAACTTGAAATAGGTTTATAGCGGGCCAAGAGAAATCAGACTCTGCTTCTACATCTAAAGTATCTGTAGTGACCTCTCCAAATGTAATGCTGCAAGATTATCCTTCCCAGGCATATCACTTGTTCTTGTAGGACCATCCAACCAACATGCGTGCTCTCCTTTTTTTACTGATTGCTAAATTAGATTGCTGGATCTGTAATTCCAGTGCCAGAGGTAAAACACAGAGTTAATGAAACAGGGCAGCTTGGAGGGCAGGAGAGGGTGCAGGGGTAATCATCATTGTGCATGGTAAGTATATAAGGCCTCTAGACAGATAGTTTGTGTAGTCAACTGATGAGAGGATACTAAACCAGTGGGATTATTTATGGTCAGAATTGCCTTTCTTTGCTAAGAAAGCTAGTATCAGCCTCAGAACATATTTTCACTGAATAAAATACTCCAAATCCATTTATGCAACAAAAGGTGAATGACCTGTGACCAAACCAAATGGTTATAACTGCCCTTGCCTTTCAAAAAAACAAGTTCAGATCTGCGTACAGCAAGCAGCGATTCAGGATCACAGTATCCCCATCACAGCATCCCAATCATAATATCAGATCTGCAACTCCTGGACAGTATCATTTTTCTGTTGCAAGCATACTCTATAAACAGAGAGACTCAGGAACATTTTAATTACAGTAATAATTTCAGACTTCAAGATCCAAGTGTTGTTAATAAATTTGTCCTTGGTGGTTATGGGTGGCTGTAATTTATTTGGTTGCAATCAATATTGTAAAATGATGCAAAATATATCATAATTAATTGGTCTCTGTATATTTCATCAAAACCATGGCAATTTCCATCCCTAGGGCATAATATAAGTAGTGTTGCTAGAGCAGTAGGGGTGCATTTTCATTATGCATATGTTTTCTGAAATGAGAGGATTAGTGTGATAACATTTCATTAAAATAGGCAAGAGGGACGTACCGTACAGTTAGTTACAGAAGGGAGTTTCAAAGAAGCAGGGGAAGCTGGTGATAAGGATCTTCAAGCAGAGCATTCCTATCTGAGGCATTTCAGTGTGTGCAATCTGTTCACGCAGCTGATATATGGACAGAGCGGTACTTCTTGGTGTTCTTTTTATCTGGAGCAAAGTGGTTTAGTACAATTAATAAGGCTGAGAATAAAGTGAAGATATGCCAGGGTCTTTTTTCTTTCAGAATTGAAGTCAGACATTTTCCACAGGATTGGGATATTTTTCAGTTTAAAAAAAAAAAAAAAAAGCAAAGCTGATGATGGGAAAAGATCTTTTGGGGGAAAATATCCAATTTTGATGATTTTTGCTTTTTAAAAAATCTTCATTCTGAGCATTTTTGCCGAATTTCCTCCAATGCCATGCTTTTCTGTGAGAAAAAGAAAGGGAAGGGATGGAAATTGCAGGGGAAAAGAAAGTATTATAACATTTAATGTCTGACAGGCAATTTTTTATTTTTTGTGAAACCCATTGGACCCCAAGAGTTACATCAGCAGGTGGTCAGAATTGGACCATGATCCAACTTATTTCTCATGTCACATTTGCATCCCAGGTGGCAAATTAAAGAAAGATGTTATCTCCTCTGAGTGCAGAAATCATCACTGGTCCTTGCTCTGGCCACGAACAAATAAATAATGGAGAAACTCAGACAACTGGAGTCTGGATCAGAGGCAGGAGCCGCCGGTGCCCCAGGGACCTCAGGCTGGGCTGCTGCCTGTCACTTGGCCACATAATATAACATTATCTGTTCTTTGTGGTGTTTATGGCTTTATTACTGTTGTCATATTTTAAGTATTCATATTGTAGGTTCATACCTTATATTTTAGGTTCATACCTTATATTTTAGGTTCATATCTCCAGAAAGCAACCAAGTAAAGTTGGGGTATGAATAAGGGAGCTGCACAGTTACCAGTCTGAGATGATTGAAACCCAACCACCAGCGTCTTTACTGGGACGGGGAAATACATTGCAAAGCCCAGCATAACTGTCCCCTTCCTGAAGGGGCTCAGATAAGTTATTCCTTTCCTTTGGGAGGGTGTAACCTGCTCTGGTGTGGATGTCTACAGACGAAGTGGTCGGGTACCTGCTGGTCCTGATTTTCTCTATCGGAAGAAATAGGTTCTCCTTAAAACAGATCTGTATGGAATCTGATTCAGTTCAGGCAAAGACGGCTCGGGAAACGCACTGTCTCCCTGTTTCTCTCCACTGGCTGCTCAACCAGTGCAGCTGCTGGAGCTGCAGATGTTTAAAATTAACTGAGATGAATCACGTCTTATTGGCTCATTTTCCTCTGCAGAATGGGAAACATAAAACTTGGTTGTCCTACAGAAGAGATGTAAATTGAAGTAAATTAAAGACTTCACACTACTCTGAGGCTAGAATAATAGCTATACAACTATCTGCAGTTGTCTGCTGGCTGGAGGATCCGTGGGCTTGATGGCTGGGAGAGGCTTCAGAGAGAAATTGAGGCTCTGTCCCCATCTCTAGGGTAGTAGGGAAAATAACTTTTGACTTAAAATAATAATTAACATTTCCTGAGAAAGAACTATGGCTCCAGTGTTCAAACAGCGAGAGGCATGTAAAAATTGAATATATGTCCTTCAAACTTTAAATTGGATTTATGGAAAAAATGCTTCAAGCCACAGTATGTACTAAATTCACATGCCTTTTCTGGGGAGACTGAATCTGCTCAGTTAATTTTGGAGAGAAAGAAGAGATGGTTATACAGCTTAATTTTGCTTTGTTTTTTTTTTTCCTCTTAGGGCCTATGCTGTTGCTGATAAGGAGTCAAATTACAATTTTATTTCAGGCACTGAATTTTCAGACTGCTGTTGTCTCACCTTCTTTGCAGTGCAGTGGATGCAATCATTGAGGTCTTTTGTTATTTTTCCCCAGCCAAATTCAGGCACTAAATATTACTGAAAACTACAAAATCAATTTCCAACCTGTTATTTTGCGAGACAAACGTGCCTTTGTTGCTTTTGCCCTTTCTCTTCAGTATACGCAGGAGCACTTGCCAGAACACAAAGTACTCTCCAGTGACACAGCACATTAATTCCAATGAGAGCAACAATTCCTTATACATATTTTATAGCAAACAAATGAACTAATAAATTTTTTATAGACTGTATGCTGTGAAAAGTCATATTATAATTTAAGGATGTCTTTGGCCCACATAGCCCAGCAGTATATTATCACATCACCAGTTTTGTCAGCTCAGACAGGGTTTTACCCTACAGATAAAGTGGTGAAGCCCTGAATTGCTGCAGAGGTGGACATCTGTGAGTACCACTGCAGAATGGCTCTGAGAGGGCAACCATTGGTGTATTTATTTGTGATCCTTTATTTCCCAGCCCAGCCCAGCCTAAGTGGTTCCGTTGCTCACTATAGCACAGGACTTTTGCTAAAGATATTGATTACAGGACTGCGCAGCCCGTTCTGGGGATTTACTCCAAGTATTATCACAACCTGAATATGTCCAGCAATAGAGGATGGTACAGGGAGCGTGAGGTGATGGTTTTGCCGATGCAGACTGTCATATCTCTGCTGACGTCTTTATGGCAACCAGCTGCTTCTGCTTTGCAGAAACCCTGTGTCTCTCCAAACTCTCTCTTTCTTGCTATTTTCCTTTTAATGCAATACTCGTGGATATTTTGGTGTGCAGTAGGCATATTTAGATGCCATTAACTCTTCATAAGCATAAAGAATCCAGCCATTGGCAGTGATGGGTCTGAATCAGCCAGTTATTGTGCTCAGAATGGAAATTGTTTGCAATTTCTTTTCCACCTGTGCATAAATTTGTAGCTCCAGGCATTTCAGTCCTTCTTGGAAGATGAAATAGCTTGAGAGATTCTTTATCTCTGTATTCGTCTCTTCTCTGAAAATGACTTTCAGAAGTGGCAGATAAAACACCTGCACAGCCCTAAAAGTGTCATTTTTAGGGGTTGAAATCGGTACATAAGGAAGCCTAGAGACATCAAGACGCAACATTCTTAATAACCAGAGATGTCTCCTGGACCGTTTACCTGCAGCAGCCTCCGACTGCTCTGCCATGTGGCAATTCATTAGGATGTCAGCATTGTGATTTGTTTTACCTATGTCTGTGTTTGCAGGGACTACTACATAACCATGGTGAAATGGGCAACCAGCACCAAGGTGGCAGTAAACTGGCTGAACAGGGCCCAGAACGTGTCTATCCTGACACTGTGCGATGCCACCACGGGAGTCTGCACAAAGGTAGGGGAGATGAGCCAAATGGTCGTTTGCCATCGGTTTTCATAATCCACACAAGGAGGAAGTATTTCAGTTATCTCACCTGGCAACAAATCAGCTGGCACACATTTATTTAGGCACACACAGAATATAAACAATGTTTGTAATATTTCCTTTTTTTCGTGTGTGAGAGACTGATTTCTTGTCTTGAAATAACTGTAGACATGCACGAGCACACACACGTTGAAAGGGTTGTCAAGTGTTGGAACAGGCTGCCCAGGGGAGTGGTTTATTCGCCGTCCCTGGAGGTATTTAAAAGACATGTAGATGTGGTACTTAGGGACATGATTTAGTGGTGGACTTGGCAGCGTTAGGTTTACAGTTGGACCCAATGATCTTAAAAGTCTTTTCCAACCTTAATGATTGTATGATTCTACATATTTAATGCCATTAAAAATGGCTTGTGCTTATGTACCCACATTTGAATTGTAGCTAATCATGTAGACACACTAATGTAAATGGCATATTGACATAACCTGTGTAAGTAATAGCAAATGCCATCTTTTAAGCTGGAATAGGTGTTTCCACAGCAGAAAAGCGTTCTGATATATCTATTCCTTGAAAAAAATGATGCAATACTGTGCATAGGGCACAGTGCAGTGTCTTTTCTTAACAACTTTCATTTCAACCTTTCTTTATTTCTTAACAAGCTTTATTTCTTTGGAGAATAATATGTCTTGTGGATTTATGTGTTTTGTCTGTACGAGTAAAATGTTTTCTTGAATGAGTGCATGCTTATTCATCAGAGAGGAAAGACAAGGAAAGCAGTCATTGGATTATACTCCTGAAGCACAATTTAAATGTTTCTTTGTGTTTCTGCGCTTTTCAGATTCAATCCAACTGCTTCCTGCACTGATAAGTAAGATGTAATACATGCAAAGTATGGTATTTAATGATCTTGTTTTGTTTTAGAAACATGAAGATGAAAGTGAAGGCTGGCTGCACAGACAGGTAATAGTGATCTTCTCTTTGCAGTCAAGTTTTTGGTAGGGTTTTTGTTTCACTGTTTTTCCCCCAGAGTGAAAAACTGATTTCCAGACCTGCCACCTGCCTTGGAAGATGGCATGATTTGTATTATAGAAAAGAGTTTCTCAGTGATAAACAAGTTCTTATTGAAGATGCCGTCTCCTCTGGTAGGTCCCATAGTTCTTACCCTGCAATTTACTTGGATTTAAAAGAGATGAAGAGCTGATGCTAGTGGAAATTCACCCACTGACTTGTCAGCCTCAGAGGTAGTCCTTCGTACCCTGCTTGGAGACTGATGATGATTTTAAACAGTGCAGTGGTTGCTTTCTTATCCTCTAGACAGGAAAGAAGTCCACTGTCAAAAACAGAAGATCAAAGGTAATTTCATTAAAAGTGCCAATGTCCACTTAGAGACAAACTCATGCAAATAGGACTTTTAAGTCATTTAAGCTAAATTTCACAAACTTATCTGTTACTCTGCAGCTATTTGCACATGTAAGAAAGGTGAAAAATAAAATCAAATTGTCAATGGGGTAATTAAAACAATGAGAGCTTACATGGAGCACAGAATGGGGAGAAACTACCTGATGCAGTTTTATGTCTTGTTTTGCCATCTGTGTCATGTAATTCTTCTGACACTCTAACTTGTGCAGAACCCAATTACTTTGTATGGCTATGTGCTCCCATCCCCCAAATGAAATAAAGATGAAAATAAACCCTGAAAAAAAGATAGAGGTAGAAATTTTAAACCCCCAAGAAGTTTTGGTTTATGGGACTTTTTCTTTTTTGTGGGTTTTTTTTTTTTTCAGAAAAGGGTTTGGTTTTTTTCAACATATGTCTATATAAAACCTCTATATTTCCAGCATATAAATCTCTTGAAGATCATTTATAACACTTCCCCAGCAGTCAGGTTGTGATGTGACCTCAGATTTGATTAAACTGTTCTTTAGAGAGCAGCTGCTGATACCAATTCAGCCACAATAGTGAGCTGTTTTTCATGCGATATATAAGTGCCAGACAGGGAGTAGCAGATAAAGATCTTGTACTATATTTTTCCAAGTCCAGATTTAAAGCATTTCGCATTTTTGTCACAGCTTGTTCAGAGGATCCAAGAGCCTGTAGAAACTGCAGTACACAAGTTCACAGCAAACGCAACGATGTCCTCTGTTCCAGTGGCTGTCCTACAGCAACGGGCTATGTCTGATCCAGACAAATATTGATTTTACAGGGGAAATAGATTTTGTGCTCCAAACATTTCAAATTATCTTTGCTGGTATACTCAGGTACAGAGTAAAAATGCTGCTGAAGTATTATTTACATTCATAAAGGAAGTGTTGGCTTGAGTAGAAAACAAAAGCTTCAAAGACAAGCCAAGTCAAGAGAAAATGAAATTGCTTATATTTTGTATCTTTAAAATTAAAAAAAAAAAAAAAGTACTTCACAGGATTTGTTTATTTTATAATTCCAAGGACAGTTTTAATCCTTTCATTGCTATTTAGTGGGACTTCCATTAGTGCAGTGCAGTAGAACTTGTGTTTTTACACTGCAGTGCTTTTTTAGCCATTTCCCTACTACATGGACAAACATTAAAAGATGGTGCTTTGATAACTGAATAACTGTAGTAAATGATCTGTCAGGCTGTAACAGGCGTGCTCCAAGGAAATCTAGTTTGTTTTACTGCACCTCCAAACATGACATACTTACTTTGAGGTTAGAGAAGTGTCTTGATTACAGCCAAATGAGTCAGACATCTCAGTACTAAACTAAGATAACATTTGCTATGGACTTTGGAGACATTTGATAGTACTCTTCAACAGCTTTTGTAAGAGTCTGGAGAATTATAGAGCTCTTTTGCCTGTATTTCTGACAACAAAATTACTTAAAATTCTAGTTTGACTGAATATGTGATTACTAGGATAATTGTATTTTCTATATTGACCTTTTTCTCTATGACACATTCATCTAAATAACTGGAAAGTTATTTTCATGGCATGTGTGTCTGACTATGAGAATGATATGAAAATGTTAAATGCTAGTGCAAATCCTCTAACATAACCTCTTTAGGGAGGAGATAAATTCCACATTAGGCAGCTACTGAAGGAGCTCAGGAGTGTGACTCAGCTCAAGATGAAGACTCCTTGGTTGAGACATTTTAATAGAGGAGTACACTTATGAGCTAAGTGCCCAATTCCCATCTGTAGACAGCCAGTATGGTGAGCAGTGTGGTGACACAGTTAATGGACCCTGAGCATGAGAATCAACTTCTCCACCCTGGAGAAGACACCCACTGACTGGTTGGCCAACTTGTTCTGTATGCTCCATTGACCAGACACCAATTTTAAATCAATAGGACCAAGGAATCTAGCTGCTTGCCTCATTCTTTAAAATACTCCTTCATTGTACTCCATACACCTGATTTGGAAACTGTGAAGAGCTTTACCTTTCTCTTGGGAGTTTAAGTACATCTGATCTTCCTGGAATAGGGGCCAACTTCACAGTAGGCTGGGAGCAGGAGTCGAGGAGAGAAAAACATCTGTGTCGGAAGATACTGACCAGGGACATGAGGGAGTCTCCAAGGATGACAGGGTTGACTTTTTTCAGCTGCCTGAAATACTGGGAGTTCTGAGATAGGGCATACGACCCATGAATTTGAATTTTGTTGTTATAGTAGCATCTCAGTGAGATTTAATAGTCTGTGTATGGAAGGTCATAGTAAATGATCTTGTGTTCACTTCTGGGCTTGTGAATTAATTTTATTCAAGTTCAAAAACTTTGGAGAGCTTCTCTCCAACACAGGCAAAGACAAATACCAAAGTCACCATCTACGTAGCTGAAAAATAGGATAAATTATTCAAAGTATGTTGAGAAATATACAGTATTTATGCAGGTTTTGCTACAAAGTGTCTGTTACTCCTTGTCAGATGGGATGACCAGAATTTTCAAACCTTTTGCACAGATTTGAACAGCTGCGTGTTCACTGAAGCTGCCTAGGGATTTTGAAAGTTTTTACTACTTTCATTTATAAATTTGCTTTTGCACTTCTGAGCATAAAAGCCAGATTAAACTTTACTCATGCTTTTGCTTAAATATACAAATCCTTTGCAACAGTAATTATAGCTATAAACAATTTTGTTTCAATCTTTGTGAAGAAGCCATTTCCCGATAGTCCCAATGATGGTCATATACAGACAATGAGTCAGCAAGGGAGAATTAAGACAATTTCTGAGCACCTGCTGAAGATAAACTTTACTGGCATTTTAATTGGCTTATTTATTTAATTGTTAATGTGCCCTGAACAAATTTAATTATAAACCAGGGTGCAATTCCAACTCCATCAGAGGCTATGGGCTTTGACATTGACGTTGACAGGACTAGGAGATTACCGCAGAATTCTTTAGAGACATATAACCTCCAAAACTGCCTGCATGGCTGGCTTCCCCTGATAACAGTTCCTTTGAGCTGAGCTTTTCTTTCCAGTCCTTCTATTTCCCTAGTGTTTCAGATCACCTAAGTCTGAAAATAAAGACATTTGCTCTGTCAAAAGGTTGAAGTGTTGAAAACCTCACACCATTTTTCCTTTACAACTCCCTTGTCTTCAAACTGGCAGCATGATAACCCAGTAATGATTCTCTCACAGGTGGTTAATAGTCAGTATGAAATGAGATTATTTTAAATAAAAACAGAGGTCAGAGGACCTTACAAACAGAACTGTTTCACCCTGTAAAGACTTTCTGTCATGTAACAACCACACAACTGACTTGAAATTACCCTAAAGACAAAGGATGAAGCAGAAATAGGACCCAAAACCCCATAATTCAAACACCCAAATTCATCTGCCAGAGCTAACAAAGCAGCTTGTAGTTACAGCATCTTTGGCGCTTAAATGAAGGGTCCTGATTTCATTCAGTGGAGGCGGATCGATATCTGGAGGAATGGGCTCCTCTCCAGTTGATGACCCTATATTTTGATGGCAGGTGTCCTGGCTTCAGAGATGGCCATTGGTGTGGTGCGCCCAACCACAGATGAGCATGGGGACAGGGATGGAGGATGAAGCTTAGAATTGACACAGGGGCTGAGTGTGGCAGGGAATGGAAAGAGATCTTTCCCCTGCACCCAGAGGAGGAGGTGACTTCATTGTCACAGTAATGCCGACACGTATTTATAATACTTCATTGGATTTCAATGAACTGTTTACCAAAATACAAACAGTTAAAAGTATTTATGTCACACCTATCTGTTTATCAGAGTTATTGTCCTGTGACACTTAAAATATTGGGACATTTCCCTGAAAGAATAAATACCGACAGAACAAAGTCATTAATTCTGGGATCTGGACAAAGGTGGATCAGAGAGACTGGCTGCAGATCCAGTGATGCTCAGTGATCCCTCTCCAATACTTCTATAATATACTCTATCTTTTTTTTATTATTATTATTGTTATTCCTTGTTCCAGGACTTTATGTCCTTCTCTAAGACCTACAGAAGCTCAGACTACCCTTAGCATTGTCCCCTCACTCCTGATTCTGCCAAACTTGGGATAAGCCTCTGAGGCACTCCTTGGTTTGATCCCTCCAGGAGTCAGGGTGCTCTCCAGCAGCCGCCCGTCTCCTTATCTCCGTCACAAAAGCTGAAACCTTTTGTGACATCATTTTGTTACACAGCAATAAACGAGTTGCTGGAAATGGAGTTGCTGCTGCTTTCTTTTACTGACAGTGATGCAGGTTGATTAGTCCCACCAATTCCTTCTCCAGCCAGAGTCATCCTTTGTTTAGTGATTATTCCTTCAAGTCTGTGGATGACTGGATAGTCCACAGCTCCAGCCACACTTTTCCTTCCTCCTCCACCCTGGAGACAGTCGCCCATCAGGTGAGCAGCTCTGGGTAGGTCTGCTTTCTGAACCCCGCCACTGTCTGTTCACACGGGTCCCAGAAAGGCAAATGGGATCAGGGACCCACACTTACTGAGTCAGAGTTAAGCTTCAATTTAAGCTGCTGTGGAATCATACAAAAGTTACCTTAACTTTTTTTTCCCCTTATACCTGAGTCTTGAGAGCACTGAGTTATTGCGACGTGTAGCTGACGTGAGGACAGCTTTGTCCTTCATCTGCACAAAGCAGAGGATTTCTGGAAATCAGCCTTGGCTGTTTGGGTAGAATTCATTGGTCTAAGTACAGAGATCTAGCCGAGCAAAGAAGACAAGAAGAGTTATAAGAACTTAAGAAGTGCCCTACTGAGCCTCATTGCTGCTTCCTCTGCTCCTTCATTCTGTCTTTAGCAGCCACGGCAGCTGATGGTATTTAAGGACCATGTTTGAGCTGACTGCTTTCTGCAGTCCAGTCCTCTCATATTTCACCACCATCTACAATAAAAAGATTAAAGACATTTGATACTACATCCATGTCTATTCCCTTTAGTACCTGTTAATGAATCATAAATTTGTTAATCCCTTTTCACACCACCTGATACCAACTGCTTCCATAAGCCTCCGGGGGCAAAAACTTCCAGAAATTCCCTACCTGCTGCATGAGAAAAGTACTTTCTTTTACCGGCATTAAACTGATCTCCTGTTATTTTCAAGGAGTGCTCTTCCAATTTAGTGTTTGGGGTATTCAGTGAATAATAGCCAAATGCTCGAACTTTTTTTATCACATGCAGAATGTTTTAATTACATACCCAGTGTAGCTCCCAACAGTATAAAATCCTGTTCCAAAAGCCTCTCAGCCTGATGTCCCCCCTCATTTACCATCCGGGATCAGTCACATCTCTGTCAAGATCTTAAAGTTCTGGTTCTATTAACGTGTTATCTTTCCGGCAACAGGAACATGCAAACAGGCTGTCTCATAACATCAGCCGAGCGCTAAAGCCTCGCATCTGTCATCCGTGCCGTGTACCTCCTTCCCTGGTAACTGAATGAACCTCAAACTAATCTGCACAACGCCTGCTCTCCCTGGCAGAGACATATTGCTGGAATATATAATGCAGTAGGCACAGATATAGAAATGTAGGGTGAACTCATTGCTGTTTGCCTCAGTAAAGGAAAGCCTGTCGAGCAGAAGGTTTGCCCAAGTTATCACAGCTGTTTTTCAATGAGGTTTATCCTGTCAAGAAAGACATTTGGAAATAATACAGTTTCACATTTCAAGTTCCAGAAAAATGTCAGAAACAAAAGAAACCATTATTTCATAGAACCGCAACAGACTGTAAATGGGCTTATTTTAAAATATATTGAAAACCTAAGCAGGGGAAAATAAAAGGAATAGCAAACAGTTTGAACACCTAATATGGTGTTGATAAATCTGATAAATAGTGGAAAATAATTAATCAGTAAAGAACTGGGAGCAGAGGAACATACAGTAAGAATAATGTGTTAGCTCATGAGAAACAAAATTGTTTATTTCTTTGCTGTAGGTGTTTGCATTAGCCACGAGTCTCCCTGTACAATCAAGTTCTGGCTGGTCCAGTGTGGTATCTTGACACGTGCCAAGCAGAAAGCCGGGGTGTTTCATAAACACTTAACCAAAGAGTGACCCAGAAGAGGCTGAGCAACAATTTCCCTGTTGACGGTTCTTGAAGAAGAAGGAGCCACGAAGCTCCATGCAGCCAGGGGCCAGGGCAGGCAGGGCTCAGCCACCACCTAGAACAGCCTGATATCAGAGGAAGGGTTCAGCAGAGGGCTCTTGTTTTAGTCCCAACGGTTCAAGATGCAGAGTAGAGGAGCTTCAGCTAGCAGTTCCCTTGGTACAGTGCTTCTGTGTCACACCATATGGACCATCCTTCTGCTTTCCCTTGTAATCTGCCGTTCAACCATCTCCTGCAGTGGAGACTTTCCATGTGCCTCGGGGTTCCTGTACAAAAAGAAAACAAATACCCTTCCAGGAAATGCTTGCTTGCCACATGTGATGTTTGATTTCCTTCTGCTGAGTCTCTTCTGCCTCTGATTGAAAGTTCTAGTCACTCAATAAAAGTCAATCATCACGTTCACCTGGGAGCTCTGTGTCAAAGACAGTTTTGCAAGATTTCCTACTCTCTTGCAAATGTTTATTTCACTGAAATATTTACGAAGGGAAGGATAAGACAGCAGTTAGTTGTGTTTCCTCGAGGACAGGAATAGATCAGTTTCTCCAGCAGAATAAACAGGGTTTGTCATACTTGTGCCAGCAAGATTCAAACCATTTCTAAAGGCTTCATTCCAACTGCCCCGAGCAGCCAGCTGTATATGTGCACTTTTTGCTTTGCAAAAGGGAATTTGCTTTATAGCCAAGGGACTCTCCTTACTGCCTGTCTCCCTGTCTGCTTTCCCAAGAGCACAGAAGCAATAGTTTTCAAAACTTTCTCCAGTTTTCAGCGGATTTTTTTGTTTACCACAGGTTGCTGTTAAAGAGCACTCTCTATTTCCATGTGAATTAATTTCACAGAGTTTTGCAGTGCTGAGCAATTTTAAATACAATAAATTAACAGTAATACAACCCTTAAATCTGCCCTTAAATTGCAGAATGAAGAGCCAATTTTTTCCAAGGACGGTCGGAAGTTTTTCTTTGTGCGAGCCATTCCCCAGGGAGGACGTGGGAAGTTCTACCACATCGCCATGTCATCATCACAGGTGACTCACTCGCTGATGCTCGTTTGGATCTAGCCTGAAGTAGAAAGCAATAAAAAGTAGTACCTGCACTCATAGGGGCCTTACAGGAAGGTACAAATGTAAAATGTGAGTCTTGTGCATAAAACAAAACCTTCAATCATAGTTTATTGGGCATAAGATAACATAAATTTCCAAATGAGATACTTAAAATAAAAAGGTCAACCAACTGTCTCTTTCCAAAAAATATCATTGCTTTGTTTTGTTTTTTTAATGTCTTCTTAGTTGTACATAAATAAGTAAATCCCTGAACTGCCATAAAGGATTAATCAGAAGCTCATGGGCACACTGGATTAAAGGAAGGGGTTTGAAGCTGTTCTGTGCTGAATTCATCCCATTATCTTCTGTGGAGCTATGGTTAAGATGATTCTGACTCTCTGCTTTTTCTATGCCTTCAGATTCACAGAAATAGCAGGGGGAGGGTTGGAAATTACACATGCATGGTTTATTTTTAATAGGTAATGAAGTCAAAAGAGCTCCTTTCAGCAGAGAAGCTTTGCTCAGATATCTTCATTTAAGAATAAAGAAATATAATTCTGTTTTCTTTCTGGTAGCCCAATACTAGCAGCGATAACTTACAGTCTATTACATCTGGTGATTGGGATGTGACAAAGATATTGGCATACGATGAAAAGAGGCATAAAATGTAAGTAAACTTTGGTCTAACAAATCAATCTTCCCGTATTTAGCCCTGCACTGTAGTGACAATGGTGTTGTGTATGCATCTGAAATGTATGACCACAAGGAGATGGGGATAATGCAGCAAGAGAAGCTGTCTGCGTTTTGGCTTAACCTCTCACACCATTCCATATATCTTGTCTTATTTAGGTTTTCTCTGTAGAGTTCAAACCTTTCTTTCTCTGACTATTAAATACATTTGTGTAGAGGAGTGACTTCTCCTGCTGCAACTTCTGATATTAACCTCTGAAGTCTATTTTCATTGACCACCTAGATAGCCAGTTTTTGAAAGAACCCTTTATTGACCGGCATATTTTATCAGTGCAACAAAAAAATTGTTAGAATACCAAAAAAACCCCACCCTTCTTCACACTTGCCTTTTATGCTTGTAAAATCACTTCTGTAAATGTTTACTTTTTAAAATACATTTCAAGAAATTATGTAATAAAATGTTTGGAAGGTTTTCTGGAATCCTTTCCTGGCAAAGTTTCAGCTGGATACAAGGCTCTCACCTCTCATTTTCTAAAGATCACTGAACAGCTGAGTAAAAAGTCTCTGGAATATGATAAACTTGAATGATCATGAAGAGCACAATGCTCCTTCAAGGTTTTGAATATCCTCAATTGCCAATAACTTCAATATCATATAAGGGTCTTAACCACTTGGCAGAGCTAAGCAGAAAAGTCTTATTTGCATTTTAACTGTCCAGTCAAGCAGAAAATTCCAGGTACAATTTGTGCAATCAAACTGTACATCTAGGCACATGCAGCTCATTGGAAGCAGACCATCCAGGCTGAGTATCCTGCCTGATGTGTTGTTCACCCCATGGACGCTACATATGCTCCTGTAGTCTGTCATTATTCACATGAAATGCTTCTCGGGGATTGATCTGGCCCCTGTACGTTGGACTGAGGTTGGCCACCTCCAGCAGCACCTCTCTTAACTTCAGAAGCTCTCACTGCACAACAAGGCTTTCGCTGTTTAGCCAGAAAAGGAGTTCACCACAGTCTCAGCACAAAACAAGGGCAATGAAGTGTTCTTCAACGTCATACTGTTCCCTGAAAATCCAACACCCTTTTTCAAAGAGGACATTTCAGTGGTTTCACATCAGACCCCGGTTACCTATCTGTCTGGGCGAAGAGTAAAAAGTGATCAGAGAAGTGAAAACTGGTTCTAGAAAAAAAAAAAAAAAAAAAAAAAGATGTTTAACAGTAATTCTGCAGCATAAAGCTTGAGGTGAAGATGTGAAGGTCTTTCACTTAATCACTTGATCCTTTTTGATCCACTGACATGACCAGTCTAGGACCCCCAAACATTTCCATGCTTGTTTTAACTGCAGTGCAGCCTACAATATACCTGCTTGAACCTCTGCAGTGATGTGCCCCTCTGTATGTTCTTATAATTCGGTTTAAACTTTTCTTGCCTTTACAAGATCAGGAAAAAGGCTATGTGAATAAAGATGGTTTTTGTATGAGATACTAGTAAACACGCTTCTAATGATAAACCTGTCTTTTTAATTTTTTTCCTCCAGTTATTTCCACAGCACAGAAGATTTGCCAAGAAGGCGACATTTATACAGGTATGTGCTTTACGAGCTACACATACAGAATTTCCCATTTTTTCAACCTTACACAAATCATTACATAGAGATTGCAATAGAAACAATTTCTTATGTGTTTATCTTTAATGGCATTGCAAGATCTTGCAGTGTGTCACTGGGATAGACAGAGCAGCACAAGAGTAATGAACAAAATATTTGTCATTTGGAAATGTTTTACATTTAGCAATTTTCTCATTTTGTTGCAAATTTTAAATTGGTCTCAACTGTTGCAAAACTTTCAAAACAGAACGGCTTAACACTTGAAAGAATTCAGAATTACATAAACTAATGGTATAAACTGGTTTTATACTTCTAGGCAACATTTTCATGGAAATTTGATAGCACCTTACCTCTTGACAACACTGAAAAGAAATAATATGTTATGTTTGCAAATGTTTTTCTGCAATTCCAGATGACTTTATTATCCTCTGTAATGGCATGATGAGTAAAAGGCTGGTTTTTAGTAAGCTATTGGTAGTGTAGCTGTTGTGAAGTATTGTGGGAGCAGATTACAGAGGGGAGGACACCCAAACTTTTAAATGATCATTTTGGAATCGTTATTCCGTTTATCTTGATTTTCTTCTCAAGCCCCCTGCTGTCCTCTCAGCATCTGCAATGAAGGGCAGGAGCTGGTGATAGTATCAGTTGAATATGGGACATCAGTATATTTTCCTTCTCTAACATGATGTCATACCTTTTTTTTCCTCAGTGGGAAGGAAACTAGAGGAAAATAAATTACCTGTAATTGAATCATTTTTTGCTTTCGAGACCTCTATGCCTGTTCACTGCACTCCACAGTTCATTGAGAGTAGCTCAGCTCAGTGCTTTTTTTTTACTGAAGAAAAAAAATTTATATTGACCATTCATTTCTATTGAAATCTCATTTTAAATGCTGAGTCCAGGTGCAGCTGCTCAAGAGCTGCTGGCATAAGTCAATGAGCTTCCCACCCCTCGTCAGCTTGGCACGCAGCTCACTCTGGTGCCTCAGGAACCTCAGCTCCCCACGTAGGCAACAGGGAAAGGGATGCCCAAAATGTCAATGTCCTTGACCTTGTTTTGATTACACAGTGATTTTGACCTCACTTCAGGTATTTGATTTCCTGCACTGGGTGGTTTGACTTTGTCTTGTCCCAGCCCAAGGGTGTCAGCTCAGAAGTATCCTTGGCATGTGTTCATTGATAGAGCTCCACTGGAGTTCTGACAGCTTATATCAGACAAAGAACTGTGTTTTGGGGTTGGTTTTCTTTTTTCCTTTTTTTGTCTGATTTAGTAGCTTGTAAACAGGATTTAAGGCAGAGATGTGACCTGAGGCTAAACAAGAACCGAAGGGCTACTCAGTTCAGTCTCTATGGCTCTAAACAGGTTGCTTAGCCTCATCTCTTTCTACATTGAAATAGCAGCAAAAACACTCATCCGCTTTACAGTAATACTGGAAAGTTCTATTAATTAATATTCTAGAAGTATTTTGAAGTTTCAAAATGCTATAGCATTGCAAAATTTTATTTATTAGTATTTGTTAATAATCCATAATTCATTCTTCAACCTTCAGTAGACTCTTATAAAACACTTCTGAGCATGTGGACAGACCACATTACCTTCTTCAAAAAACAGACCCCTAAATCAAATCTTTCCTTTCTACTTGGATGTTATAAGAGCAACTATTTAAATGCCCAAAAAGGGCTTTGGCCTCTGAGGCAGCTGCTGGCAAATCAGACCAGTGAGGCAACCAGTAAGAAACTTAAATAAAGCAATTCCAGCTCTTTATTGTCTGTTGTAATATAAGTAGGTGTAGAAATACTGCTCCATTGTTTCATGCCTTCATTCACCGAACTATGACTTCCTCTTGTGGAATTGCAACCATCATTTTCTTTTAAAAACTATACCTTCCTTTATAGCTACCTGACCTTGCAAAAAAGACATCAGTATCCTTTTATGTATTCTCCATTCAGGCAAAAAAAGCCATTACTGCTATTTAAACTCAACCAAATGGAAATGCTTTGTCTCTTACTAACGTTGGACACATTATATTTATGTTCTTGTTCTACAGTACAGTAAGGTTCAAGTAATGTTGCTTCCAGATAACATTTGCTCACTGACCTTCATGGACTTGTATTAACTTTTTCAGCGCAAGCACAAATGGGAACTTCAACAGGAGGTGTCTGTCATGTGATCTGATTGAAAACTGCACTTATTTCAGTGCATCCTTCAGTCTCAACCTGGAATACTTCCTACTGACATGTGAAGGTATGTTGGGTTTTGTTATTGCAGTTGTTGTGCCTAAGGATAGGATTTAGAGCCGTCCCTGATATCTTTATAGATATCCTGTATACCTGTGGGCGGCTTTGAAAGACTGGCCATAAATATCTGTGTTACTTTGCTTTTAAAGCTTTACTCTTTACTTTTTTTTTCTTTTGTGTATTTTTATTTTTAACTAAAAGCAGATATGTGAAACCTTTTTCTGTGCATTTTTACTATTGAAGATAGAGGTACATTCCTTTAGCCACTCCAAGCATCCTTAAGTTAAAGTAACAGCAAAACCTAGAGGAGATAAAAGGTCAGAAAGTTTGTGAGAGATAAACCAATGAGGTGGGATTAGCTGTGAGGGACTGGGACTGAGTTCCAAACGCATCAACTCATACCAGTACTATGAGCAGGGGGATTCAAAGATACTTACAATGAAGGACAGTTTGGCAAGAAAAGGCAGTTTGCATAAAGCTGCCTAATGGACAACATGAGTACAGAATATCTAGTGCTTCACTGCTTGTTCTTCATAAATTACCCTTAGCTTGGAGCAATCTATAGGTCTGACCCAGATTTCTAATGTTGAAAATGCCTTACACTGTCCAAAGGGTTAAGGATAGAGAGCATTTCAGGAGAAGAGTTGTAAAAGTCAGCTTTCTCCAGCTCTGTTAAGAACAAATGTAAAACTCCATAGCATTTAATCCTATGTAATTTAATTCTGCTTAATTATCCTAAATTGCACATACAGTGCACGCACCCAGAACTGAATTTCAGCCCACCCCAGTAAGCGTTATTCTTACTGGTCATCCGTTGCTATGATTGAAGCTGCTCAAATGGCTGCACACCCTCTAAAACAGCTATTGCGAAGCAGCAAGCTGACAAGAAATGCCTTATTTTCAACAGCTCAGGGACAAACAAACAGGTGTGTAACAAAAAAAAAAAAAAAAAGTAGCTGTTGTGTATACTGTTCTAGAGCAGCTCAAAGTACTGTCTCTGCTGAACGTCAGCAGTCTGTTTGGTGATGCATGGACTGCCCCTTCTCTGACTGGCAAGTATCCATTGGTAACAGTAACTGTTTGTGGTGAACACCAAGGTTAAAGAAGTATTTGATATGGCAAAATGGGAAATAACCAGGATAATCAAGATAAAGAGGAGAAGTGGAATGATTAACATGATACCGAGCAAAAAGTCTGGACGTGGACATCTGTAAAAACATGTTCTTCCCCAAGGAATAAAGATAGACTGTATTTTAGGGTCATTTATAGGTATTCTAAAAAAATAGCTTGCAATACGGTACAGTGAAATAGCACGGACAGTACAATGGACTAATTAACGGACTACATGTAAATCTCTGAATCTGTAATTATGGCAGACATATGCAGGGAGGTGTCATCTCCCACTAAACATTCAGTTCTGCAGTAAATGTTATTAAGTTTATCACGTTTGTTTCTTTACAAGAAAAGCCCTGCATATTTTTCTTCTTGTTTTCATTTCAAGAAAAGCTGTCAATAACTATTAGAGACAGTGTCCTTTTCCTTTGCGCCAAGATAATTACTTTACCGTAGTTAGAAGCATTTGTGAATAACAAGATTAAGGTTTCTAAAGGGTGTTATCAACAGTTATGAATTATATGTTTCTATTACATTATCTCATTCACAAAAAACCTACAGTGATACCTGAAGAGATTAATGAGTTTTATTAGTGTGTACATTAATCCAAGTACACAAGACAATGATTTTGCATAACAAACGGTGAGCCAGATTCTCAGCTGCAGTAAACAATACCTCCATTATAAAGTCATTAGAGCTAGATCTGTTTACATCTGCTGAATATATCTTTGTCTGAATTTTCATTATACAGGACTAAATTCTCAAACTGTAATCTCAGTGTAGCACAAATACAGCACAGCTTGAGCTATGGAGCTAACATCAATGTCTCCATTTAGATACCTTTGCAAAATACGTATACATGAGAAAATACAGAGAGCTTAGTAGGATTTACATTTCCAATGATTTAATAAAAATATCAGTCTATTACACTTGATGGAGTTATTCTTTATGTAACTAAAAGTAAGAGTTCTTTCATGTTCTTTGCTTTCAAGCAGTTTACAGGAGCAACATTTCTTTTTAGCACTTTTCGTGTAGGATCCATTTAACTTCAGATATTTGCTATGGGTACATTTACAGCAGAGACAACTCCCTCTGGTTCCTCTTACAGCTGATGTGGGTCTGGTCAGTGGAAATATCTGTTCTGGCTGAAATGCAGACTTCTGGATAAAAGTAATTATCCTGCCAGACTTTGGTCATACAACTAGGGTAGAGCTGTTGTGGTTTGATGGAGAATCACTTGGATCCACTAGCAGGAGACTTCCTTTTCCACAGCTCTTCAGGCTGCTTAGCTAGAGCTTGGCCTTGCCTCACTTTCTGAGGGTTTTGTTTTATTGCTCATAAGCAGCCATACTCTAGTATCTTTTTGATTAGTAGGAAATCCTATTTATTCATATACAGATATAACACACAGAGGAAAAAAAGTTAGTTGAATGAGGATCTATCGAGGAGCCCTCCTTACCCAGTGGGTGGCCAAGCAGGTAGAGCAGCAGCAGCCCCCCAGAGAGGACAAGTGTTTGTCTTACGTCTGCTGCCCAGGGGCTTCTGCCAGGAGTTCCCACTTCTGCTTCCCCAAAAAAATCACCTTTGGAGTTGGTGTTAATGACCAGACAGTGGCAGACAGTACCTATTGCTGTTTGGTGCTTTCTTCTCCATCTACATTGTATATAAGCACCCAGAGCTCAGGTCTTGCTGTATACTCTGTGACTGTCTACAAAAGTGTGTTTGTAGCAGTAACTGGTGTATGACTTTATGTCAGACCCATATGTATCTTCAAAGGTAGTTAAACATAAATGATTTTACTCTGATCAAGCCTGTAATAATTTTAAAAGATTGTATTTTCTCAGCTGTGCACGGGACAAATGCATGGGCAAATATTTACGGCTTGAAAACAATTTATGTACTGACACTTAGAGACTAACCTCCACTGTATCTCAGTTTCACTGTATCCCTTTTATTAACTCGCTTTGTGATCTTTAATTGCAAAATTTGCTGAGCTTAGAGTCACAGACGTGATTGTGGTCAGATTAACTTCTCTAAAATGGATATTAAGCAACCGATGCTTATAAAGTACTCTGTGATATTTATGTGACAAGCAATGGAAAGGAAAAACACATATCTTTTTTAAAACAAAAAGCAAGAAAGGTCTGGCATTGCTCACTTGATCCCACAGGTCAGGAGTTGGAAGTTTTCTACGCACTGCGTTGGAACCTTAGAGGCAGCATATAATTGTCTCAAAGGATTTTTTTGCTGTCCTGCAGATGATGTTTAACAGCAGTGCTACCTGTCACAGACTGAAAGGAGAGAAGAATAATAAAAGGTAGCCTCTCTTTCAAGAGGACAATGTAATGCTTACTGTCAGGAGGCAACATTTATTGCAATCACTCAGTCCCAGAAGGCTAGTTACCTTATTTTCCATCTAATTTTATATGCTCATGATTGAATTACTGTAGCAGGATCTAAGGAAACATGATGCCTTGCAGACTGCTGTTAGATTATCTCCTCTAGACACTGTCGAAAAAGCAATATGTGCTGGAGCAAGGTCACTCCTACTGTCATTTTCATCATAAAATATGGGTTTACACTTCTGTCTTCTCTCATAAACCAGCACAGGCACTGTCTCTGATTCTCTCTAAGATAAACAGAAAGAATATCTGGATGGAAGGGTTTTGCTACTTTATACATAAATTTAATTGAGGATGGGGTTTTCTCATCTGTAATGGGATGGAAAATTCAATTGCATAGATAAAAGGGTAAGAAATTACAGGTTTTGGCTGTGGAAAACAATTTATCCCTGTTTCTTTAGTGGGGCTTGGATGTGTATGGTGCAAAGCTGAATGACATGGAGCCAGTAAAGCACTAAAGCCCATTTTTAGGTGACAGCTCCTTCTCTAGGGGATGAAGCCTTATCAATGACCACCACTGTAGTCAGCTGTGTAGTATTTTAGTATTTCTATTTTAAATAAGTGCACCTTTTCTTCAGTGACTCCTTCCCTTGCTCCCCAGAGTAACCTGCCAGCCCTATTTAAACCTGAGTCCTAATGAGGTTGTTCATGAGGGAAGAAAGGACGTGCAGCCTATTCTGTTGCAGGATAACGTACTCTGACACTTTGTGTAGCAGAGTCACAGTGTCTTCACTCTCATGTAAAATCTGTGAAGTCACTGAGACTTTTGCTTGAACACACAGAAGTGGCAAAGATTTTCCGGCGTTCAAGTCCCTGCTCTTGCAGACAGCGGCATCGTAGCAGCATTTACATTAGTTGATCAGTCTCCAACAACTGATCTCAGCCATAAGCTCAATGTACCTGGAGAGGTGTGAGGCTCTCCACAAAGGGTTAATGCCTTCTAGCTCTGAGACAAGAGGAAGAGTGAGGAAGACCTCTGGCACATGCATACATTATTGCAATTAATGCCATTTAATACACGATGAAAATGATAGGGTGAGGGTGTGTGTTGTTCATGGAATGCCTACCAGCCTGCTAATTAAAGTTCTCCATAATCATGCATTATCAGGAAGGGACTAACCATTTTTAGGGATGACACAAAGAAAATTGGTAGTTACACGGACGGGAGAGGACTGCAATGAGCGCTAAGAGAAATCTGTTGCCTCGTGCTTGGCATGGTTGCTGGTGATAGAGAAGCGCCTTTGCCCCTGTACTGTGTGTTATCTTTTCATTCACTGACCGCTATGGGAAAATCAGCTTTCACTTTGAGAACAGACAACAGTGTAACAGAAGAGGGAACGCTGTCTTCTTCTGTAGGTCTCAGGTCCTTCCTCCTTTTCCAGAAACAGTAAGATTGTTTTGATTCAAAAGACCATAAAACCGCTGTAGTTTATCCTGGCTTTTTGAAGGTTATCTCTGCTGGAACCTGTGTTTGTAGCTGACTGGTAATCTTTACTGTCAGTATTGTGCAGGTGAAGTGACTTTAAAGCTTTCTCTCTCTCTTTGGAGAAAGAAAAATAGACTCTTCTAACAAAAAATGTTAAAGTATTATCACCTGATTTGGATGTTCTCTCTAGCACTGTGGTTATCAGTAGCTTAGCATAGATGCTGTAGATCGGTAATCACAGGTAACAGGAATGAAGTCATTTCTGCCTTTCCTAGCAGGCAATTTTGTAGCTGTAGAGCAAAATGATATGTTGTAACTGAGCTGTGCTTGATAAAATACCTAAAGAACCAGGGAAAGGGATTTATCTGGGTATACATCTACTTTTCCCCAGGTATGTCCTCTGAGTCAGCAGCCACGTTGACCACAGCCCTGTAACTACACTCCTGGCCCTACAGTGCTGCAGGATGCCTATAGTACTGGGAAATCATTAAAAACAGGATTTATAGCTCTTAGGTCCTGCCAGATAAAATCCTGGTTCAGTCCCATAAACAGAGAACAAGTGGTGCAAAAGCACAGGTTAGGAAAACGTTGCAATTTAAGGATTTTCTTTGAGGGTGATTGATACTAACGAAGAGGCAATGCAAACAAATTAATAATAATATGAGTCAAGTTCCTCATACCATTGTACATGTAATTCTTTCTGTCTGTGTATTTATGAGTTTTAAAGACAAGTGCCGTAAGCTTATTCTTTGTAGAGGCAACATGTAGGCATAAATTTCTTAGCTCCCTAAACTGTTTCTTGAGAATTTAATTATCTTCTTTCCTCCCTCTTGGTGGAATATGGAAACACCATCTGGACATGGGAACATTTAGGAGTATTACTTGCTGCTTCCACTTACTAGGTTTATTCTAAACATTTAAAATGTCCTGTTATTATCCTACATTCTACATTTCTTTTATTTTCAAGATTTTTGTTGGAGTCAGCAAAAACTTTCACTACCAAATTACATCAAATCATCTGGCTCTTCTTTGTGGCACGCCGCCCTGACCTCACTTTTAATCACATTTTAACACCACAGGGTCCAGAGCATGATTTAGCAAGGTTCAGCCTTCCAGAACAGAGAAGTCTAAAACCACTTTTTGTAATAATTATTTCAAATCTAGGTTTTTCTGCCCTCTGATGTGGTCACAGCAGCAGCTCCTGCCCACACAGATGGTGCAAGTCTGAAATGTATGGTTACACTTTTGGAGGATACCGTATACACAGAAATTTTAGTAGTAGTAGGCGATAAGTGAAATCATTAATTTATAATGAGGGCTGCTTTAGGAGGATGCATCAGCTCAGCATTTATGGTTATTGGGATCAGGATTCAAAACAGGACTCATGTCCTTGATCAGTGCAGTCTTTCTAAACCCAGTTAGTGATTGCTAACTAGCACCTCTCCTGCTTTCTTTTAATAATGCGGCAAGGGTCATTTACTAAAACCCTCTAGCCAGCACTCCTGTGCAAAATAACTTTTAAAGGAGGCTGGAGGTGGTCAGAAAAGTGGGAAAACTGGGCGGTTAATGCTGCCTCGTGTGCTGCGTAGCCCAGTGCTGTGCAGCGTTGAGATAAGCTCAGCCAACAGCCGGGTGGGTGGGAACATCCTCTGAAATTCCAGCGTCCAGCACTGTTACCATCGGCATAGTTCTGCTCAAGCATTTAAAACACATTATTTTTTTTTTAATGTGTGTAAATACAAAATTCTAGGCATTGTTTTTAGTGTTGTGGCTATACTTAGATGTCATTACTGCATAAAGACTTTGTCTTTTTTGAGGATATGTGTTTTGGAAAATCTCCTAGTATTTCATTCTCTTATGAGATTACCAGCTGATTCAGCCAGGCTTGAATGCATCTCAAAGAAAAGCTAAATTAAAATCAATACAGTGTTGGATTTGTTGATGAATTTCACCATAACAAAGTAACATTTTATTTTGCCTATCTTCTTATGGATTCAGTCACTTTCATCTGCACTTTATATAATACTGATTTGGGGGAATTTTTTTCCCAGAAAATTCCATAAAATCCTAGAGGTATGAGTTTTAATTAACAAAGATCTTCACAAAAATGTACTAATTTTAGCGTATCATTCATGAGAAATTTTTGCCTGTAATATTAATCACAAAAAAACCCAGGGGTTTCTACTGCTAGGGATTTACTTTCTGAATAAAAGTGTCTGAATCCCTTCTGCCTCAGTAAAGAAGATCATGACATTTTTCCTTCACCATGAGTTAATCAAATCACATTTTTCTTCTGTTTCTCTATTAATATGAGGGGGCCATGGGATCATCACAGAGACATTGTTGGCAGTAGTTTGCACATCTGCGTCACTTTGACCGGAAGAGCTTAATGTTATTTAGTATCTCAGGATAATTCTATATTGAGATTTATCAGGATACAGGGAAGAGGAAATACCAGTTTTATGGCTGGTAAAAAAAAATACTGCACTAAGCGTTTAATTCAAGTTATGGAAAGATATGCAAAGCCCTTTGCAACCTTTCCTCAGATGATCATTTTCATGCTTTTACCAAGTGGAGAGCAGAGGTACAGTGAGAATTAGTGGTTTGCCTATGGCCATGTCTTGAGTCAAGTGTCATGACCCCCATTTCCTTCCTCATATTGCAAGGCAGCACTCCAAGGAAAAGCACCACTGGCTACTGGCACAGACCAGAGCTGTGTCTAGCGCTGTAGCCTGCCTCCATCAGTGGATGGTGCATAATTACCCTCTTCAGGATTTTTGCAATAATGTACCCATGTCTGCCCAGCTCCTGCAATTAGAGGTTGGTTCATGCCTTCAGGCAGGAGAATAATGAACCTCTTTCTACATCTTTCTCAGTTCCTTCATTTAATCAGACCTTTTAACCTGTGCCATTTGGGCCAGACCTACCATCTCTGGAAAGCCATGGAAAATCTGAAGACAAGGATTTTTGAAACTAACTATGGACAAGCAGATGCCAGGAGCTGAAAATTGGTGTAAAATGTCTGCCATTCATAAAGCACAAGTTCATAAAGCAATGTTTTGTCCACAAAACCTAACTACATTGCTCATGTATTGCTTTACCTAGCACTTGCTAGGAAACCTTGCATATCACAGTCTCATAAACAACATTCCTGGAACTAGATCGTTCCTGGTAGTGGTTATGCTTGGGTAAACATCAGTGCAAGCAATAATGAAAGTATACAGCTTAGCTCTTCCCTGAATATATTTTGCTATTTATGGACTATAAAATGATTCAATATTTAGGCAAATATATCTGCAAAAAGTGGGTAGATTGATTTCTTTGTTCCGTTTCTATAAGAAAATAATCATGTTGTTTGTATAGTACTGTTGGATTCTCTAAATCCTGAGTTGAATGTGGACACCTATGATACATTTACTTACAAACAGGTGGTTTTTTATAATAGTTGTTTTAATTGGTTGGCTCATATCTAGACATGGAGAGTTCAAAGACACATTTCATAGCAGTGGTCCAAGAAGTCTTAACTAGCTACAAAATTCAAGTTAGGACACGTGGGTTTGATTTTTTTTCTTTGTGAAAAGCTCCTTTAGGGAACTCAAGCAAGTCTTGTAATTCCGGTTTCCTAGAGGTGTTGTGAAAATAAAATCCATTACTGACTGCAATGCTCAAGATGTGCAGTGACAATAAGGGGCATAGAGGCTCCTAGATGGATAAATTACCAGACTAGTTTTGAAAGATTCAATGAATCTTCAATCTCTTCGCTGCAGAGAAACCTCCCTAGCAGAAACCCAGCTATTAGTATGCAGGAGAGCACTCCAGTAACAAAACCAGCATGTAAAATGGTTAAATCATACTGGAGTGAAGAGTTAACAAGGCATGGCTGCACACGTTTGCTGTTAGCGCATGGCACCGCACAATGTTTCTGTTTCTTCTCAATAGCAATTCGATAAATAGTCTGTAATTACATCCCAGGCCTCAATAAGTGCGGAGCCAGTCCTCCCAGGTGCTGAATGCTCCTGACTCCCACCGGCGGTGGTGGGAGCTGGAGGTACCCAGAGCAGCAGAGGAGCCCCTCGGCACATCATGAGATGGGACTCCAGGAAGACCATCTTCCCGTGCCACCCTAGCATCGCTCAGTGCCTTTAGAGATAGGAAACGATCATCTTGAATGAGGGATTGAATTTTGAGTTATAGCAGCAGTAAAGCAATTATGAAAAATATAATAACCCTTTTTGGCTTAAAGCACATAATTATGTATTATATGTTTTTATAGCACCGTGAGGTTGCTATAAAAGAGACCCGGCGCAGCTGCGAGGGGGAATATCATCCTGTGGCTTTTTCAGTTTGGAGGGTCCTTCAACGTGTGTGTGTGTGTGCAATTTGCTCCTTGTGGGTGACATGGAAGTATTGATCTTCTAATATGGATTTGAACAGGGAAAAAAGCACTTGCTTGTCAAATGCTACAGGGAGAGTGTTTTATTAGGAGTGTTTTCTGTTGATGACACCCAGGTTAAAATGGTAGAAACTCTTTTTCTTACTTTTGAGAGACGAAGAAGCTGAAACTTCTATTTAACATCTCCAGGTAACCACTTCATGTGGCTTTTGACATCTCTGGCAGATGGCTGGGGAAAGCTTGCTGCTGTGGGTATAACTACCTCACTCCAGGGCCTGAAACAAACATTAAATGCACAGAGGGGAAATACCTACTTTTAATCCCTACTTAAACTTAGTTACGTAGAAAGCCTGCTGCCTGGCAATATTTCTGAAGCATGTGGGTTTAGTGTCAACTAATAATATCATAAAACTGCCCATAATGGTAATGGCAAAGCATCTTAGAGAGTCTCCGAAGCATTTCTTGCTGAAAATCAAGTAAATGCTTTCTAAGTGCAGCTTGTCCTGCTAAGAGGGCCAGAGCTTGGTGACCTTTGGTGAGGGTCATAATAAATGATGTCATTGAGGTAATCTAAAGAGACTTAATTAGATGCTGAAATAACTACTAGAGCTGGAATGGAGTTTTATTGACCCAGTCGAGAGCCTATGGATAGAGAAACGCAATAGGTGCACCCTGGTTTAAACAAATGTGAAAGGCTGCTTCCCGGATTTTACTAATGGGGTATGCACCAGCTGCCACCACGCCTCAGTGAAGCCATAGCAGTAGCTCTGAAGACCCCAGCCAAGGCTGAGAGCCAACTTTAAATACTTTCCTTACTGCAAATACCATAAGCAATAGCTCGCCAGTGGTGACCAGAAGGAGACAGCTCAGGGGAAGGTGGTTTCTACCTGTTGTCCTGACTGATTGTATCTCTCTCTTCCCTACCTTGCCTTGCTGTGAAATGCAGTAACCTCCTATAAAGCACCTTATCCTATTTGTCATCAGTACATCTTGGAGGACCACAGCTTTGTATGTCCACAAGGGCTGGAAGACAAAGTCAGTGCTGCCACTGAAAGAGGCAGCTCCATCCTCTGTCCACCTTGGGGGCTTTTTGACCAGTCTGCTGCCTGTGCCACAAATAGGCTCACTCTGAGCTGGGTCCAGGAACTGAAGTGAATCAAAATTAAATATAATATTATTTTTCTGCTAGGACCGGCTTTAGAAGTTGTTCTGCTGTTTTGCTAAATGGTTGTATAAACATTTCTGATCGCGCAAGGGAGTGGAAAATGCTGGGGTGGGACCAAGTCACAGAGGTGGGGTGGGAGGTGGACAACACTAGCCTAAATTTTTTAGGGAACCACAGAGCGAGGATTTGGGAGTATTTTATGGGCCATCTGATGACTGCAGCTTATTACTGCTGCACCCCAGAGTAGAGTGGTGTCTATATTCTCTGTTATTCAAAAATAAATTACGGTTTTCATCTGCTGGCCCAGAGTTACATTATTTTCCATTACAGCCAGTGTTATATATTCTTCAACAGAAAGGTTTGCTGCTTACTGCCTTATGTGCAGCTCATGGGGGTTCAGATTTTCTGAACCATCTAAGCTGTCTTTGGCCTGGATCTGGGGCCCAAAACAAGGGGTAGAAAACCAGTGTTTGACACTCTGTGCTATGGAGGTCTGAACATGAGTAGACAACCCATGTTGTCTTTCTGGGTAGAGCAGGACAGGCAATCCCCAAGAGCATGCTACCCTTGTGCTGCTGCACAAACCAGGCATCCTAGCCAAGATATCTGGCTGACAAAATCCGAGATGCACGAGAAACACGGAGGTAATGCTGAAGTGCAGCTAAATGCCCTGCAATGTGATAATGGCCTTCACGAACCAAGAGTGTGGGTGCAGGTTCCCAGCCCAGCCGAATGCTAAATGAGCACAGCAGCCGTGCTGGTGCCTGGAAGGCAATCCCGGTGGTTGCTCACATATTAGGTCACTGGGTGACTGTTATCTGTTGTGACCAGAATGGTTTCCTATACAAGGATGATTACGAAAACGCTTGGGTTTTTGTATACCCAGTAGCGGGAGGCTGTAATTAGTGCTTCCAGGCAAACTGTGACCTTTTGGAACTTTTCCTGAGGCTTATGAAGCTTAAATTAGTTTCTGCTGTTTGAAAGCATGCACAGACTTAATCTCTGGGTCCTATTTATATTATAATTACTATATAATTCACGTTTGCATTCACTTGACTCCCTTTCTTACTTAACAGCCGAGGTTGGCTCTTGTGTCTCAACTCCTTTGTGCGCAGTTCATGGGTCAGAAATCCCGTGGGTAACGGCAGGATGGGGGGTGCTCGTCCTCACTCCCTCACATGCTGGTATCACTTCAAAATAGCAGGCTGGTAAGAAAATCCCTTGTGCACAAACAGAAGGTACCACAAGAGCTTTTTCTCTGGGAAAAAAGAGGATGCTGTTAGTGGTTTGGAATTTGAAAGACAACTTCTTTCTACTGGCTGTTAACAACGTAGTTATTAAAGTAGTCTGACACTAATTAAAACGGTGGCTTTTGTGGATGTTCCAGTCACATTTTGTCTTCCTTTAACTAGACCATTCATTTATGTTATAAAATATTTCACTGTATTGTTATGTATTTTTAATGCAGTATAAAGTACCCATAAATACTCAGTGACAGAATAAGTGAAAAAAAATAATATGCATGAATATCTAATAATAAGATGAATAGAAAACACCTGTAATTTCCAGTGCATGAAAAAAGAAGATTGTAGAATGAAAGTGAAAGTCCTATCCCCTTTAAAATTACCTCATTCTGCAAAGCACTATGTGTTCCTTGCTTCTGCATTCTTTGATCCTGTTTTCATTTTGATTCTTGCTTGTAAATATGAGCTGTCTGGCATTGCCCAGAGGAAGGTGATCTATCATCTGCTTACAGCCAGGGTTCTTGCCATTCGGTCATTCTGTACATATAAAATTTTATCTGAACTCCACTCTTCGGAGATAAATGACCATGACAACAGGCTTCCTCCGATGCTTCAAATAATGAAGCTTCACAAATCAGGCAGTGACCTCCTGCATGTTGAGACCAGGGTGCATGTGCGTTATTTCCAGCTATATGAGCGACCTTGGTTGAACTCATTATTCTGCAGTGGATAGTACAGATGTTACCATCCCGCAAGATTTAAAGCTTCCTCTAAGGAAAACTGCTTCTCTCACCTTGTTTGCCAGCTGGACCAGCTGTAAGGTTTATTGCTGGCTTTTGTTTTCTGTTTGCATGATACTTGTTTAGTCCCTCATTTATGCAGTTGGTATATTAAGGATATATTAAAACCTGAGAACTCATGAGAGGAAAACAGCTTAATAACCAGACAATGTGAAGCAATGTTATTTACGGGTTTGGTTTTTTTAAAAAGTTAATGTCCAGCATCAGTTATAACTTAACTAACTAGGATATCATTATTTTGTTGCAAGAGAAGTTTACTTATGGAAAAGAATAAATTAAGATTATCTAAATCAATTTATACTAGGCTTTTAATGGAATAAACACAAAATATGCAACGAGGTTTTATTCTGTCAGTGTTAATGAGTTGTAAATGGCACTGAGAAGAGAGTATTTTCTTTCATGCTGTGATTACAAGGAAAGATCTTTTTCTCTTGAATATACCAGCAGTATGCCTATTAGAGGAGCTAGGAGGAGTAACAGGGACTGACTGAAATGCTCTTCCTCCCCTTCCACAGCTCTACCGGGACATGGCTACACAGTCTCTCTGTGATGACAACACTGCTATTTGTGATACCTTTTTATCATGGCATCACAAAATCATAGGAGTATTCAGTTTGGAGGGAACCTGACGAGGTCTCTAGTGCAACCTCCTGCTCCAAGCAGTGTCAGAGAAGAGATGAGACCAGGTTGCTCAGGGCTGTGTCTAGTCTTGTCTTCAAAGCCTCCAAGGATGGAGAGTGCACAACCTCCCTGGGCATCCTGAGTTATCCAGAGACTTTCCATGGTAGGCAGGGAATACAGAAAATGTCAGGCATGTTCCTCCGAATACAGTATTTCTTTTAGGATTAGCATATACTAATCCAATAAGAAACTTATATTTTAAAAATAGGGACAAATGTTAAACTTTTGCTTTCATCTCTTTTCAAAGTTTACAGAAAGCCTGGATTAAAATTATATTGAAAGAGCTTACATTGATAAGGGATTCAATTAGAAATAACAGGAAATAGAACAGAAATTGGAAAAAGGAAGAAAGTGGGGGTATGGGGATTTCTCTACTTAGATTCATCCTTCCAACCATAGCACCAACATACTAGAATAAAATGCCGTAGCCTTTTGGGGAGTCAGTGACCCCCATGTGAGCTGGAGTAGTTCCCTCCTGCCTCTGGTACTTATGTCTCCAGGTACACGGTCATGGTGCACTTTCAGGTTCAGGAACTCTGCAAGCAAATTCTGCTAACCTATCTCCTTTTTACAGCTGATCTTATCACTACAATGGATGAATGTACCTGCAACGTTTCTTGAAGGTCATAGGTTTTCCACGTTCCTCTTTGGAACCATTCATGTATATTATTGCATTATGGGTTTTGAAAACCTTAGCCAAAGCCTCATGAAAGGGAGGAAATGCTTTCACTCAGCCCAACTTGACATGATGCTTCATTGGATGATATTAATTAAGAAGGAGAGGATGGGGATTAGTGAAAGAATTTTAAGGGAAGGTTAAGTACCAGCTGAATGATTATGATGAAGAAAAATATCAGGCTAATTGGAGATCAGCAACAGGGCTCATTAGGAGCTGGTCTTGGGAATGACCCTACTTAGATTGTTCCCTGGGAGCTTGGGAACCCAAAGCTGGACACAGCTAATGGAATTTGTTAAGGACACAAAGCTGATAAGCATCATCAGAAGGCAGAGAGAAATCCTGGAGAAGCTGGCTGTCTTGCAGGGCTGGAGTAGAGGAAATTAATAGTACAAAGAGCAAAATTAAGCACATGGCAATTCAGGGCAAGAATTTGTCTTGTGTGATTGAAGTTCAAGAGTTACAAATGCCTCAGAAGCGTAGAGGGGTGTCTGGGCATGCAATGGTGATCACTGGATGTCTGAAAACCACCTACCAGCTGTGGCCATGGAAAAGGCTCTTCTAGGATCAGGCAAACAATTTTCTGTAGCACTGAGCAAGTAGCAGTTTCACTGTATATGGACCAGCTAAGACATCCTCTGCAGCAGGGGTAGAGTCCTGGTCATTTCTGTTTAGGAAGGAGGAACTGAATGTAAAACACTTGCATTAAAGAATAAGAGGAAAAGAAACTGTCTTACAAAAGGAAGCTAAAATAATCTAGTTTATCCTACTGGATGAGAGCTTTGGGGACACATGACTGCTTTACCTATAATGGGAATATTCACGATTAGTAGAAAACAGCTCGTTGGAACAAACCTAAAACGGTGTAAACTGAAGTGACAGCCAGTGCAGTTAGAAGGCAGCCTTCAAGTTAGAAGGCAGTTCTTACCAGAAGAGTGAGACACCTGTAGGAATTACGTCAGCGAAGAGTTATATTTAGAGGGCGTTTGTGAATACTTTTATAATACAGAATTACCTGAAGAAGGAAGGGAGGGCCTTTTTAGACCTGGAGATCCCATGTCCTTCTGTGTGTCAGTGACCATAGGACAGACAGTGGGATGGATCCGGTTAGTGTCAGCCCAGCTTCCCACACTGCTGCTTGTACACGCCTCTCAAAATCCCATTAAATAGGCTCAGGACCCGACCATGCTTATTTAGTCAAACAACCTTTAGAAGAACTCATTGGAGCTATTTTGTGTAGTATAATTATGGACAAATCTCTTGCTCGTTTGCCCTCTAGCCACTGCTAACTGAAGCTGCCTCAGAACAACCAGATTTATTTCTGCTCTGCATAAAGTAAGCATGGAATTTATTACTGGTATCAGATGGGGCAGAAACAAGCAGTGCTATCAGTGTGGTTTGTGCAATCCTGCGTGTTGCCCGAGAACGAGACAATATAGTATTGATTATTTTACAAGACAAGTTACATTTGAGGAAGTAAAGATTAGATTAAAAAATTAAATGCCTTGGGGAGGGTGAATAGCAGCACAAGTCTGTTTGATGTTTGTGTCAACAAGGTTGCCAAAGCAAACAGCACGAACATCTGTCTGTAGCATGGACTGGAAAATACTGTAAATGGGAAAATATTTTAATTGTAAGCAGTGGTTCATGGAACTCCCTGTGTCTTTATTTATTAGGCTGATAATATCACCCCAACATATGAACTTTATGCAGCAAGTATAAATAATTCATGGATTAGCAAATAAAGAGATCTGGAATCTGTACACAGAGATGGCTGTTGCCAATTATCTCACTTGTGCAGAGCCAGACCCTCTCAGTTCCCATTGCTCGCAGCTGCTCTTTTAAATCATTCATCAGCGCTTAAGAGATATGCTGGTGGCGCTGGCAGAGAGTATTTGAATTTTCATTGTTTACACACTGTGAATTTTGCTTCTAGTCCGAAATTATCTGCCACATTGAAGCCTTTGAGAATATGGATGAGAAGAATAAGACAGTTCCTCTTTTTTTGCCTTTTAAACACTTATATAATTTTGATTGCCCTTTTTGCAATTTTACTTCAGTTTTTTTTTTTATAATCACTGCTTTCGTTTTAAAGTTGCAACTGATGCAATTCCCTATGTTGTTTAGATCATGAAAACATCAGGAATACTGTGAAATATTCTCTTAAAAGTATTACAAACACATCCGATAAATATTTTGTTCAAAATTGTATGATTTTCCATTTTTATTCTGGAAATCTATACCTTACCACCTAAATATCTACAGTTGCTTGCTTTCTGATAGTGTTTAAGCAGAACCCTCTTGGAAACAGTAATGAAAGCTGCTTTAAAAATTGGTGGCAAGCCACAGCCAATGTTTTTTCTTGTCAAATTACTGAGGTAGCGCATTTCTGTGCATTTCAGATCGTGGTGGGCAGTACTTCCTTCCTGATAAATTTGCCCGTGTCATTATAGTGTTATGGCTTAATTTACTTCTAGCATGGATAATGACAGTAAATTTTTTAAAGTCAAAGGCCTTATGATAAAGCCAGACTTTTAGCTGTATTAATTTAAAATCTCCTTCCTGTAACTACATATTTATGCAGCATTATTAACTATGCGTCTATCTGGGAATGTATAGAGCAATCTATACATTCAGAAGTTCTCCTGTCAATAGTTTTGTTCCTTTCTCTTAAGCTATAAATAAAGCAGCGCCATTAAAACTGCTGTCGAGTTACTGGAGTGAGCTGGCACAATGCTGGAGCCAAGGAGAGGGGAGCAGAGCCTGTAAGCCAAGTGAAGTGGTTCCAGCTGATGGTGCTCCAGCGCAACCCATCTCGCCCCTGCCAGAGGGATGCAGAGAGGGATAACAGGGTTACACCCCATACAGAGCCACCCAGCATCCTAAAAAATTTAGGGGACGTGACAGGGAGCAGCAGTGCCAGGTACCACACCTCAGGGCATTTCACAGTCCTGATGTAACTACACCTCCGCAGCCAGGGCTGGGGGAAGAAAGAAGTCCAAGAGCATCATCATCCCCTCATCATGCTGGAAAGTGTCCTGCCTGTGATTTTGGGAACATTTACCGAGGTGATGGAGTATGTGCTGGGCTTCTCTTACCTTTTCAGATCAGGGGCAAAGCAGCTCACTATCAGCTTTACTTTCTTAAAATGAAGCACTTTGTGTTTTATTCTGCAAGGAGCACAAGCAAATGCTAAAATCCAGCCTGCACCTGATGCTCAGACCTGATGCTCAGGACCTCTGTAAGCAAGAGGCAGAGCGTTTGCAAAGTTTCCAAGGGGGACGGGTAGACACAGGCGCTCATCAGCACTGATTAAAGAACAGAAGCAGCAGAATGTGCCAGGGCTCAGGAGTCCCAATCAAAGCCCGTTTGGAAGGGCTCTGGAGAGAGGAGACACGGAGCAGAGGATGTCCTCACTCTGCTTCTGTCAGCTCCCAGCAGTTCATTGAACAAATTAGGTTTCACTCTCAGATCTGCAAATGACAGTGGATGGCATTTACCAGATGGCATGTGTAATGGGACTGTCACACCGTTACAGGTTTAAAAATAAAGTGTGGGAGGCAGCTAATGAATATACACTTCCTAATTTCAAGAATTTTGTTCTACTTGTGTCAGGCATTAGGCACTCGACTTGTGAGTGTTGAAAGACTTGCGATGTGTGTGTACTAAAAGACATAGTGTACCATGCAACCAGATTGTTTCACTTTAAAAAGTGGCATTGAAATAAGCAATTTACATAATTCCTAAAAAAAAAAATTTATTTTTCGTCTTAATGACTTTCAACCTGCTCAAAAATGAAAGGCATTGTTTAACCGGAATGTCATCATTGGGAATGTTTAATATCGAGAGTAATCTTTCTCACAGACCTGATGATTCTGCTCTGTAGATTCTTGGTTTTACCATTTTTCCCCATTTGTTGAAAAATAAAAATTGAGCAACTCAAACATCTACTTTTTCAAGGATACTGATGATATTTTAAAATATTTTTATTTGATATTACCTCAAACTGAATATCTTTGTATGGGACCTCACTTTAAAATTGATTTAATAATTTAATATTGATTTGGGGAGATGTCAGTAAGGTAGTGAGAGACACAATATATAATATGTGGAATTTTCTAAAGTACATACTGGGTTTTTTCTTAATTTATTACTTTCTCACAGTTTTTCCAGTGCCAACTCGCAGAGAAAAAATAAATTAGAAAACGAAAGGATTATATGCATTGTATTTCTCTCTTTATCCCTTTCTTTTCGTTAGGCATTTTTGTGTTAATTAAAGGACTGCTCTAGCTCTGATTGAAGTCATTTGGGAGGATTCCTTTTATTTTCAGTGATGATTTTATCATGCCCATGATGAATTGTTTATTAGGTTTGTTGCTTTTCTGGGACTGCAGGGAAAAAGCAGGGGAGATTTATAAAAAAATATGGTCAGCATATCAATGTATAATGGTAGTAGAAAGGTGAATTCAGCTAAATCCTGGTGAGTAAAACATGGTTTTCCTCCATGCGTTACGCTCACTTAGCTGCATTCAAAGAAAATGGTGCAAACAAAGGAATCAGATTGTTAGTGAAGAAAATTCTCAATTACTAGGAAACAAAAGTCAGGCTGCCATATCATTATATGGCTAAATGATAAATATATCATTTATTTATATAAATAAATTATAAATAAATTATAAATATATATTATATATATATTTATTTTATAAATAAAACCTTTTTCTGCCTCTTCTCTGTATAGGTAAGGTCTACATTAAACACTCTTGATTGTGTGCAATGGGATGTGGTGTCTTGGCAGCACAGGGCAAAACACTGACACAACTATAGCTCCTTAAAGCCTTTCTTGCTCTCAAGAACTTATTTCACTTACCGAACCCGCATGGGCGGCTCGCAGTAACCTGGTTTTGTTGCCATGTGTGCACACGCTGTCAGTCACAGCATTTCAGGGGCTGTTTCTCAGCCAGCTGCTGCGCAGGGATGGTGATAGCGCAGGGTTTGCTTTAAGTTTGAAGGATTCAAGAGACCTTAAAAGGGTTTGAATGTCGGTGAATATCAAGCCTCTTTAAGCTGTCTTAATTTTTAAGCTTAAAAAATGTTGGGTTTTTTGATATTCAATGTAATTCAAGGGCAGGTTTCCCCTGCATGCCAGCAGCATGCCGCCAGATTGTCGGAGCCCAAGAAAGTAGGAAACACGGTTTCTAACAGCCTTTCCTCCATGGGTCTTTTGTACAGATGGTTCCAAATTTTGCCATCCCCACCTGCTGCACACCCTCATTGCATAGTAGGTTTGAACTGGAAATACAGTATATACAAAAGAGAAGTCCTGTCATGAACACTGGTGAGACCACACCTCAAATACTGTGTCCAGTTTTGGGCCTCTCACTACAAGAAAGACATTGAGGTGCTGGAGCATGCCCAGAGAAGGGCAACGAAGCTGGCGAAGGATCTAGAGAACAAGTTTTGTGAGGAGCAGCTGAAGGAACTGGAGTTGTTCAGCCTGGAGAAAAGGAAGCTGAGGGGAGACCTTATTGCTCTTTACAACTCCCTGAAAGGAAGTTGTAGCGAGGTGGGGGTTGGTGTCTTCTCCCAAGTAACAGGCGATAGGACAAGAGGAAATGGCACCAGGGACGTTTAAACTGAATATTAGGAAAAATTTCTTCACTGAAAGGGTTGTCAAGCATTGGAACAGGCTGCCCAGGGAAGTGGTTGAGTCATAGATGTGTACATGTGGCGCTTAGGGACATGGTTTAGTGGTAACTTGCAAGTGTTAGATTTACAGTTGGACTCGATGATCTTGAGGGTGTTTTCCCACCTAAATGTTTCTATGAGTCTGTGAGTCTATGATCTTCACCCACACACAGTGTGGGAGCTCTCTGGTCATGCTGCTGGGATCTTTGCTGGGTGTACAGATGATCTTTCATCAGCTGTTCACTTTTGCTGCTGCTGCATCCTGCCACGTTATGGGGAAACAGAGGGAAAGTAAGATAACCATTACCCCTGAGGTTGAGAATTAACCATTTCATCATTGCAGTGCTTCCTCCACCTTCAGCAGTATTGTCAAACTCATTGGAAGAGCTACGAACAGGTATGGTAGTAATGTACGAGTGGCTGTACTGGTTCAGGTGGAAGCTCATCTTGGCCCAGCATCCTGTCTCCAAGAGCCACCGGCAGATGATAATTGAAAAACAGAGAGAAAGAAGCTGAGAACTACAAAAAGAACTTAATCTTATGTACCGTGCCATTTTTCTATCAATCAGCCCCTTGGTGACTTTCTGAACAAGAAGTTGACTCTAGACCACTGTGCTAAGGACTACAGTATCCTACAGCATCCTGTGATGAAGACTATAGTGTCCTGTGGTAAAGACTACACCATCCTAAACACTGTAGCATCCAGCGGCAGCGAATTCTGTGGTTCACTCATGTGCATTGCATAATAATGATAATCCTCTTTGTATAAGACTGACTGATTTCAGTACCCAAATGTTGCATTTTAAGACAGCATATGTGGCCTTTTTTAGTGTGAGAGCCAAACTGGTGTTTAATTCATTTAAAAAAAACCCAAACAAACAAACAACAAAACCAAAGCATTTGCAAAACAGCAACAGTTATCCACAGCATACAAAATGTAAATGCTTTGTGTTGTGATGTTTGGGTGTCATTAGAATAATTTTAAAAGCAACTGATTTAATTGTGTTTGTGCTAATTATAATGTTTACAAATTAGGGAAAGATGCATTTAGTGGTCCGTTGGGAAAGGCTTTGAAACCTCGCAAGTCTTCGAGTCTACAGTACTGTCATTTATTCATAGACTCTTTCTAATACCAGGGTGATTTGCTTTTTAGATTACTCTTGCATGGAAAGCAAGTCTCAGGAGTCTTCAGCTCCACGGAATTCAAAACCAGGTTCACGTGCATCTGTGTGTGCTTCGACAGATATTTAACGGAGTTCTTTTCTTCTTCTTTTCAAGGTCCCCGAGTCCCGATGGTGACCGTTCACAACACAACCGATGCACAGAGTAAGAATGCGCTTGAGCCTTTCGATTCTTCAGAGAAAAGTATCCAGGCAGGACACTGATATGTAGCTGCTCTTTGGTAAACTTAGACTAGTGGGGAGCCTAGACTCTGCCTAAATGCAAGTCTTCTGCAAGTCAGAGAGACTTGCAGAGCTGCTGTGCTGCCATCACAAAAGCTTTCTGTTGAGGATATGAAGACAGTGGTTTGGGCATGATGCTTGTTACCAATTTTCTTAAAAACTGCACAGTCCAGATCTCTCTCTCTCTTTTTGTTAAGACTTCTACAAATATTGATTTACATCCTATTCAAAAATAAGAAATATTTAGCATAATCGACAATTTGCCAAAAAAAATCACTCTGATATAGATTACCGGGTTGAAAGAGATAACACAGAGGAGTGAGTCCCACAAGTTGTACCTCTGCCTGGTTTTCTGATCTGTTCATGGGGACTGTAGCACTTATTGTTTGATAAGGCTCTTTCATGCTAATGATTCATCTACACCAGTGTGAAACTGGAATTATTCCAAATTCAGGGGTTTTTTTCCCTCAAAATCTTTGGCACTGGCTGTAGCCATTGCCAGACATGGCTCCCTGTAGAGCCCAGAGAGCCATGAGGTTTCTGGGATTCCTCCTTCACACCTGTAGCAATACAAGTCATCCAGAAAGATTAATTTTTTACCCCAAGTCAGCTTGGCAGGAAGCCTCAGACAGAGAGCTTTTCTTTGTCCCTTCTCTAGAGGGGTCTTAAACTGAGGTGTCCCCTTCTCTCTCCCATGAGTCTTCATAGCAGGGTGTGGGACTGAGCCTTACGTGAAACCAAGATTTATCTGCTCTTGTCACTTTGATGGCAGCCCCTTATCTTTTGTTTTAATGTCAAGTTTTGCACAGCCTTAACCTGCAGTAGGGGACTTCAGGCATTGCTAGAATCCATATAACAAGCGACACCTTTATTCTAGCTGCTCTGTACATGGCCAGTTTATCAGTTTAACTTAACTGAATTTACAGCAGCTCACTGCTGTTGTCTCTGCAAAGGAGCAGAGCAAACCAGGGAATTTGGCTCTCAAACTAAAGCTTTTTGCAAAATGCTGAGCTGCTTCATTTTCAGCTGAAGGTGCTAAGTATCAAAGGAAAGACTCCTGTGGCACCAGGATATGTAAGAAAAAAGCACAGGATCAATCTTGCTTTATACAGTGTCTTCCCTGTTTTATTCCCTGTTTTCTCAATATCTGTTAGCAGCATGCATTTCAAGCCCTTACCCCACCTAGAAAAGTTTTGCTTGTAAGCAGGATGTGTAGAGTGCAATCCTGAATTCTGATTGAATTTTTTAAAATCAAATTTTAAATCAGATTTGGGGCATATTGTATTCTTTGCTATTGAAATAGAAATACTCAGTTGGGTTACATCTAGTGTCAACAGTGTCCAATATTGTTAATGAGATGTGTTGTACGTTTAACTCTAATTTATCCTTCCATGGTTTTCCAATGGTCTACAAAAATACAAGAATTTCTTTTTTAAGTAACGATGAGAGCAAATTGCAAGCTCCTGGCTTTTCAGTGTCTCTGCAGCAGTGACCGCTCATATCTCAGTCTGTGCACAAGAGTGTACCAGCTCTTCTTCCTCCCAGCAGAGACCTGGGCTTGGCAGTGCCTTTGCTGAGCGTAACTCCAGAGCAGCCCTGGTGATGCCCACAAGGCTCCAGCCCACAGGAGCCTCAGGGCCAGGAGAGATAGCTCTGATCTGCAGCTCCAAAGTCGCTTTCTTTTTTTTCCCCCTTAAACACAATACCTTAATTTTACCATAGACGTGGAGAAGGCTGACTGGCTATAATAGCACATGCAGGGTAGTGCTCTCATGAGCTGTGTTATAACCTCCCGTGTAGTTTTATAAAATACTTTTTGGTGAATAAAATGAGAGATACTATAAAACAGAAACAGCAAATGAAGGGCTTGAAAAAGTAACATAAAACGCACTGAGTCTAGTTTTATTTTGACAGATATATATGTGTAGCGTTTATTACATAGAGAACTCGATCTAGTCACACACAGGACACATCCCCTGCTGAAATTCATTATTTTCTGCGTATGATTAGCATTTCCCCTGGTTCATTTTTTTTTTCACTTCATTCTTCTGCTTTTGAATAAAGGGCGACTGACAGTTGCATGTCACTGAATTTACTTATTTAATATGAACCCATTACTCTATAAAGGGAGTTTGCCTCTGTATTCTGCAATAATCTGATAATAGTGAGTTGCACTGAATATTATAGCGTGCTTACATTTAATTAAGCAGTGGCCATTTGTACTCCACAGACCCAGGCTCCCTGTGGTCCTAAAGCAGAAAAGAAAGTCCTTTAGGAGATAGGCCAATCTTTTTTATTTCCTCCACAGTCTTCCTGGCTTTCTGTGAATGCAATTATATGAACAAATAAAACGGCTTGACTAAATTTCCCTACGTAGCAAGCCCCTTTCTGCTGATAAAGCTACTTGTGTGTGCCATAATTAAATGAGAATCTTAATATTTAACTAAATGTAATAGGCTGTTGCTTTGGCACTTTTGTGGGGGTTGTGGTTTCAATAGAGATGAGCCAAGCTTTTCAGAAGCAGGGTGAATAGTCGTTGAATCAATACCCTATTGCTGAAAGATCTGTTAAATATATTAACTGGGAAGGGCATGTTTTTGTGCTGTGCCTGCCTGTTCAGCAGAGATGGGCAATGAGAGCATGATAATCAGGTACCAGAAGTATGATTTGAGGAGCTGGGGTTACACATCTACTTATCAGTGTGTTGCAAAAGGGAAGTTACAGTCAATGAAACACATAATTTGGTGCAAAACCTCAAACCCTCCTTGGGTTCACAAGGCAGAGATAATGCCCTGGATCCCCCTGGTTTGAACCCAGCCTGATGCCATGGGGTTGAGCACTGCAACGGGCTCTCCAGACCAGGATTCACTGCCACCACAGTGGAATCCCCCCAGCCCTTGAATCCCTCCCCCACGGGGCTCAGGAACGTCGCCATCACCAGGATACATTTCCCACCACCTAGGACATACAGCCCAAAATGTCTCATAAAGATGGGCCCTTTCCTTACCATCTGGGAAGGACTTGCTCTTTCTGATGTTGGACGTGGCTGCTTTTCCTAGAAGAGGCTCAGCAGTTAGAGCACATGGGAATAAAGGTTAAATCCTGGGAAGGAAGAAGGAATCCTCTATGTCAGCCCCAGAGTCCTTGGATAAGACACACAAGCAAAATGATCAATTCTTGAAACACTCTAAAAGCCAAGAATGCTCCAAAACCTGATGTTGCAGGTCTGTATGATCTTTATCCACTCTTCTCTCCCCGAGAATTTCCTTCTCATTGATTTGCTCTTGTGTAGCAGCACAACCTTGTCCTGAAGCCCTCCATAGTCTACCCCCTTTCCCCATTTATTATGTGTAACTTGGGCACAGACTTGAGGAATTCTTCATTTGATATCTAGCTTGGCATGGCAGGTGGATGTCTGACTGGGATCCGTAGCACTGCCTCAACACAGAAGATCACATTCCCATTTGCTGTAAATCAGCTCAATGTCACTGATTTCAGGAATATATCTTTTTGCCAACACAGAACCTGGAAAGGGTTCCAAAGACTTAAGTGAATTAGACATCTGTGAGGACTGGAAGGAAATTCATAAGGAAACTAGTGTTACAAATGTTAAGATGGCTATAAAATGTTAAAATGCTTTTTTACAAACAATGCCAAAAGTTTTTGTGATCTTGTCCTTCTTTCAGAAATTTTTGAGCTGGAGGTAAATGAAAATGTGCAGCTGGCTGTAAATGACAGGCAAATGCCTAAGGTAGAATACATGGAAATCAAGATAGACGATTACAGTAAGTAGTACCTTTCCTCTCTCTTACTTTTCTTTTTCACTGCTGTTGCTGTGAAATGATACAGTCATCTAGGCTAGACTGGCAGTAGGAAAAATGACTTTGGCTCTCAATAAACTCACACAGTTTGCAAAGCACTCTCTCAGGACGTGCCACATAAGGAGGTTATTACAGAGACAGGATTTGATGAGAATGCAGCTGAAGAAAGGCAAAATGATAGGGTTGGGTTGTTTTTTTTTCCTTTTAAAATCTTCTTTGTAGAGAAAAAGCCACTCCAGAAAATGACACGGTGTGGTGCCCCCATTGTTGAGGGAATTTACCCTTGCAGGACTGGTGTATTATTTGAGATGGGTTTGAAGTGGGATACTGTATGTGCTGCCTGGCTATAGCTGTGGCTGCCTTTCAGTACACAATACTGAACTGCAGTGAATGAAGACGACTCACCAACGACTGCCCACTGGAGTCATTCAGGATTCTTTGAGAAAGCCATATCATTTGATAGGGTTGGAAAAAAACAGCTTTATGAGAAGAGCCAAAAGAGATTTCACCTGGAGTAAAGAAAGCAGAAACTTGGAGCAGTTTATAGCCACAGCTGGTGCATTATTTGTACCACTTGTGCAATCGTTCCCCACGTATCTAAATGCCAAAGAGGACAGAGAGAAAAGCCTAATGGCAAACAGCCAAAGTGTAAGAATTTTCTGCTGTCTCTGTGCTTGTTCCTGAAACAACCTAAAAAGCATCTCCTCTGGCTGTAAGCAGGTATCTTACCTGTATGTGGAAAATCCACATATTCAGAGTTGTGCAATGGCTCCCAAAAGTCCCAGTTTATGTGTATGGTGGCAACTTTAAAAAAAAAAAAAAAAAAAACCACACACAAATGAAAAAAGACCAAACAAACAAAACCAAACAAACAAAAAAACAACCAAAGACCCTGGGTTCATAGTATGAACCATAGTATTTCCCATGCCAAAAATGAGCATACATCTCAGATCGGATGCAGTGAAATGAAGCAGCGAGCTGTGAGGGATGGCAGGTTCCTGATTTCAACCTTTGCCAGGTGTTACAAAATGTGAAGCAAAAGCTGAGAGACAGTTGCCCTTTTAAAAGGATCATAATGGCCCCAAAATGTTCTGCTTGCCACACGGGCATTAGGAACATAAATCAGAGCATGAAATAACAAGAACAGATGTGCATTTCCAGGCCTTATGGGCAGGAAAAGATGGGGAAAGATCCTGTCATAAAGATCACGTCTGTCCCCACCATGAGCCAATTCGTAGTGGCACTGGCAGCTTATTAGGAATAACTCAGCTTGATGCTAAATTTCATAACTGCAGGTATCATTGAAATCTGATTCTGGTCATTTAGCCTAAAATATATTTATGTGTGTGTGTAATGAATAGAAGCTGGCCGCAGCTGTGTGGCTTTTCTTCCTTGCTCTCCCCGTATTTTCAAAGCTTCGGGTTTTACAGCCTTGGGAACATTGCACGTAGTTCTTAGTTATATTTAAAGTCAAACGATGGCCTTTTTGGCTGTCCCTGGGCCATTGATCCAATTTGCAGCTATTAGCATTCAGATGGAATAACTAATTAGACAGAATGTCAGACAATGATTGCAAAGCAAACCACTTAAACTGCGCGGTTAATCTGTGTGTTAATCTACTGAAGATGCTCCTAATACCGATTTAATTGCTGGGCCTTTGCTAATCTGGATTGTAGTTAACATTTTAAAAATAAATGTGTTCTCATTAATGTGGAAAGCCTTTGTGTGGCAACGTTTTTGGCTATCAATATGAAGCTATAGGAAACAGTTAAATGAAGCTTTGGTGACCACGTCTTTCACTCACATCGGTTCAGTACCAGTATAACGGCCTGGGCTTCAGCATGGTTACCTCCTGGTTTACAGCAAAATTAAGCCCTCTGGAAGTCAGGATTAAAATACATGTTTCTCTATCTCTCTTCACGCCATTATAGCAAAATAATCCTATTCTTTCCCTCGGCCACCATATGTAATTGGGTTTTAAATTATCATTTTCATCACCGATTTTCCCCCTCTTCTGCTGCCCTGAAATATTGATTTCTGGCTGCGTCACTCATCGAGCTGCCAAAAAAGAAAATTATAGCTATTGCCAGATGTTAATTGAATGCTGTAAAAGTGATGCATGGCTGAGCAGCTCGCGCTGTACTCCCAATTTACATTTCTTGTCACCACGACTACCATAATATGGGTCTTCTTTTTGACAACATCTGTGTTCCTAAGGTGTTATTTACCAGAGCAACTGATGAAATGCCATTTTGTCCCAGCTCATAAGTGGCCAAAACACCAGAAAAATCTATTAGATTTACGTCAGCGTTCCCACACTGAAGACATGCTGTTATTTGGTTTTCTTGTCTAGAATTGCCAATGCAGATCTTAAAGCCAGCAACCTTTTCGGACACCGTGCACTACCCATTGCTTTTGGTTGTGTAAGTTCTCGCTCATCCTTTCTTTCTGTTCACATAATTAGGGCAGCGTGGAAACCTTGGCCATGATCAGAGCCTTTTAAGATATTTTTTTTTTTACAATGAATACCAGACTGCTTTAGCACTTAAGTCCAGCACGTTGGTCCCTATGCCTTTTCTCACCTCAGAGCTGGGAGAGGCTAGACGTGGGCCCCTTCTCTCCCGTGTTTGAGTTAAGGGTTTTAGTTCCCAAGAGGGTGCCCTAGTGAAACCCTGCAGAGTAAATTGTAGGATTTTGTAAATTTTGTCCCACATACACTTGCAATTCAATAATTTTGGGGGCAGAAATGAGAGGGGGAGGAATAAAAGGTGGATATTGACTTTCTGTCCCAGTGCTTAGGGCCCTCATCCTGTGCTTAACAGGTAGTTTCAGAGTGGGATGCAGTCAGCCTTACTACAGCTTAAATTTTAGATGCCCTCATGCAGCAATCCTTCCCATGTAAATTCCCTGAAGTAACAGTAAAGAGAGAGATAGAAACCTTTGAATATCACCATGAATTTAGCATTTATAGTAGGTAGGTAGGTTTTCCTTCTGGCAGGCACAGCAGATGGATATTTCTTTATGCAACATTTAGTAATAATAATATACACTACTGAGTTTCTTCTGGCAATTTGGAAAGAAACCAGGGGAGGGAAGTCACTGACCTTGGAAGAACCTGCTTGGCCCTGGCTGCGTCCCACTGCATCGCTTGCTCCTTGCCAGGGAACACCCCATGAGAGAGAAGCCTCATGCAGAAGTGATGAATGCCTGAACACCATCCTGCACATCCCTTCATGAAGGACAAAAAAACACTGCAATAAGCATGTCATTACATCACAAAATTACTGCAGAGAAAATGTACTTCATTATACAAGTGCTTGAGGAAGATTGGTACTCATCAAGCTAACAACACTTGATTAGGCTGCCTCTGAAGCTGGATGTGCCTGGGTCTCGCTTGAATAAATGCAAATGACTGAAGTCACATGCACATTAAAGTCCTGTAGTGAGTTGGCTGATGTCCCCGAGAACCCCAAAAAGGACAAGGACTAAATGGAAGTGCCAGTGGCTCTACAGTAATCCCGGTCCTAAAATATTACTTATCATCTCTTGATTTTTCTGAGCTGTCTGGTGAAGTGGGGTCAATATTTCTCGAGACAGTTCCCCCGTACAGGATCGAACTCTAAGCAGAAAGGTGAAGAGGGAATCTTGCCCACCTCTTCCCCTTACCCGTCAATTTTGAACGAACCTGGGCATTTTTAAGCTGTTAGTTTTATTGCTCTAGAAGTGTTCTTTCCCTCTGTACTTGTGTGAAGCAGTGGTGACAGAAGTGATTGACAGCTCCATCTACAGCCGCTCTGGAGAACCCCGTGGGAGACGGAAGGTCTGGGCTGGGTGAATGGGGGCAGGAAATGAAACCCCAATGCTCTCCAGTAAAGGAAAGGATGATTGATGTCTGCAAGCTTCATTCATCATATTGTGGCAGTGCCAGCGCACCCCAAAGCCAAGCTCCTTACAGAAATCCCTCCACCAGAAAAAATCCCTGTAGAAAATAGCTCTAGATTAGAACAGGCATAAATGGGGGAAACCCAACTGACCTCTGTGTCGCTGCCCTGGTTTACTCACAGGAGGAATCCTGCCCAGTTAGTGATGTGCTTGCTAGGTTTGTTCAAAGCTCAGCTTAGCACAGCAATAGTTGCTGTGCAAGAAGGGAGGGAGAAACCAGCCTGGGTCTTCCACCCCAGCCTCAAAACCCATACCACACAACCAGCATTTCCCCCATCATCATTGCAGAGACTGGTCTCCTCTTTTTGAAATCTACCCTGCCTTACAATGCATGGGGAGATGCCGGTCCACATTGCCATGGCAAGCTCACGGCCCCGGGGAGGGCATTTGGGCCGTACTTGGTGCCATTGCCTTTGCTTGATACCTATTTCTGTTTCAGAGATGGGACGCCTGGCAGCCAGATCGTAACAGAGAGGTTTGAGGTGACGTGGGAAAGCGTCATGGTCAGCTCTCACAACGCCATCGTGCTGAAGTTCGACGGCCGTGGGAGCGGCTTCCAAGGCACTAAGCTATTGCACGAGGTCAAGAGGAGGCTGGGCCATTTGGAAGAGAAGGATCAGTTGGAAGCTGTCCGGTGAATGACACTGTTATTGAAGAAATTAATTCATTACTGATAATTAACCCAAGACTGTCATTAGTCCTGGATGCTTTAATGGTGTGTAGGGTAGAGCAAGGAGATGGGAGAGAAGGACAATGCAGTCATACAGCTGGGACCAAGTGATGGCATGTGAGAGGGAGCTCATGCCAGCCAGTGCAGAGGGAGAAAAACAAGCCTTAAACAGAGCTAAATTAGAGCACACTTATCTGTATCACGTGTTCAAAGCCTATTTATTTTTAGCTCTGTACAGTCATACAGCTACAAACAAGTAAGCTTGAATATCAGCTCTTACGTTAATGTTTTTGCTGGCCTGGTAATTGAAAAAAATCCATCTTTAAACCCCTAAATTTTTTAAACCAGAAAAAAATGTGCAAAACCCTAAATGTCAAGTCCTGTCATATTGATAGATTTATTCTGCATGTAATCATGCTAAAAACACTATCAGAGTAGTGCAATAGCATTAGCTTTATTATGACTTTGAGAGGTAGTGCAGGTTCTTCGTTGCCATTGCTTGGTCAAATCCAACACAACAGGTTCCAAGATTAAATCGAACAGAGACTCATGAAAGGAACTTGTAGCAGCATGAATTTAGATTGTCTACATGGTTTTTCTGTGGCCACCCCAATCACACTGTGCTTGCTGTGTCTAAGGGAAAAATATTTTTAACCCATTGTTTCTCCTCTCTCATGTTCTAGGACAATGCTGAAGGAGCATTACATTGATAAACTGCGAGTCGGTGTGTTTGGGAAGGTAACGTTTTCCCATTGTTCCTCTGTGCTGTTCTAGTTGGCTGATGTGGCTAAGCAGCTGAGCTAAATCCTGATTTACTGAATATGTCAGTGGTGACTTTTTTATTATTATTTATTTTTGAGATAGACTGCTTCTTTCTCAGAGATGTTAAAGAGGAAAGCTTTCGTTTTATCAATGTATTTGTCAACGTTGGTTTTTTTAATTAACTTCCAAGTGCAGAAAGTGACTGTTTGTCCAGAAAAAGCTGTCAGATAATTAATTATTTTTTCCCCTTGCAAACTTCCATTTCACTTTCATCTTGTCCCTTAAGGCCTATGGGAATGTGGGTAGATCTAGCTCATGTCGTACAAATGTACAACAACAATATTGATTTCTGAGGCTGATCCGCACCACTGTGTGCCCAGCTAGGAAAATGCAATTGCAAAGTACACACGGTTTGAAATGAGAATGCGACTGCGAGTAGAAATTGTTTATTGTGGGAGATACAGGCTTAGAGTGGGCAAGGAGAGCTGCACGTACAGCAGCATCTCTGCAGGGAATTGTTAACAGGCTGACGGCAGACACTGAAATTGTGATGTCCATTTTAAATAGCGAAAGACTGGGGTGATATTTTGGAGAGGTAACGTACCTGATTAGACCTACAGCCATAAAGTGGAATGAAAAGAGGCGAGCACTTGAGCACCCAACCCTCCGCCTTCAGGAGAGCGCAACAAGTATAGAGCTCATCTTCAGCCGCATCTGCTGAAGCCAGGGAGATGTCCCTTGCTTTGTGTTTTTTCAGGACAAGGTGTTAAAGGATCTGTAATGGCCAAGAGTTTGCTGCAGCACCTCATGGCAGGACCACTGACACCCCTGTCCCCTTTGTGTTCCAGGATTATGGCGGCTACCTGAGCACTTACATGCTTCCAGCCGGCGAAGAAAACCAGGTGTTCGCCTGTGGAGCTGCTCTTTCCCCACTGACGGATTTCAAACTATATGGTAAACCCCATCCCAGAGCTCAAAGATCTTCTTGCTGACCACAAATTATGTTTCTGCCCTAACCCTTCCCAGTTATCTTCTCTTTCTTCCTTAAGATCCTGTCTGTTTTGTATTGTGTGTCTTCTGAGGACTAGCCATAAACACTTTTTTCCTCCTCAAGAGCAATTTTGCTGACACCAGTGGGACCAGCCATGGTCGTCAGAGTAATCAAATAACTTCTATTACTCACTCATTTTAAATAAAGGAGATTTGGCTCTAAAACCCTCCAGACTCCAGACACCAACCTGCATCACCTTGAACATACTTCTTTCTTGCCTGGACCATTCATCCATGGGAGCTGTGGTCCAGCCCACACGCCTTGTCCTCTCTCTGCTGGCAATACTGCACTGCACATGGCGGTCCTTTCTCTTAGGGACACCAGTTCCCTTTGCTCTTAGTGCCAGTGAAAATCGGGGGACTGCCATGACAGTCAGTGGTCAGACAGTCAAGATCTGAAGCCAGTCTTCAGATCCTGGACACTTATCCCTGAGACCAACAGGATCTTGCAATAGACTGTTGATGGAGGCGGCCCCACGTGAAAAGAGAAAGGGACACAACTTTTCCTCTTCTCCTCATACCTTGGTTGCATTAAGGAAAAAAAAGAAAAAAAAAAAAAAGCTCTTTTATGACTTATTTTGAAACCATAAGTACGTGGTGATAATGAAAGACTGTAGAATCATACATATTCTTAGTGCATTTTCAAAAACTTTTACAAATATGTGCTGTGTAACTAAGGCAATGTTAGAAAAGAAGATCCTCTTTAGCATTTGCAATAGTTGACTCAGAAGCACCAGTGTACTCACTTATGACTGAAATAGATGTTTTCTTTCTTTTCTTTTTAAGCTTCAGCCTTTTCTGAAAGATACTTGGGCTTGCATGGGATTGATAACAGAGCATACGAGGTAACTGCATGGACGCTGCATTTCCCTGATAAAATGTGAACAGGGTTTTAACTCTTCCTCAATGTGTTCTCTTTTGGGGAGGGAAAAAGGATATGCAAGATGGACTCACTAGTAAGACTCTCTATATTTAAAAGCCAGCAAGGTGTCTTTCAGCCTGCTTACTGCTTTTGTTGTCTTAATAGTAATGATAGATATGGTTTTTATTGATTAACCTTCACATCTGCCTCTCTAAATTGGGTAAATACAGTTATTCCAGTTTTACAAATTGAAAGAGCTGAGGCTGAGTGACTCAGATGTGCCCAAGTGGACACAATGTCATGACATCCTTTAAAGTTCATCCCAATGGTCTTGACACTTTGACTGTCTCTGAGGTATAATTTTTGACCCAAAGTCAAGTGAAGCTCAGCTTCTCTTGCCTTTTTCAAAGTAAACACAGATGTGATATTTCAGGTAGGCAGAACTCTGTGCCTGCAGAGTTGAGCAGGACATGGAAAAGGAGACATGGCACCAGCTACTGAAGATATTGTTTAATATGTACGATGGGATCAGTTGCTTCATGTCTTCTTTCCCTCAGTTATTTGGAGGGAAAACATAGTAAAGAATAGTCTCACAAACAAAATCTATTATACAGAAAACACTGTTAAGTCTACTAAGCCCTGTCTTCAGATAGAAGACATGAAGGCAGAAAAAGTTTGAAATTGTTTTCTTATAGAGAAGGCAGGTAGCACCCTGTGCCCCTGCAGCAGAAGCCTCTCCTGCCTACCTAAATACTGAGTTCATTGCACTCATGATCTCTATCTAGATCATTGCAAACTCTTTTAATCCTTTTAGAAATTTGGAGGCCAGTCAGTAGAGGTGAAAGCAAGGGAAAATATTCCAGAAACAAGAGCTTTGTGTTGTCACATGCTCTTTGTGCATTGAAAAGCTGACTTAAGCAAATAGTGGTGCTTTTGGTTGACTGGGGATTAACTGCTAGGGACAGCACCTGAGCTCTCTGCAGAGCTGGCGCGTCTCTGGGTACAGACCCTAGCTGATACACGTCTCCTACATGCCACAGTTGAACCATGAATTGATTAGGGTGAAGAGCTGCTCCTAACCTGTGGATCAGACATGAACTTTATGAAGGTCACATAATTCAAGACTTGATGTAGACTCCCAAAAAGCTGTCTTGTCATGTGGTAGGTTACAACTGAGGGAGCAGAAAGGAAGGAGCCATTTAGTGGGAGAACAGAGTGCAAGACATGCATACACCATCACAAGACTTAAGCACTGAAGCCAGCAATCTGAGGATGAGAGAATTATTAACTAAGTCCAACTAAGAGGGAAGATTAGAGGGCACCCTTGCAAGATTTGCAAACACTTTCTCAGTTCATACAGATTGTGGAGCTGCAAGAAAGCAAGAACAGGCCTGCATCCACCAGAATTTCCAAAAACTTGCCTCAAGCACCAAGGAAATACGCAGGACCACTTCTAATGTTCAGGGTTGCTTTATCTTTTAAATGAGATACACATAATCTGTAATGTAAAATGGCAGTGACCATATCTTAATAATACATGCCGATGTTTTTAGCCACCTAATTCGACCTCCATAGTCAGTCATGGAGGGTCCTGTTGCTGTTGGAGATGCACTTGTCTATCTTCTATGGAAACCACGTAGGACAGTGGGAAGATGAAAGCAGATATAAGATAGGATTGATACAAGAGTATTTTAACTCAAAAATACATTAATTCATGTAAATAAATGAGAGCTAGGGCACATACATTTAAACAGTGAAGGAAATAAGATTTTAATTTAACAGAGCTATTCTTCCCTGCCCCCCTATAAAGCAGTAATATCTGTGATTTGACATGTACATTCCTTTTGCCACTCCAAGACTTTTTTGGGTTCTTTTGGAGTCTCCTTGAGACTTTTATTCCTCTGAACAATGCAGCAAAAAGTGGAGAAGTCCTTGAATTCTCTTACCCAGTACCATTTGCAGTCACTCAGATTTGTATTTCCCCTGTGCATCTGCAAGACAGTTGGGGGCAAAGGCATCCTCAGCAGTGGACACTTGATTTTCGTATCGGATCCTCCCCCAGGCTGTCAAAGCTCATTGAGGTTGTCTTTCAAACCATACCAAAGTCACTCCAGTTCTCTGAAGAGTTCTTAGGCATATGCACCTGGGCACGCTTTTCATCACTGTTTTGTATTCGCTGAAAATTCACTTTGACATTTTCCGTGTGTTCTGCAGTTCAGGTTTTTGGTGAACATTATCAGAAGAGACGAGAGTCTCTGGCCTCTTCAATCTGCTGATACTGAGCCCAGAACGACACAGTGGGGGCCAGTTTTACCTCCAGAGTGATTCAAGTAGCCAAAAGAATATGCTGTGCTGGTGTCTGCTTGTTATCCTTGTGATGAAGTATCAAATGGAATTAAGTGCTTCTATTTTCTCCATATAAATTACTAGTTTCTAGCAAGATTTTTAATCTTATTGCAACCTTTACCTTCACAGCTCACCAAATTAGCACACAGAGTCTCATTACTGAAGGAACAGACATTTTTGATCATTCATGCTACTGCTGATGGTAAGTTAGCCCATCATTTGAGCTCATTATATGTTTGGGATGCCTTTGATTTTTCTTAATTAAATTTGCCTCTTTAATGATTGTAATCTGTTTTTACAGAAAAAATCCATTTTCAGCATACTGCGGACCTTATCACACACCTAATTAGGGCAAAGGCTAATTACAGCTTGCAGGTACAGTATGTGTTTCCTTTTTTCATATTTGAACAGTTATTTCCCATTTTGAACTCAAACTGCTGTTATGAAGCAAGCTTTGAAAAGCCACTTGCAAACTCATCCAGGCAGTAGGAAAAGCACCAGCATATAATGTGTTCCTAGGTACTCCTATGCTTATCTGACACCACTATTTTGGTTTGGACAGCTGTTGAACAATTATTCAATTACAGAAAATTAGGATTTGAGAGACACATCTATTAAGGAATTGGTGTCTGTTTTCTTTCTTTGGGAACACCAGGCTGAATTCAGGATGAATAACAGGGAAACAGGGATCTAAATTAAATCAACCAGAAAAGCTAAGGAGAGAAATGTCTCTTAAATCTGACACATCCCACTGCAAATGACCTGCTCTGGTCTGGAAAGACCCTCTTTCTGCCAAATTACATCTCTGATTTGTTGAACAGCCCATGTCCAAGCCATCAAAGCTTCCCAAATGAACCCATCCACCAGCCATGGGGATAATCCCTGACCTCTGCTACATCTCAAGCCATGGCCAGGAGAGTGCAACTAACCCAGGATCGAACCATGCCAGGGACCGTGCTACAGCTCACAGTAGAGATGGTTCTGTTGCAGCGCCCAAGTCCTAGTAACATGATTTACTGAATACCAGCTCCCTCTGGCTGCATTTCTACAGAGCTTCATGTGATGGGTATGCTCACTCCATCATCCTCCAAAGGCAGATGGGATGAAGCACAGACATGGAAGATAAGCAATGAGCCCAGCATGGATTTGGTCAACACTACAATGACTGAGATGTCCCTGCACATTTCCCAACGCAGAAGCATTAGTACATTGGAGCTTGAAGGCACCAATGGGCTTGATGCATGTCAAAGTTTTGTAGAGGACTGAATGTGGGCTGAGGGATTTACGTCTTGGATCAAGGTACTCAGAGCAGCAGTGAGACACCACAGTCCTGCCTGCAAGTATCCAGGCCTAGAAACTAACTTTTTCTCCTGTCAATATCCCAATCTGGACAAGCCATTATGATCCTCTCGCATTCCTTCAAACGTGCAGAAGTTACCTGTTCCATTTAAATCCAAAGTTGTGTTTAGACTATTTCATTTCTGGCTTCCCACATTTTTTCTATTTAATTTCTCCAGCAAGCTTTATTTCAATTAATGACATTTTTTCTTTTAAGTCCTCATTTTAATCAGTAAAACCTAATGCCATTTCTCTCCACTGACTTCCACTGAGCTTTTTCAGTTTTTGCAAGGAGCAAGCACTGTTATTTGTAAGCGTAGCCTGGTTCTGCTTAGCCTGAACTTGTTCAGAATGGAATTAAATGGAAAATCCTCCCCCATAAAAGTTCCTTTTTAAGGAAGATGCAAGTCTACACTCAGAGTGCTGTGGTGCCTGAATTACCCTGGACCTCATATGCATCTACAGGAAGACACACAGTGCTGAGGAGAAGCAGTGGGTTCGCAGACCAGCTTGAGCTGCAGATATGAGTGGTCAGTCCTGAGACTTTAAGCTCCTAACAGTGTGTATTTTCTTGTTTCTTTGCAGATTTACCCTGATGAAAGCCATTACTTTAGCAATGCAGCATTGGAGCAGCATTTGTACAACTCCATTGTCAACTTCTTTGTAGCGTGTTTCCAAGTTCAGGACAAACTCCCGATAGCCCCACTGAAAGAGGAGGAGGACGACGATTAACCCTACTTGTCCGTGCTAAGCACAAGGCAGATCTCTAACAATATGCAACTGGGTCATTTTCCTGAAGAAAGAGATGTTACGTTGTTAGCATGTATTTAAAGAAAACTGAAAGCAGCTCATCTGCTTTACTTGACAGCAACTCCTTCCTAAATGGAAGAACATTAAGCATGGTGAACTCAGCAGAAACTGCTGTCTGAAATTAATCCATCACAACCAACATCTTCTTTTTCTTTGGTTTTTCTTTTTTCCTTTTTTTTTTTCTTTTTTTGTTTGCCACAAAGTGACTTCTAGCGTGAAAGTGGTAAGACGTTGAACTTGAAGGAACACCCCAAGAAACCGCTTTGAGGACTGGAAGATTTAATGTCTCTTTGCATTCAAGGAATCAAGCAGTAGTAGTGAAATCCGTCATCCATATTAAGGTTACTATAGTTAGCATCACGCTGTGTCAAATAAAATCTAACCTAATACATGGAAAAGATTATAGCACAATTATTTTAAAGGATACTGATTCATACATAGTTGCCTGCTCTTTCCCATGTTCAGAAGGTTTGTCATTGATACGGGACATACAAATTCAATTGTACGAAATATCACTATAATTACACTGATCTTTACCTGTAATTATTTTTTAATTTTGTATAGCTTTTACTTCTGTTTTTGTTGAGTGTCATGCTTACCTTGTCAGCTTCTCAGCTTGTTCTGGATGGGGATAAAACATACACTGAATTAACCAACTCACTTTAGACCTTAGGGGTCTAAAGAGGCAATGGGGGTTGAGGTACCCAGACATTAAAAAAATCTATTAGAATTAAGCAAAGGAAATCTCACTCTCATGTCCCCAGCATAGCCTTTGCCTGCAAGATTGAGTATTTTCTTTGGCAGCCTTGAAAAATATGCACATAAATAAGCTAGATCAGCTTAACATTGAGATATTTTTATTGTACTATAGAAAAATATGCGACCGTCACGATTATTATTTTTTCTTCTTTTAGTGTTGGAACAATTGGTTGGCAACCTGTGGGGAATGGCTAGATGAGGGTATGGCAGCAGGAATTTGTACCAGATACTTCGCAGATCATCTCATAAAGCCTTTTAAACAGAACCAATGTGCAGAGATTTATTGCACGTGCTGTCTACAGCTTAGTTTTATTCCAGGTCAATGATTAACACATTCCAAAAACATTTAATTATTTCTTCTGCTCACACTAGTTTTGCGAAGCATAAAAAAAAAGGGGGGGGCATTTTTGCTTTAAAATATCTAACACTTCATTATAGCGGTGCAAAGCAACTTTTAAAACTTCTTGTGAAAACATTCAACTCTCAGAACAAAATCCAACCTTCATTCACTTCCACTTACCGTGTCATAGGAATTTTGACTAGTGTCGCTCCTTGTAAAATATTCTGACCAAATGTACAGCCGGTATTAATACTGTATATTTCATTTTGTTGTATATAAAGGAATGTAAGTCAGTTATTCGTCAGGTCCCCGATCCAATATTAGTCTTGTGTTCAGCATGCATGCGATAACACTTCTTTGCTGATCAGGACTCCTTAGAAGTACTAGCTTGGAAATATAACAATTATTGTAATTTCTTTTCTTGTTTTGACAGCTTGAATGTCAATGCCGGTTTCTACTTTTTACATAGTACTGTGGGTAAACTCACATCCTGACAGCAATGATGATGTTTCCATTGTGTTCTTTAGTGTGTCTTTTTTATTATCTTTACTTTAAGCTTTGAATGTTGGTTGTACTTTGACCATCATGAAAAATATATTGATAAACCATAGAAATGACCTAGTTTGGTTTTAATTATCTTCTTTAATTTACAGTGCATCCACAATGTGTGAACAAGAACTACGTTATAAATCTGCTTTATCCGGCAAAATGCCAAATAGACAATAAGAATGCTGCGTGTCCAGATTTTGCTACACCGAACAGGCTCAAAAGCCTGAAATGAACTTGACCTGAGAAATGTAAAAATCTGCTCTGTCCACAATCTTTTGTAGAAAGAACTTTAGGATGTGGCATGGTAGTGTTTGTTCATTCATGGAATAAAACATTATTTTACCACCTTGCTTACTACTGCTGTTATTTAGTGTTAAGTACTTAAATAAGCATCAAGTGCTATTCCTGGTTGAACCAAGCCCAGAATCCAGGGTCCAGATCAGAAAAATGAAAACAAGTCTTCATAAATAAATCATAGAATCATAGAATGGTTAGAGTTGGAAGGGACCTTAAAGGTCATCTGGTTCCAACCCCCCTGCCACGTGCAGGGACACCTCCCACCAGAGCAGGTTGCTCAAAGCCCCATCCAGCCTGGCCTTAAACACTTCCAGTGATGGGGCAGCCACAACTTCCCTGGGCAACCTGTTCCAGTGTCTCACCACCCTCACAGTAAAGAATTTCTTTCTGGTATCTAATCTAAATCTCCCCTCTTCCAATTTAAAACCATTACCCCTTGTCCTGTCACTACACTTCCTGACAAAGAGTCCCTCTCTGGCTCTCCTGTAGGCTCCCTTCAGATACTGGAAGGCTGCTGTAAGGTGTCCCCAGAGCCTTCTCTTCTCCAGGCTGAACAAACCCAACTCTCTCAGCCTGTATTCACAGGGGAGGTGCTCCATCCCTCTGATCATCTTCGTGGCCCTCCGCTGGACCGGTTCCAACAGGTCCATGTCCTTCCTGTGTTGAGGACTCCAGAGCTGGACACAGTGCTCCAGGTGGGGTCTCACAAGCGCAGAGTAGAGGGGTAGAATCACCTCCCATGACCTGCTGGCCACACTTCTCTTGATGCAGCCCAGGATGCGGTTGGCTTTCTGGGCTGCCAGTGCGCACTGCCGGCTCATGTTGAGCTTCTCATCCACAAGCACTCCCAAGTTCTTCTCCTCAGGGCCACTTTCCAGCCATTATACACATCACCATTTAGTCTTTACGCTGGTAAATGGTGTCACCATGGTAAATGGTGACTCTAGCACAAAGAGGGTTCAATCCCAAGGTAGAAGTTCATGAGAAGACCCCTATCAGCCTCTAGTCTTTGGTAGAAATGCACCTTTTCTCCCCTTCTGCCTGCAGACCCTGGGTGCTGGAATACCATCTGACCTGGCACATGGGCTTCCTGGGGGCATCATCCAGGCATGACAGCTTGACCAAAGGGATTTTTGCTGTTTTATCCATTGTCCCTTTTTCCAAAAGTCGCTTGTGGGTTATGAAGTAGGAACAAAGCACTAAGACTTACTGAGTCTGCCATAGCAAATTTTTCTGCAGCCTATTCTCCATCAGGAAAGGGGCAAGCAAGAAGAGGGAGTCATCCCACCCAAACTCACGTATTTGTTTTCCTTCAAGCCAAGAAGAGAGCTATGTACCTGCCAGGGCCATCCCTAGGCACCTTCCTTGAACAAGTGGCAACTTTTCCGTGTGCCCGTTTGGCTCGGCTGGCTGCAGGGACAGGAGTGACTATCCCAGACTGACAGAGCTGGGGGACAAGTTAGGGCCATCCCTAGCTATCCCCTCTAACAGCACTTTGTGGACTGCAAGATCAGCTGGATGGTCCTACACCTTCTTTACACCTGGAAAGGTAATCCTTTCATTTCATAGATTTCCTGGGAAAATGGAGATTTTTTTCTCAAATTAGAAATCCTGGCTGTGGCTGGACCCTACCATACACTGTCCTCTTCATCTCAAGCAATAACCTCAGGAAAGATGTAAACATCCATGTCTCTGGGGCTAATAAAGATGTAAAAGACCTTTTAACCCTAAAAGGCTAAACCATATAGTCAGGCTGTGATGTTAAGCAGCCACCTGGAGGTACAAGGGTGACAAGGATGCTTTCCAGTGGCACCTGCTGACTTGCTGCACCTCGTCGGTGTCCAGGGTGGCATCCCACCAGCTGATACCAACTTGACTGAACCAGCTTCACAGAAAGATGAATTTAATATCTCACAGCAAAACCAAGAAACTCTTGTAGACTTACTCTAATCTTTCTTGCCAGCTAATCAGGAAACAAGAAGCTTGAGCACTGGTACAGGGCAGGCAGATTGCACTAGTGCAAAATAGCTTTGCTGTTATTTTGCCTAATTACCTAAACGTAACTAATATATTTTTATTGTCCAAACAAATCAAGCTTATACTCTCAACTAACTGGCGTAATGTTAGTGTTAATGTTAGGATGCCGTAATGTTCAACTGTGGAATCCCAAAGCAGAAGAGAAATAATGAGCAGCACCCCTAATTCAGAAGGAAACCACAGAGGGAAAAATGAGGCATTGCTGGTAGATAATTATCAAAGCCAGGCAGCCAGCCATGTTTGTAATTGTCTATGGGTTCAGGCGTGGAACATATAAACCTGTCCAAGCTCTGTCCACAAGCTCAGGCCAAATAAATGCTGCGTCTCTGAAGCGTAGGAAGGAAAAAAAAAAAAAAAATGAGTGAAGGAGAAAGGATATGTGGGATGCTCACAACATCTTTCCCATGAGAAGACCAGTGGAGAGTGCTGTTAGCAATGGGGAGAAATGGGTGTTTAGTGGGGGAGACCAAAGGAACAAGGCCGGTGCTGGTACCCTCATGGAGCTGTGCTGGTACCTGGAGAGATGCTCTTGCTTTTACTCTTGTGTTTGTGTTGTCGCTCCAAAGCTCACTCAGGCTGGCAGTGGTAAGGCACTGGATGTCTTAACTTTGCATATTGGGTGGTTGGGGACATCTGCCCCGCGGTCCTTTCTGGGTCTGCAGCGGAGCCGCCAGACGTGCCTCATGAGGGCTGGGGTGAGGACACTTCCTTCCTCGCCCTGGGTAAATGCTGGCTCCCCTCGGTGTTCATTCTTCCCTGGACTTCTTATCTGCCTTCCATTTGCAGAAGAAGAGGAAAAGGCAAAAATGGAAAAGGCAACAAAAAAAAGCTCAAGATCTCAGTTGCCAATTCCTTAATTGTTGCCTCTTACTGAGCCAGCCGTTTGCTTATTTCTATTTTGCTCTCCCAACTTAGGCTTCAGGCTGGGGGCTCAGAACAGAGCTAAGGGCACTTGTCTCCTCTTCCCACTTCATCTTTGTGTCTTCCCCCATTCAGCATGGTAGCAATCTGAAAACAAACACAGCACCCCCTCACAAACTAGGGTGAGACAAATACAAAAACAGCATGGTGAGGCCTCCCAGTAAGTCATAACCAAAATAAATTCTTTATTCTAATAGCTGATTCATGCTTGGCTATTGTCCTTTGCTGGGTGCTTATTCTTTTGCTGTGAGGTAATAAGGAAGAGAAGATCCCCAAAGATGAATTATTTGTCCTCCCTATTGCACCAGCCCACCTGCTATGAAGACACACGCTGGTCTGGTTCTCCCTGCTCCATCCATCCCCCTTGCAGCCTCAGCTTTTCCAAACCTGTGGTGGGTGCAGAACCAGGCAGCTCACAGAGGGAAGGGAGGAGGTGTTTAGGAGGGTTAACTCCACTGTGACACAAGCCACTGAGGAAACACGTACATGGAAACAAAGCTTTGGTCTTCCCACCTTTTTGCCATCCTCCACCTAATTCAGCTCCAGAGCCAAGGGGAAAGGAGGACACATCTAGTCTGTGTGGCAGGAAAACTGGGTAAGTGGTGATCCTGCTTTCCACCAACCTCTTTGCTAAGTGTTAACAGAGGCAAATCTTCAACTGTCTCAATGTCACAACGTCGGTGTGACCCTGTGTCTTTTCTTAAAACATCCAGGTGTTTATATAACAACTAGAGTTTTAATTTCTGAAACAAGCCCCAAAAACCATCTGCTGTCTGCAGCTTTTTTGCTGTTGTTGTTTGTGATGTTAACAACCTGAAAACATCATCTGGCTCTTCCACCACAGCTGAAGAAATGAGGGGCTGAGGACACCCTTTTTCTGAATACCCTCACCTGGGATCAACCTGGCTGACCATCTCCAAAGGGAATAGAAGGAACGTAGAGGGACCTCTGGGGACAAGGACCAGTGGGAGAGGAGAAACCACCCCTGCACCCACTCTCGCACTGGTGTGAGGCAGCTGGGGACAGCTCTGAAGCTTGGGACCTGCCCCAGTATGGGGGAACCAGCTTCTCTGCATCCCATTGCTGAATGTGAGACCTCTCAGTGCAGCCTTGGGTCCTTTATTTGGCCACAATAATCAATGTCCTTTTTAAGCAACAATTTCTGCTACAGCAGTTGTGTTGCCAGCAGCTGTGAAGGGAAGGATTCAGAAATCCTTTGTAAAATGGATTTTTTTTCTTCTTTTTTTTTTTTTTTTTTGCTTCAAGACATTTATTAAAAGCCTCATATTAAATGAAGCTACTTTTTCCCTCCTCACTGGGATAACAGTTTTAATCAAAATGTCCATTTCCATGATTGAGAGAGAAAAAAAGTAAAAAGCAAATATAGATGGCACAAGGCCCCAGGAAAGAAAAAAAGTAAACCATACTCCAGTATTCCTGTGGAACAATGAGGTTCCCTACAGGTTTTTTTTCCTTCCTTCAATACAAATATACCGTTTGGGTCATTTTAAAGCAACAAACAACATTTTGAGCTGGTGTGAATGTTCTCATCCTTGCTAGAAAAGGTATCCAAGCCATACACTGTCTTTGCAACAGCTGTTGTCAATGTCCTGAAATGTAGTTTGTGCTGAACATTTCCAGTAATTTGAACTGACACGTAATTTGTAGTGAGTATCAGTATCCAGCCTGCACAAACTCCCCACTGCCTCATCTGGGAGCACCTGGAAGTGGGATAAGTCCTTCACCTGGAAAACCAAGCAAAACATGAACAAGGCAAATCCTCTGCTCCACATTCTGTTCTGAAACACCGCAGGAAAAGATTGCAGAGACTTGGGAACCCAGCAGGGCAGTCCCCTCCAATAGTTTCTGGCTGACTTTTGTTCCCTGTAAATTCACGTTTGGATCGACAGAAAGCAGGAAATTCAGGATGATGGTTTACCTGTACTTGGCTCCTTCTTCATCAAAGCAGTGTAGCCATCACGTGATGGCCGGTACACAGGAGGCAACGTAGCCATCACATGAATCTGGTGTGCAAACAAAAGTTTGCCACCTATTAAAAAGTGTTGCAGAGGAAGGGGGAAAGACAAAGGAGAGCCCAGAGATGAGAGAGCTCATCCTGAGACGTGGTCCCTCCCCTGACATGGTTAGGGTTATGCCTATGAAAAACACAGAGACCCGCTACCCCAGCCATTTTCAGTCTGTGCACTGAGAGGTCCAAAAAAGGCAGATGAGAAAAGCAAGCCTAACACCAGTAAGCTTACACTTACTAGCTAGCAAGCCTCAGTGAAAAATCTTTAGGAGTCTAGAAATCAAAGCAAGTTGAAAATGGCTGAGATCTGGCTCCTGCCTCTTCCCCCAAGGCAAAGGCTCTGAGCTGCTCATCACAGCCTACATCCTCAGAGCTGCCAGGAGCAGAAAGCGATGCTTGCATAGAGACGTGGAGAGCACCAGGGGGAACAGAAAGGGGTACGTTCTCACCCAAAAGCTGCCAGCCATGCCTGCAATTTTATCCTGCATCTTGTGTTCATGAAAGTTAATGGTCACTGAGGAAATCAGCGGTGACAGTGTGAGCAGTAACCACACGTCAGCAGTGCAAAGAATTGCTCTGGAAGCCAGAGAGGGACTGGTGTAGTAATAGGAACAGAAATCACCACCTCTGGACTATCAATACCAGGGATGGCAATAATGTATTTGTCAGCTGTTCGTGGTGACGGTGGTATAGGGGAAAGCAGCAAACAGGGTCCCAGCTTTGAGCGGAAACCAGAGCTAGTGCTACATCAGCATTTTTCATCCTTATCAACTCTGACTGGTGGGCTCCACTTCTTCTCGAAGATATATTTTTTGAAGGTAGAAGCCCTGAAAAACATTAAATCCATGGCTCATTACCTGCCTATGATTTATCTGGGATACAGTAGACTTTTGTTTTTGCTGTGATGATTCTTATAATGATATCATTTATGAGGAAATTGGGATAGAAAAAACTTTTCTCACCTGACTCTAGTGGCAAGCTGTAAATAATTTATCATGTAACACAGCGACAGCAGCCAGAAACTCAGCCCAAACTTCTTTGAAAAATTCTGCAACTCTGGCTCAGCAAATAGCAATTGGAAAAGCCCTTTCCTACAACAGGATTTTAAAGACAAAATATCCTTCATTCCCTCACTCAGCACCTTCAGAAAACAAAGTAAAGAAGAGGAAGAAATCCCTGTCTGAAGCATTTCATTGGATATAAAGGTATTCTTTGCCTACAGACCCTCTGGGTTACCTGTTCTGAGAACTTCTGATCGTGGAGTGAAATGTAGATGTTTACTCCGAACATCTCTGCAGCTGAGAAATCCAATCTAGGCTTCCTTTCTAACTTTGTTTGAAGAGGACTAAAAGGCATTTTAGGGCACAATTTCTCCGGGCAGCTCCAAACGGCTGCATTGGGAGGGGGCACACTGCGGGGGCTCCGGGGACCACGCGGATCTGGGTGAGCAGATCAGCTATAGACATCTCTTTTCACCCAAGGAGACAGGGAAAGTAAAGAAAGTATTAGATTTGTAAAGGAATGACTTTTAAGGAACAAACCAACCCCTCAGTTTTTTACCACTTTGTTTACTGCAGCTACAAGCAGAGCACATCCACTTGCTATTATATATTTATTATACTTTACAGCGCCAGGAAAGCTTTTGAGTGGTAGGATGCCATCTGGTGCTCCGAACGGTTATTTCCTCCCTTCCTTTCTCTTCCCAGTGGGCAGCTTGTGCCGATAGGGGGAAATTTGGAATATGTTTGGATCATCTGCAAAGTGAAAATATTTTCACCCATGAAACAAAATTTGCCTGGATAATAGAAAGCAGAGGGAAGAGTTTAATCTCATGAGCACTGGCTCAGTTGTGAAGAAAAGTTTATGCAATGAATGAGGCATCCCAGAGAAGACATACGATATCTACCCACAGACCGGCTTGCAAAGAAGATTGGATTTTGTATAATTTCCAGCTTAATGCCAAGACTTGCTGCTAATTCTGCTAGCGCCCATCCCCATTACCGCAGAAACAATCATCTCCACATCTGTGAGTCGATGCAATGCCCTGTGACCCTGAAATATAGTCCCAGCATGTCTTTCTAAAATCTGTGGAGTGAAGAACAAATTAAAACACAGTGTCGGCTCTCGGGGACTGGAACTTAAACCTGCGAGCAAGCTCTATTAAGTCCAGTAAAAGACACCAGTCATACTCAGCCACACAATGGAAGTAAAATGGGATGAATAGCACACCATCAGCTCCAGCACTCCAGCAGTAATAAGCATCACGCTGGGCTCACTGCACTGACTAATCCATAATTTATTGGGCTTCATAAATATCAAAACATACCACAGCTGTTAGTACTTCAGTGCAAAACCCGCAAATATTGCTTCAATTATTCAGGAGCTCATCGCAGGAACCAGTCAACCGCTTCGAAAGTGCAATTTTAGAAGGTATCAATTACTCGGGAGTTTCAGTAGCACAATCGCTGCCTGGGCCCCTGGGGCAGCTGGTACAGGGAGCGCTGGGAGCAGCACCACCAAGAGGAAAAATTGCTTCTCCCTCAAAAATAGCCTAGAGCCTTGAGCCCCACAGAGAGAGGGATGCAGGCAGCTCGGTGGCAGTGCTCAGAGGGGTTATGTGTGGTCCTCTACAGCCCTTGGAGGAGTCTCTGTTTCGACATCTCACTCTGAGGGGTTGCCAAAATGATCATTAAATCAACAGTCCCAAAAGCTTTCATTCCTAAATTTACCCTCCATGCAGGACACAAGCTAAATGATGAAGTCCAGCAGTTTGAGCCACCTGTCCAGCAAGGAACCACCATTTGAAGCCATTCTGGGCTTTCCTTCCTGAAGACACTTCCTTCTCCCAATGGCATTTGGGTACTAAAGACAAGACCAGAGGCTGTGGCCAGCTACCTGGTGGGTTGAGGTCAGGGTTACAGTTATCACATAGAGTGGCTAATGCATGGGCATCAGGTCCCACACACATTGTCCCCATCCGTGCTCACCTTATAGATCCCCATTTCCACTGAGGTTCATAGGTCACATCCCCTCTGTTTAAAGCCAGGTTTCCAGGTTGGACTGATTCAATCACAATGACCATGTGCTAGTTTGCTGGTTGTGTTTTATGAGCCAATAGATTTTTTCACTGGAAAAAAAAAAAAAAGAAAGATCAGTTTAATTTTAACTTCTCTCCTGTACCATCCTCCTGGCAAAGAACTGACAACAGGAAAATAAGATGCTTGGAGGAGAAGGTGGCATCTCGCCAGCACTCCCCCATAATAAGGTGTATATCCAGTGGTCATTTGCGACTACTCAAGGTATTTGCAAGCTTCAGGAGAACAGGCATCCAGCAGGAGATGAAGATGAGATTCCCTATCAAGAGAAAAGGCTGAGCTAAACTATATGAGACAGCAAAGAAGCCACATGGAAAAGCTTGATGGCAAAACAGAAGGGAAAAGAAAGTGGGTTTCATTCATTGGGCTCTGTGGGGACTTTTCTTTACTGTCAGGTGCAGTGTGTGAAACCCCGGTACAGAGCAGCCTGACCTGGCTCTGTCCCCATGAGAGAAGGGACAGGAGAAAGCATGGAGCACCCTCAGGAGGAACACAGTGTCTGAGACCTGGAGAGGTACTTTCAGAAATGAGACCAGGGAACTAATGTCTCTAATAAGCAGGGCCTCCAGGGGCAAGGGAGGAAATTGAGCTTCAAAACATTGAAGTAGATAAAAATCTGGGAAAGGTTTGGTACAGCATGCAGGACCAGTGCCTGTCACTGAAATGTTATAGAAAAATTTTATTCCTGCTGCAGAGAAACATCTGCTGCTGTTGAAGGAAATTTCTGGGGCTGTTTTGGATGCAAACAAGCGCAGCTCCTTCACACCAGGCTGTGCTTCATGGCAAGAAGCGTTTGTGAGAAACAGCCACAACACACTGCCCAGCTGGTGGTGCAACTGAAATAAGAGGCATGATCTCACAGGAAATCACGCTTACAGGGATTATGGCCATCACCCATGCATGGGTTTGAGGTCCCCACATCATTCATAAAACGAAACAAAGAATATAATCTGGAATAGCTGTTAGTGTACTAACAGGCCAATGCCTGCCATACATTTAGTCGAGCAAGCAGGACAAAGTCATATAAAATGCAAGCGTGACCAGATCTTCTGTAAATCCCATTTGAGGATCTGAAGCCAAACTTTGTAAATTAAACTCAATTAATTTTCATGTCCAGACACTAGAGACCTGCTAGGCCATCTTGGTCCACTCCTTTGCACCAGAACTGGGAGCTGCTTTCCTGCCTCTCCAAGGACTGTAGAAGGTTTTATTGCTCTTTAATGGGAGCAGACTAAACTCCTAGTGTTTCAACATGGCCAGAGCTGTCAGAAGGTCTCCTAGGTCTCCAAGGTCCAGCTCTTTTTTTAAATAGATGACACCTTTCTGGTCTCATGACTTTTGCAAAACAAAACACACACACAAAAAAAACCCGTAACCCAAATCCCTTTGTGTGTTGTATTTCTATTAAAGGGTTTGCTGAAGCAAAGCAGGGCCATTCCCTGCAGAAAGGGAACGGGCAGCCGGCAGGGAAGGGCACCCGCTGCCAGGCAGGGCTCCTGCGAGCAAACAGCATGAAATTTTCATGCAAATTTCCCACCAGGGCCTCTTGAATAAAGCTACAGATTTCCCTGCCCTTAATGAATAAATCACTCAGCCTCGTTAGTGGAGTCTCTGGCACGAGGGCAGCAAACATCACCTTTGCTGCTGAGTTGACCAAAGAATTGACATGAGCAGAGATAAATGTTGTTCTTAAACTTATGCTGAAGAAGACATGAAAAACGCGTTAGCTCATAATCTCACACACAGCGACACAACATGGGGATAATTGAGATATAAGTGCTGCTCAGGCACCAACATCAGAATGATTTTTTTTTCTCCCTTAGTAAGCTAACAAACCATTTCCAAAGCAATGAAGCTCATTAATGGTTTTTTTGGGGTTGTTTTTTTTCCCTAGGTATAAGTGTTCCCCAAGTCTTTTGGGAACTGTCATTTTCTTCTAGGATGGGATGTGCCTCTGGGGGACCTTTTGTACGGCACCAAAGAAAAAGGGCCTCTGAAAATGGCCTCTTGAAGTAGCTCTGATAAATCTAATGCCACGGGGCTGTGCGCTCTATGTTTGCACAGCCCAGGGAGCAGCCTGGATCATCCCCACACATCCCAAGGGCCTTCACCAATGGTATCTCTAGCCCTCCCCATCCTCCTTGAAACCAGCTGAGCACAGCGTGCCCTGCCTCGTGCCCCATCTCCCCTGGGCTGGTTGGCCTCCACCCAAGCACACAGCCACCACCAGCAGCTGATGGGGCTGATGCCCACTGCCTGGTGAGCTGCAGGAGTGGTGTCCCAGTTGCTGGCTCATGCACTGGTGTACCCTGGGGTTTTGTGCAAGGCCAGTAGCTCAAGCCTCTCCCGTAACACACATCCCATGGCTGTTGTACAGCCCAGTCCTGTTGGAGCCTTTTGGACTCTGCTGTGCTTCGTGAAGCTCCACAAGCAGGACCTGGGATGCTGCACAAGAGGGATTGTCACATCCACTCTGATGCCCTTTCACAGCCCCCAAGAGGCACAGCTCCCCGGCTACACTGTCTGGCTCTTCCTCTTTCTCTACCTTCTCCTTCATTTCTCATGAATAAAACAAATAGAAGTATAGAAGTAAACTAACATTTCAGAGCAGCTGAAGGTCTCATTTTCTTAATCAGGCATGTTGGATGGAGCAGCATGGCAGCAAAAGGTACAGCTCCAAACCCAGCCTTCACTCTGTGCGTGTCAAGTGAGCTCAGTCCTTGCACGGAGCTGGTGTGGAAAGGGAGGAGCAGCATCAGCAGTGCTGGTTCAAGAGCAGAGGTCTCATGTTCCTGAATGTGAATGGGCCTGGTCCTCCTGAAGAGGAAAAAGACATTTAGGATGTGCAAGAGATCATCCAGTGCATGCTCATGGAACCGAAAAGTGCCAATGTTAAATCAAAAGGCTTCTTGTACAACCCCACATGCCCTGGGGAATAGGCGGTTCAGAGCTCCAGCATTTTGTTTATACAGGACACTGGCCTGCCTTAAGGCATGGGCATTGCCTGGGAAATCCTCACTGGACTTTCCAATCCTCCAAATGCAGCTCTCTGTCACTTTGAGGCCAGCTTTAAGTTTTCACATATTTTGTACCTGTGACTGTTGCCCTTCCTCCAAATTCAAGTCATATCCTGGCACAGACATTGCTCATCTGCTGAGTACTCCCAGGCTACAAGGTTTACGGGTTGGTTTCCACACACAGAAGCCACAAAGCAGAGTGTTGGTGTATTTGTGCAGTAACTTATCTAACCTACATGTAATAATGTTCTTGAAAGAGAGATGGAAAACACGGAAAAGCAAACCCACCTGCCATGTGTCTCCCCAGGACTGACCACTTGCTCACACTTTAAGAAATACATTTGGTGGCACCTGCCACATTCAGTCTCTACCACATGCTTCCAACCCCCCAGTTTTGAGCCAGGGATTCTCAGCACCTTCCTTGCTGCAAAACCTCAGTAAATCCAGTGCATATACATTGAGTCTACCTGCAATGAAGGAAAACATAAATATGGACAGCCTACTACAAGAGATGTAGACTAGCAATTCCCAGGCTTTCAGTCAGTATATGAACAAATGGAGATTGTCTGCTTTTAAACTTCATACCTTTCTCACTCTGCAGAGTATTATAAACAGCTGCTTTTCTGTGTATGCCTCTGACAACTTTAACTGCTATAGTATATAGAGGGAAAGAGGCAAACACTTCTGCTGTCCCCAACCAAACACCTCCCTGCACAGTCAGCTGGAGCAGATAAACACTGTGCTCTTTTAAAGCATCACAAAAACATCTATGACTGCTGGATTACGTTTTTTTAACAGTTCAGTTGATCTGGGTTATCTGGGGAAGTGCCCTTGCTGCTGGCATGAGCCATGTTCAGCACTTCCAGTCCCATGGGGCTGCCATTTGCACTGTTAACACCATTTCCCAGCACAGATAGGAACACTTGAGTAATGGAAAATAATAATACAGACACCAGGCTAAGATCCACACTAACTTACCTCATCATGCCGTGGTGCAGAAGCTCATGATTCAGATTCTGAAACAAGTGGAGTCATGAGTACAAAGTATCTCAAATGTCTAAATGAAGCCCTCGGGAGCTGCTGAAGAGAAATGTTGGGTATTTAGCTGGATATCAAGTTGATTGAGAAGACAAAGGAATGAAAGGCATCAGTTCTTGCAGTTCTCATGTTGCTTCAACTCTGGAATTACTCTTGCTGGGACCTTTCTACTCCTTAAGCCCTGAGTAGCTTGTGCCTGTATCCCTAGAGATGGTAGATCCCAAAAATTTTGCATAGGGAGGCCTGGCTCTGCCAGGAGACAAAAGGATGATGAAGTTGTCTCCTGCTTGTTGCAGCCAAACTTTCCCTCCTCTGCATATCTGCAAGCCTGCCAAGGTGGAACACCGAGATGTGACACATGAGGTCTTGGGGGCATCTCCACAGGGACAGAAACCACAGCAAATCCAGCTCAGTTTGAAGCAGGAGCTGGCGGCCTTTGGGCCATCCTCCTCTCCAAGCAAGACAGCTTCATCCTGTTTTCCGTGAGACTTATTGAATGAGATGTTCATCCAGAAACTAAAGAACATTTTACAGCTGTGAATCACGATTTTGTGAGAGAGATAATTAGGCAATTAGAATAATTAAATGTTAAAAAGACACCATGTCTAGAAATGAGGGCAGGAAAAGAAGACAGGACAATTCTTGCAGGTTTTTTTCTCTGGAAAGTTTTCACATGATGGTGATGCAGGAGCAAGCAGCTGGAGAGAAGAGAAGGGAGGGAGGATACAGACGAGACCCTGAGCTGTGGGCTGTAAGTTTTCTTGGGCATGGCATCCAAAAATTAATAGCTGCTCCTGTGAATTTAAGGTGGGATTTCCTAGCTGGTTGATTTCGCTCATCAAAATCATTAATCAGAAACCTACAGAGAACACCAATTACACATTATTTGGGCTTTGGGGCCATTAAGAGACTTTTTGCAACCTTAACATTTTGATACTATGGTGAGCCAGAGCTGCCATTCAGAGCACAGTCCTGCCTCCGGGCATCTCCCTGGGGAGCCATGTTTCCTATCAGGCTGAAACAGCCTCTTCTCCTTCTGGGGGATGAAATTTGCTTTGTCTGCCTGGGGTTTTTGAGTCTCTCCTGTCTCATACATGGCTAACAAAAATGCACTTTTACCAGAATTGGATAAAACTGATCACAGAGTCTTTTCTGGTCTTTGCTTTTTCCAGCTTGTTAATTTGCTCATTTGCACAAAAGCTTCAAGGTAAACCTTGGCTTAGAACAAACCTCAGTCTGCTGCATCGGCAAAGTAGTTTGCTGCATAAGATGGGTCTTCTCTTTGCAACACTACAAGGATTTAATGTTTACCTCTACATTTGCAAGGGGCATTGGATGTGTTTCACACATGTCCCAAGATCCCTCTTTGTCTCCACTTACCACACTGGTTCTCATCAATCAGGATTATGGTTTCAAAAGCATGTTCCCGATCTGGAGTAAGAGGGGAATGGAGGCGCACACAGTCAGTTGTTCCCACTCTTCTGAACCGCTTCCAGCTTTGCATGACCATACTGGCTGCCCATGCCCTTCATTTCCTTATAGCACCAACATGCAGTGCCAGCAGCACTTCCCATGCTCCTGCAGGCCTTGGTGCTGCTGCAGCTGTGGCTTCATACCAGTGGTGTCCCTGGGGCAGAGCTCTGCACTGGCTGTCCCCAGCTCTGACCACCATGTATGGGTGGATGTGGCTATAGATGGATACTGTGATATGCTGGTGGGACTTCAGAGACGTGCCCCTGGAAACAACAAGAAAAAAGTCCTCCTTCTCTTCTGAAGGAGCCAACATCTTGGGTGCACCAAGCAAGAGAAGGTTGCAGGGCTAAAGAACTCATGAAGCTCAACACAGCAAACACCACACAGCCAGCTCTTCAACTGCCCTGCCAGTCAGCCTGCCAGGAGCCACTCTGCTTCTGATCCCAAGGACCAGATGTGGTACCAATAAGTAGAAGGGAACTCTAGACTCTCCAGACTGCAACTTTAAGAGATGCTCAAAGATTGCCCCAGCTCTCTGGCTGGGGACTGGATTTGTCTGACTTGCTATCTGGAAAATCACATCCAGAAATGTGGAGCTAAAGGCTGGTTTTGGGTTTCTGGGCTGGGATTCAGGTGCAGCTTATAACTCTGCTCACAAATTTCTGGAGATCCTTAACCACTTTCTGGCTTGTCTAGGCATTGGTGCCCACAGATGTGGAAAACAGTACTTATTCTCCTTGTCAAAGCCCACCAGGTAAAACTATTTTGGCACAGGTAGACATTCTTTTCTTCTTGTTGCAACAATAGAGGAAAGCTCAAGTTGCTGACACTAACACTCGAGGCTTTTTTCAGCATTTATGTCTGCCTCTCACATTGGGTTCTTCAGCCTCCCATCACCCTGTGCAGAAGAGTGGGCACCTTCCCAACCTCCTTGCCCCACATTGGGTCTCCACTTGTGCCTGCTAAGGCTGCTCCCCCTCTGCCTGCAACTTCCTCCATATCCTCGGCTCACCTCTCCCCTGATGCCTTGGCTTGCTCCACCAGCCTTGTCCAACTCTTTGTACTACTCTTGATAGAAGGAGAAAAAAAGCAACTTTTAAGTCCAAAAGGGCTTTTCTGATTTCCACTGGCTCTGTTTGGTTTTGCCCTGGAAGAATCCTTGATGTTTGGGAAGGGGCTGGATGCAGCCTTTGTGTCACTGCAGCACATCCCGCTGACGGGACAACGGTGCAAGATGCCACAGTGTTCATCTGCCCTGCTGCCACACCAGCCTCCAGGCTGAGCTGAAATAATCCCTTCTTAACCCAGCAGGCAGCTAGAAAACCATTATGAAGATTCACTTCCCACTTTCTGCATTTGCCAGCAGAGTGAAGGAGATGCACAGGGTGGCTCTTGCCCCTCTCTGCCCCCATGCTCCTCCACAGCCCCTCCTGCCCCTGCTGTTTTATATTTTACCTTCACTCTCTTGCATTTGTTTCATATTTTACCTTCACTCTCTTGCATTTATCCCAGCCAGAACTCACTTTTAATTTTGATTGACAAAATTTCCTCAAAATCTTTTGGTGAGTGCTTGCCAGCATTTCAGGGACACAGCATCTTCTAAGCAAATCTGTCCATCCCTTTCCCACCCTCACATGATTCAACTCCTGCCCAAATCTCACCATACGGCGTTAGACACTCCCCCTATTTGATATATGCCCTTATACTGTTATTACTACCTACAAGTGCCAGCCATGTCTGTTTCCTATGGGATTCCTTGTCACAATCAGGTTTTGCAGAGATGTTACACTTCTTTAAGGTACCCATGTTGCAAACACTTTAAAAAGTAACTTTATCTATTCAAATTAAATGTGTAATGGCACTAAAAAACTTTTTATAAAGTGGATGAAATTTTGCTTTTATTGAATGAAGCAAGTGCGACTTTTGTCAGCGACATCAATCAAGCCAGGGGTTCAACCAGAATTTGAGGGGGGGCTCAGATGAGTCACTAATAAACACAAGCCAACTGTGAAAGCACGATCTGCAATCTCAACCTGAACTCCCCTGTCCTGCAAAGATTACAGCATGGCTCTACACCTAATTGCTATAAGAGTAGCTGTCTTATTGTCTACATCTTCTGCAATTCCGTTACTGGATGAAGGACGCTTCTGATACAATGAAAGGGAAGAAAAACCCACCAAAAACCCACAAGTATTATCCTGCCTTATGCACTTATGAAATGAGAATGTTATTACAGCAGAGAGGAATTAAGCTACAGTGCTGATGCTCTGTCGCGCTGAGGGTTTACAGAGTGGTAATTAAGAGAAGCACTCTCTGCGTAAGAGAGCTCTTCTGCTGCAAAGGAAGAAAAAAACAATTCTGCTCATTTTAATCAGTCATCGATGGATGGCATTAATCAGTTGCAATAACGTGTCAGCATCTCCCTTGTGCTACAGCTCTGCAGATCTCCCGGACCTGCTGGATAACCCTGGCACACTCACTTTCAGCCTGGACCACAGCCCACGTCACTGGGGAAACACGCAGAGGTTTCAGCAGGCACTGGATGTGGCACTTTTCAGATCAATTAGGACGGGGAAACACCAGCCCCGCTGCTTATTTATTTAAACATTTCCAGCATGGCTTTGAAACCCTTGCTGCTTCGCAGACATTAAACCCTGGAGTCTCTGTGCAAACACAAATGCAAAAACAAACCCCTTCCGCCAGGTGAGGTCGTTCGTCCTTGTGGGCATAAATCACAGGAGCAAATTCCAAAGCAAGTCACACAAGCTGGACACGTATCTGCAGCAGAGATGGACTTGAAAGACTTTAAATGGTGAGTCCTTCTTTCCCAGGTGGTCCTTGTCCACCTCCATGAGCAGCCTGGCTTCAGGAGGTTGCAGAGAGGACATCAGGAGCAGTGGGGTGCTTTGAGGGCCTCTTTGCACCCACACACAATGGAGCGCCAGGAGCATTCATCCCTGGGAGGCTGGGGACTCCCCTTTTCTCCGTGCTGCAGGTGGGGAAGAGGAGCATGGCAAGATTAAAGTGCTCTGCACTACGTTCAAAGCCAGCAATGCTGGTTGCATAAAGTGAGGTGACCTGGGAGGACTGGGTGTGAGTGGGGTTACTCACCATGCAGAGCCACATTTAAAACAGTCTCTAGGGCTACAGCCTATGATGGGAATCAGGGCTCAACCCAAAACCTGCTGAAGGTCATTGAATCCTTCAGAGGTTTCCATCTGGTCAGAGTCTTTTGAGGCTGGGTGGAAAAAGAAGTGCAAAAGGAATAAAATTATGATTGGTAGGAGTGACCTCCACTGTGCAAATAGTGAGAGAAGGTAGACAACAGCATGGGCTTGGGGCCCTGAAACCCCTAATCCTGCTTCTCATCCCTTTATCCACAGCACTATCCTGTTGATAGTGGTGGTTTGAGCCAAGGAGAGCTGTGAAGCTGTGCAACGGCAAGAGAAAGTTGACCCTCCTCCTTCAGAAAATGCTGCTTTGGCAGCATGGGCTTCTGGACTTGAACAAGAACTGGGAATGATTTGCTTGTTCTCCTGCTTGTCCAAAATCAGTAGGGGACTTTAGTATCTGTCTCCTTGGGACATCATGGGCAGCTTTCATTTTATTTTAAAGCGCATCTTTAAAATGCAGGGACAGAGAACAGCCCCTGGACATGCTTCAGCGGAAGGTCAAGCTGGTTGCCAGAGGCAAAGCATTGGGTATGGTGCTGGTTGGGTGCAAATACAACTGCCCTGTGGTCCCTTTTAGCAGCCCTCGTCCTGCAGGTGCCAGAACTCAGAGCCATGGCTGCGGGGGAAGAAAACACAGGACAAAATGGTGTTTCTTTGAGTGAAAAAGATCCTTCCTGTCAAGCTGTCAAGGAGACAGCTGTTATTTTGAAGAGTGGGGCAGGAAAATCCATGGCAATCTTACTTTAGTGTTCTGCTCATTGCCAAAGGCACCATCCAAAGGAAGAAAAAGGACCATTGGAAAGCTCCAGGTGATTGCCAGGAGCAGCTCTGCATTGACCCTCAAGGCAAGGCTATGTTTTTGGAAAGAACTGGGATTTAGGAAAGCATTATCCTTCCCACTGCTTCGCTCCCAACCAACTTCAGTGGCAGGCAGGGAGAAGAATTAAGTAATCTGCTAAAGGTGGACTTGAGGTGGCTGGGTTGTGCACTGGCGCAGGTGCTGGGAGCATGAGATGTTCCTGGCAGTGCTCGTGGGCACCGCTCGTTTGGAGCTGTATCTGCCTGGCTGTGCCTGCTGCTGGTGACAGGCCCAAGCGCCCTGCTCCAAAACAGGGTGCTAAAGGGGCTTAAATACTAAAGCGACATGTTTGGACATAAATAAAGGTAGACTAGACCAGCGAAAGGAGAGCAGCATCATTCCTGAATCTAGGCAGGCCAAAATGCAGAGCAATTAATTGTGCATTGAGGAAGTACATAAATGCGTGGGCAGCTTGCAGAGCTTGTATGCTTCTTCCTGCAGACACAGCGTCCAGTCATAAGTCCACAATGGCACTATGGCAATGTTGGAAACAAGATTTGGAAGCCAGACCCTGCTAACGAGCCCACCATGGGGTTCCTGTCCCACCGGTCTGCAGATAAGACGGTGGATAGAGGCATCACCTACATTTCTCTGAGTAGAATCAGGCCCAGAGAACCTCCAGCACGTGGTTACAGCCATGACCTCGTCAGTACGGTTACTGTTGCTGGAACTGGAAAAATGCAGATAAAGAGCAGAGTTAGTGTCTCAAAGGGGATGGATTTGTGACTGCTTGGTTAAAGTTAATAAGCAGAAGTAAAGCAGAGAGACACAAGGGTAAGAGAAGAAGAAAGAGTAGAAAAAATGCCCGTTCTCAGACAGTTTGAGGTTTAGTTGGCTCGTATCTGGCTTTTATGGGACAGCTTCTGCTTACCAGGAAGGAAAAGAAAAAAAATCACAAACTACAGTGTGGTTTTGACTTTCAACCAGCTCTTAAAGGAAACCATGGGTCACACCTTTGTCATGTTGACTTGTACAAGCCCATGAGGACTGCAGATGGCTTCCCTCACCGGCCTCCCAGGCAGCAGATGGTGCAGGTCCTGCCTTCTCCCCCAGCCTGGGACAGAAGATCATTCAAAGCTCTGGTACAGAGAAGGCTGATGCTAAACACATCCACCAGGACTTTCTGTCCAGCCTCTGTTGTGTGCTGGGGGTGACGAAGGAGCCAGCACACAGTCCCCAACCTGCAGCTGCACAGCAAAATGCGGCTTGTTGGGAGGTAACTGAGCTATCAGTGCCAAGTGATAATGCTGCACATGTGTCCTTCCCAGGGACAAGGGACAGGGAAGGAAGAGGGACTCGCATTTGCCAAGATTTTAATAGTCTGCTGCAAAGTGTTCCAATACAAGAGCTATAGAGACTACAAACTTAAAGCATGGGAATAGCTGAGAACAACCTTTGCTTTTATGTAAAACGTAAACCAAAAAAAAAAAGAAAACACTTACAAAAAGCAGCAGCAAACAAGACTAAGTTTACTGGTTTACTGGCCAATCCATGTGGTTTCAAAGGCTGAGTCTCTGACTCTTTCTTTTTTTTAAACCAAGGTTGAATCTCTCTCAGAGTTATTGTTTAGATTACAGTCTTGTCCTGAAAAAGGATATATCTACCTCTCTGTGCCCGTAATGACAAATGTTGCTATTCACATCTCATTGGAGGTGCTAGAAGAAAGTAAGCGCCGCCTGTAAATAAGCTGCCTCAATAATTAATTGCCAGCACATACAGCACAATAGAAAAGCTCCAGAAATAAGTTATGGGAAATACAATTTCAAACTAACAGTGCATGAATAGCTTTTGAAAAAGCCACCAAAAAGCAGGCTCTGATTTTCAGAGAGAGCTAAAACACCACCAATCAACTTGTCTCTGCTTTCTGAATGGGAGGTCTCAGCCTGTTCTGCTTCAGGTGAGGCAGCACATAGCCCAGAAATGAGCCCCCATCAGCAGCCCCTGGTTGGCAAAGAAAGAAAAGGGGTTCAAATTAGCAGGTATGAGTGAACAGTGGCATGTTCATAGGGAGCAGAGAAGAGGAGGAAGGAAGAAATGTGGTGGGTGGCTGGCTGGCTGTGGTCAGTGAGAAATGCCATCGTACAGAGAGAGCAGCCACATGACAACCACAAGCATCCTCTGCCCAGGGAAGTTTCATCCAGCAGCAATGGGAAGAAAAGGAGGGTGAGGAAGGCAGGATCTCTTTTATCCCGTGTCAGGGAGCATAGGCATTATCTGCAGCCTCCCCTGAAAGTGCAAAGGATGAGGCGCATGGAGAAGACAAGTTTTAACGAGGCTGTGCTGCTACACGCTTGGCCTCCCCAGAGGAACATCTCAACAATCTATCCCTCAAACCATGCAACCACAGGTACATCCCAAGCTGTCAGGACAGCAGACAAGCAAGGGCTTGGGATACACTTTGGCACAGACTTTATGCAGGGCAAGGCACTGTCATGGTTACATACATGGCTGTGAACATGTGCGTCCAAAAGCCAGACTCTTTGAAAAAAGGTACAAAAGGAAAGGCCATAGGGTGGTTGATGCCCCAAGCCTGTCAGTATTTAAGAGACATTTGGACAACGCCCTTAATAACATGCTTTAACTTTTGGTCAGTCCTGAACTGGTCAGGCAGTTGGACTAGGTGATTGTTGTAGGTCCCTTCTGACTGAAATCTATTCTATTCTATTCCATTCCATGATTTAGGACAATTCAAAGCTCACTTTAAGATATCGTTAGCAAGTAGTGGAGGGATGGCAGTGAAAGGAAGCAGGGAGGAGAAATTGTAAATAGAAAAGAAAGGAAAAAAAATACACATCCAAGTGAAATGTATAATTCCTATATAAATGAAAGGAGAGGCAATGATGCACATCAAACTAATGAAATTATTCTGCAGACTGACTGCTAGCTAATGAAATTGCTTACTTAGCATACATTAGCTGAGCTGAAACTGGCATTTCACTGCACTCGCATTAGCCAAAACTCTTCCCGTCAGCAAAGAGAAAAATGCCACAGGGGTAGAACAAGACAGCTTTATTTTACACTATACCCACCACGAAGTGCAGCCAGAACCAGAGGTTAGCCAAGGCACGGGTCAGCTGCAGAGGAGGCTGAGACTCAGCTCTGGTTTTTCAGCAGCTCCAGGTCAGGCGTGCTCTGATTGTGAACCGAGGAAAACGTTCTTCTGATCTGAGAACCCTACTCATGAGAGCTGGAGCACAGAAGTCAAATTAAATTTCCTCTGGTTCACGGGTAACCAGCAGGACTATTTTGTGGCTGGAGCTTCATTATTTAGCAATTTTGCTGAGGACATTTAAGCTACATTAGGATACAGCTCTCCACAGGTGTAGGCCAACAGTTCTAGGATCAGACCAACACACAGCTCTCTATGCACACACCCCCGCACACCCAGGGTGCCTTTCTTACCCTTGAAGCATGATGGACTCCAAACAAGAAGTTAAGATACTTCAGGTTTTAAACATTTGTAAGTGGGGTGGTTTTTTTTTCTGGAAACACAAAGTCAGAGGTTGGCATCACCTGCAAAGCCCACAAAAGACCTCCTTGCAGTTTGAGCCAGGAACAGGAGGTAGATGGCAGCCAGCCATGTTGGGCGGCCCAAGAATTATATGGAGAAACTGTCCTGTTGCCCATCCCGTTTTACATCCTGATAGTGCGGGTTTGCTCTCCCATATCACCACGGTGAGGCTGAAAGCAAACGTGCTGAGTGGAGCCACAACTGTGTTTTCACCTTTCTAGGGTATTTCACCGTCTCTGTCACTCAGCGTATCCGTGGGCACAACTACATAACACCAGCCACAGCTTGACACCGTTCAGATGGACAGAAGGGCCTTCATAAGGCCTCCAGAGAGCAACCCCCCTAATGGCAATTACTGCTTTTATAGAAAAGAATTAGTGGTTAATGGTAGAAAAGTACCCACGCAGGAGCTGACGGCTGCTGTTATGGAAAACTCTCCCCGCTGGTTTACTTCAGTTCAGTTTTAAGGAGCCTTTGGGAGCACGATGCTGTCACGATGCTGAAGTTCAGCCGTCGGTAAGTGCTGAATCACAGCAAACGTTTCACTTAAATGTGAACCTCATTCTAGATTTGAGAGACAGATGGGATTAGATTATTTTTTCTGAATTTTAATCAGATAATATACACATTTCCTTATCAAATGATGTAATTCTTAATCAATACTTAAAGCTTTAAAGTATGTGAATTTATTGTAAATTTTTTGGCATTTCTTTCCATTCCTTGCACCTAAATTGCAAAAGACCAGAAAACTTGACTGAAAAGCTCTCCATCATGCATTTTTGTCCCTCTTCTTTATGATTCAAAGTAAAACATCCAGGAAACTTTAGCTGGGTCTGCAACCCAGTGAAAAAGCTCAGGCACTCTGGAAATCCTGATCCCACCACACAGCTCCCTCAAAAAGAGTAGATATCTTGCAGGGAGGGATCACCACATTGGGGTTCAGAGACTGTACCTCCAGAATAGCCACCAGAACAGGTCCCACAATGAACCACAGGAAAGGGCACCACAGTTTCCCAGACACATTCTTATGTCTGTCTAAATTCAGTGCCTAAAAAAGTCCATCTCTAAATACCAAAGTGATGGTTTCTGTGTTACCCAGTCATTGCTGAATAACCACCCCTAAATCTACTGTGTTTTCCTGGTGAGTGAAACAATCCCCATCCATAAAAGCCATAAAAGTTCTTTGGGACAAGAGCTGCAACATCAAACCGAAAAGCACATAAGTCAAAGCTCTGCTCCAATAATCAGCTGAAGCATTGCAGACCAAGAGAAATGGTCTCCGCTTCCCACAGATCAATGTTTCTTCAATCCCAACCCTTCAAGGTCAGTTAAAGTTTTCAAAACATACTTGACAAAAGTTGTGCAGCTTTAGGAAGCGGCCGCCTCTCCAGGGCCCTGGCTCATCTGAATCACGTGCTGTAACCTTCAGCCTGTCTTGATGTCTGATTCCCTGCTTGGATCCTATTATCATTACTCACTGGGGAGACCAGGTATGTTTGAAGGAAGCCAAGTCTTCCAGCTTGTCAGCTCTGAAATATGTTGCCTGAGGCTGCCCAGGCTCTTGTTATTCCTTATTCAGTATGTGGGCTAAGGCTACCTGCAGCTTTCACCCTCTTTGCTGAGCAGATGGATTTATCTTTTGACCGCTGCCATTTACAAAGAGAGGAGAGTTGTCTGCAACATCGGACACGTACAGCCTTTAGCCATATGAAACACAGCTTTATTCAGGATTGCAGTGCCTCAAAGTGACAGAGGGAGTGTTTCCCGGTGAAACCTGGCAGTAAAGCCAGCTCAGGCTCTCTGCTGGTCTGCAGCTGGACACGCCTCTCTAATTTAATTATTTTTCATCTTCAGTCATTCTCTGTCTATCTTCTTTCACAGTATATCTCTAAGAAAGGAAGTCTTGCTGTCAAACAAAAACATCACCACCCAAACCCTCGTCCCATGCCAGCACATGTCCTCCTGATGGTGGGGCACCAGCTCTGGGGTTCTGCAACCTTCTGTCTGCATCTCTGCAGCAGAGCACTTCTGAGATGCACACCACCTTGCACGAGCACCCGACACTGCAGCTCTTGAAACATATGCACTCACTGCAGGATGCCTCTGCACATGGACGTGTCAGGACTTCAGAGCACAATCTGCCAACGCAGCTAACAGCAGGGCTAGGAGATTTGGGGACAGGCTCTCCCAGATTGCCTTCAGCACGGGGCATCTCTGCTGGTACCCTCCTCCAGACCCATTGGTATTGGTCACCCCAGAAGGGATGATGAGTGAGAGGGACCCCAGTCTAGCACCCGTGACCTGTGGCATGGAGCCACATGCGGTCGCTGCACCCAGGCAAATGCACGTTCGCATTTGGTGGCAATGATGTCCTGAGCACCAGCCTGGGTGTATCTGATCTCCCACATCAAGGTAAACGCTTTGGCTGTGGCCAGGCACCATGTTGGAGGGAGATGTGGTGTCACCATCTCCAGCTTCAGTATGGAATCAAGGAGAAGCAGCATTTGGACACCTGTGGTCCAGGCTGCCCTGCCTGGGCCACACTTGCCACGTAGCCCAGGCTTTCCCAGGCTGCCTCTGCAGGAGGTCGGTGCAACTGGGTGAAATCAGTTCATGCTGCAATTTGGGTGAAGTCAGACCTTTAAGCTAAAGTGAGAGCTTCCAGTTGATGTCAAGAGGCTCTCATGAACATCTAGGTGCCTAAAGCCAAGCCAGACCCGGGGATGCTCTGCGTTGCTGTGAGGATGGTCACAAGAGTAGTGTACCAGGATGGGGCTACCTGACATAGACGGGGTAGAGAGGGAGGAACCCCAGAGAGGGGTCTCTGAGGAGAGTGAGCAGGCCCAGGGACATGGTACAGGGATGTCATTGTCCTGTGACACAGGGTCACCCATGCCGCTGGCTATTGCTCCCACAGTGGGAGCTGCCAGGAGGTTATATCATTCCAGGTTGTAGGAGGAAAGCTGCTTTTCCCTACAGGGAAACAGAGCTCTTTCTCACAAATCTCAGCTGGGAAACCTCCCGTTTATAAAGAAGTCTTAGGGAAAAAAAAAAAAAAAAAAAAAGAAGAAAAAAAAAACAAACAAACCAAACCTTTTATGTTCAGAGGCTGTTTCCTTTGCAGTTGCTTTAAAACCACATCCAAGCCTTTCCCCGGCTTTGCTGCGGCTCAGACACCGCTCCATCTAGTGGAAGTCTGCTGCAAAGTGTCACCTCCGGGAGCGCAAGGACCCGTGCGGGACCAGAGCAGCGAAAGATGAGGGCGGGTGACACAGAGAAGGCTCCAGGCCAGCCATCACCCAGGCTTCACCTTGCTGCTGGAGCCAAAGGACACAGGCAGCCAAGCTCCGACCTTCGTTTCTGCTGCAACACCTGCAGATGCTGTGGTTGGGTGGGGAGGATGCTCACGAGAACTGACAAAGACAAAACAGGAATTAAGATGTTACCAGCCGCTTAGCTCTAGATGTCTTCACAAACCCACCGGACTCGAGGAGCATGCGCTCCTGGTCCATCTCGATGCAGGCAAACTGCAAACTGTGCCCTGCTTGAGTTCACGCAAGGATTTGAGCAGAAAGTTCTCCACCTTCCCCCAGCATGCTTCAGTAAGCCAGTCACTGCCTGCTCCAACCCCGCCTTCCAATTTTGGGGGTGCACCTCCCTACTAAATTTAGCCCCTAATTTGTAGTTTTCCTTTGATTTTTGTTAAAAATTCCTGAAAAATACATTAGATCAGAAAGGAAGTTTTAAGCCCAGGGTAAAAATCGTGTATTTGCAATTCACTGGCTGCTCTGTAACTTCCCCCACCACACTAACAGCCAACAGGTTAAAGACCGCTTCAATCACAGAATCAGAAAAATTTTCGGTTCCACTAAAAATAAAACAGAAGAACTGGAAGAAATCACATGAGAAAGAGGGGGGAACCAGGATGTGGGGTTATTCACATTTTTAGGTAAGCAAAGCTTATGCAATTGCTCTTTGCAGGTGCACATGTTGATTTTCTTGTCTGTCCTGCTCCCTTCCCCAGCCCCGATGTCTCCCTAACCCACTGCGCAGTGTTAGCGGAGATAACGGTCCCAAAGATACCGAGCTACAGGTTGTGTGAAAACAGGCGTTTGCGTCAAATGATAGCCTTGAAAGTCCTCACTGAAAGACTAAACATTTAATGCATATATGTGAGGTTACACATGAGAAAGTCCCTGGAAAGCAGGTGGCGTTTGTTCTGCTGTTCTAGAAACTGTTTCTTTCTCATGGGGTGAGCAGAGAGATGAGATCAGCTTTTACCTGGCTAAGTACTGTCACTCCAGTTTTAAATAGGAAGGGAAGAGTCAGGCAAGTAAATCAAAGTCATGGATGCAATTTCACATTGATGCAGGACTGACATTGTAGGTTTGGTTCATAAACTCTCTCTTGCCATGTCCCAGGCCTTGCACAGATGCAAGGGCTGCTAGACCATGGTCAGCAGTGCTGGGTAAAGCTCAGGCTTAGCATAGAAGGTTCAAATTCACTGACACAGCTCATACAGTACCCAGCATCCTGGCATGGAGGTTGGTGTCAGTGTTTTGAAAGATGTTTCTAACCTCAGGATGCTGCTGTGCCATTGGAAGGGAACTACGTGAGGACAGCAGAAGTGACTCAGCCTGTCATCGCTGTCTGCACTTTGTAATTATAATATATAGCACTTTCCTCAAGGAGCTGCACACACATTAATGAAGCAAGTCTCACACCAGCCCTCCATGGGAAGCACTGGGAACCCTGTGTGACTGCCGGGAAAACTCACACAGAGACACAGGCAGGCAAGAAGTCTCAACTGAGGTTTGAGCAGAGGTTGTACAGCAGGGATGGGGATAGGCTCGGATCCCCCAGCTCTCACTCCACACTCGCATCATTGAAGGCAGCGGCTGTGCCAGCAGCTCTCAGGAGGCAGTTTGGCCTTCTCAACTGAAGGCTCAGCGGTTCAGCAGGGACCCTCTTCCAAAACCCAGCTATTTCTCTGAGTTCAGCCCTGGCAAAACTGTAACTGGAAACAGCATCAGTCGGTGGAGGCATTGGCAGGATCGATTTTTGCAGCTTTAAAAGTGGCCTGAGCTTTTGTATTTTGTGCTGGAGAAACACCTCACACTGTCCAAGTTCCCTTGGGGCAAGCAAAGCGAGAATGAGGTGCCCTTTCTTACGGGATAGATGGGTAGAGGCGGTCACTCCCGCAGGCAGTTGGCAGTACCACCCCTCAGCTCTCCCTTGGAAACGGAGTCCCTGGAAATAAACCGCTGGACGCTGTGGCAGCTGGGAGACGGCAGGAATAATAATTTTTCCTCATTTTCGTAAGAGAAAAAACCCAGTGGGAGGGCGGGCCCCGCGTCCCGGGCGGTAGATGGCAGCAGAGGCCGCGCCGAGCGGCCGCTCGACAGCGCGGGGTCCCGGCAGCGCTCCCCGGCCCCGCCGCGCTCCCCGGCCCCGCCGCGCTTCCCACGCTAAGACGTGTCTAGCCCGGTAGAAGGTTTTCCCCAGGACAGGCACGAGGTCCAGCAAGCAGCTGGAGAGGACCTTGTCACTGGGTTTTTGGGTGGTTTTTCACAGGATGACAGAATCTTCTTGGTTGGAAGGGAGCTTTGAGATCATCGAGTCCAACCACAAAAAAAACCAAAACGAAACAAAACAAAACACAATCAAGAAACAAACCGAAAAACAAAAGCCACACAAAAGAAACACCCACAACCACACACCACACCCACAAACAGACACAAACCAACAATCTCGGCCACTAGAGCGTGCCCTGAAGAGCCATGTCTACACACTTCTTAAATACCTCCAGGGATGGCGACTCCACCACCTCCCTGGGCAGGCTGTTCCAGTGCCTGACCACTCTCCCAGTAAAGTAATTCTTCCTAATACCTAATCTAAACCTCCCCTCCCGCAACTTCAGACCATTTCCTCTGGTCATGCCATTATTCCCTTGGGAGAAGAGGCCAACAGCCACCTCTCTACAACCTCCTTTCAGGTAGTTGTAGAGGGCAATGAGGTCCCCCCTCAGCCTCCTCTTCTCCAAACTAAACATACCCAGTTCCCTCAGCCTCTCCTCATAGGACTTGTTCTCTAGACCCCTCACCAGCTTGGTGGCTCTCCTCTGGACACGCTCCAGCAGCTCAATGTCCTCCCTGTGGCGAGGGGCCCAGAACTGAACACAGCACTCGAGGTGAGGCCTCACCAGTGCTGATCTTTTTCCCCATTTTCTAAACCCAGTTGATATTTCTGGGACCAGCCACACAAAAAAAAAAAAAAAAAAAAAAAATTAAAAGAAAAAATTCTTGTTGTCAGTTCGAAGATGTTCATTCTTGTGAAAGTTGATCTTCTTGTTAGAGTAAGCCTTATTTATGGCATAAGCTATAAATTGCAACTCCCTTTATCTCTGTTTTTTTTCTCTCTTGTTTTCGTTTCATGGTTGTGTTTCCTTAGGTGACTCTGTCCTTGTGGCTCTCAGCACCCTTGAGACATTGAGACAGCAGAACTGTTTAAAGTTATGAAAATATAGTTTAAGGAAACCTTAATGTGACCTGCAGAATACAAGGCAACATCTTCATGAAAGACAGAGCAGCCTGTTAAGCGCTGCGGCACTACATTTGTACAGGTAACATTACATATGTTTTTTATGTTTTTATCATAGCTGCATCACTCTAGCAAATTGTAGGGTACAAACTGTGCAACAAGACATAATTAGGAGCACTATTTATTTTAATTAAGGTGTATTAACAGATAGAGTATTCCAAATCCCCAGAGGTGCAGCAATAGATCTCTAAAGGAATGTACACAAAACATTCTGGGCTGGCATCAGGCTGTGGTGAAGGGGCAATGCAGGGAAAGGTGAGCCCTGCCCGGTGGCATCAGCTCTGCTCACACGAGGGACACGTGAACCTGGTCTAGCAGGTGAATGCTCCAGGGCAGAGGCTGATCTGGCCACCAGGAGATCTGTGTTTTGTCCCTTTGAACGCATGTTCCCTGTAAATGAAGAGGTGAATTTTCCAGTCTTTCTTTTCCAGGCTAAGAGGAAACAGTTGTATCTTCACATCTGTTTGACACTGATCAGTGTCAAACAAAACTTCTGCCTGATATGGGCTGAGCTCAGAGCCGTCGCCTGAAGGGAGGGAGACACCATAAATGGTACTTTTATTGTTTTCTGATATTCCCAGCTGAACAGAGAAGCAGATAAAGGAAAAACTTCACACCCCAAAGTCTACCCAGCCACCTACATCTGGCTTTCCACCTGCTGTGCCTACCCTGGATGCTGCTTCCTGTGTCCTTGTCTGGATTGCTCTCTGCAGCTCCTGGGAGAAGAGCAGCCAGGCCACCCAGCACAAGGCACCTTCTTCAGGTAACACCATTTTTGTATAAAATGATGCTGCAAGGCCAGCTTGGATAAAATGTCATTTACAGGGAGAGACGATAGCTAAAAATGGAGCAGCACACCAAAGCCTGAACTTGGACAATCTTTCACCCCACAACTCGGATCGCTGAATCCATGTCCAGAAATCCTAAACCCAGAGAACTCTGAAGCAGGGATCAGGAGGAGCCTGGTGTTATGGCAAACAGGCTGAAGGACCCTGGCAGGCAGCACCCTATGCCTGCTGTTGCTACACAGGAGATGGATCTCACCATCCTGCTTTATGCCCACAATCAGTAGCCTTGGAGATACCACTGGGAAGATGAGATTTCTCCTGGAATGCCCTAGGGCTTGGGGGTGTTTTTAACAACATTTCAGAACCGCTAGTCATTTTAAGCCACTTCAGGAAAGCTACAATACTTAATCACTACAATTTCCATGAGTGGAAAAAAATGACAAGAAGTATATCCGGAGAACATCTTCATCCCTGAAGACCAGAAAAACTGATTCCCGTCTCTTTGCAAGCAAGATCAGAAGGAGGAACTCTGAATTTTAATGCATGTTTCTGCATGTGATTAAAGCCATGAGAGAAGATGGCAGTGGTGCTGCTGCCTTTCTGGAGAACTTAAGATTCACATTGGCAGTGGAAGGAGAGGACAGACAGAGGTTACATCAGGATCCAGAGGTATCCTTTAGAGTATCTCCTTTGCTCTCAGCGCACATGGAAGCAGCACTGACCGTGCTCCGCTCTGGGTTATTGCAATGACACACGGCCAGTGCAATCCCACCCCAGCACCACTGCGCCAGCCCCTTCCGCACGATCTCTAGTGTTGATTAATGAGTGGGGAAGAAGGAGCTACCAAGACCAGCCAGTGAGGAGTCACCTTTGTTGCACTTTCATGTCTATAGTCACTGTTTTTTTTGCAAACATGGATGCTGAGGGGTCAGGCTAATCAGTCTAGCGTGAAGTTTCCCCACACCAGACACATGATCTCGTATTATCTTGACTCTCTCACCTTTCAAATCTGATCCGATTAATTGGATTCAAAAACCACAGGTGTCTACCAGGTAGGTGCCGGTGCCTGGGAGGGAGCCTCAGCTGGATGCAGGTCGCAGCAAGGTGATCTTCGGAGCCATCCTCGAGTAAAATAAGCAGTAAAACACGGCAAATGAGCTGTTCTCCAGGAATGCAGCAGTAGCCCAGCCTGGGCAGCTTTTGATTGTGCAAGAGGCTGCAAAGGGCCAGCAACAAACACTATCAGGGCACAAGCAGATGGGAGGAGGGATTTGTCCCTGGGACTGTCTGAAGGTAGGAATTAAGCCCAAAGAAAAGGGATCTGGTAAACAGGAATTGTTTTTCTGTCTTATGCTGATGCCACGTTTGCCTGCAACTTTCAGCTCATTCCACTTTTATTAGAGCTAAAACAGGAGTGAAAATGCTTAAGTGGTTTTGTTAAATTGCCACCAAGAATTTTAAGAGCAAAGCTGTAAAGTGTGAGTATCTGTCCCTGCTTTTCCTGGGAAGGTTTTTCTAGGGCAAGAGGAATCCCACAGACCCCATGAGAGGAGGCTGCTCCTCAGCTCCCCGTCTCCCCACGCCTCTGCTGCGAGGACACGGCATTCCCTGTCTCCATCTCCTCTTCTAACGGAGGGACTAAAATCAATCGTATTGAAAAAGGAAAGTCAAATTAACGCAGTCCATATTAATGCTTATTAAACGGAGAGGAAAGCCTTTTCACAGCAACCTACGCAGACGCACACAGCCGCAATTATCTTTTTAAATTCTAAATCAGAGCAAATTAGCAGTCTAGCGCTGAGCAGTAAACATGATTTGATTAGGCATTTCATATCCAGGATACAACAGGATTTTTTTGAATAACTCAATTACGATCATGAATCCAGCTTTGTCTGGGTTGTGAAGAGCTCACCACCCGGCAATGACAGCTCAGCACACAGGGTCAGATTTTCAGCTCCAGCTCCAGGTCCTGGAGTTGCCAAGTGCAAGGTCCTACACCTGGGTGGGGGCAATACCGAGCATCAGTACAGGCTGGGGGATGAAGAGATTGAGAGCAGCCCTGCTAAGAAGGACCTGGGGACACTGGTGGATGAAAAGTTGATGATGAGCTGGCAATGTGAACTCACAGCCCAGAAAGTTGATCATATCCTGGGCTGCATCAAAAGCAGCATGGCCAGCAGGTTGAGAGGTGATTCTGGCTCTCTACTGCACTCTCGTGTGATCCCACCTGCAGTACTGTGTCCAGCTCTGGAGCCCTGAGCACAGGAAGGACCCGGACCTGTTGGAGCAGGTCCAGAGGAGGCCCACAAAAACGGTCAGAGGGTTGGAACACCCCTCCTGTGAAGATGCAAAGAAATTTTTTGTGCTGAAGGCAGTAAGAAGATCTCCCATCATCAGAAGTGTTCAAGGCCAGGTTGGATGGGGCTTTGAGCAACCTGATCTAGTGAAAGATGCTCCTGCCCAGGGCTGGGGGGGGAGAGAGGGAGGGCAGGGAGGGTGGAACTAGATGATCTTTGAAGGCTACTGCCAACCCAAACCATTCTACGATTCCAAGAATAACACCAACAACTTACTTATCTAACTCCCTATTTAAAAGCATGTTTCTAGCCCTGTGACCAATGAGAAAAGCAAGTGTCATAAATTTCAAATCAGCTTCTGGATGCCCTCTGGGCTGGCAACAGTGAGTGTTGATGTTCATTTCACTCAAGTGAACCACATAATTTCAGGCAGTCCTTGCACAGACAAACCCTTCTGCATGATGCTGCCAGACCAACAGAGAGGTCGGGAGGGTCCAGAGGAACTTTACGAGTTTTTCCACCACAAAGGTCATGGCTTTGTGCTCAAGAACTATAGGGCAGGTGAACTCAAACATGAAATACAAGGATGTGTCTTTGGGAGACTCAGCATACAAATGTCTCAGTAGCCTGTTAGAGTTAAAGAGCTTTAGATAAATGTTTAATGCTCAGTAGCATTAGATATAAATATTCTTACAGGGGGGACATTTGTGTCCAGCAAACATCACACACTTGAATTTGTTGTGATTGTGGATAAATAAACAATAAATCTCAGTTAATAAACCTGTCTGTAAATGGCTTGTTTCTCACAAGCTATGTTCTCTAAAGGCGGAGCAGGAGGCGAACATCAGGAACACAGTGTTCTGCCAGGCTGCAGAGCCCAAGAAAATCAACAAACAAAATAAACCAGCATTAACAGGCTTGTTACAACCGCAGCAGAACAAGACTCCGCTACTCAATCGTGTCCTTCCAAGCACTTTTTCCCATCCCATCCTAACGAAAACCCTTCTTGTGTTCAATGCTGCTTTTAAAGCTGAGAGTTTGGCCATGCTTCTGCATGAGCAGCACCAAGTCAAACATGAAGAGCACAGGAGAGGTGGCAGATTGCAGGCGGATATGCCATGATTCCCTTCCTCCTTCCAGAAGGCAGCATCCTTGCCCTTGCCATGACCACGGAGCCCAAATTATCCTCTTTTGCTTGTTAGAAATCACAGGACCCTGGAACTATAATCAGTTTTGCTGAAAAAGCAGCACACTGGTGTATTATTCTGTGACACTGTCTTGCTTCTGTCTATTGTCACCTCCTACCTGTCTTTAAAAAGGCCTGGCAGTACCTATTTGTGTAGGAGGAGCAGCATGTTGAGGAGCTGCAGGTAATAATTATGATGGAAACCTTCGCCACATGCGTTAACTGGTAATTTGTCACTCAAAGAAGCTGAAGCTGCGGGTGACAGATGACAGTGCAGAACTTTTCAGACACCGGGAACATGTCCTAACCTACGGTCTGGAAGAGGACAGGTGGCAACCTGGGACTGGAAGAACAGCACACAGCAACAGCTCACACTGTAAAGACTATCAGCATGTTCTACACAGACACAATAACTGGCACTGTCACACAGATTCACTGTTGTATCAAAGCAAGTCGCATATTCAGTGCCTTTTACGGGCAGAAGAAGTGAGGCAGGGATCGTTATTCTTTTTTAATGCTGCTGGGTTATTATTATGAGTTTTCATCCATGCTGGAATTGGGATTCACAGCCACGTGGGCAGGTTTTGTTCCCTTGCTGTTGTACTGCTCATGGGGATTCACATAGCCCAGCTCACTGATGTAGGGGAGGAAGTGTGCAGGGAGGGATGATGTACAAATGACATCGCCAGATAAAATACAGGAGTTTTCAATCACAAAAGTCTTTCTCCAGGTGCACACATGATCCAGAGCTTGGCCACTTTGATCATCCATACCAGCTATCCTAGGAAGAGATACTTGTCTTCTTGTAAAGCTTTTTCTGGTATTTCTGGGTCGTCACAGCTGTAACAGTGCTTCCAAGGGTTTGTTAATATCGGCATTTCACCACAAATGTAAATGAATGGGTATTTGATGGAGCTGGCATTAGATCAATATGCATTTCTCTGCCTTACAGCAAAACACATCAGAGCAGTTTACAAGCATTGTTTTCGTCTACCTAACTTCTGTCTCCCAGATCAAGAGAGATACTTCTTTTAATAACTAGACTTTATTATATTGTCTGTTCCTTCGAAGTAGAAATGCAGTGCGCAATAAAACACTTCTTGGCATGGTAGGGGAGGAAATGAAGCCGCATCAGTCACTGCTGACCGAGAGGGCTCTGTAAAACAGGCATGTTGGGACATTCATTGCAAATAAACTCTGGGGAACTTACTAGTGAGCAAACTGCATGATTTCCTCTCCGGAGCCGTGCTATGACCCCACATTCGCGTGAGGAACAGACAAGTCAAAGAGCACAGGCGGAAATGAGAGCTGCTGCTCACGCTGCAGACAGCATCCTGGAGGGTTTAGAGTCTGATCAGAGGCTGATGATACAAAATATATTACTTTTAGTGCCCTCAGAAGCATTTTTAATATCCTGGATAGTTTATATACCACACTGGGCACTCTATCAGAAAGATGGTAGCGTTTGGGAGGCTAGGTAAAGCAGTCTTCAGCCCAACAAGAGCTAGCAAGCCTGGCAAGTTAAATACATGGCCATTGCAGCCTCCTCTGGATGGAGAGGGAAAAGAAGGAATCGTTGGAAAAAGTGGCATGAAATGAGAGGGTAAGAAGCACTGGATTGACCCAACACACTGCATGAGAAGCAAAGATGCTGGTATTGCCGGGGAGATGAGAGTCTCATTCTCAGTCGGTCCTGGCAGAGTCAGAAATAAGAAAGATGGGTTTGCTGTGTTGGAAACTCTGCTAAAGATGTGATTTAATTACACCTTGGACCATAGCTCCTCTGAGTTCTCCCCTTCGGTGATGTGAGCTATAATCGTCAAGCCTCTCAGCTGAAGGATGCTGGAAGATGAAGACTATGTCTGTGTTTTTATTCCTCTTTTCCTCCCAGTGCTTTTCAGTCATGTCTGGGGGGATCTCTCCCCCCAACTCCCCTCCAGCTGGGCATAGAGCGCAAAAATGCACTCGTCTGTAGTATTTCTGTAGCTGCAGCAATATTGGGGTTTGAACACCAGAGTGAGTTACCACAGAAGGGCTCTGTGGATGCGTTTTGCCCAGGTGAGACAGCAAAACTTCACTGCAGACAAAACGAACCTGGTTTGCTTCACATCTGTCAGGGCCCTGGAGCCCACAGCCCAGCCAGGGCTCTCTGCCTGTTTAACACCTCCTGATTCATCTGCAATTCAGATCTTTCTCCAAGCTGGCCTAGTGGCTCCAGTCTGCCTCTCTCCATGCTGGGCTGGAAGCCAACATGGTCACATGAAAAAATCAAACTCTTCTCTCCCCTTTTTTTTCCTCCTTTGAAAATATTTTATTACTTTACAGAACACAGAAAATTCTGAGCAGGTGAAAAATATTTGTGTATTTCTCTTCATAGGGTTCTTCCAGAGAAGGCAAACTGCTTTCACCTGGTCTCTTACCTGGTGTATCCCTGAGCTCCTCTTCCTTCCTCTGCTCCTGCCTGGTCTCTGGAAAGCTGATGGGCTCCCTTTGTTTTGGGCCCCATGGATCAACCCTGCCTTCCTGAAGGCAGCTCAAATACAGAGCTTTTCTGACAAAGCCATTTCTTTGTCTTCTTTCACAAAGGGATTGTAGGATATAGTTGTTGTCCATAAGAAGCTGCGAGTTTGTAAATTTAAAGGTCAAATTCCAAACGCCATGAAAACGGTGAGGAGGCATTCATTGTTTAGTAAGATGTTTTTAATATCTGGAAAGAGAAACCTCCTGCCCACCAGAAAGGGCTGTGCGATTTCCCACAAACCTGAGTTGAATGAAATCAAGGGAGGCTCAGCCCTCTAAAGCCACAGAGAGCAAGAAGGAAAACCTCTGTTCCATCTCCTTCCTCTTTGATGTAGCTGCAGTACTTAAAAGTGTTTTAGTTGACTAATAAAATCTGACCTCTGGATCTTAAAATAGGACTATTTTGGTTTTGTGTGTTTTTTTTTCTTTTTGGCATAGCTTGCTATGAGGAAACATCCCTGTCTGATCTGGGGTGCCCCCTGACTACCCTGATTTCCCCTGGCAGACACAGCCTGATCTCCTTCTGACAAAATGCTGCTTGAGGATCAGAGAGGTACCACATTGATAAGAGAGGGAATACTTTTCCAAGCACCGCTTACTCTTCACAATTGTCTGCATACATACTCCGTAGGTTAAAATTCCCTTGGCAGAGCTCCGAGCATCTCCCGAGGGCTCAGACAGTCGCTCTCCACTTGGCTCCCCCTGGGGAAAGCTCCTGTATCCCACTGAGGAATCTTCTCAAACACGCCTTTCCCTTGAGAGGGTCTGTTGTATTTCAAAGAGACACTGGACTGCTTTTTTTAAGAAAAAGAAGGCACTTTCCTAACCCACTTAGGTGCTAGCATAACCCACTTTTCACTGAACAGCCAGCACACAGATCATAACCCCTCCTCCAAAGAGCTTGGATGGGCAGCAAGCTCAGGATGTTGACACTGAAAATATCATCATTAGCATCAGAATGAAGCGGGCTGGATGGGTACCGCTTCTGTCAGGAATGCTGGTCTGTGGTCTGTACATGCCACAGCACTAGCCAGGCTCAGAGACTTTTGGGAACCATAACAACTAGAAAGTATTTTTTCTTAAACACTAGCACAAACCCTGAAGATTAAGAAAACAACAAGAAGGAAGCGCCTGTAGCCCACAGTGCTTCCTGCAGAATTTGCAGAATGCAAAAGGAATCATTTTGGAGAGTCCCTCTCAATCCTGCAGCACTGCAGGAAAGCAAAACACATCCACAACTTCCTTATTAACATTTTTGTATTCATTACAGCTATTCCATAGAAATTCCAGGAAAACTTACCCCTAGTAAACCCATTTATAAAAGTTTGTTCTCTGAGGGGTCAGCCTGCCTCTACTTGTTCCATTGGTGTGTGCTCTCTTTCTTCTGTTGCCATTCCCTGGCTCCATCGCTTTGGTATTTCTTTATTCTTGCTGCGAGCAGCAGAGGATGGGCAGAAGAAAGGGGAAAGGGAGCGGGCTGTGACTGGCTGTCAAGACGTGAACTTTGAATTTAGCTAACCTGGGTTTTATTTCCTGCTTCATCATTCTCAGTGCAGATTTCTCTCAATCTTAGTTTCTATCCATAAAAAGGATAATCCTTACCTAACATAGTCTACGTAATCTCCTAGCACCTTTTAAGGCATCATGATATTTAAAGATAAAATATATAAACACCAACAGAACTCTCTTCTCGCCTACCCTTTTGCCTCGAGGTAGGACAAACTAACTAAACCACACTTAGAAAGTGTTTGATGAATTTTTAATAGTAAAGCTGCGTAAAGATTAAAGTTGCACAGCCTTCCTAAACACATCCGTGCTGGTGCTTACCTGCTCCACTCAGATGTCTGACACATCTTGAACTGTGCAGTTGATTTTTTATTCAGGAGCATCTCAGCTCGAGTTGAAACTAGCAAGAGATGTGAAAGGCAGCATGAAAGGCTTCTGTAGGTACATCAGCGGCCAAAAGAAAAGGAAGAGAAAGGAAAAGGAAAGTCTGCTGCTCGTCATGGCAAGGGACCTAGTGATGAAAGACATGAAAAAGTCAAAAAGGCCCAAAACTTCTTTTTCACAGTTTTTGACTCCCTCGTATAGTAAGACAATGACCTAGTGGAGCAAGTCCAGCAGAAGACCATCAAGACAATTAGGGGGTGTAAGTACACAATGCACAAGGAGAGGCCGAGAGCTGAGTGTGCTCAGCCTTAAGAACGCAAGGTCTTAGCGCTGCTTACAACTACCCACCAGGAAGGTAGAAAGGACTCAAGAGCCAGACTCTTCTTGAAAGTGCAGGGGTATGAAATTAGACTCAACAGCCACTTGTGGAACAATGGACATTCTGATTAGATATGAGGATGGTTCATTTATTACCTTGACGGTAGTGAAATACAGACACGGGATGCCCACAGAGGTTGTGGCATCTCCATCCTTCAAGATACCGAAAACCCACCTGGACCTCTAGAGGTCTCTTCCGGCTGTACTTCTACAGTTCTTACAGTTCTACTTTATGACACACAGCAAAGAAAGCTGCAGGGTAATGAGTAGAGACAATGTCTCCCTGATTTCCAGCAGATCCCTAACTGATGGAATGTCTCCGCTATCACAGACATGTTCTATGTTTATCTTTCAATAACTGCTGTATCAGTACAGATTAGCTACAAAGAACATAAGCTCATATTATGGACCTAACGCTTCTGCAAGCAACCGAACAAAATGGGAGGTATCTATTTTTTCCTGAGTACAGGAGAAGGGATCAAATAGACACTTCAGTATTATAACCTTCCAGTAAAGGAAAAGCATACTCGTAACAGCAATCCGGTCTCCACACATTCAATCTAATCCTTTCTCTATCACTGATCCCACGCACAGTAACATCTGTGCAAGCCAGTTGGCTCCGGACAGCTCCTGTGGTTCTTGAAAGACTATTTCTTGGCAGGTTCTGTTTTTGACTCTAATTGAAAGGTTAATCAAATCAGTCATACTTGTATGTTGGCTAAATAAACACACTGTCTCCACTGATGATGAAACAGATGCATCACCACTCACGTTTCCCACGGGGTTCATTTGTTCCATGATTGCATTTGGTTTTCTTCAAGCTTCTCCGTGCACCGTCTGACAGCATTTTGGATAGTTTTCATAAGGACGTTTACCTTTCAGATGCTATTGCATTCACATGTCTCTTAACTCTTTGGCAAAGGTGTCGTAGATCCTCAGCACTGCTTCGTTGTGGAAAACGTGGAAGTTAATCCTAAAAAAGGTGAGGCACAAATGCATTATCGAGTCTAGCAGTTTATGTTGCTGAGACAGAACCTGCAAACACATTCAAACCCGGGTTCTCTCTGCCTCTTCTCCCTCTGTGCTAAGTTTCATTCTGCAGAAAGCTGTTCTAGCCTCTAGAACCCAGTCCTGCAAATTCATCTATCTCGTGTTTGATTTCACGCACAGTTAAACAGCGCCCCTGACTCATTACCTGTGTGGCTCTCTCTTTAGCACTTACATTTGATATGCCAGTTCATCATTCGTAAGGCATACAGGAGATATGTTGAGTCATAGAATGGTTAATTGGAAGGGACCTTAAAGATCATCTTGTTCCAACCCCCCTGCCATGGGCAGGGACACCTCCACTAGACCAGGCTACTCAAAGACCCGTCCAGCCAGGTCTTGAACACCTCAAGGGATGGGGCAGCCACAGCTTCTCTGGGCAACCCGTTCCAGTGTCTCACCACCCTCACAGTAAAGAATTTCTTTCCAGTATCTAATCTAAATCTCCCCTCTTTCAATTTAAACCGTTACCCCTCATCCTATCACATTCCCTGATAAAGAGTCCCTCCCCATCTCTCCTGTAGGTCCCCTTCAGGTGCTGGAAGGCTGCTGTAAGGTCTCCCCAGAGCCTTCCCTTCTCCAGGCTGAACAACCCCAGCTCTCTCAGCCTGTCTTCACAGGAGAGGTGCTCCAGCCCTCTGATCATTTTCATGGCCCTCTGCTGGACCTGTTCCAACAGGTCCATGTCCTTCCTGTGTTGAGGACTCCAAAGCTGGACACAGTGCTCCAGGTGGGGCCTCACGAGAGCAGAGTAGAGGGGCAGAATCACTTACCTCGACCTGCCGGCCACGCTTCTTTTGATGCAGCCCAGGATGCGGACATGTAGGAAATATTTATTCAAGGTAAGAAGTTTTGTTTATCACATTTCCGAAAGTCCAGAAACTACAACAGCTGACACTGGTTTTAAAGGAAAAGGTTTCCAAAAACTTTCTGCAACCTGGTAACCAATACAATGAATTAAACCTGAAGCCATTTAGAGATTAACACAGATTTAGGTAATTTCAGCATTACACATTCTGAAGTGCATTTGAAGGGATTTAAAAAAAAGTGTACTTTTTTCTACACTAAAAAACCCATAGTATTGACGCAACGCATTATTGAAGTTCTTCAAGCTGGGATTTCTCTCACCTATTTTCTGTATTCAAAAAGATGTACATAACTCAGGTAGTTTGCTAAACTGTTAAAAGACGCTAAATTGTTAAAAAACTCTCTGAAGGGGTCTTTAAGTCAGGTTTTAGAGACATGCTCTCCCTCCACTGACAGAAAACAGAGACCAGACTTGCCAGGTAGGTCTACATGTCGGAACAATTTAAGTCCTTTGCATAACTCATCAGCCAACAATTAACTCCCACTGCATTCCTTCCTCCTTTTTTCACTATTTTTAAAAGTTAAAGCATAAAATCATGTCACCGGCTTCCAACCTTAGGTCTCCACATTAAAGACTTTATCTATCTCATTATGAAGAGGTAACTGTATTATGGAGAGCTGAACATCACACTAAGAAAAAGCTCATCACTCTGTTGTTACAATTAAATGGCATTTGGGGAAACGTACCATTTTCTTCCACCCTGTACTGTACCTTTTTAACTTCTGATGCACCTAAAACCATCTTGAGCCAAAGTGTAACATTCTCATTAACTACATTTTGTCACCTTCCCAAAAGTCACACTGATAAAAATTTTACCATTATTGTTATCATCCTGTAGTCCCTTACTGATTACAACAGAAATGCCAAATACAGGAGTAAGTCGGAAAAGCTGAGGAACCCAGAGCCAGCAGTAACTTTTAAGCCATAGCACAACAGATTTGAAAGTAATAATTTCTCTGTAGAAAGCTTTGCATAAGCTAAAAATAGCAGCTTACCTCCATTTAATGATACTGTATTTGTAAAGGCTTCTCTGTAAAATGGTTCTGCATAGAAATACAAAATGTTTGGAAAAAAGAGCATGATAAGCTATTGTTTAAAGTAGTTTTTTATCTTGTACTTTGAATTGCTCTGTGAATGGTTCACAAGGTGCTGTAATACACTTGATGACGTACAGAGAAGTAGATATCTGCAATCCCCAGCTGGAGTTTAATGGCTTGCTGATCAGAGAAAATATGCTTTTAGGGTAACTTTTTCATCTACTAGAATCTAAACTGATAAAAATGGAAAATTCAGATTATTAGAACTGTGTGTGTATTAGGAAATAAAACTGAATATAGAATTGGGAGACTGGTTTTTAATATTTATTTAGTAAAACTCACTATACAAACAGAAGTTATCACAACAGCATAATATGCGGGTTTATATTTTCTCCTTCCTTCAAGCTATTTCTTTGTTGCAGTAAAAACACATATATACATTTACAATTATTTCCCTTTAAAGCACTGGGATTTCATGTATTAAAACATACCTGGTAAAATAATTTTAAAATAATTTTACATTGCTCAGAAAAAGATTTGAGTAATTTACTCTTACCAGAGTGCCATTGTTGCACAGTATTCAAAAAAATGAACCACCACTAAAATATAGAGTAAAACATTTAAAAGTACATTTATTTAAAATGTGGGCAAAATATCAATATAAAAGAAAATAGAGTATAAGAAATAAAAATAAAGTACAAAACATTTTCATCTTCAACATCCATAATTTAATAGATAGCAAGCCCTTTTATTTTTACATCCAAATTACACTTCTGGCTGAAGTACCATCATTTACGTTAAAATGTTTAAAAACAGCCTAATCGTGATAGCTAAAGTGGGCTCTTTTAAAATGGTAGTATAATACAAAACATAGTAAATTATGTTTCAGCATAATAAAATTACACATCCTAAAAAAGATGCAGTTTATTTTTGCTTTCCTGCTTTAAACTGCTCATCATCCCTAGGAAAACAGCTGGAAAACAGCATCCACAGGAAGTTTTAGTTGCTTTGTACAATGGCTGAACAGCTAGATTTAATGCTCCAAGGATTCCGAAGCAGTAAGGCATTTTACTATCCATCAAGTAAATTTATATGTATGTTTGTTAAGAAAGAACAACTTTAAGAAATGACTGCAAAATAGAACTTTTATAAAAAACGCACATACAGACATAGAACCCCTACTGGTTCCTACGCTGCATTTATCAAACAGGGTTTATAGTCTTCAGTAAAAAGCTGTTTTCCTCACCTGCAAGTAACTCATGACAAATATTTTCCTTAGTGACAAGTTTTTTTTTCCTATTGCTTAATATTCTAGTATTGTGACTTTCTGACAACCCTAACTCCCACCTCCACTGAAGTATTTCCTATCAAAAATTAATTCCGCTTTGAATTTAAGCTAGGTTTCTGGGTGTTAGACTACCCTCCTATCAAGTAAACATTACACATCCTAAAACATTATAAATAATTAGTTTGTAATTAAGAAAAACTTTCAGTAAACTACCCTCCTATCAAGTAAACATTACAAATCCTAAAACATTATAAATAATTAGTTCGTAATTAAGAAAAACTTTCAGTCAACCACAGCTCCCTAAGCAGCAGAGAGCCTTTACACAAAAAGGATATGATTCATAATCCAGTGTTTGAGTAAGTACTCCAGTCAGGACAAACTCAGCGTTGTGGACATCTGGAAATATCAAAAACATGCATACATTTTATACCCTACAAACACATTCTTCCTCATTCTACATGTGTGTCAGAAAAAGCCATTCTGTACCTTTCTGCTCTCCACGCAAAGGCGTTAAGGCAGTATTGCCCCACCGCTCCCAGGGCCCTACTGTTACCCATCACACACTGCACTAGACATCCAGTGCGAAAAATACTGCATGTCTTGGGGTTCTACAAATAGATAAAGTGAAAATCCCCAAATCTTCAACTGATTTGGTGAATACTGAGACAGTAATCTTGCCTCAGGCAGGACAGTAGCCTCAGGTTCAAGCCTACCCTTCCAAAGATTTATGGTGACCAGGCTATAAAATACCTGTATTAGGAATACCCAGCAAACAGCTGGCTCAGATTTCTCTGTGGTTTGAAAGACAGACCACGTATTCCTTTACTATTACACAAAAGCTTCAAAAGACATCTACCTGTAAAATAATAATAATTTTTAAAATCAGAACAGCTGTACTGTTCAAATTACATTGATAGCTTATACATACCTATGGCTCTTGCGAAATATTCTCGACATAAATGAAGATCATTTTCACAGGAAATCAAGATTATCTCAGGCAGACTCTAAACAAAAGAAATTATTTGTAAGCTCAGAATAGCACAGTAAGGTATTACCACTACATTTTAGAAAGCAACACTGTACACACCTTATTCTGTTTATGCTCCATGAGTTTTCGAAAAGAAGGTTGTTTAGATAATACCTTTCCTCCCGCACATTCCACAATAGCTTTCATGGTGGAAAGACTGGGACAAATTCCAGGTGTAATGTAAAAATACTTTCCCTAAAAAGAGAAGAGAAAGAATATGAAAAAGCGTTATTTTGTTCACTGATTTCTCCAAGGTGTTGTTTTGTTATCATGTGATTATTCTCTTATACAATCACGGCGCAAGCTTTGTAAACTGGGGTTAGATACCATAGCTTATAGCAACAAATTCATCAGCTGTTGAGTTCTTAATTACCACTGATCTGTTTTCACTGTAGGGGCAAACCCACAATTTTCATAAATTTGAATAGCGTAGGGATGCTTATTTCAAGACCTTTGAAATAGCAACCAGGAAACCTTCAAGTGACCACAGGTTAAACTGTGGTTCGGAAAAAAAAAAAAAAAACCAAAAACCAAACCCTACAAAATAAAAAATAATAATAATTTAAAAAAAACCCAAACCAAAAAAAACCCCAAAGTTAACTGCAGCTTGGTAAAACATTGCAACAGTGCTCCTTGCTTCTTTAAGCACAGGGACATCTCAAGCGTTGCAAAAGAGCTTTCAGCTTTTAATTAACAGCCAATGGATTACTTTCTGACAAAAAATATCCTACTGCTTGAGTGAGACTGATACACGTGATCAGATCAAAGTGGATTATCTCTGCTTACCAACTAGGAATAAAAAAAAAACAACCCACTTTGCTATTTAGACTGCAAAACTGAGTGAAAAGTATTATGTAGACCTAATAACAACATAGGTTCTTATTCATTACAAATTGCAAAAATAGCCATTTTAGGTGGTTTGCCTCAAGAAAAAGTCTCAAATTCAGTTACACTGAAGAATCTCTAGCAATTTGGATCTTCAGATACCTCTCTGCACTGTAATATAGTTTTAACCAGGGGCATGAAAACCATCTCACATCACCCTTGCAAACAGCCTGGTGGTGAGTGCAGTCTTCAAGGAGAATTGGACTGTAACTCCCTGAAGCTGACGTGCAATCTCACTCTCAGACCCCCATTTTTATGAGCAAGTACTTTAACTACCAGGCTGCTCTTAAAAAAAAAAGTCCCTTCCGTAAGTGGCATTTTACAAATAATAGAGCAATGTTCTAAATTTTGTAAGGGAACAAATACTGAGCATGTTTTGCTCACATCTACAGGATCCAGTCACTTAGAGAGCTTAGATCCATCCCCACGCTTAGGCAGGAAATAGGCATAAAGGCAAAAGCACAATTTAAAACAAATTCTTCATGTTATACGTTCGTCTATTTTATTGTCCCTGACTACAAAAGCTGTGGTCCTAATGATGAAAAAATTACATTGAAAAGCTCCAAGTATTTAAATGTTCTTCTAAACTGCTTACCTTGAACAGTGGAGCAACCTGAGCTCTCTTTAGAGACTCCTCTAAGCTAAAGCAGAATAGCACCTCAGCTTCAGCATCTCTGAGCACAAAGTTCTGCTCATCTGAAAAAAAACAGACTGATGATGTAATGCAGGAGAGAAAAAAAACATCCATGTAACCCAAGATCTATTATGATCAGAAAACATTAGTGGGAGGGTGACTCTAAATGGTAAACATTCACTAATTTTTACATTATTATAATATTACCTTTTATTAGGCGTCTTACGAGGATGACCCATGATTACTTGGAGAATAAAATTGTGTGTGTGTTTTACACTTGTGTATCTAGCAACAACCACTGCCTTATAAAGTCCCTTTTTCGAACTTATTGGAGGAACTTGTAAACTTTTAGTTGTTGATTCTCCACAAAGAAAGGAGCAGAATGATTAAGTTCAAGTTCAAATCACTGTGACAACGTATGACAGAGGCTGTCTTCAACTCCTCATGCAGACTTAACAGAACAAACTTTCCATCTGTTTCCCAGGTCCTATTATTCAGCTGATTTTTCTTTTTTTCTTTTTTTTTATTTTTAATTATTATTAAGAGGGATGGAATTTCAATCTTATCTTTCCACAAAAACCTGCGTCAAATATATTTCTAAACCACATTTAATTCAAAAGACCTAAGCCTACAGAAAAATAGAATTTATATGGAGAACAAGTTGGTCTTTCCAAGGATAATTCTGAGAACCCCTAAGAGATTGTGTTAATACTCTTCCATAAGACAAAAGATAACCAATAGGACAATTTTTCTAAACAATGGCCATATTTTCCATCACTGTACTAAATACAAAAGTGAAGGCCGCCCATTAGCTACAAATTGACTAAATTTCAGTAGACGAGTAAAGTATTTCAGGTCCTACATCAAGAGAGTCATCCTTCTATATCCCCAGACCTCCTTTATCTAACGGCTTTCAAATGGATTGATTTCTCAGTTCACTGATGCTGAACCAAGCAAGTTGCCTTCTCCAGAGTTATAAAAATGTTTGCTGGTTTATTGATTAATTATCCATAGATTTACGTCTTTGTGATGGTTAGGCAGCAATGTTATATAGTTGCTCCTTTCAAACGTATTATATAAAAAGCATAAAGCAATCATAAAACAAATTATCAGCCTTTTAAGAAGATTTTCTTCAGATCCAACATCGTTGTCAAGCAGACTTAAACATCTATTTTTTTCTTTTCAGCTGTGAACAGAAAAGCAGTGCAAACACAAAGTCTACATATTCCAACACAGTTACGGTACTAGACTAATTAATTTTAATTATTTAAATGCATTTTTGGTATTTCCAACAGTGGCTTAGCTCCTTACAACTAACATTTTCGAAAAAATATTGAAAACAAAAGCATTTGGGGTTTAAAAAGCAATGTAATCAAATCTGCAAATGGCTAAACGGGAAAGAAAAATAATGCTTAACAACATCCAACTACTTAATCACTCTAAAGTCAACTTTCAAAGTATTTTGTTACTTCATTTAATGGAAACTGTATTAAATCAAATGAAAATTAAAGAAAACAAAATGTTCTGTTGAAAAAGAACTTAATAAAAAAACCCCATAATTTCTTCTTATGACAGCTTTATTTAATGATACGAACATAACCTTCTACCTCAAGTGAAATACAAACTAGCTGCCAGTATAATTGTTTAAACATAACATGAGTTATTAACTATGCCTGTCAGATTTGCTGTAGACTTAAAATCTCTGCTGTCAAAACTGAACTCTTTACAAAACTGGCAAGAGACACTAAAGTCAGAAGTCAAAACAATTAAGTCTATTTAAATATGCATACTTAAATCAGCAAACCTTGTGTTTACTACATAAGTCAATACTAGTTTAACTTACCAACAAACTTCTGGCATTTGAAACACTCTTCTAACCACTCTGGAGTTACTATGTGCTTGACTACAGAAATTGCTGTCAGGAACTTGACAGTTCGGGTCACTTTACTGGCAATTAGATGGGTACATTTCTGGGCAGATTCTGCTACTTCACCTCCAAGGATATATAGTTTCTGAAAAGTTGTACAAACACAAATCAGAATGGAGTAGTCCTTTAAAAACTGGAGGAAAAAATGAATCATAACATCACCATCAAATAAAACTAAGCTCTTAATGAAACAGTAAATGTGGGAGAATTCTGTATTACAGTCATTCCGTTACTAAAGATGATTAAAGGACAGAATTTACAGTATTGAATATCCAGACGTAAATTTCATCTGGCAAAACCGAAAGCTACATTCCGCTTCTGCAGTATTCCTGTTTGGGGTTTTGGGTTTTTTCAGTAAGGAAAGAAATAAGATACAAATTTAAATTTTCAAGTGATACATGCTGTTAAATTTAAGCAAGCAGAAAATGTAATGATTTTGCTCTTTTCTGTGGAAGGTGTAACACTTCCTGTAGCTACAGTAAACTAAATTTTGCTGTATTTTCTTTGAAGAGCAAAGCAACTCATGAAAAACATGTATCCTTTAAATCCACTAGTTCCACATGTATTTTTGATGACACTGAGTAACCACCCCGCTTTCCTTGGTTTAAACTACCAAATACAAACTAATTCTTCACAGTTTTTATCTTGTCAATTAAGATACAAGTCATTATCTGAAGGGATTAGCAATACAACTTATCAACTGGTGAAGCATATCAAATTACCATAGGTGTTAGTTACAAATAGAGTGCTTCCTCTCATAAAAATTTAAAGAATGAAAAAATATTTTGACAACTTTAGTATCTACGCACCATGGATTTCTGATTTTCTACGACAAGTGTTTTGTACCAAAAATAAAAACCCCACCAATATCTTTAAGCATAAATATTTAACATACTGGGGTGATTTTATTACAACAGTCATCAGGAGTCACCCAAGCGAGAAGACCTACTGGGTTATTAGAAGCCCTGAAAGATCCCTGGCATCCTTCTGTACTGCTCTGATGATAACGAACAAGTAGGATAGACAGGGACAATGTTTTCAGCTTGTCTTTACCATGCTGGCTTACTTTGATGGTTTGCATAAAGATGATACATGAAAGTATTATTCAGTGATACTGAATCTCTCTACTATTTATCTCCTTCAGGGTATGTAAAAACACATTCTGAACAGCACACTTGTACACCTATGAAAGGCAAAGGCTGTTATTTCCATAGTTAATACATGTTCACCTCAAACGCTGTATATCTACGAGTGCAAAACTTCTAAAGTTTTCCATCCTGATGTTCAAGGACCCCTTTGGGCATACAGGAAAAAAGACCACCCCTCCATCTCAAGATGATGGGAAGTATCCAGCCTCAGTGAAGTACCCAAACTCTGAAATGTCTTGATGATATCATCACTGCCAAGGTTAGATTCAACTTCACAAGCCTTGAGGCTGAAGTTCATTTCTTATATTTGTGAGCCATAGCTGTTACCAAAACAGATTTTATTAGCTATTTTTGAGCACATTGACTCAGCCTCATTTACTTTTGATTAGCCAGAGCAAGCATCAGTGGCAGGATCTTTCATACACTACTGAGGTCAGTGGTTAAAAAAAAACCCCTGTGCCTCAAACCTGAGCTAATACATGACAAATAACATAAATAAAAAATTCTTTTGGAACAAATATTTATTAGCTACTAAGGTTCAAGGAGTGATTGGATTTTTTTTTACTATTAAAAGAACGTTATAAATTATTTAGAGGTAAGTTTTGGTATAGCTTTAATAGGGAACAGAATAAAATCTCCATGGGAACTTATTATCTCACACCTGCCATAAGCTTTGTCATCAGCTTTCTACAAAGCATTTGGCATTACAGATAACAACTAGATTAGAAGAGTCTTGGGTCTCATCCAGTAGAACTATCACAACTTTTCTCACCTAAATTTGGTCATGAAGTTTGCTGATTTAAAAACAAACGCGGAAGGGGCCTTCTTGCTTTTTCACATAATCATATGGAAGGAACAAACAAGTAGTACAGAAGCCTGAAGTAGTTAACTAAAACAGAACAGTTACCAAATAAAGGTCATTTCACGTAAATCTACACTTTAACCTCAGCCCCAGTAAGTATGGGGTTTTATCCAATAGATGTATCCCAATCAAGTCTCAGATTGCAAAAATTCAACATCAAGAAAATATTTCACACATGTTTCAATGTAGTTCACAGGAGATAAACATGAAAGTCACCTTAATGTACTGTTGAACTTGCATAGGTTCAAATCCTGTGAAGAGCACCATCGGTGTCAGTTCTGGGGTGAGTTTCTTAGTAGGTGGTGGTAGGTCTTCAATCCTACAAAATCCATTAAATACAGCAGAATGTCAAGTTTGGGCCCAAATTTGTATTATTATTATTATTATTATTATTTTAAAACTACATAAGTGCACTCTTGCAACTTTTATCAATGGAAGTACTCAGATGAATGAGAACTAGGCAGGATCAATCTTCTGAAGAAAAAATTGTTATGCTGAGAACAGGGCATTTTCTCCTGCTTCTGTTCTCTCACAATTCTCTTACTGCTTCACTCTCTAGTTATTATTTTATTGCTGCCAGTTGAGTAGCTGGAAATATGCGAAAACTATTGATAGTTATTTCAATTAGTGGGGTACAGGATGGAAACAACCTGATGGCCACCTGACACTTCTGTGGAAAGGTCAATTAAGGGTTACTGGCACTGAGTACACACTCTTCTTACCTTGCTCTTTTGGCTGATGGCTGAAGACTGGATTCATTTTGCTTTGGTTTCAAAGGCAACCTCACACCCTGAAATTAGATCATCTACATGTTTATATCTGAATTGAGAAGGGAAACTGGCTTCTGTTCTAAAAGAGGAAAACTATACACCGATATTCTGAGACTATATTAAAGAAAGTTAAACACAGATGAAGAAGGCACATTACTGAATGTGTAGTGGTGCACCTATTGCTTACACAACTGATTCAAGAGCAAAGCTGAGCATTAACTAAAGCTTCTCCACAAAGTTATGTAAAGATTTAAGTGTACATCATACAAAATAGTGTGGGAGTCTTTTCCTTTAAATAAAGCTGGTAATCATCAATGGAAAACCCAAAGAATCAAATGAGAAAGAGACTGAAAAAGCTGTCCATTTGTTAAATACATGAAGACTACAATATTCTTCCAGGTGCTTAAGTATCAACAGGAAATACTGGTACCTGCATTTTAAATGCTTGAGTTCCCTAACTACAGAAAGAGAAGCTCCAGTGGATGCTCAGGAACTCACTGGATAGACACTCCTGCCTCTCCAGTACTAGAGCAGCCACTACAGCATTTGCCCAGAAATAGAGAAATGTAGCTTTTAGGCTCTCCCTGGCCTGAGTAACTTGAAACCACAGCTCTCACTTGGAGGAGCGTTTTTAACCTTTAAATTACACTTGAAATGTAATGAGGAATGCTAGAGGCACAGGCAGTATTATTCCAGCCTTGCTGTGAGGACAGGCTTTTGGGAGGAACAGGCCATGGGGTTTGTTCCCTGCTCTCAGGGATGTGTGGTTTTATGCTAAACAATCGCTAGCAAGAGTGGTTAGAAAGAAAAGCGCATGCGCTCACTTTTTGATAGACATTTCAACTATGAAATGAAAGCTACATGAAAATGCAAAAGGTAGGTGCCATCAACACTGTAAGACAGGCACCTGTCCTCAAAAGAGGATCCCAAACTTTAAATCCCAAGACAAATAGAAATGCCTACTGTGAAGGCAGTGAAGTACCTTGTCTAACACCTCCACATGCCCAGCATTTTCTATTACCAAATCATATTTCATATATGGGCATCCTGAGGGAAGCTGGGTAAGACTACCTCCAGGAGTCCCTTTTTAATGTAACTTACGAGATTCTTACTTCACATGGGCAAGAAGAGTCCCCATATAGTAAATGCAGCCTAATTTAGTACCTCTCTTTCCTTCTGATCCCTTAAGTTCTCTCCATTTGCTACATAAGACAAAACACGGACCACCACCTGGTCTGATTAAGTCACACAAAGAAGGTACACACACAATTTAAAGATTCAGCTGCATGGGGACACAAATGGTGGTGGTAACAAACCTAAAACTGAGCTAGTTAAAAGCTATTTTAAATATTAATAGTGCACACTGAATCTCTTCAAGGATTTTTTATTTTGCCGCTAGTAGAATGCATCCTTCTTCAGGAAAATATGAAGTACACCAATTTTTAAAGGCAGTTTATTTCCTACAAATTAGTTTCCTACAGCCCTAAAAAACAGGGGTCTATAAGCAGAAGAACGTTTCAAACTTATGGCCGGGGATACAGTATGACCATTTCTAAAGCTGAAAGGTATTAAATCAACAAATAGTGCCCAAACCCCATTTGAAGTATTAGTACAAATTAAGTTATGACAGTTCTTAAGCTCCTCTTTTCTGAAAAGTGAAAAAAACAACTGAGATAAGAAGAGATCCAGAACACAAGAGGTATGGCAAAAATGTTTGTGTGCAATATAAAATGTTATCCAACAATCATCTGCTGTACAAATGAACTGACAGCTCACTAGCTCAAATTGGGATTTTCCTATGTCAAGACAGACACTGTGAAAACAGTTGTACAGTACAAATCTGAAATGGGAAGAGAACTTAAAATCCAAAATCTGAAATAGTTTTCTACATACTCAGAACAATGAAACAGTTTGGAAGATAAGCCGCAGTTTCCACCTCAGCTCTTACACCTGTCTTATGTTTTGCATGTTTCACAGAACACAGTAAGTGACAAAACCTAAATGTTTTGTATCTTTTTTAAGGTACATTCTTCCTATCCTTACTGTTCACTTACACTGCTGTTATTTCCAGCGTTACCAACTACACTTTTTAAAGCAAGCTATATTTTTAAATTATAAAGTATGTAGTATATATGCCCATGGTTTTAATTCTTAGAATATTTCAAAGAGATGATATAAAGTAGTTCCACCCTTAATTTACATTATCTGTTTTGTCAATATTGTAACGGAATTCTTACTGATTTTTGGTGCTTTGCCTTAAAAACCTTTACATGGGCTGATTTTCAGATAGTGTAAGGTATTGGCTCAAAAAATACCAAGTCTTTTCTAAAGTTCTGTTGTAAAAATTGAAGAGTGAAGCACTAGCCCAAGATGTCTCACAAGTAACTTGATTTTGTGCATCATAGTGCAAGCTCTTAGTTTTGCAAAGACTGTTGCTCCGATTTCTCAAAATAAAACGGAGAGAACACTAGCAGGAAGTAAAGCCAGGAGGTTCAGTACAGCTCTGCGTAAGTCCTTCTGGCTTGTTGCTCACACCATAGACACGTGTGTTCACACATTAAAAACACTAAAGAGTAATCTTACCAAAAAAGCTGTATATATACACAATAATTCAACATACCATTAGAAGTTCCGGTGACACCTTTAATGGGACTCTCCAAGCATCTAGGAAATGAAGAACAAGACAAAAATGAAACCATTGCAAAGTTATTTATTACAGAAGACACATACTTCTACTGATTAAACAGGTACATATATAAATGCTACAAGAACACAGGATTTTGGGACTGACACTCTTACCCAAAAGGTTTAGAACTAGATGTTGACTAGGAGAAAGCGGATCCTGAAGATTGAATACTGTGTATCGACTGTGCTGTATCTGCCGTAAAGCTTCAAAATTTCCTAGCAGTATGTCACAGAGCCATTGCGCATTGACACATGGTATTCTCCACTCTTTAGCCTTCTCATACTTCAATCCACTGGCCCTTATTGTTCACAGATGAAGAAAGAAAATTTATTTTAATAAAATAGTTAAAATAGCAATTTCTAATAATAAACCTAAAATACCAATATTTCTGTGTCGGCCTGTTATATATTTTAACTAACAAAGTAGATACTCTGAAAAAATACTTTTGCTTTATGTGCTAGAACAAGTCAATTAGGGGAGTATTTCTACTCTAAACGGAATCAAGTTAGACCTGAATGTAACTTAATCTTCCTACGCCCAACATTTTAAAACAATTATTTATGAATAAATAAATAACTACTTTACTTATAGATGATGTAACAGTCAGCATCACTTACAAAATAATGTAAAACAGCGGAAGTAAAAATGACTCTTCTTTTGCCTGTCTTCAGAAGGCCAAATTTATCATGTAACAGTGTGCGGTAATTTAGTTCAAGAAAAAACATCACTAAGTTTATTGCTATCAAATTGCAAAATTGATTAACATTAACATTCTTATGATGCGTTGTAATTAGCACCTCACTTTAAGAAAAGCATTAACTGGCAAGAGGCAACTGAGAATGTGAGTACCGCAGAGATAAACCACTTACTCTTTACAGATGAGAACTGTATTGCTGCGACACAGGTAGCCCGTGTATTTGGCACCCGCTAGGTAGGCCATTAGTTTGAGGTCATCTCTGTCACTATCCACAAATCCTGTCACAGAGATTATCTACAGATAGAAAGAGACAGTTACAAGTAACTGAACATCTATGGTACTTACAAAACACTCCCATTGAAAGTATTTTTGTTACTAACATTTTTACATTACAATGAAATACACAGTATCATATCTGTGGCACACCGGCACTTAATTAAAACATGGCTTGCAGAATACATAGAGAACAATTTCAAAGTGATTTGTTTATACATAAACATTTCAGGTTTTTGGCACTAGTTCTGACTCTAGTCAGAACTCTAGGAAGAGCAGTTTTCATTTTGCTGGTCAGCTTTTTCTCACTTCAAGACTACGAAGACCACAGTTTTACTATGAAAGAGCTCACAGCTAGTTTTCTTCTCGCACATGTCTCCTCTCCTGCTGCTGCTGCTGACTATATTCAGGGAGACAGAGAAATGCATATACTTGCCCTACTCTACTTATAAACATCTCCTGAACGCCCTGCTCTACCCTGCCATGAAGCCAAATAAACTGTGCCAGCTGATCACAGGTGGTGAACTGTATGTAATTCCACCTCTCCCGTTCCTATCCTTAGTCTTGTCAAGTTTTCGTTTTTGCCATTCTCTCCTTTTATTTCAGAAAAAGGCACCAGCAATTTTGTTGTTGATAATAAACTACATTTATTATATATTACATTTGTTACTAACCACTGTGTTCACATGCACGTTGTTATATTCTAATTTTCCCAAACCTGTACTTCTTTTCATGCCTTTTAGAACAGGCTAGTAGCAAGGCCGTCATCCTGTACATCTGCATCCGGCACAAAGAAATCCAACGCCAAGACATACTTTGGCATCTTGTTTCATGTTGCACAGTGTATTTCAATATGCAACCAATTCAACTGGAAGTTTGTTTCAACCCCACAAACTCCAGCTTCCCCGGTGCTCCTCTTTGCACGGGCTACTGGAACTGTGACCTCCTGTTCTCTGATTAACAGAACAGACTTCTTTTTATGGTACGTGCTAGGAATTGACCCAGAAAAACCCTCAAAAAATCCCCTCAAAATATTGCGTTTTGGTACAGGGAGCAGATACTGTTAGACATGCTGTTAGTCAAAAACTAAGCAGCTCGGATTCCTGCTGTCTTGCTACATACAACTCGTGTAATCTTTGCACCTCAGTTTCTCAGAGAACAATTCACAAGAGGTGTTACTCCTCACCCCTCAGAACTCAGACTTACAAAGCACCCTGGATCACTGGGCAGTATGCACCACATACACAGGAGCTTAAGAAGGTCGTCTTCTAAGACAAAAGAAATGTGTATTTTACTCTGAGTAAGCGCTTTCTAGCTATATTTTAACTGCTTATGTAACAAACCAAGCATTTATTAGAAGCAAGCTTTTTCTTCTTACATGTTGAGAGCATGGCTTTCCTCCTGGCGGAAATGCCACCGGAAAATGAAGGGCTCGATGAGGTGGTACCATTTTCTTCTTCTTCAAGATTGAGTTCAGCCAATGTGCTGTAATACATCTCTTCCTTTCTCTTAAAGCCTATGAATACATGTGTAAACAGCTTTTAAAAACCAAAATACACATTTGTTTTATTTTAAACTTTTCCTACAATACAAAGCTTTGATTTTAAACCTTTGTTTTCCTCTACTTTTTCAGAATCCCTCTTCTCATAGCACCTTCCTTATTGTTCTCTGGGATAAATCTACTACATGCATTATGAAAGTCTGTTATACCATAAACCACAAATCATAAAAAAAGAACATAATGAAAAGCTTTAATTTTATACTTACAATCTAAGCATGAAGCACATACTGGAAAGCCCTACCTTTCCAGTAATAAAATGAGAGCATGCATGAATACACATTCCTAGTTTGCTTACCTGAGCATACATGTTACTGACTTGGCTTTCACAAAGAAGATGGGTACACCTGCTTGTAAGGGTAGGGTCCACTGTCCCACCATGTGCTTGAATGATCTGGTAAAAGAACAAACCCAAAACTTCTAATGTATATAACAATTTTCAAGTTACCCTAAGAAACAAACTGTCTTAAATTAAAGTCTGCTCTTTAGGACACCGCCACCATTAGCACCATTTGACTGAAGAGTTACCCCCCCAAAAAGATTTGTTGTCTAGCTTAAAAACATTTTTGGGGAAAAAAAAAAAAAAAAAAAAAAAGGAGAAAACAAAATTAAATATGCACCTTTTCAACGAGCTACAAAAAGTCTATTTTTTTAGAATCAATTAAAAAAATAAAAATAAAGATATATAAACAAAAAAGCCCTTCTCATGGTTTTTTATTTTTTCAGTATAACTATTAAACATTTTTTCATGAACTATTCAATTCTATCTCAGCAATAAACACAAGTGCTGTTAAAAATGTCAACAGCTTACTTGATTATGCAAAATTGAAGGGAAAATTCAACTATAAAATCCATCAGAAGTTTCTGAAGAACATCAAAGTCCTCTCATTTAGGAAAGGATACAATCAGATTTTTCTGAAAAATAGAAGTTGGCAAAAAATAGAAACACTCTATTCCTCCATCTTTTTCACTCAGGTGGATACCTCATAGGCTATTAAATGCCAAAATTATATGCAAAAAAAAAATCTTTTCATACAATCAAGTTAAAGGTAGAGAGCAATGCATTATTACATTTGCTGCACTACAGCTGCCTGATTAAAAGCATTAATAGTCAGGAAATTGTGAAGGCTGCAATTTATTTAGCCAATATTCAGACTAAAGACCTAATTCAACCAGGCTTCACATCTATGGAATGTTTATTACTTTTTCTGGTCAGCTGCAGCAGAATAATGTTTTTTTTAGGTTGTAACACAAACATTACACAAAAGGGTGCCTAAAGAAAAGCGAAAAGTGCTGAAATACTTCCAGTGATTTCTTTTAGAATTTAGTTACTATGACATTATGTTATCATAGTTTTTTAAAAATACAGTGGAATCTTACCCGTTTCCAGGTCGCTAACAGCTGTTTGTCAGACATCTGTTCTGGGTAATCAGCAATTGCAAAGACACAGCCCAGTAGGAAATACTCCTCTGGAACTAAAATAGTTTGGCACAGAAAAGAAGAAAAAATTAAATACTTGCAAGTCTGAAGAGTTAATCTCAGAACTTACTTGCTACACTAATCTTTCCTATTACCAGGCTATAAATGTCATTCAATTTTGAAGTAAAACTTTCTTGGAAAAAGCAGGATTCAAAATTTCAAAGCTGACAGCCACATCTAAAAGTACAGTTCAGCTCAGGGTTTGTTTTTGTTCTGGGTGGTTTTTTTCTTGGATGAAGGGGGGGTCAAGGGGCAGAAGGAAGAGGCACCAAAAGGAAAACATAAGGCAACAACTTACTCTTTTATACAGATCAGCTATGAATAGTCAAAACAATCAAAAAGCTTTCAGTTCTACTAGCATGGACAGAATTCAAAGTAAGGTATAACAACTTTCTATCTGGTACCAAATCCTCATTAATTTACTAGTATTTCCTAAATCTAAGCTGTCTTTCCAGTTGTTATGCTGTTTGACAGCTTCCCCCTTCCTCTTTTCCAAAGGAAAAAAAAAATTAAAAATTTATGGTATGCATAGACATTCTCATAGTATAACTTATATGCTAGTGGCATAAAATATATATTTGAAAGGAGAACGTTCTCAGTGCTGTCATGTGTTTCAGATTTCTGGATCATCCTTGATTATAATTCAAATCTGTTTGCCTAAAAATTAGTAAAACAGGTCCTGAGCCATGAATGGCATTTGTAAGTGTTACAAACCCACACTGTAAACACAGCATTACTTTTTTATATTCTAACCCACATTTTTTCATGTCATTAGCCACTTTTTCCAGGATCAGAAGGCAATAATTACTAACTCTCTGCTGCTGGATCGTGCCCAAAAAGCGGTTGCTGTTGCAGTTGTTGCTGTTGCTGCTGGTGGTGCTGTGGCTGCTGGGCTGCAACTTGATGCTGTAGTGTTTGAGATGTCTGCGTTAAGTGTTGCGTCGCCTGATTCTGCATTTGCTGTTGCTGATGCTGTTGGTGTAATCGCTGCAGGTGCTGCTGCTGCAACTGCTGCTGCTGCATTTGCTGCTGATGATGTTGTAGCTGCTGCTGTTGCAGATTCTGTTGCTGTAGCTGCTGCAGTTGTTGCTGTTGTAGCTGCTGCTGCTGCAACTGATGGAGTTGCTGTTGCAAAGCATGCTGCTGTTGGAACTGGAGCTGTTGCTGGGGTCGGTGTAGCTGCTGTTGTGCATGTAACTGCTGCTGTGGAAACGGAAGCTGCTGCTGTGTGAACTGGTGCTGCTGATGAACCTGCTGTTGCTGCTGCGGAAACTGATGAGGCTGTTGCTGTTGGAAAGTCTGCTGGGAAATCTGGGGTTGTTGCTGCTGCTGCTGCTGCTGGAGCTGCATAAGTTGTTGAGGTTGAAGGTGTAAAAGAGGATGGTGCTGCTGCTGCTGTGCTTGATTTGACTGCTGTAATAAATGTGTCTCTGGTGTTAGTTTCACTTGACTAAACAGCACTGCATTTGGATGTCCCTGTTGGCTATGATTTACTTGTTGTTCTAAACTTTTTGTAGGTGCTGAAAGTGATTGTAATATCTAGAAAACAAAATTAGTTTTGTGACCTTTTTGTTGCCATTCAATTTTAAAAATATTTAAAGAACTACTGGGAAAACACAATTCTCAAAGATAAAGAACCCTATGCTTAAACACATTGCGAGCTAAACAAAAATCTTTAACTTAATAGCAAAGTGAAAAGAAAGGACTTACACACAGAAAAGCATGGACCTACACATGGCTCCTAATATAAGGCAAAGAACATCTTAGCAAAATTTAAGATAAAAACCCATCCCTGTATTATTGATGGTAACTCCAATAGTATTACAACTACTAACACTATATTAGTAATTACATTTATCAACTATAATATTCACTTTACAATCCTGTTGGCCCATTAAGTTCATAGTTTACTTCCATAGTCCTATTTTCTTTAACTTAAAAATTGCTAGTAACGCCTCTACTAATTAGTGCTGTTTGAAACTTAATACAACCTTGCTTTCTTTTGAACTGATTCAGGAATATTTAGCTCTACTTTTTAAATTGAATCTCAAAATATAAAGAAAAACGGTGATCTGATGATCACTAATAGCTTCTTAGGAAAAAAATCCACTAACCAACCCATACTTAATAATGGATTTTCAGTTCATACAGAGTGCTGAAGTAATTTATTTATTTAAATAAAAATTTATTTTATTTTTAGATGTGTAACTCGCTCTTAAGGGAAAAATCATTTCACACTGAGCAGACACAAGGTAGCAAGTGAGTTTTTAAAGAATTAGAAAAGGGAAAATTAGGCAAATTCTTAATAGATTAGGATGAGTTCTTACTTATTGATTAAGGTATTTTAATATAACCTACCTATTAAAAATTAGAAAGAGCAATAGGAACCTCTAGACTCGCCATTCTTCATCTTTTAAACATGAAATCAGCTTTGGTGAATCGTGCAAAGTTTGTTTCCTTCACCCACACTATGTCATCACATACAGAGTAAACTTCAGTGACGTGCGTGTGAGAGGAATCAAAGCACATCACTAAAACACAAAGCCAAATAACTGATTCCTCTCAATGAGACGTCCATCTTCATTAGAGGTGGCTGAAGTGTTTTTTTACAATGCACTTCAAAACATCTCAGGTTTCATCTAAGTAATTTTGATATTGTTGGTACAGCATACATTCACAACCATGATTATCAATGCATCACCCATCCCTAGACAGCACTACAGTATAAACATTCAATAACTAAAAATAACACACACAAAAAGAATGTTTCTGTGGCTCAGTATGAGGAGAGATCTTCATGCTGCTCTCCACAAAAAGTCCCAAAAGTCAAAATTACAAAAGCTTCAGGACATAGATTTCAAAATAAAGGGATAAAACTTTCAAAAGTATCCTAGGGCTCTATTCAGAAAGTAACTTTGTATCTGCAAAATGCCTTATTATTACAGATCTTGCCATTTGGCAGAAATCTGAGGTTCAAATTAAACACTAACTTTCCAAGATTGTGCACCAAGACATGGAATCCACCCAAGACCGGTTCCCAAGCGGGATAAAAGTACAATTTAAGCTAGCCAGAGGGAAGTTATGAGGAAAAAGGTAGAATTGTTATTCCTCCCTCTATGAAGTAGATTCACAATTCTAAGATGCAGTGCTTTTCTCCACACGCTGGAAGTAGCACAGCAACCTACCCAGCAGCCTGATTCGGTACTTGAGAACAGCCCCTGCACACCATAGCCCCTAGTCTAACTGACTTCTGGAGAACAAAGTCTAGCTGAAGCACAATACCATCAACTGCCCTGTAGCTCTATAAATATTACTTACAGAAAAATACTTCCACAGGAACACCACTAAAGCGTATTTGATAGCACAACGACTGGGTTGTAGATGAGGTGTTCAGGCATGAAAGCATCAGCCAACTTACCAGCGCTGGACAACCCACCAGGACTTTGGTGGTTCAGCTCAGTCCTTAAACAATTCAAGGCACTGAGAAGAGGAATCTAAGTCTCAGTTTTAAAAGAAAGCCTGTATTTCTGTTTCATATTCAGCAGTCATGCAGACAACAAGGAACCAACATTTCTGAGTGACTCCTCTTCTTGTGTTTAAGTACTAGCTGTAAGCTTCTATATTATTCAGGCACCTTTGAAAGTTTTACCTTAAGATGAACATCCAAATAAATGCACCAGTACAATTATTTAAGTAAAAGATATGTCTAACATTTACCAGCACCTACTTTTCTCACGTTCCCTTCCCATGAACATCTCAGAATTTCAGTGCTGCAAGTTATTTCAGTGCATGCTCACTCGCTTTTTGTTTTCTTGTAAAAATAAATTCAATACAAAAGCTGCAATTATTTCAACTATACGAGTGGCATAAGAACTTGTAAGTTAGGGCTTCTGCACCATAATCCTGACTATACTATATAACAACTTAATGATGCCCAGCAGAACAACACAGCATAGAACTGAACCTACTGTGAGAACAATCCATTTCACGGCTTTATGTGTTTATAGCACAAATAATTCCTTGCACTGAATAAAAAGCTTGAAAGGTATGAAATCAAGTTTCCCGAACTAGCCAAATAATTCTACATTAATGAATTATTTTTTTTTTTTTTGCTCCTACCGTGAAATCACTACTGAAACTCTGAACCACACTATAGTTAAACACAGCTTTACTCTTTCAAACAATTTTTCCAAATGCATTCTTACTTCTGTGAACCTGCTAGGAATGAAGTTACTTACTATAGGGAGGTTACTAATTTGGCCTCAACTTCTAAGTAATACGGAGAACCTTTAATCCATTGTACATTTAAAGAACAACAAAAGGAAATTGAAGTTCTTGGCTACGATAGTTCCTAAGAAAAAGTCCAATATCTTATAAATTAAAAATCCAACACTTACATGTGCTACATTTGATGGTCTATTAATCTGCTGAATATCAGCACTATTAGTAATATTCCTTAATGTCCGCACAGCTGGACTCCACGTAGCCATCATTTCTTGTCGATCAGAACTTTGGGCACCTTGGACTGAAGCCATTAGATTGCCTCTCAGATCTGGCGGCAAAATATTACCTGGCACTGGTGGGACATTGGCACATAAATTAATTAACCCAGAGTCTTTCCCTTGAGGCAACCTACGCTTTGCTGCAGATGCCTGTGGGACTTCAGCTGGTGTCCAATTCAAATTCCTTTCTTGCTTTTCTGGAGAGGAGTCTGAAGAATCATCAAACATCAGTTCCCCTTTTGCCTTATCAGCAGTAGTAGATTTTGGTGAAAAAACTTGATCACCCAAAGGTGATCCTTCTCGAGAAGATGCTGGGCTTGATAATTTCTCATCAGTACTAGCTTCATTTTGAGAATCTTGTTCTTCATTTTCTGCTTCCTCCTCCTCTTCTTCCTCCTCCTCTTCTTCCTCCTCGTATATAATTAAACGAGGATGATACGGAGTCTCTTCTTTTTTAGTCTTATCAGCTACAGAATCCAGTACCCAGTCTGGTGTCACAATTTTAATGCTGTCCCGTTTACAAGCACACTCATATTTTTCCTGGGGAAAAAAAAATGAAATATTTTATTTAAAGATGTAAAATCCCAAGTAACTTTTTTGAGGGCAGGGCTAGAGCATGGAGAGGCAGATCACAAGGGGCTGTCCAATAATAGAAAGTGATCTCTCCCAGAACCAAGAAGACAAACTATACTGCTGTGCGTAACCACAAGTTCCAAGAGATTAAAATAAAAATCTCCATATTTACAATATAAAGGACTCAGAAGGCACAACTGCAGAACATTAAGTCTTCACTTGCAAAAACACCACTACCCAAATTCTTCTCAAACCCATTCACCAAAGGATTTGAAAATCATGAAATTTGGTTGTGAAAAAGCTTTCAGAACTCCAGCAGCTTGGAACCTCACAGACAATACTAAGATGCAGCTGATTTTTAGGTAGACTTTAAAGTGAATCTAAATACATTTTATACTTACATTTTCTCCATGAAAAAAAAAAAACCAAACCAAAAAAACATCACCATGAAAAAGAACTTAGGGAAAAATCAGAATTTCACAATAAAGTAGAGACAAATATTTACAAGGTGATCACTGAAAAAAATGCATTTCAGCAGGGATACAAATCAGAAACTGGTCAGATGCTTCCCATACACCTTCTCAGAAGCTGCAAACTGTAATGTTGCCCTCAACTTGGAAGTTACACTTCTGTCCTAATATTAGCTAAATCCATTTCAATGAGAGGTTACAATGCTGACAAAGTAGAAAACTTTACCCCTCCCTCCTTCCTTATCATTTCATCATTTGGAGATATATACAAATAGTAAACCTTCACTGTTTCATTTCCTAAGAAATACAAATAGACAGAGGAGCAGTGCTCTATTTATTCAAAACACCTTCTCTGATGGAAACTGCTCACAAATATCAAGACAGGAAAAAAATAAAACTTTTTTCAGAAGATTTGAAACTAATTTCAGGATCTAATATTTAAAAGTGATTGAACTGGGATTTTCTTTGTATGTCAAACAATACAAATTAACAACCAGCACATTCAGAGGAAATTAATTTAATTTAATGATTCTCTAGAGTTATTTCCTACAATGAAACTGTCATTCATACACAATAAAGAGATTACAAATGAAACCGAGTTTATTTGCAGATATGAGTTTTCATTCTTTCTTTGTGGTGAGAATTATTAAGAATCTTGTTTTATCATCTTGTGTCTAGTCAAAGCAACCATTTACGTTTTCACTAGTGTCAAAAATGTTCCCATCATGAACTGCTGCAGATTCCCTTGTAGCAGTGTGTCAGAGCAGCAGGACTAGAAGCATTTTAAGTAATCATCCTATAAAATTTTTCCTATTCAATGATTACAAAAATGAAACAAGTTATTTATTTTATCCTACAGATACGAAATGCTAACGTGTTTTTTTCAGTTTCTTGACTGACAAGCTCAAGACAACACCCTTTGCTCTAAAAAGCTTATGATTTAAGGCAACATTTCTTAAACGTATATCATTGCCTCTTAAAAACATCATTTTAGGTAGCAAAGGTCTTTGTCCAAGCATTACATTTTGTTGCGATGGAGGAGACAACTAGGCTGGTGTCCAGTACACCCTTCCAACTCTTCCACAGAAGAATGATCATGTACTAAAAACAAACCAAAACAAACCACAAGACCAAAAACCACCACCCCAAAAAACCCTACAAAGGTTCTTATAGTTTTAAATTAAACAGGGAAGAAAAAGCAGGCATTTCCCATGTCCACTTTGTCTTCTCCCAATGCCAGCCCATGTTTTATTCTAAAGCACTCTCCTATGTATTACACTTGTAAGTTTATTGTCATCCTACTAGCCACATGTTCTTCTCTATCTTAGTATTAGATAGTTTACATTAACTCCAAAATAGTAAACAGGTCATTGCTGGGACAATAATATACAATTTGTATAAAACAACATTAAAAACTTGACAAAGTTTTACAGATTTATGTAAGGAGGTAGTGTATAGAACCTATCTTAAGAGTTACATTCAAATAACTAACCTGTGTGACCCATTCCACTGATTGAAAATTTAAAATAAAATGGTGATGGAAACGTGCTTATATTATTAAAAGACAAAAAAATAAAACACACAAAAACAAAACCAAAAACTTGCTCCATCCACCACATTAACTAAAAGCATCCAAGCAATTATTTTTAAGTGAGCTTCAATTTGTTTTAAGTATTTTCAGTCTCTGAACAAACACACTAAATCATTACAAATGTATTTCTTCTTCAGGAAGAGGAATACCCAAACACTTCATGAAATTTCAGCAAACTATTACAACCAAAGCATGACTAGCATTATAGTAGAGAAGGCTAGTCTGATGTGCTCAATGCTGTGTTCAGCCAGTTACCTAATCTTTGTGATTCAGTTTCTGCATCTGCATAAAGGCAGCAACATTTGACTTCCTACACAGGAATAGGAAATCCAATGATGATACTAAATTAAGAGGAGCTGTGAACTGAGGGTAGAGAGGCTTACAGAGACACCTGCATAGACTAGAGACAATCACCAACTGTATGAAACTTAACAAGTGCCCAATTCTGCAGCTGGGATGGGGTAATCCTGGTTATACGTACAAACTGGGGGACAAGAGGCTGGAGAGCAACCCCACAAAATGACATCTGGGGGTTTGGGTTGATGGCAAGTCAAATATGAGTCAACAGTGTGCCCTCGCAGCCAAAAGGGACAACCGTGAGCTGGGGTGCATCAAGCACAACATAGCTAGCCCATCAAGGGAGGCGATTGTCCCACTTTACAGTGCAGTGGCCCCACCTCAAGTTCTATGTGCAGTTCTGAGCACCTCAGTGTAAGAAGGACATCAAACTATTAGTGTGTCTCCAGAGGAGGCACTTCTCCAGAGGAGGGTGCCCAAGGTGGTGAAAGGTCTTGAGGCCAAGACTTATAAGGAGCAGCTGAGGTCACTTGGCTTGTTCAGCTTGGAGAAGGCTGAGGGGTTACCTCACCACTGAGGGGTGACCTTATCAAGGTCTACAATTTCCTCAAGGGGGGCAGCAGAGGGAAGGTACTGATCTCCTCTCTCAGGTGACCAGGGATAGGACGCTAGGAAATGGAATGAAGCTGAGTCAGGGGAAGTTCAGAATGGACATTAGGAAAAGGCTCTTCATTGAGAGAGTGATTGGTCACTAAAACAGGCTCTCCCCAGGATCACGCCACCAAGCCTGTCAGAGTTCAGGGAGCATCCGGGTGATGCTCTTAGTCATATGGTTTAATTTCAGGTAGTCCTGCAAGGAGCAGGGCATTGGATTCGATGATCCTTATGTGTCCCTTCCAACTTGAAAGATTCTATGATGGGAGTGACTAGAAGTATGGCTACTTTATCAGCAGTTGGACAGGAATGTTGTGTGCTGTTTATGCTACCATCTCACTTTAAGAGGAATGACTTGGGGGATTCTCAAAGTTCTCTTTGCTTTAAGAAAAAAACAACAACAAAAGAGAAAATAACCTGTTCTTCCTTGTACTCTCTTTATTCCTCTTTCCCTTATAACATCGAAGGGAATTTAACACAATTTTTCAATTTTGTCCTTCATTTTTTTTCCACTGATTCTGTATCTATAGATTTACAAATCACAATCACTAATTATTATGACGTGTCAAAATTAGGTTAAGACAAATAGAATAAAATGCTTTACTCAACCAGAAATACAAATACCACTATGAAATTGGACATCTTTTGAATTAATCAGGCTTAAAGCCATACAGAAAATAAATACAAACTGAATAGCTACAATGCATAATTGAGTTGAATTTAGCTGTTCAAGACTAACCACCAGTCTTAAGAATCCTGACTTCAGGGAGATGGAAAATTTTTGATTATTCAAAAGCAAACGGGAGCTACAACAAAAAGAATTGTACATGTAATAAACTCTTACCCCCTTTGGCTCAGGCACAATCAAATGAGTACACTTATTATTGAGGCTCAGCTGGCAATTCCCTCCATAAAAAGTAATCAAAGCCCACAGCGTACTTCGGTCTTCAGATGAAACCTAAAAGGAAGGTAAATAAGCATTTTAGTTCTATGCAACCAGCTGCCTTCTGCTCAAAGAATTTTAGTACAATCTATGACATACCATTAACAAGTCTCACTAATGTATTACTTATCACTTTTAAATCCTAAATTAACATGAAACTTAGGGAGAAAAAAGGGTGACAAAGAGACACAACAAGAAAAGACACTAAATGATGATTTTTAACCTGCACAGAGAAAAAGAAAGCATTCTTCACTTCCATAAACTCAAGACCAATATATCACCTTCCACAAGAGAATAAGGTTACTGATCAAGCAAACAAGAATTATTTCTCTTAGGCAAACTGTTTAAATCCATTAACAAAATTTCAACAAGCAGCCCAAATTCACAGCCTGTATAAAAACATGAAGTGTTTATTTCTAACAATTTCTGTCACAGTGACGTCCCCCTCCCCTGCCAAGAAAGCCACATGTATTTAAGCCATTAACCATTCAGAATTACTGACAGTATTAGAGGAATAATTTGTTAAAAGGTCTAAAGCAACTATACGCATATATACCATTAGCACCTAGGGCCTTATCCTGTCTATCTATCTGCACACAGATGCTGGTCACCCACAGATCTATAGACCTGGCTACCAACACAAGCCACCGAAACACCACCTTGCCACTTACTTTACTCACTGGCACCCTTGTTAAGGTTTCAGTGCATAAGTAGGTAAAAAATCTGTTGGATATTGTGTTAAAGCAGAAATAGAAGAACAGGAGCAAAGACTTTATAGTCTTAGGGTACTCTGCATTTTACAATCACCATATGGCTGAACACAAGATAAATTACTGGGTGAATGTTCGCAGTTTGAAATGTTCATGCCCTCTTTTTCAGTGAAAAACTGTTTTAGGTGATAATTCACCTAACAGAGCAAAGAAGTCTTAGAACAACAGAAAAACTGGTATCTCTCCTCAAAAAACCAAAGCATTGCACACATACTGTACATTGGAGTAGACTGAAATATGGTTCCCTTCTTACCTGAGAGAGACAGGCAGTGACTCCAAAAAAGATCTGACACGATTCTGGAGAAAAGCCATTTACACTGGAAAGCAGGTGTCAAGGATGCAAAATAATTTAAATGAGATTTTCCTGATGGACATTAGAAAGAAGTTAAACAGCGTGCATAGTACTTCTCAGATATTACCAAGTATTTGACCATTCAAAAACTTCTGTCTTTAAAAGCATGCTATCTTTTACCAATTCAGACTGTATACATCAGGAAAAAACAGACATGCAAACTGGATCAGAACACCTCTAATATTATGGCTATTTTTGGTAACATTACAAACTTGCCTCATCCCAGAACATCTCCCTCAGGCCATCTTAGGATGTTATACACAGGAAATTTAGCTTATAGGACTCAAGTCATTGCAAGAGCTTCCTTTCATTATCAAGTGTTTAATTCCATCTTTAAAATACAGGAGAATCCGAAGAAGGATTCTAGGAACTACTGGGAAAAATGAACTGAGAAAACACCATACTGGGATGTAAAAACAGAAACACAGCCTGAATCTAACATGAAGTTTTCCACAATGCTTCAAAATTCAACAAGACCTCTAGCAGCAATGGATATTTTTTTCAGATTCACGAAAGAGACAGATAAATGAAACAGCATGCAAAAAAAAAAGAGCAGTGAGAATTTTTACAGACCTAATAAATATGACTTAGAAGAGGAAACTGAAAGGCCAGAATTGATATGCTAAGAGGCTAAGACAACACATCTTCAAATCCTTTAAAGGCTGCCAAATGAAAAGTAATTTGTTCTCCCTGTTCAGAATGGCTCAGATAAAACAGCGTTAGACTGCAGCATGGTAATGGGGTTAAACTCTAGCAACACAATAGTGAGGTGACCGGGAAATAAGTCAATACAATAGTAAGGTGACTGGGGAGACTATGAAATTTCCACTACAGGAGAGGCTTTGTGAAACAGGAGAGCAAAGTGTGACAGAAGTGACCTGGGAGAGACAGACGGACCAGCTGACTTCTGTAACTTCCCTCCCTTTCCTGTATTTTCATATGATTTTGTGTTTAAGATACACACATACCATGTTGGAAAAAAAGGACTACAGAAACAGATGTGCACTGTGTTATAAGTACACACCGAGATTTTTGTAATGAAACAAAAATCATTTCCCCTGTGCTGTTGACAGATGCACCAGCAATGCTTAAATTTTGAGATGCTGAAGAGACAATGCACAGCAAGCTGACAACAAAGCCCAGAGCACTTTAACACTTCAGAATACATTACTGCCATTATCCAGAACATTCCGAGAAGTTCAAGTCTGATGAATGTCCTAAATTTCATGGTGTTGCTCAGTATCTCGTCTAAGGTAGAGATTCAGTACTGGATCTTTCAAAAGTGTACAGTTTTCTACTCCCTGGCTTAACATCTGCTCCTAGTGCATAAAGCAGCAACAGCTCGGTATTTAACTTTTAAGAGGTCCATCAGTTTGACTACAGCTTGCACTCTCTAAAGAATAGGAGTGAAACAGACACTCTTTAAAACAATTACAAGCAGCACAATAGTAAGGTTCCAAGTGGGTCCACAAAACAAAAAAGAGGGAATGCAACAAAACTCACTTTTTTTTTCTTTCCTCCCAGCAACAAAAATTCAGAAGCGCTTGGACCCTCTTTCATCTGTACAAGACCATGGAAAAATAATCCTTCCTCATTCTTGCTTTTTCTGCTATCAAAAGAATTAATTAAGAAATCATCAATCCTCTTTATGGCATTGTAACTGAGGTTTTAACGCACAAAATTGTATTTCCTTCTTCAGGAAGGCTGCTTCCAGATTTAATTTTTCTGTTACTTCCAGATCAGTCTGATTTTGCAAACATCAGTTTGGAACAAGAAAACACTCTGCTTTCTGAAGTTCCCCCCGATGAAAACAACTTTCACAGTGGAATGTTAAAATGTATTTTTAAGAAACAAGCAAAATTATTATGCTTCCAAATTGCATTAGATCTTTCTACATTAAACTTCACCAACTGGCAGGCAAATGCCCATCAAATAAGTAGCAGAATTGGTAAGCAAACATAAAATCTTTAAGGCTCTTATTAGATCCATATATCTAACTGACAAAAGATATTTCGTTTGGACTTGTTTCTTCATTCAATTCAATGACAACTGAAAATAAAAATGTAAACAAAAGACAAAATGCAGAATCTCAAACCTCTGCCTAAACAGGGTCCAAAACCAATCAACTGGATAAAGTAAGCTATTCCTATTAATTACATTTTTTTCATTATGGTAGTACCTAAATCCTTAATGAAAGGCCGGATGCCACGGCACTAACAGTCGTAAAAAGCCTGAAACAGAACAAAGTTAAGACTTAACAACCCATTTTAGTGAGCACTATACGGCTCAGAATAAAATCTAAATCTACCAGGTTCTAAGGACACGAAGCGCTAGAAAGAATAAAGGACATGTTTATGGCTGACAGGTGTACAAAACTTCCTTCTTCCATGCAACCCAAGAATATGATACTACTGAGACCAGGTCTTTTCATTTGGCCATTCCTACAAACCCACAATAAAGACTTCCTGAGCAATAGCCATTCAGGGCTACATTCACACATTTATTGCTACAATTTAGTTATGGACTGCATCACTCAATGGTTTTATCTGTTGATTTCTCTTCTGGGTACATATAACGTCAGCTCTTAGAGCATCCTTTTGAAAAACCTTGGTTTCAGACAGAAGACCAATTTTCTAATAGTGAAACTTCTCCATGGGAAAGAATAACACTAATAATGCAATGCTAGATTACTTAAGCCTGAAAATGTAGCTAATTCCAAGCTACTTTATTATTTTTTTAACCAGTCCTCAGGAATAGGGAGAAGGCTTACCGATGTATGACACAACCAACCTTACACTCCCATCCTGATGATGAAAGAATAAACACACTATTTCCAGATGCAAAACACAAACATAACCAGCCCAGAGCACATCACAATAATCAAATTATTTTTAATACAGGGGTAGCTCTGCTAATTTGGGTTTTGCTATGTAATGTTTGGTGTCTTTTTTTCATTTGGAAGCCAAGTCATTAATGGAAAACTTTCTTCTGCTTAGGTCAGAAGACTATCCATAACTATGGCAAGTGTTTCATACTAACGGCTGGAACCTATCCAACAGGCTGATTATTGTGATCAAAAAAAAAAGATTCAAAGACCTCGCTATATCATTTTATCTGATGAATTCAATGTTTTCTCTTCCTACAGTTCACCCCCTGGAGCTGAATTCTCTTGAGGAAGTAGAGAATATACAGGCTATTTCCAAAGTAGTCGAAACACAGCAAGACGCAAAAGCCCATACATTGAAATACTGGGTATAAAGCATGAATTCTGATCACTGAAGCACATTAAGACCTGAATTCCTAATATGAACACCTGGATTCTTGCATCTACCACCTCTTGTTTTCCATTATAGACATAACCACCTGCTAACTTGACTCCAAAATGAGATCTCATGTCTGACATCGTACCTCCCTAGTCCTGGCATTCTTTGTTGCAATCATCCACTCATACCTGCACCGAAATGTATTGCTCTGCTTCAGCTTTTCCACGCACAGAATATTTGTTGTGAATGGCCTGAGAAAAAGATGCATGAATTTTTTCTATAGTAGCAGCCCTTATTAGTATACCTATGATCCAAAGAAAAAAACTGAGGGGAACATAAAGATAAAACACTAATAACTAACAAGCAGAGAAATGTGCCACCCATATGCAAGAATATATCCTCCAAACAAGTTAAGAAACACAAAACTAGCCAAATATGAACAACAAGAGTCTACCAAAGGCAAAGACAGACTATCCCAAAAATGGGAATACTACCACTATCTGTTAATAAAGCGTTATGTGTAACAGTGTCGACATGAGTCATTGCATATTTATTCCTTACTTAATTCTGCTACTAGAAAAAGCAGAATAGGCCATTCTACTATGAACCAACATTTGCCCACTTCCTGCACTCCAGCATTTTTTCCTGGATCCTCACAGTTAATTATCAACTACCAACTAAAATGTTTTGAGTCCATTTGATGACAGTTTTCTTGCAAGTGCCTATTAAGCATCCAAAAAAGCCAGAGGGACAGGAAAACTGAAGTAAGACAAAGAAGCTTCAAGCGGACTGCAATCTTAGCAGGAAAACCACATCCTATTATTTTAAAAATTTAAGCTGTACATACTTGAAGCAGTCTTTAATCCCTTGATGGTATCTATCGTAACATGTCTCCTATAGAATTGATTCAAATTTGAACTTAAAGGATACGGCAAAAGAGCTCCACAGCGAACAGACAAGATCACCCAGGAAGGCTGAAAAATAAAAACCACAAAACATTAAAAACCTTGTTCTCAACATCAACTGACGTTCAAAAAACATCAATTTCCTTCCAGGTTCATCCTATAGCTAGTTTCAATATACATCTCCCAGGTTTAAGTATTTCACAGACATTGTACTTAGGCCTTTATAAAAAACACTGTTCTGATTTATTCATGGGAGTTAATATAAAGACTGCTCAAAGATGGTGCAGCAATATGGGAGCAGGACCCCTTTCTCCCATCCTTCTATTGTGCCATGAAAATCATTATTTATCCCTCTTCTCCCATTTTTCAGTTTTTCCTGCTCAAAAAAGAAAAAAAAAAAGAAAAATCTCCTACCTTACACTCATCACCAAGGAGTCAGGAACCTTAACCCTATATAGAAAGAAGTTTCTCAACACACAGCAATGAGGGCTGCTAAACACACAGGTGATGACTCCTAACTGACAGTGCTCCGGGACAGTATGCCCCCTCCGGGAGAGAGGTGGGAGGTGGAGCAGGGAAGAGATGTAGGACAGCCAATACAGCATATAAGGAAGGGGAAAGAGTGGCATCACATTCAGTATGAAGTTACTTTTTCTTAAAAAAAACAAACATACATACTGTGGTAACTATCTACATGTTGTCCCAATTCTTGCTATTCTCTCTCCCTTAGAAAAGGCATAAAAAATTAACTAAAAATATCTAATTCATAACTCCTTAATCCTCTGCAAAAAAACCTGGGAGATTTTCCTCCCTCAAGTTTTTCGCTTTCTTATTCTCTATGCCTTTTCTCTCGATAACAAGCCACCTTTGCCTCAGACTTCCCTTCCCTTAATAATTAGTGTAATCATCTTGATTACAGATCATGCTGTGATGCTTTCAGGTCAAACTAAGTGACATTACTGAAAGACTTGTTCTCGTTTGGCAAATGAAAAAGTTTAGCTAGTATCAGTTATAAAGAAAATTAAATTATTTAAGTAAAAGGCATTAGAAAGCAGGAAGCACTGGTACGACACCGATGTCCTTCCTTCACAGGAGAATGGCAGCAGTTTTCTTTATCAGATTAAAATTATGCCACAGAACACTTCAGAAAAAGGAACTAAAAATTAATCAGCACACCCACTGTAAGTATAAGGTCTCTAGCACCTTTTATTTTTTGGACTTAATTCATGCTTCTACACTGTCAGGTGAGCTTTTATGACATAAGCTATCAAAATTCTCTACTGCCACCTTCAACCATATGGAAAAAATAACCCCAAATCATGTACCCAAAGGTAGTGGCAGTGAAATACTAGTGTTTTTTCTTCTAATCACTCTCATGACTTGCAGAGTGAAAAGCTCACATTTTCAAGCATGAAGCCCAGAATCTTTCACTGGAAAAATAACCCAGTATTGCAAGATAGCAACAAAATACTGGTAATTTCAATATGAGAAAAAAAAAAAACAAAAACCACTAAAATCAAGAGGAAAAAAAAAAAATCTATCTTTCTGCAAGTTCCTATTGTTTAAAATTAGCGTAGCACACATATGCAGAATCAACAAAATCATTTTGCACCTTGCCAATTATATGTGTTTAAAAAAACCCTCAGCAGTCTACTGCTTATTCTAAATTGAGGTTTTCCATTGCCAGAAGCCTGTAAGAACCTTCTCACCAGAAGCATATCTAAAGTACAGGTAATAGGACAACATCTCACAAAAGACTGAAGGAAGAATCTGAAAGAAAAAAAAAAAAAGAAAACCAGAAAACAAAACAAACAAACAAACAAACAAACAAAAAGCCACCAAAAAAAAAAAACAAACCCAAAGCCCCAATAGATACAGAGCAACAAGACAAAGGAGAAAACAGACCTGTAAAAGAAGTCTATAAATCAGACAAAGTTTGTGTAACAAGGATAAAAGACTTTTAAAGATATGTTTCATTTGGTCATCATCCAAACATGAATATTTTCAGTTATAATAATGAAATAGTCAAAACCACTACTTTGACAGTATCATGGATGAGTCAGTCACCTTTACCACAGGAAGATCAAAAACTTCACGAGATTCTCCAACTTCTGGATTGTCCCCATCTTCTGCAATAATATGTGAAGCCAGTGCATTGTAAGAAACTTCCTTTGCTTTCCCAGCTTTCAGAAGTTGAATAACCTAGACCCAAAAGAGAACAGGAAGAAGTCAACAATTTTTAGCACCTTTTATTTGAGAAAAACGTTAATGCAAGAACACAGTAACACGAGATGAATGAATATGACCTTCTCTTTCCATTGTCCTCCTGTAAGTGGCTAACACTTTTTAAAGTTTCCAAATGCATCTCATTTAAAACCTGATTGCCAATGGTTTACACCTGTGCCATATTTTAACCATACAAGTCGAAAATTTTCTTTCCAAAATAATTCAGGCTGGGGCAGAAATCTGGAAAGTGTCAAAATTCTTCCAAAACATATATTCCTCAAAAAACATCTCAAAAGAATTTTCAGTGTCAGAAAACCCTTCTCCTCATTGTTTGCTTTTGTATATGGTATGTAGCTTTTGTATATAGGTTTGGAAGACTTTGAATATACTTTAAAAGAAGAGCTTGAAGTTTGAAAAAAGGTAATCCAACGATTACCTTAGAAAAGGTAACATTGTGACTGTACATTGCAGTCTTCGTTGGAATTCTTCCAGATTTAGCCAGTGTTGGTCACCTGCCTAATTTAACTCATGTCAACTTCAAAACTCCTCTCAGAACACATGACTTCTGTTTAAGTAGAGCCTGGACTACTGTTGTATTGGCACAGTTAAAGAAGTTCATCTATACTAGTATCAAGCATATACCTGTAATTAGAAAATAAAATGCTTAAAACCATTGATAAACCATGATACGACCATTATACAAATCCTGCACTTCAGGTGTTAGCTTAAACCCCTTTAGTGAAATTTCCTTTTTTTGGGAATATAAATTTTATCTTTGTTCTCTCCCACTAAAATCTGTGTTAGAAAAAACAAGAGGAATAATTCAAAACTAAGAAGTAAGACGATGGGCATAAAATTAAAATAATAATAAAACAAAAGAGAACCAGAAACCAAATACACTTCTCAAAGTCCTCATGCTGCATTGCATTACTTTTCATCTCTTTCTGTATGAAATACTGATCTTAACTTGTGTTACCAAAGCATGATGGTTTGGGTTTACATCTTTTTTTTAATAAATCCTGTTTTCCTACAATAATAGCTGATATCTACTCATCACCCTCTGTAAGGTGTGAGCAGCCAAGTGCACATCCCAATGGAATGGATTCAAAGTTGAGAGCCAGAAGCCTAATTCTCCCTCATTTGCCAAAAAACATCTAGGCACAATTCCAGACTTTTGTTTCCCTTCTAGTTCATGCTGCATACGTTTTAACAGGTAGTGGGTTTGCAGTTATTCACCTGAATATATTACTCTTTTTTCTTACTCTTGGATTTGTTTTGATTAGAGCGCTCCCTTGTGCTAGGCCTGTTTTAATATTTATTAAGACAACTGGTCTTCCATGAAACCATTTGGAAATTTAAGCTGATCAAAGTGTGCTCCTCATAAAAAGATGAAGGAAATTTCTTTTCAAAATCAAGCTAGCATCTATTTGCATATAAAGAAGTAAAAACTTCAAATATATTTGTAAGGTTTATATTAGTAAAGGAACAACATTTCCCTATAAAAACTGTGTTTAAAAACTATTTCTAGAGTTCACTTTAGAATTTCTCCTTTCTGCCTCCGTTTAAAACACAATCAATAAATACTCCTCTCGTTGGGATTGCTCCCAGGGTACCACAGAGAGCAGCTGCAGAAGGGAGGACAAAGGCACCCAGGAAGAACTGTCCCCAAGCCCAGTACAGCACACTTACTTGCTCTGACTCAGCTCTGCAACCCAAACCAGGCAGGACTCTGCCCTCCCCAGTGCCTCCTGCTCCCAAGAGTTCACCAGCGCAGACAGGAGCCAGCCCTGGCCTCCCCGTAACACTGTGCCACACCAGCAAGCCATCTCAGAAACCAGAGAACCGGAGGGAACAGTATTTAAACAGGCTAGCCAGCAGCAGAAACAACTCAGATCCGCAGGACTTCTCATTTCAGGCATCGCTCTTGATGAGAGAGTGGCTCCACAGCTTCCAGCAAGACCTGATCACGGAAGCAGCGTGGCCACCTCTGTGCAGTGCCGCACCTGACCTTATCAACTCCGCCAGAGCCTCCTCTGGTGTCTGCCTGCAACCCAGGGAAGCCATCCACAAACAGAGGAGAATTTAGTGTACTTAATTAAGAGCAAATCAAAGCCTTAAGACGATGGCAGTGACTGCTAAGAATAATAAAACTTCACATAAGAAAGAAAACTAGCTTAAGAGAATGCTTGTTTACTCACTCTATGGGAATACCGATGACTGCCCTGCTATGTCAACACAAAGCTAACTACATGCCTTTTGGGACACTATTTATATGATAAATGATATCTAAGAGTCCTATTGTTTTGTGCACTCATCTTCACACACGTAAGATTGCTGCTATAGGTTTTTTTAAAATACAGGAATTGTTATTCAAGCTCTAACACATTGTCAAAAATTTTATGTCTAAAGACCTTAGGGGCTTTTTTTTCCTGCTCCTTAACTATATTCCTAGACTGTGTTTCTTTTAGCATATAACCCTATTCCTATGACTAAAAACCATCTCAACAGGTCAGTACCTATGCCTCAAGTTCACTGAAAGGCCTACAAGACTCAGTGAACGCCAGGACACGAGATTAAAGGAACCCAGCGCCAAACAGAGATTCAACTGCAGCAACTACCAAAAAAGCAAAGACTTTAATTTCAGTGTGAAACATGCAGGAACCTGTTTGCAGGAAGGTGCTGTCCTAAAGCTAGATATGGTACACTTCAAACACTTCTCTAACTGGACATGCCACAGAAACTTTTTTTAACCACCTTCGCCCAACACGACTGGGTGTTATTAACCATAAGGCCAACCATGCCATCCCGGGTATGGCCCTAGGCCAGAGCAGGCCAACCTTGTCATCCCGGGTACAGCCCTAGGCTGGAGGGCCAGATGGTCGTTTGTCAGCACCTTCTGCCCCGCGCCTCCTCTGGATGCGGGCAGGGAAAACGCAGAGGTGACACCTAAACCATATGGGATGGCCCTGGGCCACCTCTGGGCACCCAACGGCTCTGGAAGGTCCCGGTGGGTGACACCAGGGGGGTGCGGGGCGAGGCGGGCAATGAGGGGACAGCTCGCCTCGCCTCGCCCCGCCGAGAGCGGCCTGTCACCCTCCCCGTCCTGCCTGCAGATAGAGCGGCGGGGCGGGGGCCGGGGGCCAGTTCGGCGGGACGCTGCGGGCGGTAGGGGGGAGCCGAGCGCGGCCCAGAGGAGCGTCGGGCAGAGCCGCTGCCCCCCGCCCGGCCCGGGCTATGACAGGAAATCCCCGCGCCCGCCCCTCCTCCGCTCCGGCGGCCACGGGGCCTGCGCGGCGGGGGCCGCGGGCTCCCATGGCGGGTGGCGGCCCGCGGGCACCACCGTTAACGGCTATTAACGGTCGCTACCCCTCCCCACTCCCCCACCCCCCCTGGTAAACCCCCGGCCCGCGCAGGGAAGTACTCGGGGTAATGTGTCTGCGTGGGGGGGGGTGGCTTAGAGGAGCTGGGCGATCCCACAGTGCCCCCCCGGGGGGGGAGGGAGGTGCAGAGGGGTGGGAGGGTAGCAGGAAGGCGCTGAGGGAAGGGGGCGAGGGTGACCCGGTACCTTGGGGTCGATGTCTCCCACCACGAAGAACTTGACATCTTTGAACATCTCCTCCGGCACTTTCAGCTCCTCCTCGTCCGCCGACATGGTCCCGGCCGCCGGCACCGCGGCCCCCCCGCACCCGCCGTAGAGAAGCGCCGGGGCCCGGGTCTCCCGTCCCCCTCCCCCCGCCGAGCCGCCGAACCGCGCGAGCAAGGCGCGCGCTGCGGGACACACCATCCCCCGCCGGGGTGCAGGGGGGACGGAAGGGGGAGGGGAGAGCCGCCCGGACCAAGCGGCTCCCCCCGCCCGATCAGCCAACCCCGCTGCCGCAGGAGAGTGCCCGCTCCTGAGCCACCGCCGCTATCTCTGCTCCCCCCTCTCTCTCCGAACCGGACCGGCAACCAGCATCCGGGTCCGAAGTTCCCCCCCCCGCACGGAACGCAATGGACTCGCCCCGACCGACAGAGGCGGGCGGCGGGGATACCCGGCCCCGCCCATCGGCGCACGGGCGAGGGAGGGGGGGGGAGGGGAGCGCGCCGCCCGCAGGCCACGCCCCTCTGTCGCGCCCCAGGCCACGCCCTCCGTGTCAGGCCACACCCCCCTGCTCGCGCCCTCGGGCAGTGGACGCCATGGCGCCGGGTCTCGTCAGCGGCCCCGGTGGGGCCTGAGGGGGGCAGCGGGGGGCGGCCGGCCGAGCCCCCCAGCGGTGGGTTCCAGTGTCCCGCTGCCCCGTCCCGCTCCGTGAGCCGGGCCTCGCAGGGCTCCGAGGGCCCGAGCTGGGCTGGAGCCGCGGCCGCAGGATCCAAACCGTGGTGAAAGGCGGGAGTGGAGGCCTGTGGTACTCCCGGTTCCTTCGGTATTGCGGGCTCTCATCTGCGCATCGGCAAAGTGAGCAACAGCGGGCGATTTCACCACTGCAAGCGGTGGCGGACAATATAGACTATATATCGACAATATACTATATAAGCTCTACATAAGTTACAACATTTTGCACTCTCCAGTTTCAAACCGTTGTTTCAGTTCATCAAGAAGGTTTCAAAATTCAGTCCTCTCCCAAAATACCCAGCTGGGAGTCTCTACAAATCCAACAGGCAGCATATAATGTTATAGAATCATAGAACCATAGAATGGTTAGAGTTGGAAGAGACCTTAAAGATCATCAAGTTCCAGCCCCCTCATCTAACTTATTAATGAACAGACTACTACCCAAATCAGACATTTTTCCTCAAAAGCCTGCTCCAAGCATCCTTTTATGTCGATAGTAAACCATCCAAACCTGGAAGGGGGTGTATCTTGCCTAACTTTAGAGAACTGACCAGAAAACTGAAATCATCACTTTAAATTACCTTTATAGTCGGCAGAGAGAAATGTGCACTTCCAGAGCTTGATTCATCTGGCCTATTTTAAACATCTGTGTATTGTCAGATAAATCTTGCCCCCGCACCATGCTTTCAAAGGAATTTTGGACCCCTCATAGTACCTTTATGTGGACAATTATTTCCCTCCTATAATTAAGAATAAAGTTACGAGATGGCATCACCAAGCTTATTGAGATAAAAATACAGGACGCTTATAGTTTGTCTCCTATCTACAAGGCCTTCACGCTTTCTCAGGAAAAAAAATCAGATTTATTCAACTTGACGTATTCTTGTAACAGACCTGGTAGAAACTATTCATCTGTTTACAAGAAATTTATTATTTATCCAGTATTTTGGGGGGGGGTTAAAGGGAAATTTGTAGTATCCAAGTTCCTAACATCCCTTTCCTCCCTTTTCAAGGAAGGCGCTTCATCTGCCTTTCTTCTGGTCTGGTGGATCTCCACATGACATCTACCCCTTTCTACTCCAGTTGTATAAGAAATACCCAACTTATCGCCTGTTCTTTTCCTACTCCAGAAAGAGATCTTACCCTTTGGTGTGGGTTTTATTGTATTGCCCTCCCAATTACAATTTACCTTTTCAGTGAAAACCAAGGCAAGAAGTTCTTAAACTTTTATATGATAAACTTTTTTCATAGTACAGGGCAAAAAAGTAGACATAACTATCTGCTTTTAAATCTGTGTATCTCTTTCATCCAATAATTCATATTCTCATATCTTTTCTAATAACTCATTTAGGGTCATTTTCTTCTGCCCCAAGTATTTCCTGGACTGCCTTTGAAGAACACTTCTCTGAGCCTCGCCTTGCTTCATAGCTGCTGTCCTGGCCCCAAAGTCCAGCCCTCGCTTTCTTTGTTCCATAATTTTCAATTCCATTTTTGATCCATTTTGTCTTCTTAGTAAATTATAACTACTTTGACCAAAATCTTCATTCACCCGCAGCGAAATATTTTTCTTATTCTTCTTGATCTACCAGATATCATTAACATTATTGCTTCCTGAGTCCTTTCCTTTTGGATTTCACTGTCTCTGTAATCACCTGCATCTTCCAGCATGGGTAATTCTCACCTTTTTTCTTTCATAAGTATCACTGTCTCTTATATTTCTGTTACGCATTTTTTTTCTGAGGTTTTTTTTTTTTCTTCATGATGTCATTTATTACTTGGCTTCATCTTCTTTCTCAGTGTGATTGCTAAATTGCCCCTTCTCACAAGAGTAATTTCCTTATATCTAATCTCATACACTATTGCATATTCCCACTCCACACAAAGAAAACCAAAGTGATTTGTCCTCTTGATTTCCCTTCTCAGCCTATTTTTTTTTGTTACTCTAATGAGTTCCCCTGGCCTTCCTATCCTTTGGATTTACCATAGCCACATTATTTTTAGTTCTTCGTACAAACTCCAAGATTGCAAGTATTTCAAATCAGACACTATTCTAATACTGACAAAGATGCATAATGCAAACAACCAGCACACTTTGAATGTGATTTTTAATAATAATAATAATGCCCCTTCCCAAACCTCCAGCTGAAACTGTGCTATTGCAGCACCAGGTTGGACCACTGTTTTTTCAGCTAGTTAAATTGGAAGAATATGAGATAAATTCAGTATTTTAAATCCCAACAATTTGAAAATTCTCTACAATATATCATATATTAGCAATACAAGGTCACATTGCTGCGTTAAATCACTGAAATTCATTGCAAAAACCGTTTTCCACAAGAAGATACCCATTAATAAGGTACCAGCGTTAAACAGAATGTTTTTTGACTAATTATGACAAAAATCCAAGAATAAAGTTTAGTTCCATCCACAGTATGGAATTGTAATGTAATGTCAAAAAAAAAAAAAGACAGGTTAAGAATTGACTAATTGAGGAAAGTCATCCTCCCCCTCTAATCTGCCCTGGTGAGGCCATATCTGGAGCACTGTGTCCAGTTCTGGCCTCCCCAGTTCAAGAAGGACAGGGAACTACTGGAGAGAGTCCAGCAAAGGGCTGTGAAGATAATCAAGGTATTGGAGCACCTCTCGTTTGAGGAAAGGCTGAGAGACCTGGGTCTGTTTAGCCCAGAGAAGAGAAGACTGAGGGGAGACCTTATCAATGCTTATAAATATCTAAAGGGTGGGTGTCAAGAGGATGGGGTCAGGCTCTTCTCAGCGGTACCCAGTGACAGGACAAGGGGCAACAGGCATAAGCTGGAATACAAGAAATTCCATCTCAACATGAGGAAAAACTTTTCTTGAAGGGTGGCAGAGCAGTGGAACAGGCTGCCCAGAGAGGTTGCGGAGTCTCCTTCTCTGGAGATATTCAAAGTCTGCTTGGATGTGTTCCTGTCCAGCCTGCTCTAGGTGACCATGCTTTGGTAGGGGGGTTGGACTAGATGATCTCCGAAGGTCCCTTCCAACCCTTACCTCTCTGTGATTCTGTGACTAAAATATCTTTACCAGAATAAATTTGTTTTATAAATTCAGCCCTGGAAAGCAAAGATAAAGTTGTCAGAGCCCTGACGTGGTATGTGGGATATGGACATTTGGGCCTGTCCTTCTCTTTCTGAACGGAGTAAAAGCAACTTCACTGAGGCACAAGGTAGGTATGTCCACCGGATGCCTGCATCCCCTGTACGTTCTCTAAGCACGGGGCTTGAGATAAAAATGGGAAGAATGAGACCATCACAAACGAATAAGCCCTGAAAGCAGCTCCTGGGCAGAGCCCGTAGATGTGCTTGGTAAAGGAAGGACGTGGAAGATCTTGCCTGAGTTCAAGTAGACGTCAGGTCAGCAATCAGCTGTGCAGCACAGCCAACGCAAAGGCATTTTGGTCTGTGCCATGAAACAATGCACAACAACAGGTCTACAGAGAATTTGCCTCGAAGAAGTTTAGACACCTAATGGTTTTAGTGGCCCCCCAGAAGCAGTTTTGTAATTCTTAATACTGGACTCCGGGTCACAGAGTGTCTATTAGCAGTGACACTAATCCTCCTGCATGAAAGTATCTTTTTCTTATCCACAGTTTTGTTGGCTTCAAGATGACCACACCCAGAAGAAAAGACTACTCACATCAATCACAAATTCTTCCCCTTAATTATCTTCTGAAAAAGCAGTAGAATTAAATTAATGAACCTATTTTTTCCTTCTTTATGTATTTCATGAGTCACCTGTCAACAAGTTATTTAAATTCTAGTAATTAGACTATTTCTAACAAAAATGAATAGCTGCAGTGTCTGCATCGTGTGCGTGATCCACTTTACGAACTGTAAGAAGAGAAAACTAGATTGACAAAGTATGTTATTGAACATGAAAAATATCCCCTGTATTTGCCAGAAATAAATTCTGGGTTCTCCTCACGGGTCAGCACACACAACTGAGTCAAATCAAGTGGGCTGGTGCCACTGCTTAGTCATAGCATGGTGTAGAACAAAGTACTTACCTATATCTAGCCTCGATACGGATTTATTTATCAGATAAAGCTCATCTGCACGAGCTCCGAGCAGCAATGGCAGGAGGGGGAGCCCGGAGAACACCCTGCCAGGCTGCTCCCAGGCCTGTCCCAGGGGTCATCTGCACAAGCCAGAGGAGTACATGGGCACACTGCCAGGTGGGAACCCAAACCAAGGTACCACCACCTTGTCTGGACCCCTCCCAGGGCTGTCCCAGCAAAGCCATCAGCTCCAGATCAATCTGGAGCAGGTGGTGAATAGATGAAGCGGCCATGGGGCAAAGGGGGTGAGTGGGTCTCTAAGGGCCAGCTCTGGGTGTGACAGCACTTGTGTATCTCTAGGGGCAATAGCACAGCGGGGTCACCTAGGGGACCTGAGAAGTCTTTCAGGTTCAGAAGGTGCAGATTCATCTCATCCTCTTTCAGAAGGGTCTGCAGATGTTCCTGTCACATCATAGAATCATAGCATTGTCTAGGTTGGAAGGGACCTTCAAGGTCATGGAATCCAACCGTCAGCCTGACACATCGCTAGATGCAACGTGGGATGCTCAGCCATGTGGTGGCATGCTCGTGTGTCAAGCCTAGTGACTGTTGGATGCATGTAGGTCTGATCACCACACACAGGGATGAGAGTAGTTCAAAGGAACTTGACTCTTGCCGAGGTGCCAAACACATGGCTGTTGTGGCAGAACCTTAATCTACCCAAGAAACACCCAAGATCGGACTCTTACTTTAAGTACAGTCTCTGCTTTGATGCAGCCACAACAGTAATTGCATGGGAGCAACCACTCGCAGAGATCAGTTATGTTTTAATATGAGTTCATTTCTGGGCTTAATTACTCTAGTGAAGAAACTGAACAGAGATGGTGCACATTGCCCCAGCCCACAGTGATCTGAACAGCACATTATCTGTACTATAAACACACCAAGCACAGTATCTAATATATCTTAATGGGGAGAGTTCTGTACATAGAAGTTTATGACCATGTTCTCAGAAAAGCTGTAAAGCAATGTTTATTTTGCAATGGGCGTTGCTTGCACATAGTGAAAGCCCACTGAGTTGACAAGATTTGTGCAATTAGTCTTTGCTTACATAAGTGCCTTATTTGTGTGCACAAATGATTAAATGAAAAATTCATGTGCACCTACAATATCATATTTAGGCATAATTGCTTGTGAAAAAACAACAGTTTGATTTTTTTCTTGCAGTTAATTGAATTCAGAACTTAGATTAAATTGTATATTTGTTTTACTCCAATGAGCAGAAGGCTTTCCAAGCTCTTTGTTAATAATACATACTCGTTTGGTAGCAGCTGGCTCTCTAGACATTACTTTTCCAATAAAATATATATCTTCACAAAGTACCCAGTCTTTTACAGAAAGCTGATATTAGTTTCAATGAGTCTGTAAAGTTGTTGAGAAGCCACAGAAGGCGTGCTTCCTGCATTATTTCTTAACATCAATAAGAATCTGGTTTTATAATCTGAACCAAAATATGCAAAATGGGTACACAGAGGGCTCTGCTTTGGCTGGAACTGTCTACGCATTTTTCTCTTTCCTTCAGTGAGACTATTGCAATAGCAAATACGATTTATAATTAAAAACTTTCTTTTTATCTGCACTGCAAGACTGAATCCTAAAAGGCTCTCTTGGAACTAATCGTCTCATTTTCGTTTCTCTTCCAGTTCCAGAGCTGCACTGAGAATGCCTTTGTCAGTTGCTTGACAGTTTTCTTTTTTAATGTAATAGTTACAAAATGTTTTGCACTGCCAAGTACCTTTACTATAACTGTGCATAAACGGGCAGGGGATGAGAATGCTCTCCTTAGCACATCTAACGTCAGGGCATTTTTTATCAGAAGTGAGAGGCAGTATTAAAGGAGGAGATACACTCCTTTCTATTACCTGCTAAGGAATGTGTCTGGCATACTAGTCCACAGGGAAAGGTGAATGGGATGTTGCATGTCATATTGCAGGGATAAAAAAACAGCCCTGAGCTGCAGCTGGGTATGCCTTTATCAAAATATAGCTGGCGGGATGGTACACGGTGTAATTGCACTAGTTACACTTGTCTAAAGCCGCTCCTGCTCCAATATCTCCAAAAAGTGCAACACAGCATCGCATTTACAGGCCTTGCTTGAAGTAGGTCTACTGGGAGGGCTGCATAATAGTTTTTAGCTAATAAGGGAATTAATTACACAGACTGGAGCAGGGCTCTTCAAAACTGCAGAGTCGCCACGCAAACAGCTGAAAGGAGCCGCCAGCATGGATGGGGGAGAGCAGGAGGAACTCCTAGTTAATCCCTCTCCTTTAAAACTTCCACTGATAACATCTACACAACCTTCCCCAGTACCTTGGTCTTGTCTTGAAAAAATTCCTTATGATTAAACGGTGTTCACTGATATCTGATCTAAATCTGCTGTTCTGTAAATGAGGCTGATTCTTTCTTTCTGTCTTTCCTTCAGACTTCCAGTAACCCTCTCTATCTAAATTGTCTAGCTACATACATACTTTTACATATATGTAAGTATATAAAATATATATATAACACTATGTTATAATACTTTCTTAATAAGTTCTGGACCTGATTGTGATGCACCAGGAAAGAAGAATGCAAGTCCTCCCAGTACTCTGGGTGAGAACAAATAATATGCCACAAATAAAATGTGATACTATAATTTATAGGCTCCATTCTTTGCATCTCAGGAGAAGTCTTTGCTTCTGCCCTTACAAAGCTACCTGCCAATTTCTGTATATTTTCTGAGTTTGAGAAAAAATGCTTGTGAAATGTGGAGGGTAATTATCCCTACAGCCCTTCTTTGTAGCTTGTCAAGATTTCCTTCATCTACAGGCTTCCCTTTTGGGTAAATTAGTACCAGCCAAACAATGGAGAATGGAATTTGCCTTTGAGCCTGGGCTTTCATTCATTGAAAAAAAAAAAGTTAATGAAACCTGGAGTTACTAAAATGAGTTTTTCTAGAAAGTAACAAACTTGGCACTATTTGTGCCAAATCTTTATTATGTGATTCAAAGGACTCTAACACTTGTATTTGTTTTTATATTATTAATGCATAAATGCAGAAAAAGCGACTGAAGTTGGTGGAATTCCAGAGCATGTTACAGAGCAGTGTGAAGCGTGAGTCTGGGTACTTCTCTGGATGATCTCCATTATTCATTTATGGCTTCGTATTTATGAGTAGAGTAAAAATCCCCAATTCATGCTGATGAAACCTTTACATCACATTGCTCTCTTTCTGTGTGTTGTCCAGAAAGTTAAAAGTTTGGTTTATGTATCTGGAAAGAGGAACGGGCAGAAAATGCTTGCCTGAGGATGTGGCATCCCATCAGAGCTGTGCTATTCTGCTGCCTCGCTGATGCTGCAAAGAGGGGCAGGTTTCCTCCTTCCTTTCCATGGCAGCCTGGTCTCACGGTTGGTTGGTTGGTTGGTTGGTTGTTTTTTGCCATAATTCTGTTGTTCCTCTTAAACAGTTTGTGACTCTTATCTGACCAACATGGAGCCAAACTCATTGAAAGTGAACCATCTGGTTTAGTTCGTTGAGCCAGCTCAGCCTGGATTTATGCAAGGCCCGAAGCAGCACGAAGGAGAGGTCCATGCTGAGATGGGAGGAGTTGTCTCCTTCTAGTTTAGAGCCTCCCGCCCGCAATCTCACTTAAGTTGACTTGAACCACCCCAAAACCTCCCCTGGTTCTGGTCGCTCATTTCTGCCTCTGCCCCTTTTTCAGTCCTACACTGACACAAAAGTTTCAGTGCCTCGGGGTGACCCACACTGATCTTGCTGAGAACAGGCTATTAAAAATGGTTGGTTTTTCAGCAGGTCTTTCTCCTGACTCAGTTGACCTCCTGGTGCTGGCTTGGAGCGGGCAGTGACTCAGGGTTCATGGAGTGGGAGACGGAGGGCAGCAGCCACGCGAGCCCGTCTGGCCGCCTGTGCCGCCAGGGAAATTCATATGTAGCCACGGGGTCTTAGTGCTAAAACCTATGAAAAATATTTCTGCCAGGAAACTTTCCCTGGCTGACGTCAATTCATAGCAACTCCATCATCTTCGGAGCAGTGCCTCCAGCTTCCAGAGTGTAAGGCCAGAAGGTCACTTAAATTAACCTTTCACAGGGAGCACTGGGAGCAGAATTGATCGCTCCATTGTTTTTTCTCTAAAAACAGCCCCAGTGTGGGGGCACATTTCTGCTTTACGACCTTCCCAAATGCTGAAGCTTAGAGCTGCATTTTCAGGGTAGCCAAAAGGCATGTGCCTGCATGTCCTTCAACACAGACGCAGAGGTATAGACACTTCTCTGCCTGTGACACGGTACAAACGGAGAAGCTGATTGCATTTGTCACACGTTTGTGGCTGCAGCTTTGGGGGGCTCCCGGTACTTACAGGTGGATGTTACTGTACTATGCAGACAAGTAGTTATCGCTGCCGGGTTGGACTAACACTTCCTTTTTCTGTGGAAGGAACCTAATTTCTATTTCTCACGTATTTTCAAATGAAACGAAGAACTTGCATTGGCATTCTTGAAAAATATGTTCTGACAGTATTCTGGTAACAGCCTCAAGGCTGGAAGAAACCAGTAGATCTTTTGGTCAGCCTTTCTTATAATTTGCCCCTAAATTTCATCCAAAATACTCTTGATCTGAGCCGAGTACCTTGTGTGACTGGTTAGTCAAAGTGGAACTTCCTGAAAGATATTGAATCTTGATCTGAAGACATCAAGAGATGAAGAATCCACTTCTGCTCTTAGTTGATCAATAATTTTAACACAACCTCAGAGCCAGCTTAATTAATTAGCGATTGATATCTAGAACTCTCTGCCTCTTTAGTAAGCCAAGCAAAAAACATTATGAAGTAACACATTTGTTACTTAAGTCCCTAATAGTCGGCCATTCTTCAATGCAAAAAACAAATTAGAATTATTAATTGGGTATCTAGAGTAAGTCTGTTTTAAAGATCTCAGCTACTCAGTACTAACCAGGAGTTGGGATTCAAGAGAACAGCTCTCACTTTCCAGACTTCTCTCATTAGAGCTAAGCTGAGGACGAATGCAGCCAAACTGCTTATACTCTCCAGCCAGTCCTGGCTCTAACCTTCCTTTTTTGCTTCCTGGAGGCTTTCAGGGAAATAAAAGCTCTGTAAGTCCCTAAATGTTCTGCTACTTGAAAGATATGCTCTGTGATATGCCGAAACTCCCACAGTATGAACAAATATTTCTCTGAACCAAGAAAGCCTACGATTGATGTGTGTCTCAAGGTCCAATTCCTCCATGAACTGGCTGAGGCCGAATAAGGATTAAGTTCACAATGTGGCTCCATCAGCGTCTAATAATGTCTTTCACCCCTACCATATCCCTGATGCCTCTACAGCCCAGTCAGATATGGTTGAAACTACCACGGAATTGGGGAAAAGAGGCAACTGCCATAGCACATGCAAGAAAAAGTCATCCCATTGAACCTCTCCAAGACACCAGGCTACAAAAAAGCTGTTTATTTTGATTTTGGCATACTACAGCCTGAACTTGTTTGCTCTCCTATGTGCTTAAAGGACCGTCTTCCTCCTTAAAGGACAGTCCTTAAAGGACCGTCCTCCTCCTTCATCACTGTGGCTTTTGCCATATTCATGTCAATGATGTTGGTCATTTTTTAACCTATGGCAGTGTGGTAGACACTCACAGATACAAGTTTAACCTCAAAGAAGCCACTGAAAACTTCTCTGGGTTTATTTAGGGCTCGCTGAGTTCCCTATGTAAATTAGAGGAGCCTCAGGGTCCCAGGACTAGCCAAGTCTGAATTCTCAGTGTTGCAAATGGAAGAAATCATGGCATGAGGCAGCGAGAACCAAAGCTGTAATGATCTTCCTTTGGGGTGTCAATTAAATTTGCTGTTTGCCTTATGGCACACGTAGGTGATTACAGAGTGAAAGCCAGGATGCATTTGTTTAATGTATCCTTGAACTCTAGTACATTTTCCACTCGTCTTGCTAGAGCCTTATCTTCAATTACACTCCTTTCCATATGCCCCAAGCTGTTATTTGTTACAAGACCAACCTGACCCTCTTGTATCCAAAATGTCAGTGAATTAAATCAAATTTTTATACTTTTCAACTTGAACAGTTATCTCACGATGCACATAACAAACAGATAATGAGATCTGCATTTTATTAGACACAGTAGCGCTTACTGATGTTTAACTATTAGGCAGAACCATTTTGCTGCTCGCAGTTACAATTACATTATTTTTCTCTGTGGCTGGATAGCTGTCAATTGATTTAACTCATTCTAAATGTGTAGTATAGTATTTTCCTTCACGTTGCTTGCACTCATACTTAGAGAACTGGATACATTTCTATTCTTTTTTACTAAAAGGGAAGGGACATTTCCATAGTTACATTTCTCTACAGTCTAAGCTTTTTGCCTCCTATATTTTGTGACAATTTTCCCAAGGCTTCTCTCTGAGTCAGGAATGTTCCAAAATCACATTCTTAGCTTTAAGCATACCCTCAAACCCGGCTCATTTTGATAGGACTAAACCACATACTTGAAATTAAACACAGTTGTGAATGAGGATGCATTCCTGAAATAAGTTCATGTGAAAAATGACCCACTGGGCACGTTCCAATGGCTAATATATACACCAGCTAGTTGTAGTGCTCTACGCATTTTATGCTTTATATGTACATGCGTATAATTTGTGATTCATACAGTGCTCATAACGATTAAATGATAAAAGCACCAAACTGGCATCTAATCAACGCAAATATTTAGGTCGTCACAGGATACACGAAGATCTGCCCTCCCCAGAAGAGCTACCACGTGTCTCTCCTACACGCCGGGAGTCGACTCACACGTTCATAAATAATCCAGCTGGCAAATATCAAAAGGTTACATACCCTGACTGGTTTTGTGTGCATACTCCTGTTCTGGCTGCGGGCAAGGGAAGGAAGAGAGCTACGCAGGGAGGTAAATCTAACCCTCTTTACATTAAACCGACAAGAGCAGAAGCATATATGTCATCATTTACTGCATCTCAATTCGCGGAGGGTAATTTCTCATAATAGGCTGACTTGATTGCTTACTGAACATACCTTGGAGACTGTTTGGTCTTGCTTTTGTACAGCAAAAGCTCACCCACGTCTCTCTTGACTCTGAAAGGCTAAAGGATATAAAAGCTACTATAGGAATATTATTATTCAGATAAAGAAAAGAAAGCTTGATTCAGATAGGGATGTCTTTTTGAGACTTACTAAGCAGTCCAGAGGATTTAGTACCTATGTTCTTGCCATTTCAGTTTTATAAAAAATTTTATTACATTTTAAAATCATAATCCCGCCCCTGAAATGAATGGAAGAGAGGCACCCAGAGCCATGGATTGCTTAAGAAAATCTATTTCCTCACCTATTTCACCGATGCTCACAGAAAGCAGCTGCCATAAATCTTTATAATAAACGCTGGGCATATTGATGGCTAACTCTGTTTACACAACCCAAGCCCTTGCACTAAACCTCACCTGTGTAAAATAGTCCAGCTGGGTGTTTATCAGTAATTGTTTACGAGATGCACGCTAATGAACTCCTTGTGGTTCTCCACGACCCATGGTGCTCTTCTGTAACGCTTGTCATTAATCTGAAGCTGTAATGCGGTGTTTAATGAGGCATGCCTCTCACTGGGCAGGAGGGATTATCTGGGGCAAGGACATCAAGATTTATGGTTCCTTACAGTCACAGCTGTCATAAAAACAGAAAAGCTGAAAGAAAACCTCCTAGAAACAGAAATCATATCCTGTGGCAGAGACTATTTGTCTTTGTGCCTCTTCCTCACAACGTATCAAGCCCTGGTCTTCACTTACAGACTCCCACCAAGCTGTGGCTGTGCCACAGGAGGGACAATAGCAGGAGAAGGAGGGAGCACCAGCAGCCAGACTGGCTGGAGTGTGACCAAACCAGGAGGGATGGAGAGTACATGTGTGTGTGGGCAGCTCTGCAAGACTGAGAATGGTGCTAGGAGTCAATGTTGAGGGACAGGAGGTGTTGAATGCGTGAATGTTGGATGAAAGGCTTTAAAACAGCAAAATGTTAAGTGGGTTTTTTCTCATTTTTCTATTCCATTATTGGTCATGGTTACAAAATGGCATTCATAACCCCCCTGCCAATTCAGTTGCTAGTGGTGATGGTTTAAAAGCTGACCATGTTAACTATTCTAGGGCTTAATAAAGCATAGAAGGAAGGAGAGGCATTAGCATACGGTGAAGATGGTAAAGTGTCTGGAGGAGGAAGGACACTGAGAATCTGGCTAGAAAGCTCTGAAGATGTATCAGGTCAGATGAGGAGTCCTCTTACAAAACACAGCAAGATTTCTTTGTTTCCAAAACGAGATTCAACTTTTAAAGTAGTACATGAGCCATTTTCTGTGCAGATGGATAATGCCTTCTTTAATGAAGACACCCCATGAACCATGTTCATGTAAGACCCTGAAAGAATTCAGTGCTATTGAAATGGAAGATTTTGACTAAATTTATGCTGAAATTCTGATAGGAAAGTCACCTTTTTGTTCTTTTAGCATCTGAATTCACTGTGATACAGTCAAAACCTGAAAGTAGAAAGTAACCACAAGAGAGGGTCTGTGGTACTTACAGGTAGAAAAAGGACATATGGAAAATGCACTTACAGAAGCCAACAGCTTAACAAGGCCAGCCAGGTCCCTCGCCTTTCAGGTCACATACTAAAATCTCTGCAGGGACAAGAATTACAAGACACATTGCATCCGCCTGGAGGCACCTGAATAAAGGTGGGGCTCCAAAAAGGAAGGAGAAACTCACTGGTGGCAGATGCCAGCTTTTCCCTCCAAGCTTGGTGGCTTCCCTGCAGGACAGGGCATGGATGGGCACCCAGCTGTACCCCAGAGTAACTCAGAGATGCTGGCCTCAGCCGCTCTTGCTGGATGGGTTTTCCCACCACCAGCTCTTGCAAAAGCACGCTCCTGCTGTCACACGTCACGTCCCCAGTGAGGGAGCTGAACGTGAACCACTGGTGAGATGCTGCAGCTCACAAACCACTGGGCCCTCACTTCTGAGTTACAGTTGACCAACCTTGCCTCTCAGACCAGCAGACAGAAAAAAAATCAGCTATTTTATAGCAAAATGCATTGCTAGACAATTAAGAAAGGTCTGGCAATATTTTGCTGTCAAGGTAGTGAATGCGGGTTGTCAAAAATAATGATGTTACGAATAAAAATCCTTGTGAAAAATAGAGGCACATTTAGACACATTTATACAACCACTTTCATCGCATGGGTTCAGAGAATTTTATAGCTGTAGCAAGAAGACACTGCTTGATCAGGTGCCTGCTGTGGTAGAAGGAAGCAAAATAAAATATTTGATACATGATACTGCCCAATTCTATGAGAGAAATGATGGTTTAGGTCCTTTAAAAATGGCTGTCTCTGTTCAAATAGCTGGAAAAGTTTGCTGTCTTGCCTGTGATCAAGAGGCAAGCTTTTTGTCAGCCTACAGATGTCTGCAAACGCTTTTCTTGCACAGGCACGTCAGCAGACTCATTGTAGTTGCAGAAAGAAAATGTGTGGTCTTATCCTACCAGTTGGCTTTTTGTAACTTGTAAATAATTCCTCTTATTTGTATGAGCGTCTGACTCGCTTAAATAGCAACATGGATATGAAATATAAGTAAGTAAAACTCCACAGCTTTCCCATTTTCTCTAATGACCTGCCATGTTGCACGGCTTGAAAACAGTGGGAGTTTACCTTACTTAAATTAATAGCAGTTTTGCTGATCTGTGTGACCTGGGCAGGCAGGAGCAGGGAAACATACAGGTACACCAAATAATCAGGATGAGGAAAATACTCCACAGCCGAAAGGAAACAGCATGTGAATATGAATCTGAGACTCTCATCAGCGATACCCAAGCTGAGAAAGCTGCACAACTGTGCCAGTGCCTCCTTCAGCAGGTAGAGATATGGCTGTGGCTGTTCAGAAATCTCCAGGGAAGAAGGCAGAAACCAACGAATAAAGAAATTAGACGATTGGGGTGGAAGAAGTTAAAAGAATCTCCCACTGAAGACATCATTTGATGAGGGGCATCGGTGGCTTCGTTTTTGCACATACTGCCAATTTGTCACAATTAGAAAACCAGTCTTGAATGCTAAAGTTAATGGTGGTTTGAAGACAGGGTGCTCCAACCAAGGACAACATGGGCATGGGAACACACTGCCCAGGAGTCACAGGGAGAAGAATGGGGGTGGAAGGAGAACAAAAAAAAAGAAAAAAAATTGAAGAACTGCTGGCCTGGAAAACTCTTATTTCTCTCCTTATTATGGTAAATGGATCTTAAAACGTTTTGGCTCTGGAGTTCTGAAAGAACATTTCCAGACTACGGATGGATTTATGTAAATAACGGTTCAGAAACTTACCACCGGCACAGAAGCGAAGAGGTAACCTGGAAAACAACACGCAACAGAAAAACCCATGTTCAGCCTAACACTATCACAGTCTTCCCTATAACTTCACACCTATGCAAATTATCTGCCAAAATGTATAAAGCTCAAGATAAACAAATCTCTTCCACAACTTGGCATATGGAAAAAGGGTCTGAACTGAAATGATAATTGAGTTTTAGAGACCCATCCATTTGCTGTCATCATGCCATCTGTCTCCCTGGCAGAGTCCTGATAGCTTGCATTGGAAGCTTTGATTGCCAAAGCTCATGTATTAAGTTAGAGGTACCTAGTCTTCCCACAGGCAGTTTCTTATTATTTTTCTCTAGGCCTTCCATTCTAGATGATTGACAGAACTACAGGACACCGTGTATTCCCAGAGACATAATATATTTTTACATAGGTGTTTGGGTTTTTTTTCAAACAGAAATATGGATAATTTTGTATTGCAGTCAAGTCCATCAGAGTCCAGAGAAAGGTTTACTTCTCAGGGACTGACGAAAGGTAAAGAAGATCACAGGTGCTGGTGTATATTTGTGTTAAGTACTTGCTATCACCAGAGTAATAAATGGAAACTGCGGATGGCTTATGAGGGCAGTACCCCCTGAGGCTGGCTCCAAGTTATTGCATTACTGTCATAACTACTCCCTGCAATATGACGCCGAGCACAACTCTGCTGACTCCCCCGAAATTACACAGCTGATTAGTGTTGACCCTTAAGGTATGAAAGAAGTGATAAAATTATTTACATTTCATTTATTTACACAGAGTGAAACTTTAACTGCGGCAGTGAAGGATGTGGGAGTTGCCCTAAGACTTTATGAAGTTATGTTCCATCTGGTCCTTTGACCATGAACATGTTTTTTTGCTACGCAAAACCAGAGGATCTAATTCCAGCAGGAGTTAATTCACATTGGACCGAAGACAGATAAACACTCCTGGCAGCTCATTTACTGAGACATACAGAGTAGCGCAAGGTACCGGAGTCCATCCTCCCTTTAGGCTGGCTGTGTAATAGATTGTGGCCAAATTCAAGAGACACAAGGACTGAGACACTCACCAGGGAGTTTACAGAAGAGAGGGCTGTGCTCTAGGCAAGAGGGGTACACAAAGTGGCTGCTCTGTTGAACAGCTTTTGTTCTTGTTCAACTTTGTTCCTATTGCAGAATTAAACAATACTTTAGGTACGTCACTGAAGTCATACAATCGGGGACAATTCCTAAAGGAAAGCTTGCATGCCCTAAACTGAATGAGACCTGCTCTTAGAGGCTGGATGAGGAATAGTTTTCCAGCCATACAAATAAAAAGACAACAGAATTTCAACTCATTTTAATTTCTGCCCCAAGACAGAAGGACTTTTCGAAGTTCCTCCTAAGCATCAGGAGCAAGAGAAGCCAGTTTGGCAGACTGGGGCACTCTGGGGATGTGGAACACTCAGGTCCTCCTTGTTCCTGCTCCATTGTGCTCCCACAGTCCTGCTGAGTGTCCTACTAACACACGGCAAGATTAATCTCTGCTTCTCAATCAGTAGGAATTGCTCCACTTTGCCGTAAGTAATTACATGCTACTGGGAGAGAAAGGCTGACTCCATCTTTCAGCTGCTGTGGCTGGGAAGTTAGAAAACCTCAGGTAAGTCCATGCTCCAGTAAACAGGTGATTATTAAACAGCTTCAACATAAGAAACCAGAGAGAGAGCTACCCAGAACAGCCAGCCACTTGGCAATTAAATTGCTTACGTGGGATATGAGGCATCATGATTCAAGCCCATAGTCTGAGCTGGGATGCTTTGAACCTTGATTTCCCATGCCCCAAATAAATGCTCTAACTCATGGACCACTGGAGAGGGAGGGTATCACTCAGTCCTCCTCCCAGTTAGAGCTACTACCCTGGACCCGAGACCGCTTTTATGGAATGAATTAGACAGAGAGATGAAAGTTTTGTAAAAGCTGGTGCATGTCCATGAAGAGCTCTGGGTCAGCATTCCACCTCCCTGCGCCCAAAATGACATTTCTAACACCACAGGACACTTGAGCCAGAGGTGGGACATCATGAGAGTCTATCACAGTGCGGATAGACTAGAGTAGAAGACTAGAGTGAGACTCGGATGTGTGGATGAGCTCTGAAGGTGTGAGAACAACCTCACACTCTGTGATTCTAACTGTGTTCGCATTTGAACATTTAGTTTTTATAGGAGAGGAGTGGGTGGTCTGCAAGTGTGTTCAACAAGCATGTCTGGATGTAAAAAGTGTGAGCTGGAGTTGATGGACATTAAATGAAATTTAAATGGTGATTACCTGAGTGTTAGAAATTGCCTTGACAGGATGCACACTTACTGAGCAGTCTGGCTGGCAACTGAGCAGAGCCTTCAGTGTTGGTGTATATATACGGCAAGTATACGTGTTCATTTAGTCCTTGTTTAACCTAGCAGCTCCACCTACCCTGTAGACTGAAATTCTCATGTATGCATTAAGTATGCTCAACAAAAACACCTCCTGAGACTTTTTTCTGCCAGATATAAGTGCAGAGGTTCAAAGGATTTGCATGCAGATTCACAATATGAGTCCATTCACCCTGTCCCAAAGAGCAGATGCTACTTGGTGCACACAGGCAGTGGCACTGATTGTGTTGAGAATTCCCTCCCAGCCTCCAACTAGCATCTACATATTTTTAATTGGAAGGTACCTCTAGTAAATCATATTTAGCAGCAAGCAGCATTTACTCATCTATTTTGGAGGGAACCCTGCTATATCTAGAGAAGTCCTGTCACTTTTAATTCTTCTGGCTCCATCAGTGCGGATGTGAGATAATCCTGACTTTGTACTGTAGATCCTGTTCTTAGAGAGTTTCATGGATGTGATCATTCCATAAACATTACCCACTCACTGCAGATCCCAGCCTTCCACTCGCTTTATAAATATCAACAGTTCTGAGGAAAGGAATGGGTTTACTGATCTGTGTAAAGTAAACAGCACTTTGTCCTTAAAAATAACAACATTCAGTCACCTCCAGAATCTGGTGCATTCAGCCAACGTGCTTAAAGATTTCAGAATTGGAATTGTGGAATGATCTAAATTGGAAGGGACCTCTGGAGAACACCTAGTCCCAGCCTCATTAAAGAGGGGCCAAATTCAGAGTTGGATCCGGCCCCTCACAGTACGGTCCAGCTGAATTTTGAGCATCACCAGGAATGGAGATTTCACAGCCTCTCTGGACCCATTTCAGTGTTTGACCACTCATCAGGTGTATATTTATTTCCTGATTTCTAACTGGAATTGGATATTGTGACTTGCATTCATTGCATCTTGTCCTCCCGCTGTGCATCTCTAAGAACGCCTGCACCCTCTCTATACCCTCCCCTGAGGGATCTGGAGACAGCAGTAATATTTTCCCCTAAACCTTCTCTTTTTAAGATTGAGAAACTCAGTTATCCCTCTCCTTATACGTCGTATGACAGTCACTCCTCATCTTGATGACCTTCCACTGGACTTCGTAGAATCATAGACTGGTTTAGGTTGGAAGGGACCTTAAAGATCATCCAGTTCCAACCCCCCTGCAGGGACACCACCTCCCACTAGACCAGGTTGCTCAAAGCCCCATCCAGCCCAGTCTTGAACCCCTCCAGGGGTGGGGACTTCCCCCAGTATTTCAGTGTCTTGCACTGAGGAACCCCAAACTGGACATAAAATTCCAAGGTTTGTTGCACAGAGGGGGAATAGTTACATCCCTCAACCTGATGGCCACACTATTGCCAACACAGCCTAGGATGCTACTGGCCTTCTTTGCCCCAATGGCACCTTGCAGACAGCAACTTTTCGTCCAAGAGGCCACCCAAGTTCTCTTCTGCAAAATGCTGCCTCCCCAGTCAGTCTCCAGCCTGTGCTGTCATATAGGTTTCTTCCACCCCAGGTGCAGAACTTTGTATTTCCATATATGTTATCTATATATGTATTTGTCTACATTTTCTATTTCCAATTAGTCCGCAACTGACCCATTCAACTCCAGAATCTGCCAATATATACCTTTAAAAGTCCAGTAAGATAATTAAAATATTCATAATTTTTCATTAGAGCATAATCTAGTTTTACTTCTTCAGATTTAATACATTTTATTTCCATTTCCCTTTAAATGTAATTTTTATCTATTTGTTCCTGAAGCAAAAAAATAGTAATATCTTTTCAGAAGCACATATTCCATAATTTGTGGTTGATTCTGTTCATTCTGGGCTTCACAGGCTTCTCTGGAAAGGGCCCACGCAACAAAAAGCTCCCAGTCCTAGCAGTTGCTAAGTGTTTTGATCAATTGAATGACAGTCAAGGATGTTTGGCACCTTGCAAACCAGGAATTTTAAATCAGGAGGCTTTATGAAAGCCTGCAAACCCCATTTGTCCTTTGAGTTGTAAGTAAAAAACCTACTCATTCCAAAATTGTCAGTATTCATGTATATAAAAGATAAAATAATCATCTGTCCCCAAAAAGACGGCAGTATATTTCCAAAATTAATTTACAGTCTCTAAGGCTACATCTGTTCTTACAATAGGCCAAGTCCTGTTCTCTGGCTCCGAGGACGAATACCACAGCACAACATGAGGGGGATTTCCCATACGGGGAAGTTTCCATCCCACCAAAACAAGGTCCTGAACCTGTTTGGGATATGCTGCCCTGTGTTTCACTTGACAGCATGGAGCCCTCGTTATTGTTACTTTGCTATTTGTCATTAAAAAGTCCAGAGAGGTTCAGAAGAGACAGCAGGAAGCTGTGTGTGACCTTACCCTCCATATACCACCAGCACAGTGTGCATCGGGTACTCCCCGCAACATCTCTTTCATTCATGTTCTCTCCCCCAACTCTCTCAAAGTGTAGTTCACCGGCAAGTGTCATTGTCCCCGATTCTTAACACTGATGCCCTTCCTTCCTTCCTTCCTTCTCCCCTCCCCAGATGCAGACTGTGAGCCCCGTGTTAGTGCCTGCCGGCTTCTCACATCCTGTGTCAGCCCAGACCCGAAAGCTCTTTGGACCCGTTATCCCGGGACCGCCAGAGAAGCAGGGTGCCAGGGCCAGCACAGCCCTGCCTGAACGCCGTCCAAGGCTTGCAGGCTGGAGCTGGCTGGCATCCCTGCACGGAGCCGGTGCGTGGGGACACCTGCTCGGTGGGTTTAAATTCTGCCTTACGCTATGAGGCCCAGAATCCCACTTCTCATCACAAGTAGCATGATAAAAACCAGGCGAAATGCTCAAACATTTCATCAACGGTTAACGTTAATAATTCAACGATTAATAGCAAGTGACAGATTATTTCTAATAAGAAGCCCGCCAATTGCTAACAAGTTAGGAAATGCCAGAGCAGAAGTTCTCAAAGAAATAATCCCTTGCCACATCCCCCCGGCACAGAATAACCAGGATTGCTAACGGGTGTGCTGGACGCGCATATGGGAGCTATAAAATCCCGGCGGCACCTGGCTCACACATTTTTACAAGAGCCCGGGTACCATTTCACAGGGATGCTAACTTTCTGCGCCTGATAACGGCGTACGCCCCACGGGGTTGGGGGGGAGAAGCCACCCCGAGCCGGAGCGGGGCAGACAAAGCCGGGGGCTGCCCCCCGCTGGCTGCGGGCAGGGGGCTGCGGGCAGGGGGCTGCCGGCGCTGCCTTCGCCCCGCTCCGACCGGCGCTGGCTCCCGGGGACAATCCGCGCCCTGAAATGACTAAGCACGAACTCGCAAGCCGCCCCCCCCCGCCCCAGCCGCTCCCCGGCTTGCTCCGCACCCGCGCAAGGCGGGGAGGGAGGGGGGGACGGACGGACTCACCTGCCCGCCCCGAGCCCCGCCAGCGCCGACTCCTCCGCAGGGGCAGCCGCTCCTCCGCCCGGGCTCCGCCGCCGCGGCCGCAACCCAGCGCCGCCCCGCTCCGCGCCGCCCCGCGGCCGCGCACCCCGCCGCGCCCGCGGAGCCGCCGCCTCCCGCCGCCGGGGCTGGCGCGGCGGGGCGGGCCGGGGGTTGCCGTCAGCCGGCGGCTGACGCAGGGCTCCTCTTCCTCCCGGGGATGAAGACCCCGGCGGCGGGCAGCGAGGAGCCGCCGCGCCCGGCTCCGCTCGGGGTGCCCGGGGACCCTCCGCGCCCGCGGTAGGGCGGCGCTCCCCCCGCCCCGCATCCCGAGCACCGCCGCCTCGTCCCGAGGAGCCCTGGTGCCCCGGAGCCCCCGGCATGGAGCGCCTGCTCAACCACAGCTGCTTCGCCGATACGACGCTGGACACTAGCAACCGGAGCGGGTCCTCCGCCAGCCCAGATGATGGCCGGGCGCATCTCTCTGTCTTCAGCGTGCTGGTCCTCACCCTCTTGGCCATGCTGGTGGTGGCCACATTCCTCTGGAACGGGCTGGTCCTGGCCACCATCTTCCGGGTGCGCACTTTTCACCGGGTGCCCCACAACCTGGTTGCCTCCATGGCCATCTCCGACGTGATGGTGGCAGCCCTCGTCATGCCCCTCAGCTTGGTGCATGAGTTGTCCGGGCGACGGTGGCGGCTGGGCCGGTCGCTCTGCCAGGTGTGGATCTCCTTTGACGTGCTGTGCTGCACCGCCAGCATCTGGAATGTCACGGCCATTGCCCTTGACCGCTACTGGTCCATCACCCGCCACCTGGAGTACACGCTCCGCATCCGGCGCCGCATCTCCAACATCATGATTGCCCTCACCTGGGCACTCTCTGCCTTCATCTCCTTGGCCCCGCTGCTCTTTGGCTGGGGAGAGACTTACTCAGAGGACAGTGAGGAGTGCCAAGTCAGCCAGGAGCCTTCCTACACCATCTTCTCCACCTTTGGCGCCTTCTACCTGCCCCTCTGCGTAGTGCTCTTTGTGTACTGGAAGATCTACAAGGCTGCCAAGTTTCGAATTGGATCTCGGAAGAGTAATTCCATCACCCCCATCACCCCAGAAGCCCTGGAGGTAGGTGAGCTCAGTTGTATGTTGCTTTAGTCAACTGCTGGTGGCAACCAAACACTTGCAGAAGTGAGGGAAACTTAGAGCTAAAGCATGCAAGCAAGCAGCAGCCCACCAAAGTCCTGTGAATCCTGGAGGCTTTCAAGGGAAAGTTGACTGCAAAGCTTGCAAGCCCAGTCTTTTGACTCCTTCCGAGTCCCCAGCTGTGAGCACGCAAGGTGTAGGTAGAACAACTTTGGGCCAGATTGCGAGCCTGAGCTCCACGTGGGCGTGCGGTGACTCACAGATGTCCCCCCATGGAATGCTGAATCAGTCTGAGTAAGGGGTCACCGTTCCTCCCATGGGGAGGCATGTGGGGGTGTGAATGGATGGGATCCCATCTCTGTTGTGGACGATAACCTGGAAAGCAGCTGGGGCTTTGGGGAGGCTCTGAATCTACCCACACAGAAGGCACACGTGCAGAACGTCCTTATAAATCCTCCCTAATCATGGCTGCATCGTGTCAGTTCATTGCAGGCACGGTGACTGTGCGCTGTAAAGACTTCTTGGGGGGAGGACGGAAATGTATGCTCACTCTCTTGCCTCTCCTGCTAAAGACTCCTAATGGGTGGAGACAAAGCAAGGAGACTTTTGTGCACGGCATGTGGGTGTGTGTCTGTTCTACCGATCTGATTGTATATGGGGAAATAATCTTACTGGGATGCTGTGTGAGCAATTCCGTGTGCCCGTATATCACTACTCTAGTTTCTAGCCTCATTTAAAAACAGACTCTTGCTACCCAGAAGAGGGTCATACAACCAATCTCCCCTCTGTTAGAGCGTGACATAGGTGGCCTGCGTTTGCCGGTGAGCTCTGGCCATCACTTGCATAGTGTGGTTGTGTACCTGCTGGGTGGGATCAGCTGACTGAGGCACATATGGTGCAACTTGTGTTTGTGTTTGGCAGGTAAAAGAAGCTGCCCAGCAGCCACAGATGGTCTTCACTGTCCGTCATGCCACTGTTACGTTCCAGACGGACGGAGACACGTGGAGAGAGCAGAAGGAAAAGAAAGCTGCCCTCATGGTGGGCATCCTTATTGGGGTCTTTGTGCTCTGCTGGATCCCTTTCTTCATCACGGAGCTCATCAACCCCCTCTGCTCATGCGACATCCCACCCATTTGGAAGAGTATTTTTCTATGGCTAGGCTATTCAAATTCCTTTTTTAATCCACTCATCTACACTGCTTTCAACAAAAACTACAACAATGCCTTCAGGAACCTATTCTTTAGACAGCACTGAGCAGAAAAAGCTTTTCCACTGCCCCAGGAACCTGATTTCAACTCTCAATGAACCCTACCAAACACTTGAGGAAGTTCAAAGCCACAGATACCGAGGTGATGCTAAAGACGCATCCCCATGGGCTGTATGTCCCAGCAACGGTCCTGGTTCCTACACAGACTCTCCATCCCAGCCTCTAAGGCAGTTGCTATTTTCCCTGCAAGCAGCATGTAAAGGTTTCTCTGGCCAGCAGCACAGCATTCTTCCTCCAGTGCCCCACGGCTTTCCACTCGCCTTCCTAGTGGCGTTCTGTTTGGTGACAGTAGCGGTGCAGAGGAGTCTTCTGGCAAAGAGTCATATTTGAAACTCTGGTTCGGCCGCTGCTAGTCTCTCACAGCATTAATCAACTTTGTCCCGTGTACAAAGCTGGGACCCTTTAGCATCTGGAGGTTTTGTGATTATGTATGAAACTAGATATTTTCTGGCTTGGTTGAAAAAGGTCTTTTGTCTTGTCTTTCGACGTTAGAGATTAAGTGTTTGTATTTGGGGAATGAAATCCTCGTAAGGGTTAAAAGCAGACTCCAAGTAGAAAGCGTTTTCTCTCATATTTTATCAACAATGAATTGTGCTATTTGCTATGGGATTGTGTGTAGCAAGTTTTTTAAAAAAATACTTATTGTGAAAGCTCTATGCATGGTGTACACTGGAATGAGAGAGAATGCGTGGGAACTCCACCTCTCGTTCTCTGACTGCTACGTGTGAGCATCTGCCTCAGACCTTTACTTTCAGAAACACCAGCTGTAAATGTTAACCTTTGTGTCTGTGTTTCCCATTCCAAACCATAAATGCATTTTGAGCAGCTGTGGGGCAGGTTTCCTGTAGTTGCAGGGGATGCGAAGAGTGTGTTTCAAATTGCCTGTCAATGAGGAGCTGTGTTTTGCTATTTCTGAGTGTGATTCAGGTCTTCTTGAAACCAAAGCAAAGACCTCACTTTATTTCTGTGGGCACTGGATTGCAGGCAAATGGCAGTTAATGACCAGTGATGTTTCATTCTGGAAGCATAACCAAACCATAGGGGTGCTCTGCTGCAAGGACCGGACTTAAATATTTATTCTTTTGCCCACCCTTTCTTCTTTCCTTTCCCCCTGAGGCTCCAGTCCTGCCTGGTCGTTATTGCTCTGCTGCCTCCCTGCCTTTCCATGTTGCCAATGTAATTATAGTAGTTGGCATTTCACTCCTAGAATTAAAATTATACACTCGATGCTGCACCACTGGAAGACTGACGGGCCTTCAGATAAAGGAAAGCATTAGTTTTAACTATCGGTTCTTATAGGGCAGCCACTGAAATCAGACCAGAACTGAAATGGTGGAGGAAAAGACAAGATGGGAATCGGAGTGATGTGATTTCGTGTCAGATATCTCAAGAAGAGATAAAAGAGAAAAATGTCAATACATCATGGGAAAGCTCCCTCGGGGCGGATAGGATTAGTTCTTATCTTTAGCAGATCATGAGACATCAGATGTTAAAATTGTCACTGGTTCTTTAAACCAGTCAAAAATCCCAGTAGAGTTGGTTAAAAAGTGCTTTTTCTTTTCATATCTTGGGACAGGTGAAAATGGAAGCAGAGCTCAAGGTGCCATCGAGTGTTGCAGCTCTTTCAGGACCAGTTACACAAATGTCCATCAGGACTGACATAAATGTAGCTGATCCTGCCTTGTGGCAAGAGGAGAGATAGGATGGCCCTTGCAATCTTTTTCCACACTATTCTATAAAAGTCTCTTAGAAATATTAGGTAAAATCCTGCCTTTATTGAAAACAATGGGCAAATTCTTGGTGACTTCAAGCAAATCAGAATTTTATTCAGCCTGTCTTGTAAAAGCATAATTTTAATTAATTCAAGGAGAAGATGGGTGGGATGGGAGCAGTCTTCTAACTCCCCTGAAAGAGTCTGATCTGTGCTAACCCTGGACCAATCTCTCTACAGCTAGTAAAGAGCATTTTATTTCTTTGCTATGTATTTTAAAGTATTATTAGTGACCTCTCTGACATATCAAAAATTGTAATAAACTCTTGAGTTGCTTTTTTTACTGAGGATGTAAAGGTTGCATTGCTTTCTCTGGACAGCCCATCACCAATGCAGACTTGTTCTTTTGGGAATTTACTACTTTTGTTGTGTCAAATATTGTTCAGCCAAAAATGAGTCGGAAAAAATGCTTCCTTGCCCAAGCCAGACCTTCAGCTAAGCTCGGTACTTCCTGAAATTAGAAGACTACTTGTTAGGCCACCATGGCAACACTTCAAATGCTAAAGCATGGATTGACCGTGAAGCTGGACTTTAGTCCACCGTTTTAACACATAACACCATGTCTACACAACTCTATTTCAGGCTAGGCTGTGTTCATCCCCGGTTTTATTTGCTCTTTGATGAGCATTGCAGATTCTCCATCTGTGTTATGTGAGATCCTTCCACAGGTCGTGGAATCAACTGCAAACTCAAATAAGTATCCGGTGTAAGCAGACAAAAGTTAAACTGAAATCAATGGGAAAAATCCCTACTTTTGGCACAGCTCAGTGCTGGGATGAAGCTCCCTTTCGTTATATCCTGTGTTTATTCATGCTATGCCTTAAGCGGTGACAAGGGCACGGGGAAGAATCTTAAAATCTAATTTGTATATGGTCATGGAGAGTCCACCATCCTGGTGGAAATAATACCCACATTTGACAGCCCACATCCCATACAACCTATATTGATCTGCTGCAAATAACAGCTTCCACTTGGTCATAAGTTTTGTTCCTTTGAATCTTGACATAATTAGCAGTTATGTTAGGGACCAATTCCTACTGCTCTTACTTGAGATCTAAGACCATTGCCTTTTTGTCTGAATACCATTCCTGCAATGCAATATGGTCATGCAGGAAAAATGTCAGTATTCTGGAGAGAGTGTTGAAGAATCATACCAAAACATGCCATGGTGGGCTGAGCACAGCAAAGGGGCACAAAGAAACCTTGACTTCTGATCCTGGCTCCGAGGCTTTTTACAAACCTCTCAGTATTCAAACACAGATGCCGAGTGGGGTCCCAGAGACCCAAATCATGTTTGAAGACATACACAGCCCCAGCTTCAAAGGACGTATCTTGTACCTTCTTGTTCCCGTTTATAAAACAGAGTCAGTGGTGTGAAGAGACCTGCCTCACTGAGGCTTTGTGAGGATTAATTAGTAAATGTTTATCATGTACCAGGAAGGTGGAACACTCTGGCTTGAATGCCGAGCAGCATTATAAATTGGGCTTCTATTTAATTCCTCAGAAGAACATTATTACCCATTATTATTGAGTTTCCTGTGCAGTTTAATGGCTATATAATACTTCCAGAAAGGATTTAACTAACCTTCTTCCACTTACAATTAATTTATTTTCCTCCCGATGCTCTGACAGTTCAATGAACATCTGTATGGGAGCTTGATCGCCGGGGCAGCCACGGCGCGTGCTGAATGCTGTCTGCGGAACGTCTCCTCGCAACGCTGAACACATATTGTCAAGGTTCAAGGAGCAGCAGCTCTCCAGGCAGTCTGCTACCCTGTCTCCTTTATTTTTTAGGGAGAGGAAAAGGTCACAAAAGAATGCCCTTGGATTACATGACAGGTTGGCTGACCACCTTCCTCCTCCACCCCCAACCCTGCTGACCTTTCTTCTCGAAGCAGGCAGGTCAGGCAGGTGACTCCAGGACACATACCGATCCCGCACAGCCAGAGGTGGGACACGCATGACTTCACCCCCTGTTAATTTGCCTGGACTTTTCCTAAAAATCACCACTGGGAGACGTGGCCTTTAAACTGGCAGCAGCAGCCTAAAGTGGGAGTTTCCTGGAAGTAAAGTTGCAGGCAACTAAGGAAGTTTCACCTGACAAAGGTAATTAATGACGATTAGTTCCAGCGATTGCTGAGGTGAGGCACGACTGACAAAGCGTCAAAGTGATTTTTGCAATGTAGTGATTTGAGCTGGTTTGTTTGCGAGGGGCTCGTCACCGTTTTACTCTTGGATCCCTTATTTTACCTGCATTGGTATGGCAGCAAACTGGGACACCAGCAAAGTCACGGTGAACGTGATCTGGGCATCGTTAATGGTCCATGTGGGAACAGTGGGGTAAAACATCTGTGGCAAAACCTGCATCCCCACTGCGATACACCCTGGCTGAACATCATGAAACTGCCAGCGTATTCATCGAATTTCAGAGGTGGCCAAAGAGCTGTTTAAATCAACATTATTTTCAGTAATACTGAAGTGCTGAGGAAGTTGCCGAAGACTGGAAGAGAGCCGAAGTTGTGCCAGTATTTTAAAAGGGCAAATTGGGAGAGCCAAGTATTTATAAGGGTAATACTGTCACTGATTTACAGCTTGAAATTGATCCTTGGCAAAAATGTGAAACAGCTGATAAAGGACTCAATGAATAAAAAATTACAGGAAATAAATATAATTAAAATAAATCACATTGATGTCTGTCTTTGATTGCAGCACATGGTTCATTGCTGATGGTGGTATAAAGTATTCACTCCACAATAATGAATGTGACTTGACAACTCTCAACACCTCCATGAAAAAGTGAAGAAGAAATCAATATGAGATTCAAACTGTCCAATATTTGCTAATGACTCATGGCTTGGAAAAGGTGTAAATACAGAAAATAAAGTCGCTTGTACAGAGAAATGAGGCTGCAAACAGGCTGGGGACATTTTAGCCCGGCGTGAGGGAAAGGCAAGCACCAGGAGCAGCGGGATGGGATCCTTGTTGCCGGCGGGGAGGCACGGCAGTGTCAGGGTGCACCAGGAGCTGAATATACAGGACTGTTCAGTATTTTGGGGACAAGCAGTCTTATTTCTTACCTGGGCGTGGGCTGTGTCCAGCTATGGATTTTATTCTGGTCACTGGAGGGGGGGCTACGATTTCAGTTCATTGCCTTTTCACTGTTTTTCCCCTGCTGTCCCCGCCGCTGCCAGGCAGTCGGCCTCAGCATTGCGATTCTCTCGGCCGTGTAATTTCCCATGCTGGCCAAGTCAAATACTTTCCCTGATCATCCTAAAAAGCGAGACAGATGGGCCCTTTCTCTGGATCCCCCAGGGCATTGCGGTTGTTCCTCTGTCTAACTAACAGTTTCAGCGGTGGGAACCGCAGCTTCTGCGACACCAAACCCCGTCTGCCTGCTCGGTGGATGGGACCAAGCAGGGCTGGTCCATGGCACTGCCCCACGGCTGCTCACTGGCAGTGACTAGCACGGGGAAAGAGACAACAGGAGCTATACCCTCGCCTCGGGTTTCTGCTGGTGCCGTTTCAGACAAATGAATCTCTAATCCTATTTCTAGGCACCTTCTGTACTTCTGGTGAGAGCAGACCTGGCCGGGCTGCCCCTGCTGTGGGTCTGGTCAGCTCTGCAAGAACGCAAAAGGGAGGGGAAAAAATTTCTTCATGCTACTGCAGCCCTAATTGCAGGGAAAAAATTCCCCAGCCCTGACTGCCTCTGTGGGAGAGGACATATTTTCTGCATGGCTTAGGTGTCCACCCTGCCCAGTTCAATCCCCTTCCCCCATGTAGTTGCAGGGGGTGGAAATCCCTCTGTCACGCAAAACTACCTGCTCCTGGCCAGGTCCCCAAGTTTGTTCAAGCACTGGCCTGAAATCTTTTCATTTTTCATCAGTTCAGGGCTGCAACCTGAGGTCAGTGCTTCTTCCTTGTGCCTTTCTGTCACCAAATCGTGGTTACACACACAGGTCCCACCAGCTGCTGGTACAAAGGAGGGCAACCTTTCAAAATTAGCATCTTCACTTGCCAGGAAAGCCCCCTTGTCTCTGGGTTCAAGGTGCCAAACTGGCAGCTGAGGTGCCACAAAATCCCAAGATCCACTTCCTCTTGCCTGAGCTACCATGATTCAATGTTTGAATCACCTGGCTCTTCACCCAGCTCTTTTGGGACACCTGGTTTGGCAGTCCCAAAGCTTAAACCATGCCTCATCTGGCTCATTTTGCTAAGGTCCATCATGTGTCCCATCTTTCTACTGCTCTCCTGTGATGCTGCATTGGAGCTCTGGACATCAGGAAGCCATCCACACATTGGTGAGGGTGCTGCCTTTGCAACATCTCCCTGGGCTTGCACAGCTGGACCAAATAGGACTGTTTCCAACCCAAAAAACCAACCTGTGGCACATAGACCATGGTGAAAATTAATGCGATCACCTTGCAACCCCCTTCTAGATCTGCTAACAGCCTTATATCCTGACTCACAGGTTACCTGTCAGGTGGACTTCATAGGGGAAAGGCAGAGCTCACGGTCATGTAGTTCCACGGTTTAGATGGAGGGGGAAGAAATAATTTTGATGCAATGCCAGCCTCGGCTCTTTCGGCAGGCACCGGAGCATATGGAGCCTCTCGCACAATTGCCTGGGAGTTGCAGGTCTGTGATGTTTTTTCTCTCCTCAGCTGCTCGCCCGGTGCCAAAGTTTCCAGGTGCATTAAGGCAGGATGCCCCTGCCGCGCGTCTTGGACCTTCCACCCGCACATCACAGCATTGGGGTGAATATTAAACAGACAGGAGGAGTACAGCAGATGCGAAGTGCAAGTACACTTGCTGGCACAAGGGGTTACTCAATATCTGGAATTTGAATCGAAAAAGAAACTGCAAGCCCCCGGTATTAAGCAATTAAGATTTTCTGAGGGTTTTTAAAAGGAGGCAGGTAGATGCTGAGGTGAGATGATGTGACACTCAGCCACACTCCTCTGCTTCCCGCAGTTTTGCAGCACAGACCTCAGCCTTACCGGGGATTTCAGAGCACATTACCCTGACTAAAGCCCTGGGGCTGCTTTATAAGCTGTTAATAGTTGCCAACTGAAATGACTGTCAGGGCTGTTTCTTATTAAAATGAGCATTTAAAGCACCTGGAGAAGATTGTAAGAAGCACAAACCCTTTAAATTCCTTCCCAAACCCCAGAAGTGGCCAGTGTTTGCATGCAGAACACAGCAAATAACTTTTAAATGAAACCTATTTGACGGCAAATTTGTTGCTGCTCCTCAGATCAGCTTCTTCATCACTTTTATTTACACGTGTCTCAAATTCAGCGTGTACCCACCCACCATGTGTGTACTACAGCACCTTCCCCGGGTGATTCCTGAGTCGTTGGCCTGTGACCGTCCCACACGGAGCTATGCCCTGGTTTCCCCAGCTTTTGGTGGTAGGCAACACCTCCGGCCACGCAGACTCCTGTCCCCGGGTGGCCTGGCCTCTGGAGTACACTGGATAATTCATCTGGGTGTGGAGCAGCCGGGCTGGTTTCTCCCTGCTGTTCTTCATCCCTCCAGCCGGCAGCCCCATCTGAGTAGTGACTCCCACCCCAAAGCACTTCTCCTGGCTCCCTTCTTGCTCTCGGAGGTGCCCAGAGGACATCTCCGACGGCTTGGCGGAGCCTATTACCCTACGTGCTGCCATGGTGGTGCTCCCAGACTCAGGGCTGCTCCTCCATTCAAGGACTCATAGTGAAGATAATTGCTTAATAAACCGAATGAGCCATGCCCTAGATTGAATGAGGTAATAAAAAGCTGGTGGGTTTCACTGGTATCTTCTGAAATGCCTGTTTGCAATGGGCTCTAGGCACTTCAAAACCGTAAAGCAGGCATGGTCCTCACAGAGGGAGCCTTTTTTCAGGAGAAGAGGGAGTTGTCTCAGCCCCAGCCTCTCCATCACTGTTAATGGAGGGACATTTGTTTTAAGACACCCTTTCTTACTGAGGGGCTTGCATGCACCCTGAGCAACACAGCAGGACCCCGTGCCACCAAGATGAGGAATATTTTGATTTTACCCCAGCTGGCACATGATGTGGACCTTGCAGCCATGGAGCCTGCTGGAAAGGGAAGAGGCAGCTCTGGAAGGGTAAGGAGAGAGCGGCCGGTTCCCCGCGGGCTCCATGGTTCGGCTCTGCCCCGCAGGAGCAGGAGGCCACCAGGGCAGCAGGAGCTGCAGGTGACAGACAGCAGGCTCTGCCTGGCTCCGCCGCCCCGCATTTTGGCAGCAGGCAGACGGCGAGATGACTCTGCTGGCTTGCAGGGAAGGAGATGAGGTCAACAGCACCATCTGGCCCGCTCACCTTTCCGCTCCTCTGTGGCAAGACGAGAGTCTGTTTGGCAAGACGTGAGGTCAAGGGCTGAGTCTGCTCTTATCTGCTCGAGGGTGGCAGCACAGGGCAGAAAGAGACTGATTATTTTTCATTTCGTTCTGCCAGCTGCCATGCTGGGGGGAGCAGGGAAGGAGCAATATCCCTTTTATTGTTCCCAGATGTGGTCCTTGGAGATGGCAAGATGCTTAGACTGTTGGTTTTTTTTTTTATTTGAATGGTAACAAAGCACCTAAATAACCTGAATAACCCAAACCTTAGTGCCAACAGTGGAAGGAAAGGAGAAGCGCACTTCTCTGCCCTGAGCAAGTGTCCTCCAGCTTTGCAAGATGTCTCAGTACTGTACAAAATGAGCAGTGTGTGCACATTGTTCAGCACTTATCCAGCTTCATACAGCACTTGGAAGTGGAAAACATCTTTCTTGCTTACCCTTTACAGCTGCTATAATAACCCTCTGAACCAGATCAAATCCACAGTCCTCCTTTCCCTTCCCCTTCAAAGTGCTCTGAATTTTGAGATAGTCCAGAGTAGGATTAGCACTGTACATTTCCAGACTCCTTTATCTAGCTTTACGCCCTCTATTCTGTGCAAAGGCAAAGCCACCCAGCCTGGCTCTTGCCGGCTGGAGTCCCAAGTGATGTATGTTGCTCAGAGCCCTGGGCTTCAGGGCATCTGTGCAGCACCAGGGAACAGGCAGCTCTGAATTAACTCAAGCCTCGCTGCCCCAGATGCTACATAAACATCCCACGGCACTGAGTAGGCAAGAAAACCAGAATTACCCAGATTGTAGGTGTCTGAAGAACGGCTGATTTATTTTATGGGGCCAGGATGCAACTTTTTTTTTTAAGCACAAATGTCCTTAGAAGACTTTAAAGAGACGGGTGAGCCTCTTTTGTCCTTTGCCTTCTGAGCAGAGCAGCAGAGGAGATGTGTGAACACATACACACATCAGTTTCCCAGACTCTTAGCTCTGAGTGCTCCCTCCAAGCAAACAGCACCGCATACCTAAATATACCCAGGAAAATATGTTCTCCTTGGGCACAATGATCAGCCCACACGCACTGGAAAATGTCAACACAGAGGCATAGTTTTCCTACAAAACGTACACACACACGAACACACACACGCTTCTTTTTTTCACGCTGCATCAACCATTTTAGCTGGTTTTTGTTTATTTTGCTCTTGACTAGAACGACTGTGCAAATCTATGAAGGACAAAAATCTTGCTCAGAAAAAAACTTAATTACTAAAGCCTCCCTCTGATGAAGAATGAAAGGAAGGGTGAATCAAAGGCAAACTGATTTTCACCAAGGGAAATTCTGTTAGATTGTCGAATTTTTCTATTGCATCGATTATATGTGATTTGAGGAGATAAAACATTTCCAGAACTCTTTCTTGAGGAGTTTAGCAAAATGTTTTGGAGATTGCTCTGATCACTCAGGACTGAGTGCTATTTTTTTAATCATTATGCATGAAGGGTTGATGCTATAGACAGGGGCTGTTACAGACAGAACTTAGAAATGAGACCAGGAGTTCACAGAATCACAGAATGGCTGAGGTTGGCAGGGATCTCTGGTGGTCATCTGGTCCAACCCCTCTGTTCAAGCAGGGGGTTCACCTAGAGCTGGATGCCCAGGAATGTGTCCAGATGGCTTTTGAGTATCACCTGTGCCAGTGCTGGGTCACCCTCACAACAAAAAAGTGTTTCCTGATGTTCAGAGAGAACCTCCTGTGTTTCAGTTTGTGCTTGTTTCCTCTTGTCCTGTCACTGGGCACCACTGGAAAGAGCCTGGCTCCATCCTCTTTTCACCCTTCCCTCAGGTATTTATATACAAGGCTCCCTGAATCTTCTCTTCTCTAGACTGAACAGTCCCAGCTCTCTCAGCCTTTCCTCATAGGAGAGGTGCTCTAGTCCCTTCCTCATCCCTGTGGCCCTTCATTGGACTGACTCCAGTATGTCCATGTCTCTTTTGTCCTGGGAAGCCCAGAACTGAACACAGCACTCCAATGGCCTCACCAGTGCTGAGTAGAGGGGAAGAATCACATCACTTGACCTGCTGGTGATGCTTTGTCTGATGCAGCCCAGGAGAGCATTCGCCTTCTATGCTGCAAGGGCACATTGCTGCTCATGTTCACCATGAACAGGACTCCCAGGTCCTTTCCCTCCAAGGTGCTTTCCAGCTGGGTGTCCGCCGACATATGTTGGTGCATGGGGTTGTTCCTCCCCAGGTGCAGGTCTTTGCACTTCTCCTTGTTAAAGTTCATGAGGTTCCTCTGGATGGCAGTAAGAACATCTGGTGTGTCAGCCACTCCTCTATGTTTGGTGTCATCTCCAAATTTGTTGAGGGTACATTCTACCCCATTATTAACGAAGGTCTTAAACAGGGTTGGACCCAGTATTGACCCTTGAGGCACACAGCTAGTCACTGGCCTCCAACTAGACTTTGCACTGCTGATCGCCACTCTCTGGGTCTGGCCATTCATCCGGTTTTCAGTCCACATCACCGTCAGCTCATCAACCCCATGCAGTTTCTCAATGAGGAGATGGTGACAAAGGCCTTACTGAAGCCCAGGTAGACAATACAGTTGATGAACATGGTCATACCAAGTGGTATTTTCTGGAGCATCTCGATGCCTAACTTCCCATTCAAAAGAAGTGAGATATTGTTAAAAATACACATTTTTCCACTGAGTATGAAAAAAGCCACAGAGACTAGCTCACATTCAAACACTAAACTTGAAGACTTTTCTAGATAGGTGAGATGAATCTTACTTGGGGTACAAATTAATTTAAAACCAGAAGTTCAGAAAATTAGTTTACATTTTTTTTCCTCTCTGATGACTGGATAAATCTAGGAGGATGGCAGAGCTTTTTTCCCTTTTCCCTCTTTTGATTCTCCTCTCACACATAAAAAAAGGAGATACATGGAGGGTCAGTTTTGGTCCTGTGGGCCTAGGGCGTCTGGGCTGTGAAAACCAATTTTTGCTGCTGTATAATGCTTGCTGCTGTGCTGTCCATTTGCCAAGATATTTTGCTTTATCTGAGGCCCCTCAGACTCCAGCTAACCTAAAGAAATTTTTCATCTTCAAATTTTGCCATGTATCCAAACCATTGCAGGTGGCAGTGTATATTACTAGTACAATGCCATGGAAGCAATAAACGGCAGCCACTACTGAAGCTTGTGGTACCCACAGCCATCCTTTGCCATTATAAATCTCCATCATTTAATCATTTTTGCTTCCATGCATGGTTGCATTCTAGGAAAATATTTTGACTCATGTGCTTTGAGTCTCAGGCTTTCTAGTTACACCCCGAACAGACCCAAGTATTTGTGACACTCCTGTTTGAGCAACTGGTTGAAAACAAAAGCATCTTGGACCATGGACGTTTCAAATTCTATTCTGATCTTAGAAACCAATATTAGCAAAATCATTACATTTGCAAAGCTGTTTTCTCCATTCCCTGTTCTGTAACCTGTGTCATTCACTCTTAACTTTCAGTGGCTCATGACTTCAGAGCTGGAACAGACTGTTAGTCTAATCCTATTGCAATGACCAGAGTGAGGTTTGGTTTTTTTTCATGGCAATATGACAGATAACTTTATCTCTTCACATTTATGTCCTCTATTGCAATTAAATCTAGTGTATTGTTCCAATGTCTGATTGCGTGTGGGAAGCAGGGATATAGCCTGTACTCTGACTTACAGTATTCTAGGAATTAATGAAAACTATTTTTTTTAATAGAGAAAAAAATTTTATTGTCTCCTTTTTGTTACTGCCTTCAGGGATCATCTGGAGAATTCTTGTAGTTACATGTCTCACAAGTATTTAAAGAAGAAAACCATATAATAGCCTCTTTTTTTTTCTTCTTTTTCTTTCCTTTAGGAAAAAAAATAGTTGAGTTGTGTGGAAGTTGTTTGGTGGTGTGTGGGTGTATTATGTGTATGTCAAACTCACCGTGGGAAAGCTAATGAAGAGAGAGGAGTTTTACCCACAACTTAAACATCTCTTCCAATCATTTGTTTGACTGGCATTTCTGCGAAAAGCCAATGGTTTGAGGATTAAAGAAAAGTGAGAAATGTGGAGGTGACAGACAGTAATGGCTGATGTTGCAACGCATCTCTGCAATTCGTGCCGTAAGGCTGATCTCTCGAGGAAGATGACAAGCTGCCATTTTGCCATCAGGTTGCTCTGTATTCAGGCTCTTCTTGCTCTACACGTCTTGTGGAGCTCAAAAATGCTCCTCCACCCCTGTGCACCACTGAAGAGGCAGCCCCACGTGTCCAGCAGCTGTGCAGCATCTTTGCCAACAGTTGCTTGGGTTTGTGGCACTTTGGTTCTGGCTCATGGGAATTAAGGTTAATCCGGTCAGGCAGGAAGAGTTTTTGGCAGGCCTTTGCTGTTCTTGTTGCGTGGTGCTTCTGCTTGAGACAGTCAAAATGGACTTTGCCACAAGACAGAGCTCAGGTATATGAGCAGGACTTACCACTTGATGATAACCCAGCATGTCTCAGGCATGAGAAAGCACTCCGTAAACCTGCTAGCAAGACGGTTTGGGAAGTACAAGCTTCTCTTCATCCAAGATGAGACTTAGATGATATAAATCATTGTTTTGAGAACAGCTCAAGCATTAATTACGTGGGGTTTTTTTCACTTGCTGGGATGGAATAGAGCACAGTGCCACTTTGCTCTTTAGCCCAAGATTCTGCTAGTCAAATACCTCCTTGGGGCGAGTTCATAAAATCTACATAGAGTAGGAGATTTACTATAGCTATATCACCAGACAATGGGGAAACGTGAGTTTTTCAACAGGTAATATACCAGATCTTTGGGGTTGTTCAGCCTGGAAAAGAGAAGGCTCCAGAGAGACCTTATAGTGGCCTTTCAGTACCTAAAGGGGGCCTACAGGAAAGGTGGGGAGGGACTCTTATCAGGGAGTGTAGTGGTAGGACAAGGCATAACAGTTTTAAACTGAAAGAGGGGATATTTAGATTAGATATCAGGAAGAAATTCTTTACTGTGGGGGTAGTGAGACACTGCCCCAGGTTGCCCAGAGAAGATCTGGATGTCCCATCTCTGGAGGTGTTCAAGGCCAGGCTGGATGGGTCTTTGAGCAACCTGATTTGGTGGGAGGTGTCCCTGCCCATGGCAGGTGGTGCTTGGAACAAGATGATCTTTAAGGTCCCTTCCAACTCTAATCATTCTATGATTCTATGGCCATTCTTTGTAAATAAGAACATGAATGTTTGAAGGCAAAAATATTGATGTCATTTAAAGTGATAGCGCTTGTGGTCTCAACAGGAAATCACTCTTCAGCAGTTGAGTATTACAGTAAATACAAAAAGCCTTACCACTGGCAACTACAAGTGTTACACATATTTTTCAGCCTGGAGACAAAACAGCAGGCTGAATTTCCAGCCCACAGTTTCATGTCAAAAGTGCCCATCCTAAAGATTCCAGAGCTTATGCTTTTTTGTCTGTCAGTAGTCAGTGGAAATGGATGTTGGATTTACCAGCTGGATTTTTGAGTACCTGCTCAAGAAGTGAGACGTGGATGCACCCTGCTCCTGGGTGGGAACAGTGCTTCAAAACACACCTGCTATCAACTAGTATTAAATAGATCATATGTGGTTCCTATTTGGTTGAAAATCCATCAGGCAAATAGCAGGAAGTCACCACCTAGATACGTGTTGTCTATTGGTAACACTTTGCATTTTTTAATTATTGTCAGGTTATTCCCTAGCAATTCTGCACTGCAAAATGGTAGAAAGTGCCTGCCTGCAGTGATATTTACCTTATTGCCCATATTATGGTCCGAAAGCATGAAAGTGTCCATTGGGTTGGTGCTATTCTTGTGTTGCAGCCCTGCCTTTGCCTGGCCATGGGCCCCATATGGGCCCCAGCCCTGACCCACCTGGCCTTGGCTCATCCCTGTCCCCATTCCCACGGAGGTGCCCAGTGTCACTGGGCTGACCCTGAAAGTACTTGCTTGGGAAATGCTGTTGAATGAGGAGAGAGTTCAGAACCAGGTTTCTCACTTCGCGTGAGGTTAATATATAATATACATTATATATTTTTATATATAGCTTCAAGTGCTAAGTGCCTGGCCAAGGCTTGCACTTCAGAAGCTTCCTGAAGGCTCTGCTGTTCCCCGCTGGCCATTGACAGGTGCTGCTCCTCTGAGCTCCCTTTTCACCATTGTTAAACCAACCACAGATACCCAGGACAACCCTAGACGCTGGCCTTATGTTTTAATTATTGCAGTTAGACATCTAAAATATGCGGACAGGCAGTGTGGATCTTGCCTTTGATCTGTGCACATGCATCATCCCCTTTATTCTTTTACTACCTGTTGTAAAATCCTCCCCTCAAATGGGCTGTGATCCCAGCTAGGGCTTCTTGCTGCTTGCCTGCTGTAGATGCCAAAAGGATTTATGGGAGGTGCAAGCTGAAAAAAAGAGGCTCAGAGGATGTGCAGACAGTTTTCAGTGAGCAGACTGCACTGGCAGCACTGGAGAACTAAACACTCTTTACATTTGCAGTTCGGGTTTCCAGGAAAGGAGGGCAGGGAGCTCCTCTCCCAGCACTCACTGGGCTGTAACCTCTCCTCGCTGCAGCCCCAGACCTGTCTCTCTGAGCTGCACCAGTGGGGAAGGGACACCGCAAGGCTGCATCCCTCCCTCAGGAGTAACCTACTTGTGAAAACGGTGAGTTCCCCTTGCCCAAAGCTTGCAGTTGCAACTCTGTGTGTCTCTGCAGCACTGGCACTAAGCAGCGATGTCTCAGGGCAGAGCAGGGTCCCTCTTGCAGGAAATGTTCTGTCTTGTGCTACAGAAGTTGGAAGGGATGTTCCAGCAAGCTCTGCAGTTTTACAGAATATGAATTGTCCTCTTTTGACTCACTCATTTATCAGATGGCCCTTAATATTTTTTAGGACAATTTTTGCGTGTGAGATTTACTGCTCATCTGCATGGTGGGTACTTCTTGATTCAAAAAAAAAAAACAAACCAAACCCCACCTCCAAAAAAGAACCCAAACAAGTTCTGAGCATGACTGGTTCCACCCTCCTATTCTATCGGCTGTTCTGGGGTCATCATTCTACATTTCATTACATACATTCTTTTTAAACCCACTCATCTAAAATGCCTTTAAAAGTGGGAAAAAGGACAAAGAGGGGGGTGGGCAGAAGAAAGGAGGATGCTGTAACAGTTGACAAGGAGTTGCCCCTCCAAGCAGACTGGAGGGCAGTGAACCCATCCCAGGCTGGGGAAGTGACGGTTCTATGGGATGGAAATGACCTGTGAGTGAATGGTCCCAGCTTGGGCATTCATCTACCCATAGACCTGGTGGATCCTGGTCCTACTCATAATTCAGAAATAAACACTGGACTCAGAGGGAGTAATTCCTAGTGCCAGAGGACTTTAAAGAAGTAGGAGCTTCTCATTCAGGCTTGCAAATGTTTGTTTTAGACCCACGTGTGTGTTGTGAAGGGGCACAGCTCCATAGGTAGTCCTGCTACCCAATCATAGCAAACAGTGGAAGAAAAAAGAGTATTAATAAGGTGTGTGCTGGTCTTCCTTTGAATCAGTTTTTGGCTGCAAACCCCAAAGGGCTCTGATGTGAGAAGCTGAAGAGAAAATGTAGTCAGAGCTGCTTGAATGCTCCACTGCTTTCTGAGGCTAAGTCAGTAGAAAGAAAAATGCAGGCAGCAGTGACAGCAGCACTAGCAAGTCATTCTGAGCCCAGCATTTAGATTTTCAAATAGCAGCAAAGGATGAAGCAGCAAATACAGAATTTGGAGGGACTTGAACAATTGTATTCATATTTTCAAAGCATCCTGAAAAGGAAACACCCAGTTAAATTTCTTTAATTTCTCTGAAATCTCAAAACATTCTACAGATTTCAGAGAAACAGGAGCAAAAAACCTCTCCTGCCATTCCATTGAGTCCAACTGGAAAAGTGCTGGGACAAGAAAACATCTGCATGTGGCCAGTCAGACCAGAGCAGCATGCAGCAAGTGAAGCAACTGTGGATGTTTCTCATGCAAGCACCTTCAGGCAGAACTGAAAAGCAAGCACCAATAGCTCACAAGAAGAGATTATCTTAGGAGAAAATTTTGAAAGGCTAAGAGAGTTTGCAGCAGTTTTAGTTAAGGATCTGAGTTCAGTGCTGAATTTATCCCTGTTGCTGCTCTGGGCTGATGCTGCATTTCAGTGGGAAATGAGCTGAAGTCTTGGTATGGAGACATATTGCAGCACGTGCTCCTCTGCAGTTGTGTTGAACTGTTTGTATCTTCTCAAATTATATGAAGTGGAATCACTTAATTCACAATATCATCCCAGCAAGTAATGTTTAAGTGTAGTACCATGGAGCGACACATTCCCTGCCTCCCTGAGCATGTGTATTGCCCTCCCTCATGTGTCACCTATGGTTGTTTGCAAGACAGAAGATCTGGGTTTGAACGGCCAGATATGAAGTTGGTAGAAGGAAAAAACCCACCTTCTCTCAGTACAAGTTCCCTGAGGATCACTGTGGAGCTTCATGATGCTCTTGCCATCACTTTTGTGTAGCAAACCACAGATCGGAACTTCTCCCACTGACTGCTTTACATTCTCCTGTTTCCTCTCTCACACAGAGGCTCTGACAATAAGGACCCTCCTCAATAAGGACCAAACTGAAATTCAACCACATACGAAGAAAGCAAATTTTGTCAGGGCTGTTAATTGTGGGAAGAGCTAACCAAGCAGTATATACCCTTACCTTGAAGCAAATAACTGTTTTTTCTAAAAGAGTCAGACCAGGAGAGGCAGAAGGGCTGAGCCTCGTGAAGGAAACACAGGGTGGAGACCTGTAGAAATTATAATAAGGAGGAGTCTTGTGGGATGATCCCAATAGTCACTCAGAGATGTGGAATTATTTCTCCAGCTTCTGCTAGAGTTCTGACTTTAGTTTCCTCAAATACTACTGGCTTTGATACTCACTCTTCCTCATGTTTAAAAATCACTGCCCTGCAGTGAGAGATGCTCACATTAACATTAATGCAGCCTTGGACTTCCAGCCTGCTAATCCAAAAAAACCCCCAATAAACCACTCGTTTGATCCAAATGGTCGATGATATGCACTGAGAAAACTGCAGTGAGACATCCCAGGGTGAACCAGTGCCCAGAGGCATGTTAACAGTGGGAGGAGAAACCCACATTACACCGATGCTTGGATTTGGGCAGTGCCTGGGGCTGTTACAGAGAGATGGGGCATTAAAGACCTGAAGACTGCCAGGGTCTTACCTGCCCCTGAAACATAGCTTCAAGGCCAGAGCAAACCTTCAATGTTTATTGTCCTACTATGAAAGCTACGGAGTTGGTACTAATCTAAATCCAAATGTCAGAATTCAGATTGCTGCTAAAATTTAGCTATAGTTAAGAAAATTACCAAAAAAAATAAATAAATCCAACTCAGAAATTTGGGAATGCTCACTGCTGAACAGGAGCCAAGAAAACTTGTTTACAGCTCACTCTCCGTTTAGAACAATTAATCACTAAGCCTTGGCTGCACTTCCCACAAATCACCCAAAAGGACGCCTGTCGGGTTGTGTTAAGCCAAAGCGCAGTGATAGAGTCAGCTACTGCCTGGGATACGGATGAAAACTGGCATGTTAGCTCACTGCTAATAGGTGATTTACCAAAAAAAGAAAGAGAAATTTTCCATTGAGGTAACAGAGAGCACCTCTTTTCCCCTTAATTACTTCCTGATACCTGGATTGAATCCACGACCAAGGAGATGTATTTGAGATTCTCCTGGACCTCCACAGTTGTGGGCTCTTCTCTGGCCATGAAGGAAAAAAATGCACTCAGAAGCATGCTAAAGATAAAACTAATGAAAGAGGGCAAAAAAGTTCAGAAAAAGGAACAATTTCTTCCACTGTTCTTTGGAAGAGCTACTGTCCTGACGGAGCGGCAGAAGAGGTGGTTTTAACAGTAGATATAAATCTGGAAAACACCAGAGAACATGAGCTTCTGTGGGCAGACCCACCCACGAGGTGAGTCTTTGCATCTGGAAACTCTGAGCTTTTCCCTGGCCAGGGGCTGGGTGAGGGACGTGGGCTCTGCAGCTTCATCTCCAGCCATGGGTATCCTCCACCACTGACCTTCACCTTCCTGGCTTGGTCATGGACCTGCCTGGTCACTGGGGACATGCCTGGACACCCGGCTGGTGGCCGTCATTTTATGTGCATGGGGAGTCTAGATGGCTGGTTTAGACTGTCAAAGGTTGTTATCTCAGTTAGAAAAGAGATAAAAATGAGAAATATCTCTTATTCCTCAGCATATTAGGTGTTACACACACTGTAAAGGACCACTGTGAAAGTTACACTGTAAAAGGAACCAGAAGCTGAGTTTAGAATTTTATGTGAGAGCAAGAGAGTATCTTGATCTGAAATAGTTATTTTTGTTTAAATGAGAAAATAAATTCAAGATGAATGTGTGCTATGTTCCCAAACCTTCCCTGAAGAGGCATGAACTTTACAGATTTATAGGCCTGTCTGGAAATATTCAGCAGCATTCACTTAGGTCGTTATCCCACGTAAACCAGTCCAGGTACAGACTTCTAATTACCTTTGAAAATAATAAAGTGTCTAGAACGTAATTTCTTGGCATTTTCAATTGTATTTTTTCCCTATACTGCAGACATAAAGTGATCACTTTACGGTTCTCAGCTGATGCCTAAGAAGCACCAATGAAAACAGAGACATCAAGTATTGAGAAGTCTCTCATTGATACTTTATGTCTGCAAAAGAATGGCTTTCTTTAATTAAGCAGTGAGTTGTTGTTCCATGTCTCCTTTCATGTTCCAGTGCAAAGTTTCAGCAAGAAGAGAGTTTTCCATTTCACAGATCCATCAGCCTGTCTACACTACCTTTTGGAATACACTTACAATTATTTTGCCTCCAAATGAACACACATTTGCATTTTGTGACGCATTCTGATTCCAAAACACATTTCAGAAAAATTACATACCAAAGAGATATTCTAGAGTACATTTCAGTTGACTTTTCCTTAAAGTAACAGCAATTAGTGATAAAAGTTTCTTCTTTCTTGAATATCATCATCTAATATTAACAGCAATAAGCAACAATTTGAGGCATAGAATGTTGCTAATCAGATTGAAATTAAAACACCAAGTCATTTAATTAAATACTCAAGCAAGTCACCTTAGGCAGAAAGTCAGTCTGGACCACCTGAAGAAAGCTGGGTTGACACCAGCTACAGACCTGCTCCTCAGCACTCTGCACTGGGCCCACTAGCATTTGGTAACAACACTGGAGGTAAGGAACATTTCAAAAGCTCTGTTTTTTCTTTTTTTTTTTTTTATTGTATTCTGACCTTTCTGATCACCACTGAAATGTTTTAGATAAATGGCAAGGCTATCTCCAGGTCCCTGTGAAGAAACCAGTGTCCTTGCATTTATGCAAGTGCATTAATTAGGGCTGGCTGTCTCCAGAGTAACAGGTCTGCAGAGGATAAAGAGGAAAAAGGGGCAGAGTACTGATGCAGGAGAGGGGACATCAGTTCATAACTTACACTCCTGTGAAATGTATGACTTTTTGCTGTGGATTCTGAAAAGTACAATAGACTTGGCATTTGTTTACCAAGGGGGTGGTCAAACACTGGAACAGGCTTCCTAGAGAGGTGGTCAATGACCCAAGACTGTCAGTGTTTAAGAGGCGTTTGGGCAATGCCCTCAATAACATGTGTTAAGTTTTGGTCAGCCGTGAACTGGCCAGGCAGTTGGACTAGATGATTGTTGTCGATCCCTTCCAATTGAAATCTATTCCATTCTATTCTATTCCATTCTATCCTACTCTACTCTACTCTACTCTACTCTACTCTACTCTACTCTACTCTACTCTACTCTATTCTACGGGGAGTTGAAGGACTTTATGCACTAAAATTCTCTTCAGACTCGCCTACAGATTGGCCCTGCTGGGTCCTCTCTCGTACACGTGTCCTGGCTGTCGGACAGTTGGCTTCTCAGCCCAAGCCAGGACACAAACTGGTTTCTCTCCACTGTGAGACTGTGCCCAGGGCTGGGCAGGGCTTGTCCGTGGAGGTTTAGCCCAAGGCAGCATGCCCCGTGTCCTTGGTGCTGTCTTTAGGACTGGCACAGCGGCAGAACATAGCATGAGTTTTGTTTTCACCAGCCCGCTTCCTTACAGGACTGCCCGGGAAGAGGAGACCCTCCTGCTCGTAAAGCGTGCCGAGATCTGCACCCGGCTGCTCCCACCCCACCGCTTTGCCTTTTCAGAGCAGCGATTCCCAACATCACACACCGGCAATTCTGGGGCCATAACATTTACTCTGATTTCATCAGATTCACGTGGAAAAAAAAAAAAATTAAAAAAGGAAAAATGGGTTAACAAATCAGTTTTAATACAAACACGACCAAGCAGTCACAACTGGAGCAGAGTGCTTGCCAGCGCTGGGCTTTCAGTCCAAATCTCAACGGCAGCAGAGGTAGGAAAGGCCCTTCAGAGAAATCTGTTGCCTTTCAAGTTGTTTGATGTTTCCCAGCTGCACTCTGCTTTTACAAAACACACTTTCTCACATCAACAATCAAATTTGTCGTCTGAGGAGGGAGAGAAGCAATTCCCACTTCCCATTCCCCTAAACACTCATCTTTTTTTAAACAGGTTTATTATGTCTCCTTTCACGATGAGAAATGTGCAGAGTAAGAACAGCACCAAGCGATTTATAGCGCGTTGGCTGAGCTCTTTTCTCAGATCAAGGCAGTGATACGTTCCCCCCCACCTCCCTCCCAGGAGGGAAACGGGCTTCTGTGCTGGCTGTGGGAAAGGGCTGATCTCACACGGGGTTGCACGAGATGCGCTTGTGTGTTACAAACACGATCGAGGCCAGCGGGGTTCAGATCCCGCTGCAGAAGTTGTGCCAGACAGCCTTGGTCCTGCTCTGCAGGGTGGTTCTCCAGGGGAAACCCTGAAATACAGCAGGTCTTGCTACACCAGCAGGAAGGCAGAAGAGTGGCCAGTTTCGCTGGAAGGAGTCTTGCAGACCAAGGTTGTGGCCCTGTGTGCTTATTGCCTGGCTCTAACGGCTGTGAAATCTGCACACACCTGCAATTTCTGACTTTTCAGACTAGCTCGATCATATATTTTCAGTCCACATGCAGTCATTTGTACACAAGCCCTAGGCCAGTGAAGCATTTGGACTCTTAGGTGGCACTACCACATTGCTTATGTGCTTTTTTTTTTTTTTTTTGTATCTAAGCTCTATTCATGTTTACAAATAGCATACAATATAGAAAGGGTACATATTGCTCACACTCTTCTAACCTGCCTGGTGGGTGAGAAAGTGTCATATCATTGCAGGAGGAGACTGCCTGAGACCTTCCCAGGCACACGAAATAGCCCATGTACATCTGTGGCAACCTCTTCAAAAAGTTCAGTCAGTCCTCAAAAATATTTTGGAGAGGCTGGATAAATATGACAAAGTGAGATCACTCTACACATTTCACTTAACTTGTCCTCATATCCCACTGCTTGCTACAGGGCTGCAATTTCTTGTCCAGAACTTCTCATAGTAGCGTCTATCTTTCGACAGCAAAGGATTGAAATCCCCTGTAGTAAGGAGTGTGTGGGTTTTCACATGCTGTATCCACTTTGTGCACAGTTTGCAGGCACTTTAAAATCTGTTGTTGAAGATATAGAAGCAGGCTCTGCCTATTGTGTGGAAAGCTTTTACGAAAAATCTTGGATCAAATTTGCTGGGGTATGTTTTATAACACTGAATATCCATAATTTTAGCCAAATACATTTTAAATAATACTTTTTAAACCTGTCATATGAAGTACTGCCTCAGAATAATCCCGCCAGTTTGGAAACACAGTGCAGCATTTAACTTGTCTCTCCTAAATTGCTCTTTTAGCACATACTCATTCTCCAAATCCTTTTTTAACAGGAGGGCTGCCTTGAAAGCCGTGGAAAGTACATAAGCCTCAGAACAAGATATATAGTAATGCCCATTACTGCTTCCATACAACATTGCCCAACTGGAGCGTGAGCTCTTCACCGCTATGCTGTTTAGAAAGCACTCCTAAATAATATAAACCAGCTGTATGTATGCATGCCTGGTGATGTGCAGATGGGTGTTTGTCTGAACCTTGGGATTCCAAATTCAATTGTTTTCAGCCAAGTGAAGAATTCATTAAAATAGAGCAAAATTTAATTTCGGAAAACAAGGCAAATTTCAAGCTTGTAGCCAATGAAGAGGTGGGGGATGCTTTCAACTGTGAATGTTTGCATGCGTTTAGTTGCAAGAAACAAGCCTACTTGAGGACAGCATGAACACATGGCCTTTCAAGAACTAGGGACATAAGAGATGAATTGAGAAGGAAGAAAAATGTTCATTACAGCTGAAATCAGTCAAGGGAATAAGAGTCTCGTGTTAAACCAAGCAGACAGTGGTCACTTAGAAAATAGCCGCCCTTTAAGCTCAAATCTTTACTTTGGGGAGCACTTTTGGATGTTACCCATTGTAGCTGTGACTATCCTGGTGTCACTGTTATCTCTGTATCAGAATTTCTATTTGCATTGCCTCTCAATTTATTCTGTCAGGTATATCTGCCCTGCTTTTGCATGATGAGACACTTATTCAATCCCCTCCAAAGCATTCAAATCCTGCACATCAAAGCATCCAACAGGCAAATCCAGTTACTTCCAACTAGTGTTTATATAACTAGATTTTGTAGTGGGTTCAATATGCAGAAAAGGTAGAAGATATTTTCAATGAATAAATTGAGACGGATTTAGGTGCTTTGTATTTATTTGAAATTCAGTAGGCATGCTGTGTAATGCTTTCTCCATGAGCTTCCCAAATGTGCCAGGAACAATGCACAGGCTGAAAACCATCATTTCAAGGTGCCGCAGGCTTTGTTCTGCTCCGAAGGCAGATTTCCGCCCATCCTCTGGATTCACTTCTATTTGCAATGTTTAAAATCTAAAACAGAAAAACCAAAACCCAACCTGCTACAGTCTCCAGGGAGCCATATGTCTGTGCTAATGGATAAGGATCTCAAAAGTGATTTAATTTGGTTTGCTGCCATCTGTTTCTCCCCAGTATCATTTTCTGGCTGAACCAGTGCAGTACAACTTGTATTGAACAAAGTTGTATCCATGTTAGAGAAGGAAACCATCTCCCAATTCTCAATTGAAATGCCTGTTGGACCATCTACTGAGGAACCTTCACAAGTGCTGGACGACACTTCAGCAGTGCTTAAAGGCAATGCTGAGAGCTCACCTTCATCTTCACCCCATTTCTTCTCCCACCAGCCTGGTTTCATCTGCTAGCCAACATTCAGGGCTCATGGTCTCAGTTCTCCCATCTGCCATTTGCCATGGACATCCAACCCACGCAGAAGGCTCTGCCTTGTGTACGGACAGATTCAAACATATCTTCCCTTCAGGGAAGATGCAGCTCCAGTCTGGTGCAGCTTCTTCTGCAGAAAACTTTTTCCCTGCAAATCAGCCAGGCCACATCTCAAAACGCAAATGCCACAGACAAACCTACAGGGCATTTCTGAGATTCACCCATATCTGCCTGAATAAAATGGCCCCCAAAGACTTGCTCAGCCATTCAGCCGGGCCAGACTCCTCGCTTGAAGTCCCCCAGCCTCAGCTCCACCTCTTTTGGGGTGGTAGCCCCCATCCTTGCACCTCATCTGAGGACACCACAGAGGTTGCCACCCCTCGGATCCATTTGTTGACCTCCACAGCTCATCTCATCTCAGAAATGGCTCGTCTGGGATCCAGCACGCCATTCCCATCACACGTCTGATTATGAAAGCAGCCAAATTCCTGTTGTTGTTGTTGTCTTTAACCTGTCCAGATGGAAACCAGTCGTGGAGAGGTGATATTTCTACCTCCAACATTACCTTCTTCCGTTCGGTGTCCCTGTTTCACAGAATGGAGGAGTGATTTCAGTTTTAAACTAATTTATCCTGGGTAGTCTTCTATTTGTGGTAGCCCTTTTTCTTGCCAATTTTTCCACTGTGACTGCAGTTAACTGAACTGCTTCCCTTATTTTTTCCATAATCGCTAATTTCCCTGGTATTACAGACTGGATTTATGACTTTCTCTAAGCATTCAGTAATGTCATGAGCCAGCTGAGGATCACTTTTGTTCTCGTGTATATTAAACCCAGCTGTACAAAGAGCTCATGCTTTACCAACTACTTGCTTTCTAATAAAAGTCAGAATAAGAAAATGGAAAGAAGCTCCTCTCACTGTGTTTCTCCCAGATGCTGTGAGATCCCGTGTTGTCCGAATAGGAATGGGGAGAGGTTGTAGGAAACCCCACCTGACTTCTGATTGCTGGAGGTCCTTTCCAACCCAAAGTCTTCTCCAGCTCCACAGAACTGCTGTAAATGTCACGTCTCTACCAATTACACCAACTGGCCCAACTGCATTGCCAAGCCTCTGGCTTACACTGAGTCCTTTCTGGTGATGAATTTTTGCCTTCTGTGCTGTCCTTCACATCTGTCAGCAAATCCCAGGTCATCCAATATTTCTCTGCTCTCCACTATTTCATGGGAAAATTTCTATAGCAGGTTGTGGGTCATTTTTTTGCGCTGGTTCGCTGTTCCAAAAAGGGAGATTTGCAGATGGGCTCCAAACACCTGCAGATGTTCAGCAGTTGCTGTTCACAGAAAGATGCTGTCTAGCTGTTCAGTGTTTCCAGGAAAAGTGACACCTCTTGACAGAGATCTGGTTTTATCTCCTTTGGCAAAGTCTTTGGGCTTTAAATCCTTTTTGCCACCTCCTGGTTTGTGACCCTTTCTAGTTCATACTCTGCCTTGGCCAGCCCACAATTCTCCTTAAAAAGCTGGCTACCTCTTTTTATTTTAGTGATATATAAATTAGGGGTTCTGCAAGGTGTTCCAGTTGCAAGGCAGGAGAGGCACAGCCATCTATCCTTGATGTCACTGTGACAGAGACATCCAGAGCACTGCTTTGCTGAGTGTAGGAGTGACCCAGCAACCATAAAGAATTTCATCGCTTCCCGTTCAGCCAGCACTTGGTCCCAAACCTCAGTCTCAAAGGTACATGGGATCGCAGGGGACACTGAAGCTTTCTTTGCTACCTGCGTCGCCTCTCATCAACCACTCTTGCTCCTTCCAATACCACGCTCTGCAAATCTCCTCCCAAATTGCTGGCACTCCTGAGTAATTTTGCATTTGCCTTTATGAGTACAAGCTCCTGCTTAATCGTCTGTAACACTGCCTGGCATTAAAAGTGCTGATTAAACATCTCACTTCCAATGAGCTTTATTCCACCTTAGAAAAAAACACCCCCACGCACGTGCCATACCGCTGCCGCAGTCCTTGACCTTGACTTTCTTCCCTGGAGAAGCCAATCTTTAGTCATCCCTGTAACAACATTCCTGGATTTATCCCTTTGTTCACAGCCGCCTTCCACTGAAACCCTTCAGCTACTCTGACACCGGGGGAAAAATAACAACAAAGTGAGCAGAAATGGGCAACGGACAGAGTTGGGGTAAAGTTTTGTTATTTTATGGTGTAATACATGTAACAGTCGTAGCAACCCTGACTTCTCATGGTGATATTTTTGACATTAAGAGTCCTGCAAGGGAATATCTCACCAAAAAAAATTAAATACTTGATCAAGCTCCAATTGCTTTCCTCCAAAGAAAAATCAAAAATATATCATTGAAGTTTCCAACCCCCTCTGCAGTGATTCCTCCCCAACACACCTCCACAGCAAAGGAAGAAGATCTGTTTGCCATCTCTGCACAGCTCACAGAATGCCCAGGTTTGATTTCGCTTCCACTTACAGCCCAGTTCACCATACCTGGATCACTTATGCAATGAGTTTTCTTTGCTGCCCTGGCCTAGGATGAAAGCAGTATTGCACAATAGAGAATGGTTTGGGAATCTCAGAGCCATCGTATCACACCACCTTTCTGCCACAGCTACTCACTTTGATCTCACTTCATTGGCAGAAATCCCCAAAACTGAGAGTCAAAGGATAAAAAGCTTGATTTCCTGCCCTCCATGGAACAACATTCCCACTTAAAGTTGTGAAGAAGTGGACCAGGTAGAGCTGGTAAGTCTTTTTTTTCCCTCTGGCTGATCTTCATGTTGGCATCAACTCCTGCTGAAGTAGCTGACTAGTTGACCTCTTACAATGCTGTGAAGAAGAGCCCTTCCCTTCCTGGCAGTACTGTGGCAGGCACCACACAACCTCTGCTCACACTGGCTATGCCCAAGATGTGTTTTCTATGTGTAGGCTGTTTTTAAAGTGACTTCTTTCTCTACGTCTTAGGCTGGAAGAGCAGGTCCACCCACACAGACTATGCTGACAAGGGAAGAAAGGTCTGGGGAGTCAACAGGGAAAAGAAATTCTGGGGAGAAAGAGTTTGAGGATTTGACTGCCATTTTACACTATGTGACCCTAAACATACCCTGAACCCATAAATATTTCTTCTGAAGGCCTGAGTGTATGTGCCTCCTGTGCGTGGTAGGGTGAGATGGCTGCCGGTTGCTCATCAAAGCTGCCATTGCCCCTGCAGCAGCCACCTGGATGAGTCCCCTCCTGCTCACTCACAGGTGAGGTGGCTTTTGCACAGCCAGAAAATGGTAGATTTTCTGTTTCACGTGGCCACACTGAGGGTCCTTGTCTGTGTGCGCAGAGCTGTTACTCACCACCACATCCCGCCACACCAGGCCACAGGGTCCTGGATCCAAACGGTGTCAGGGTTATGGGGGCGACAATGCTTTGTGATCAATGGATGAAGCTGGAGAATGAATTGGCAGGGAAAACCTCCACAAAACTATATTTCTTTAAAAGAATGAGTCAAAATGCTTTGTTTTGCCATGTTCAAAATGTCACATTTCTATTTTGCAATTTTAAATAACATTTATAAATTTTACTTCAACTTCATTACAAAAACCTCAAGAAATTAATTAAGCTGTTATTACTCTTCTCTCTCTAGACAGTTTTCAGCGTTTTTTTTCATCTTTAAATGATCTTTCCCTCAAACCCTTGGTGCATCTAACAAACTAGCACACCAAATATGTGTACAAAGCTGTTCACTAGCTGGGCTTTTGTCATGGCTGACCTCAGCATGAGATCACGGGACATCAAGCTCAGGACTCCCAGGTGTCAACAGCAGCCCAGTTCTACTGCGGGTACAAGCATCATGATTCCTAACTACCTCAAGTAGCCAAAAATCATAGCACTGACTTAAAACTATTTTTTAAATCAAGGGCCATCTTCATATTTGGCCCATGGTTCATGATGGGCCACTTAGCCCAGTCTAGTGCTTTACACAGGCACTGCACTTTACAGAACTGTAAAGTGTGTACACCAAGCAATTTTTATCAGTTTTGGTTATAGGTAGCTTCTCCTTTTTGAATTTTAGCCTGTATTTTGGCATGTGAAGGTTTCCTTTATGTCTGTTATGGTGAGTTTTTTCTAGAAGGTAGAGAAGAGAAGTCGTTCGTACACTCCCACTACTCCAAGACCTGGGGCTTTAGAAACACTGAATGTCATGGGACTTGCAGAAAAAATGGCAGATCTGGACACTGGTTGTGATCTCCTCATACAAATAGCTAACATTGCATCATTTTTAGAGACGTGTTGACTGAGAGCCAAGCATTTTGTAGCTCTATCATAAAGTACACAGTATGTTCAGTAGTGCAGGAAACTCATTCAGCTGAAATATATGCAGCCATTAGTACAAATTTCATCAAGATGGATTTTTTTAACAACTGAAATCCCTTTGATATGTTTCAGCAAACTGAAAAGACACATTGCAGAAATGAGCTGCCTATGTGGAGATAACACTGCAGAAACAAGGGACACAACTCCAGTATCAAGACAACCTGTGGAAGAGCAAATACAAGCACTCACTGAAACTCATCAGGAACTGTAGTTATTGTATTCAAGGGTAGAGATTGAACTCTGAACAACATTGACAACTGGGAAATTCAGCAGAATAGCTCAGGTCAACCTCCCCCTCTATAAAGTGCAGAAGCCAAACCATGTTTATGACTGCAATGTCCCAGGGATGCTCTTAATCGGTACCCTAACAACATGCATTGCATAGACTTGGTAATATGAACCACAACCTTGCAAGGGCCAGATGCAGCACAGCCAATGCTACGGACACTCAAACAACTCTCAGAGCTGAAGAAGTTCCCTGGGTTACAGCTCAAAAGCACAGAAGTGCAAAAAAAAACCCCCAAAAAACATAGAAAAGGACTCACCAGGTCAAAAGCTCGCAGGGCTGGGAAGAAGTAAGAATTAAATGTCAAAAGTATGGAGTGAAAAAGTAGTGTTTCAGTGTCCTGGTGTAGAAACCAAGCAATGAGTGATGACTGCTTTCACTGTTCTAGCCATAGAACTTTAACAGTTTTGTTTCACTAGGACACTAACTGCTGTTCACCTCGAGCTAAAGAAGAAAAGAGTGTGCAGGTGGAAGGAAGGTATTCAGTGACTTAATGAAAGTGTCTAAGAAGGAGAGAGTAATGCCTTTGTAATGGGAAGTACCTAGGAAAGGCAACCTTGCAGTTGGTGAGGAGCTGGTGAAGGAAGCTTGGGTGGAAGGAAGCCATAACACAGCCTTGCTCTGGCCAAACAGGTTATGATGAAGGAATGGAGACACCCGGGCAGCTGGTGGCAGTCAAAGATTCATGTTATTTCCAGATAGGACAGTCCATCAAAATGATAGCTCACATCCTCCTCGCTTTTGGTCAACAATATGGACAGTAAGTGTTCACCCATCCCATGTCCCCCAGCCATGGGATTCACTCAGCTGAGAGTGCTGCATTTACCACTAAACCTTTCTGCTGCTACTCCTTCCTGCACCTAACAAGGAAAACACCTCCCCGTGGGACCAGCTAAGGCTGGTCCGCCCCAGCTCCTGAGATTTCTGTGCAGGCACCAAGAGGAATGATGGGTCACAATGACCCTGAAGCTTCCTGCAGAGAGAACAAAATAAGTTTCAAATTTTGCAAAATGAAATGCCTCTTACTATTTAAATCCTTATTCACATTTTAGGAAAAAATAAAATAAAATAAGCATCTTACATTTGAGTTGAAGCGTTCCTCCTGTGCGTTGCCAGACCCCAACTTCACCACTTGCAAAACTTCAAGCACCCTATAAACCCCGGGCTCAGAGACAGCGCGGTCTGAACAGTCACACAGGCTGCCTGTTGAAAGTGAAAAAGCTGCACAAGCCTGGAAGACATTAGTACTTAATTCTGCTGTTAGTCAACACCTGCTGTTCTACCAACACATAAAATGCTTGAGAGCTACACCTCACAAAAAGCACCCCGTGCTATTCATTGAACCATGGCTCTGTGTCGTGCTGGCGTGTGCTACATGGCTGGGCAAATAACCCAAATAACCTAAGCCAGCCATAAAAATATATACAGTCTCCAAAGAGGCCGAAGCGAAGTCCTGCTGAAGGCTGTTGAAGACACGCATCTCTCGATTTCCCACAAATCTCTGAGCTTCCTGCCCCTGGTTGCACACAACAGAAGGGAGATATTGTGCAGATCTTGTGCAGAACTCAGTACAGCTGAAGCCAGAGAAGGGCTTTGCTCAGCAGCATCAAGCCTTACAGACAGTGACCAGTCAGTGTCCTGAGGGTACCATCTGCTCTGACCCTTCAGCTTGCTGCACAGCACTTTGTCACTTCCTCTTCACGACCCAAACACCTCGTAAGACTGTCATAGTAAGAGGACGCCAAAAAAAAAAAGCCTTCCAGACTAAGAAGTCTCACTTTTTGAACTAAGAAAAACAGATGAGAAACCCTAGAGTTTTTATGAGTGAAGTCCAGACCATAACATATGATTTAGTATTAAGAGCCTGGTGCCATCAACCATACCATGGCAACTGACTGCAAAGCCAAAGCTATTGGCCGCCTAACTGACTGGCCAAGGTTGGTCAACTGTGTTACACTGGCGGTGTCTTTGAGGAGCAGATCGTGCATCCATCAGAGTCCTACTCAGGACCATTAGTTTCCAGACAGCAGCAGCACAGGCACACTGATCAGGAAAGAGTTTTCCTCTGGAGATTCAGCCCCTTCAGCCCCAGCGTCAGGTCTGCACAGATCTTCATGTGAAAGCCACCTTCTTTTTCTGGAGTTCACCTACACCTTATCCCGAATACACAGCATCACTCCTTCCTGCTCCCATCAGTGTCTTGAGTTCAGAAATGTATCTACGGACAGTAAAACTTGTTTTTGCAAAGAGCTCTTCTTCTGAGACCTGCTTCTCAGTCTAGCACTGTTCTTGTTCCTCCTACCAGCCCCATCTGGGAGGAGCTGCAGGTCTGGAGAGTGAAGTTACAGCTGCTACTTCTAAAATGACAAAGAATATTGCATGCTATTGAATGTCACGCAGATCCAAGTATGCCATTATGTGTATCCACCTACTGTCTCTGCATAAGAAAAGGCTGTGAAAAGGCTTTATAGCTCTAAACTGGAATAAATGAGGAATCTCGTCACAGAGTAAATCCTTTGGTCCACTTCTGCATTCAGCAGATGGTACTAGTTCCCTTCCCATGGCATCGGTCCTAAAGAAAGGAAAAGGAAAAGAACAAAGCCTCAGTCATCTGCACATCTTTCTGTTAATTCCACCCCACATGCTGCTCCAAATGGGGAGGGGTACAAGGTCTTTGCTCAGAGACCCAGCTCCTGTTGATAAATTAGTACTGGCATCTAACGGGTGCCATAAATAAGTATGCCTGATTGTACCCAACTGACTTTGGGTGCAGGCTTGGGATTTGCATTACAGTTTTTATCAGTTATTCCAAAGACTGGTTCATTCATTGACTGATGCTTTTGCCTGATAATTATTGCATGGCAGTACCTGTGAAACAGTGATCCTATTTGGTGGATGACTTAATGCAGAAACCTCACTGCATAAAGAAAACAGGAGAGGTGTCATGTTTATTAATGTTCAGTGGTTGCTACAGTAAGTGCTTTTGCAGACAATACCCACACTTGCTCCACAAGAATGTATAACGAATGCACTTCTGGAAAGGATCTCATGAAGCAGAAACCATGAAGCCAAGAACAGATGGGAATCAAACTTTCACTCGCTGTTGCATTTTAAAATTAGAAATAATTTCTAAATAAGAACTCAAATTAACAAAAGGATTGCAGAAGCAGAAATGCTCAGGATATGGTACTTACAGTCCTTACTTTGGAACATTCAAGTCTTCTCAGAAATACATTTACTTTCAGTGATTATCTGCCTTTAAAAAAAAAAAAAGTGTAATTGTGAGAAAATAATTACAGCAGAGTTAATGTGATGTGCTCAGTGAATGCGTCTGTGTATCATTAAATATCCTCAAGGAAATTCTGGATGTGTATCAATTGCAAATGGTGGGGGGGGGCAGTTTAGCTACAGCTCACTAGTACAGGCAGCTCGAGGAGTGAGAGGAAGAAGAGTTTACTACTGGGAAGCAAGGAACATCTTCTCTGTCACGTGTCTTATTAGTCTCAGTCTAAGAAGAAAAAGATGAAAGGAAGTTCATCACACACAGGACAGGAGGTAAAGGTGGGTGGAAGGACTGACAAGCAAACAGAGAAGCGATTCTGGAGAAATAATGAACAAGGTATAAGCATGGCAAGAGGACAGGGAAACAGCTGTGAGTTTGATGAATCTGTAGAAAGCAGGCAGGCATGGTTTATTGTGTAGTTTTTACCGTCTCCGAAACAACTTTTGTGGTCAGATTAGTTCCTCTCCCACCTTGTGAGGTTTTTTGTTTGTAAAACAAGAAGCAAAGTAAAAAGCATGAGGTTCATGGCTTTGAATTTCACCCTACAGACGTGCAATGAGCATGCTCAGCTAGCAGTGGCTCACAGAGGTGATGGCCAACCACGAATTTCAGGGCTAGAGATTGCCTTTGCACCAGTCCCTCCCCCACGTGCTACTGGAGGGGCATGAAAGCATCCTGGAAAGGAGACAAAGCCCATGGACATACCTAGGGCTGGAACAGGGTGGAGGGTTCATCCTGCTGATGAGAATCAGACCTTAAATTGCATTTTCTAGTAGTTTAAGCAAAGAGCTGTTGAAGAGTGTTGGTTCTGGTCCCTGTACAGTGAATCCCTTGGGCAGCTTTTCGCAGCCTGGGCTGGGGGTGACCTGGGATTCAGCAGGGACCATGCAATCACTCTGGCTTCTGCACCAACAGAGGTGAGCTGCTGCTAAAAGCTGCTCAGAGAAAACCGGGAGTGGAAATGCTGGAAACCGTTGCACTGGTGGAAAATCATCACCTGAGCAAGCAGGAGCCTGCTCCTTATGCAAGCCCGGAGATGAAAAGGCCATTTCAGTACATCTCATATGCACTACTAGAGGACTAAAGCTGCCCAGACTTTAGGAGGAGATTAGGGCTCATCTTCTGGCTTGTCATTGAATGATTTTAGACTAATACAGGGAAAATAACGGTAAAGGAATCAAAGAGGATGTGGATTAAGTAATCAGATAACACATCTAATGGAGATAAAAATGATGGAGACTAAAAGGACTGGTTGTCTTTTTTTTTTTTTTCTTTTCATCTATTCTTTATTAAAAATACAAAGATGAAAGACATGAAATATCTTTGAGAAATAAGTGTGGCTGAAGTGCAAGAGCCACATGAATTACCCAGCATCATCTTTAGAGAGAGAAGATTTCTGTACAGAGCAAGAGGCGTGCTTCACCTTCCCCAGTCCTCAGCACTTGCCTGCACCTTGCAAATGTCTCTGTTAGAGACACCGGAACCAGACTCCTGCCTGCTGTCAGCCCTTTTAAACAGGGTTTAAAAGAAAGAAAAGAACAGGGTTTAAAAGAAAGGGTTAAACAGGGTTTCTTTTAAACAGGGTTTAAAAGAAAGAAAGACCAAGGTGCTTGGTCTTGGATCTGTCTGTACCTATAGCTCTTCAGAAAAACTAGACAGAAGCCAACATTATCCTTTTCTCTATCTCTGGTCTTTAATTCTTCTCGATTTATTTGCAGGATCTTTTGAAGTCCCTGGCAGCAGGTCCCTGGAGCAACTCCGATCTGCTACTTCAGATGATTTTGACGGGCTCAGCTTTTGCCAGTGGCCAGCAGGGGTGAGAAGAGACAGGCGTGAGAAAGGAGGGCTGAAAAAGTGAAGGAACAGGAGAGACTCCAGCTCCATGCAAATGAGAAGGCAGCAGAGGAACATGCAGGTGGGCAAAGGTGACCAAAGCCATGGGCCAGACCAGAGGAGGGCAGAGCACAACGGCACTTACCATGGCCAGAGAGAACCAAGCCGATGCAAGGAGGGTGCTCTGAGTGTATCAGCAGAGCTGAGCCGTTCAATTATCCTCTTTACAGGCAATGGCTAAATCCCAATTGACCTCATCAGAAGATGAATCGGCTCCCAAAGCCACAGGTCGTTTCCGCATGACTAAATAAAACATGCCCAGATGCAATATGTATTTTTCCCACTGTTTTCACTGCTGCGCTTTTTTGTTATTTCCCTTTTCTTTCACCTAGCTTCCATACAGGGAAAACTGTTCACATAAAAGTTGGTTTCTTTTAGGAATGTTTGAAAACAAGGAAGGGAGGCAGTGGCTTTGTTTGTGCTGCTGCGAGCACATCTCGTACCAAAGAATGGTTCTTTTCTGTATATACTGTGGAGCATCACATCTTGTTTTGCCAATTTTTCTGGCCTCCTAAGCAACAAAAAGATATAAAGTTCAAGATAACTTGTAAGATCTTAAATTCTGGTTTGCAGGAACACCTTGAAATGCTGCATTTGAAAATCTAAAAAGTTAATACATTTTTTGGCTATGAAAAGCAAATCATGAATACTCAAGTGGGCTTAGCAGCAGGGGGAAAATACCTTTGATATGGAATAGTACCTACACTATGGGGAGGTGCAAAATACTACCTGTTACTTTAATACACAGGTTTGTTTGCTTTCTGCTTTGCATTGATTTTGTACCATGTGAATTCACTGACTTTAATGTAGTAACTATTGATTTGTACTAGAGAAAGAGCAGAGAATCTAGCCCCATCTGTTATAAACAAACAAGGCTCTTTTGGAGCTTATAGCAAAGATTTTGCTTCAGCGCAATTATAAATGAAACTACAAGTTCCAATTGAAATACAGTTTTTTTCCAGGTTTAGATCGAAGAATTTCCTTACAGGGGCTGGCAGAAGCTGTTCAGCCACAGAACAGTGGTGCTTCTAGCATCGAGGGAACTGGAAAGCCTCTTCCGAGCTGCAGAGGAATTGTTTCATAGAATCATAGAATGGTTTGGGTCGGAAGAGACCTTAAAGATCATTGTGTTCCAACACCTTGCCAAAGGCAGGGACACCTCCCACTAGACCAGGTTGCTCAAAGCCCCATCCAACCTGGCCTTGAACCCCTCCAGGGATGGGGCATCCACAACTTCTCTGGGCAACCTGTTCCAGTGTCTCACCACCCTCATAGTGAAAAACTTCTTCCTTATATCAAATCTAAATCTAAATCTAGATTTAAGGTAAGGCGTGTGGCTGTGTCTTGTATTCCTTGTGTCTTTTGCAGTGGTCAGAAGATAAGCTCCAAGCAAGGCTCTTGAGCTCTGTTTTTTCCCTCAAACCCATGAACTCAGCTTGCAGCACTCAGACCTGGGTCACTGCAGCGGCTCAGCTGCTATTGCCCTGTCCCTGCCCCGCTGCTGAGTCTGCCTGGCCCTGTTCCTGCCTCCTGGGTGTCCTCTCCATCTCCAGTGCCCAACCAGGAAAGCACCACAGTAATGTCTGCAGATGGAGGGAAGGCAGGTATGCACCCCTAGCCCGGAGCCAGCTGCACCCTGTTCTGCCCGACCAACACCAGCCGCCACCGTTCACCTTCAGACACTGCATTAACCTCCATCTAACCCCAGCTAAACTGCTTTACCCTGATTTGCTGCCAATCAATCAGTAGCCGGGTTTTTTGACAATCATAAAGGCAGAAACACACACATCTCTATGCTTCGGCCACCATGTCTGATTGTTCCCTCCTCCCAGCTGCTTTTGGTTTTGGTTTGTCCTTGTGCAATTTGGAGCTGCTAAAGCATTCCCTAGATAATAAGACCTGGGTCTGTCACCATCAAAAACAAGCCGATAAAACGCCACTCGAACTGGCAGGAGGGTGTGAGTCGTTTGGTGGTTTGAGGTTGTGAGTGACCCAGCCAGTCTGTCCTCAGCTGACATTGCTTAATGAGCTTCTCAATGAACACCAAGCCCACAGCAGCACTCAGGAGAGCCTGTTATCTTTCTATGATCCTTGATTCACTCAAAAATGAGTGGGGCTTTTGGAACCTGGGCCTATTATGGGCATCTGTGAGGATCTCCAGCTGGAGCTGAGTTCTCCCAAAGAGCTAAAATACCCAAACTTATCCCCAGGTAAAGTGCGAGATTACAGTGTGCCTCTTGGCTTTGTGGAGAGAAGGCTGAGCAAGCAACAGCTGCCTGGGTACTACAGGCATCCCTCGTTGAGGGACCACTCGTGTTAAGATGAGGTTGCTCTCCTGTAACTAAGCAGCGTGCAGGGGCAGACCTGAGCTACTGGAACAGCGCTGAGGTTTCCAGGTGTAACAGCAAAAATGAAACGTGGCTATGCCTTCATACCAGTCCCTGCTGGCAGCTGTGTCAGCCCATGATTGCTCCTCTCTAAGGCCCCGTTGGCAGCGCTCTGCCAGGGAAATGTGGTGGCCAATGCATCATACCAGCAAAACCGCACTCCCAGTGATGTGGCTTCTTTCCCCGGTGAAGGAAGGTTTTCCTGTGCCTGCATAAAATATAGTCCTGTTGAATTGTTTTGTTCACGGTAACAGAACTTTGCAGGTATAATGCTCCCCAAGCCCAGCCTCAGGCAGGTGTTGGGAGCAGGCGTAGCCGCAGTGTTAAGCAGCAGGAGGGATAGTTTTGTAAATTATGCATGGACAAGGTAATTCATCACTTTGGAAGTGCCACACGAATAGCAGCAAATGAGATGGCTTTTTCAGTCTCTAATGAAAAGGAGAGTCCATTTCCAAGCAGAGCAGCCGTGAACGTTTTTGGTCTCCAGAAAGCTCCAGAAAGTTCATGGTGGGACATAAATATCACTGGAAATGATGAGTTTGTGCATGGTTACTGCAGTGGGGGAGGATAGAGTGCCTGCAAAACATGCAGGCAAGGGGGGAACAACGGACCCTGTCTCTCACCTGCCTTCTCAGTTGGATGGTGCAAAACAACTCAAGTCTTTGCCTCTGCAACATTTTTCTAGCTTTGGAATTAAGATGGGAAGGGAACAAGCCAGGTGGAAATGGGAAAAGGCATCCCGTCCCCAAATTCAGGTTGTCTCCTAACTTCTGGTCCCTCCTGTTCCTTTGCTCCGTTGTAAAAAGACTAAAAAGCAAATTAAATGTCCACTTAATTAACATTTCTTTGGCCTTTCTTTCTGAAAAGGACAATGATTTTTAAAGTATGTGATACATGTTGAGTAAATGTACCATCATTTGTGTACCGTCTCTTAGAGGTTATATATATTTGGAATGTCCAAATTGCACTGAAATAAAGGTCAGCATCCTCTCAGCGCCCTGTTCCCAAAGGCACACAGCAAAATCTACAGCCCATCAGTGTTTTTAGCTTCCTTTGTGTACTAAGTGTTATATCTTTTTTATTTTAACAGAAGAAAAATCCACTTTTAAAACAAGTATTGACAGCACTGCAGGCATGGCTTTGTTGAGCTAGCTTCTGCCTAGGAATATTCAAGAATTAGCTTGATGGATTTTTTCCTCCCTTGCCTTAGCAGTCTTGAAATCAATGCAGTCACACAAGTGGAAGGCAAAACTTCAAGATAATACAGAATTTTTTGGCACCTTTATTATAAGTAAAGACATGCCAGCCACAAAGGACTCATTCTGAAATACAGAGTATTTGGGTTTGCTGAGTAGCGGTGTAAGGAATATTGACTCTTTTTACTTATATATGAAGAACAGAAGATAGGATGGGATCTCATCTCCGAAATTACCCAGGTTCTTTTGAAAACCGTAGTTAGAGTCTCCCACTACGGAGTTACTCAGGGTGGGACTGAATTTTAACTGGTAAGAGCACATGAAAGCTAAAATATCATCTTATGCTTTGGGGGAAAACAGTCTTAGATTGAGTGTAGATCTGAAAGAGATGAAAGCCCATCCAAACCTTTGCACTGGCAAATAAAACAGGGTCCAATTGTGCAATTTTCCACTCACCTTGGGCTGAGACTGGCCTGCACCAGGCACCGCTCCCAGCAGGCACGTGGACAAGGTTGGGCTCCCTCCTCCCTACATGCTTTATTCAACAATGCTATTTATCCATCTCTGTGCATATTTTTATGCCATTTCCCCCCATGTGCATTACTATCTATTTAGTGACGCTGAATTTCACTGGCTGTTTCACTGCCTGGGTACTTAGGAGGACATGGTGAGACATGCTTTGCCATGCCAGTGGTTTGGCATCAGCCATCCCTGTCACTTCTCCTGGTGTTCCCTTTTTCCCAATCATTTATGCTATTTTGAACAGCACAAGGCCCAGCTCAGATCCCACAGATCCCTTGCACAGGATCCCACACATAGAGTCCTTCTACTGTGAATACTGAGCATTCCTTCCTATCATTTCTTTCCCACTGCTAAGACAGATATTACACCCAAGGACAGTATATCCAGTACATTATTACACCAGGGTCTGAGGTTGTGCAGGTGACCAGAGCCCTTGCACACAGCGCAACATCCACTTTTGCTGTGTTTAAACATAAAATCAAGACCTTCTGCACTTGTGATATCGAGGTGACACCAGATGCATCCAGGCTCTTCAAATAGCCCTGTCCAGAGGACCTTCCCTTTTGACTAGCATATCTTCCTTAAAAACCTAAGTGGGAAAGTTCTGCCAAAAGCTTCCTGACATCCAGTTATCATCCATTATCCATCTTGCCCTACACTCTTTCACTCTTTTTGGAGAACTCAGACGTACGCCTGGTACATAGCTTTCCTCTAAAAATATGAAGTGAACATTCCCAGGACCCTAACTAAGTACTAATCAATCCTTCTGTGGGACAGATGTGTTTTCTAGTAATAATAGTAATTACCTATAAAAGCCCTTGGAAGTTTGACTGTTGTTTACCACGAATAAATAGAAATAGAAGAGCTATTTCAAGTTATAAAGCCAGGCTGCTGCTGCTGTGCTCATAGAACTAGTTCTCTTCTGCAAAGATCTTTTAATGATCACAGCTCCCCAAAAGATTACTTCACTAAGGATATTTCTACAAGACACAGAAAAGAAGAAGTGATTGCAGGCATAGAAGCATAAGCCAGCCTTGGAATAGTGGGGCAATTGATAATGAATCACTGCGAAATAGCTCACCACTATTTAGATTTTGTTACTTGAGTAGAGAAATGACTGTCTAACACACTGACATTCATGATGGTCTTGGGAAATATACTACCAATGCACCTATAAATTACCCTCAGAGCAAGTTACCCAGCAACAGCATAACTATTTTCCTCCCTCTCACTGGGGCACACAGGCACACGAATGTGGCCCGACACCTCCACCCTCTCACCAACAAACCTGTTACAGATAAAAACAGAAAATAAGGATTGCACGACACAGTGAAACGTCAATCTAAAACCCAATACTTAAAAGAAATATGCACAAAGATTTCATTAATTCAAATAAAATAAAGGAGTCTTCTTCAGAGGAGCTGTAGATATGACACGACAGGTCTTTCCAGCCTCGGCATGGCTGAAATCTCAAAGCAGCTCAGATTTGTAGCCAAAAAGGGTTATTAATGCTCCAGGCTCAGAAAAATGTGTTGAAGAAATCCAACCGTTGTTTTATCTGAGTCATTCATTTCCACAGTCGTTAGGATTCCAAGGGCAAAACAGGAGTAAATTTTGTAAACCCACTGCTGCACTGGTCCTGTAAGGCATCTGGCACAGAGAGTACTCGTCATCAAACTGAGCCCTGTTCCTGTGCAGAAGACACAGCGAACATCCCTAAACCTTAAATCCCAAATCCAGCCTTCACTTCTTCCTCATATTACCTGTTTTTCAGTCACTGTATTTCCTCCAAAAAGCACTATCAACTGTCCCAGGCAGCATCATACCAAGTGCTTTATACACACAAAGAGAAATGAGGGAAAGAAATTTCATCTTGGGTTAAAAAAAATCAAAGCCCAATAACAAAAGCAATAATAAGAACAACAAAAAAATTACCCTGTGAGTAAACATTGTTGAGACCCACAATATAAAAATCTACAGTCTAACTCAGGTCACTCCAAAGTCAATGGAACTTTTTTCATTGGTGTACATTGGACCCAAAGCTCCTCTTTCTGCCTCGCTTCTGATGCCCTGAAGTCAATGGTAAAATTTTTATTAAACTCTGGTGGGAACTCAGTTGAGCTGTAGCTACTGCTGTAAATAATTTCTTCTATAGATGCTAAAATAAAAGGACTTAAAGCCTTTTTGTGCAAGTCTTATGGATGTCTGAAAAATATAATCATTGTTTACAATCTCCTGCAATTGGTGGCAGAAGGAAAATAAATTCAAGTCTGAAAACAGCATCCTCCTCTACTGCTCTGCCACTTGGACTAATTCCATTTTCAGAAAGAAGGGGAGAAAACAGAAGAGAAAAAGAGGGCTCCAGACTGTGGCTGTGCAGCGCCTGGAGTTCAGCTCCACTTAAAAATTTGCCTCAGTTTGTTGTGCAAAACTCCCTCCTACTCCCCAATTATTTTTCATTTGATATCCAGCTGCGTGCAATTGTGATAATTCCTTCTGCGAGGAGAAAAATGAAAGATGTAAATTTTAAAAAGACAGTCCTCATGCGGTGGCTTTGTTTGAAAACTCATCTAAACTAATTGCCCTTTGGCTTGGCAGCGCTGCACAGCTTAATGCCTTTCCTGCCAAAGACGGACTTCCTTTAGGAAATGTCATGATGGCAGATTGAGGGATATTAAGGGGAGATTTTGACGTTACTGTGAATTTGCACATTTCTTGGCTTGCAGGCACCTTGCAGACACTTTCAGATGGCTACAGGAAGAATTTTTCCAGCAAGAAGTAAACACAAAGGTGTTGGCCTCTGTGGGAGAGGGAAAGCAGTTAACTTTGGAACTAATTACAGGGAGGCTGATGGAGGCTGACAGATGTATTATCATGATGAAGGACCTGCCACTGGTTCTGCCACAAGAGAGGAAGTAAAGCCTCTCTCTTTCTCTCCACAGGTCTGTGACACCAGGGAGCGTGAAGAGAAGGATGTCAGGACTTCTAATTATACACCAGGAACCTGTGAAATTGGAGCATTAAAAGTGTTAGTTAAAAATAATGCCCCAAGGTGATGAAGTCCAGCAGCATGAGAAGGAAGAGTGCAGTGGTGGGAGTGAGGGGTTGGAGAGGAGGTCTTCTGCTCATCCTCTTGGTGATGGGGTCCAATGGGGCTCCTCACCAGGGATTTGCAAAGAGTGTATACAGTTTTACATCTGCTAAAGCCTTGCCTGCATTTTAATTTGAGCCGTGTTTCCAAAAGCAGTTTTAAACTCAGCCTAAAGCCACTTCTGTTGAAAATATTGCCAGTGTGATCTAGCCAGCCAGTCGTCCTCTAGCCCAGAGGAAAGCTGCTTTCCTGTAAAGAGCGGGATGAACCGGTTAGCCTCAGATTTTGAAGGCCTGTGCTTAGTTCCCAGCTCTGCCACTGACAGACCAAGGTAAGACACATTTAACTCTTGAGTTAAAATTTATTGCAGATACACTCGAGATCTTCTGTATAAAAAGGAACTTGTTCACTTTGAGCTTTTGTCAGAAAATCATCTGTAGCTTTAATATGTGACTTAAACCAACTTGGAGGAGTGTTTACTGAAAATTTACCTGCATCCTCACTAAGGGATGATCCACTAGGGGGTATGCACTTACGACAGATACTGAAATGCTCCTTGTCCCTGGAGCAAGACCAGTGGGTAGCTCAATACAAGGGGAAATGTCAAACAGGATCCGGCTGTTGCTGCAGTACAACTGGGCTGTACCAGTGCCATGTACAGCAAGACCTAGGGCAAAAACTGCACAGTGCTGAGATGCTTTGAAGAGCTGGGCTATAGCACATCTAGCTGCAGTTTGAGGATTCCCTCATTCACCTTCAGATCCAAGTTGTCATTGATCTGGTGGCCTGTGAGGCACGCACCATGTAAATTATTGGATACTAATTGGACAGGAGAGTTTTCATCCAGAGAGTTTCCATCCAGTTTCCATACCAGCAGACAGCAGACTCATTCTCATGTCTGGTTCAATATATAAAGTGCTCCAACATCCAAAGCAGCTAACAGCAGTGGGAAGGACAGAGAAACTCTACTTACACAAGTGCTCAGTTGGTGGCCCTCAGGTGGGACCCTCTTTTCCAGGACATTGTCCATCTCCTGAGCAGTGCTGGGTCCATCTGAGCACCTCTGTGCCCACTGGATACCTCACACCACCATCACCACCACCACAGAGGTGATGGCGAGGCAAGGTGTCTGGTGGGGTTTTGAACCCACTCTAGACCAGCCCTAAACCCCAAAAATGGACAATTAGTAAACATGTGGGGCTGTTGCTTTCCACCTGGCATGGCTGAGCACCTTGCAAGCTGGTGGTATCACAGAGGTTAAAACTTGACTGCCTGTATGCAGGAAAGGCACTTTTATTAGAGCAGCACATCTTGAAATTAAAAAGTGCTGCCATCATATATCTGGCTCCTGGTTTTATCAGTGCCCACAGCTCCAAGCCAAAATGAAGTATTAGGAGGTAAATCACCTTCCTACATTTCTCACAGGCACTTAGGAAGAGAAAGCAATTTTAGGGAGGACCACAAGGAATTCCTCTCCCTCAGTGGGGGAATTCTATTATCTTTCCTTGTGCTCTAGCATAGCCCGTCAATATTAAACCAAATAAATAAGAGAGATGGGGAGAGAAAAGCAGACAGCAGCAGTCAGGACCCTGAAAGGGCACAGGAGCACAGCTCTCTGCCTTGGTCCTGCAGCTCACGGCAACTTTTACATCTGTCATGGTTTAACCCCAGCCGGCGACTAGGACCACACAGCTGTTCACTCACCCCTGCCCCAGTAAGGTGGGGAGAAGAGGGAGAAAAAGGAGGGAAAAAGCCTCATGGGTTGAGATAAAGACAGCTTAATAGAACAGTAACACAAAATAATAATAATAATAACAACAATAACAAAAACAATGGTAAAAGAATATACAAAATAAAGTGATGCAATGCAATTGCTCTCACTACCCAGTGACAGATTGTCCATCCCGTCCTGAGCAGTGATCATGGATTCCTGCTCCCCCGCCGACCCCTATTTATATTCTAAGTATGAATCTATGTTATGGAATATTTCTTTGGCCAGCTTGTCCTGTCTATGCTCCCCCTCAGCTTCTATGGGAAACTGATAAAACCCTTGACTTATATTTATATATATATTAATATATACATTAATATATATAATTAATATATCAAGTATTACTTAGCAGCAACTAAAACAATCTGCATTATCAGAATTATTCTCATACTAAATCCAAAACACAGCAGCTACTTGGAAGAAAATTAACTCTATGCCAGCTGAAATCAGGACGACCTGTGCAGCAGTGTGGCTGATGCCCTGATGGAGACAACAGCACAACTCATCCTCTCCGCTGAGTTTGTGTTCTCTGAAGACAACTCCCTCTTTCTTTTTTTTTTTTTTCTTTTTGAGGGATTTACCACAGTCTAGCATCTTCCAAGGGTACAAATGCGGCCTGAGGTGCACAGATACACCAACCTGTCACCCTCTGAAGAAATGCATAAGCAGTTACTCTCATAATCTTTGGTTTTGGGGTTGTTACACTTCATCAGCCTACTCATAGTCACAGACTCACAGAATCACAGAATATTTTTGGTTGGATGGGACCTTTGAGATCATCGAGTCCAACCAACAAAACAAAAAAAACAAAACAAAACAACAAACAAACCACCAAAAACAACAACAACAACAAAAAACACCCAAAAAATCCCAGAACGCCAAACACCAAAACCAAATCAAAACAGACACCCACTACCACACACCACCCCACCGACAAACAGACACAAACCAACAATCTCGGGCACTAGAGCATGCCCTGAAGTTCCACGTCTACACGCTTCTTAAATACCTCCAGGGATGGCGACTCCACCACCTCCCTGGGCAGGCTGTTCCAGTGCCTGACCACTCTCTCAGTAAAGTAATTCTTCCTAATACCTAATCTAAACCTCCCCTGCCGCAACTTCAGACCATTTCCTCTGGTCATGCCATTATTCCCTTGGGAGAAGAGGCCAACACCCACCTCTCTACAACCTCCTTTCAGGTAGTTGTAGAGGGCAATGAGGTCCCCCCTCAGCCTCCTCTTCTCCAAACTAAACATGCCCAGTTTCCTCAGCCTCTCCTCATATGACTTGTTCTCTAGACCCCTCACCAGCTTGGTGGCTCTCCTCTGGACACGCTCCAGCATTTCAATGTCCTTCTTGTAGAGAGGGGCCCAGAACTGAACACAGCACTTGAGGTGAGGCCTCACCAGGGCCGAGTACAGAGGCACGATGACTTCCCTGCTCCTGCTGGCCACGCTATTCCTGATACAGGCCAGGATGCCATTTGCCTTGGCCACCTGGGCACACAGCTGGCTCATGTTAAGCCGGCTTTCCACCAACACCCCCAGGTCCTTTTCTGCTGGGCAGCTTTCCAGCCATTCTTCCCCAAGCCTGTAGCGTTGCCTGGGGTTGTTGTGACCAAAATGCAGGACCTGGCACTTGGCCTTATTAAACCTCATCCCATTGGCCTTGGCCCATTGATCCAACTTGTCCAGGTCCCTCTGTAGAGCCTGCCGACCCTCAAGCAAATCAACACTCCCACCTAGTTTGGTGTCATCTGCAAACTTACTGAGGGTGCACTCAATCCCCTTATCCAGATCATCAATAAAGATATTAAACAAGACTGGCCCCAAAACTGAGCCCTGAGGGACACCACTGGTGACCGGCCGCCAACTGGATTTCACCCCATTAATTACAACTCTCTGGGCACGGCCATCCAGCCAGTTTTTTACCCAGTGAAAAGTACACTTGTCTATGCCATGATTTGCCAGCTTCTCCAGGAGAACGCTGTGGGGGACAGTGTCAAAGGCCTTACCAAAGTCCAGGTAGACAACATCTACAGCCTTCCCCGCATCAAGAAGGCGGGTCACATGGTCATAGAAAGAGATCAAGTTGGTTAAGCAGGAAGTCAGCACTTGAAGGATCTCAGAATTTTCCCAATGAGTTTCTAGAGGCAACTGGCAAGACATTAGCTGGAAAACTGCACAAAACTGTACAACTGTACAAAACCAGCAACTTGAAATGCCGAGAGGCAGCAATAGTCCTCTCTATGTGTCTCTGGAAGAGCAAGCAAGTGGCAAGGGGAATGCTGCAGGGCGATGTATGCCTGGAGGCAGTCGAGCCTCCCCCTTTGGAGGGCTTTAGTAGCAGCTGCCAGGTTTTTTATATATAGTTGATCCATTTTCAGGGCAGTAGGAAGGGTCTTGAAGACCCTTCAAGCCCTATGATCCACATCTCTGTATCGCACACAGCCCTGACATGTGCTACGCCTCTCTGTTCTTTCGGGGGGGAGGTCACTCTTCCCCACAACAGAAGGGCTTTGAAGATGGCAGATCAAGAGAATTTTAAAGGACTCCTCCACTGCTTTGTTGAGAGGTTCTGATAGCACTGCGTATGTGATACACATCTCCTGCACTGCTTTTGCTTGTTATAAGGAATTACAGTCATTCTAGACATTTGTTGCCAAACTCTGCACACACCCTACATCCATACACAGCCAAGAGTAACCACCAGAACATGCCAGGCTTCAGGCAAATGAAATGCAGTACATGGTCATGCTCTGACCACGCAGGGGAAGGGAGCTGCCCCAGCAATCTCAGAACCATAAGATGAGCCGCTGGAGCGAGCAGGGTGAATTAGGGCCCTGTAATAAAATTGTCATTATGCATGGAAGGACAGTGGATGAGAAATTACAATAGAAATTGTCTATTCTAATGAGAAAAGGGGTGGATGGTGGTGAGCAAAGAAAGGCATTTCAAAGGAAGGGAAACAATACCTTGTGGAAATTGCATGAAGCTGCTGTTTGCTTAGAAGTAGCAGAGCCTGAGACCTGACAGTTTCATCAGAGAAATTGTTTAGGAAATGACCAAGGGAACATATTTCAATGTTCAAATGTCAAACTGTTCATATCTAGAGAGGAGAGTGTGCATTTATCAGCAGCAGCAGTATACACCCCACAAAGAATAGCAGAGAAACCAAAAATTTTATCACAAATCTGCTGTGACTCAGATATCCCTGGTGCTCTGGTTGAAGATACTACACAGGAGAGGAAGGTTCATATTACATTTCCTAGAATAGAGAAGTGATGGGCAAATGCTGAGCATGATATAAGCCCTGACAGAAGAGAAAACAAAGCTTTTCCCAACCATTAGGTGAAAAAAAGGGCTGTGCGTGATCTCAGTGCAACAATAAGCAAGAAAGATGCATCTGGAGTAACTGACAGCTATTGAATTGGGGCAGCCATGAACAGACAGAAGAATTCAATCTAAGAGGTCAGGGGAGTACTGCTAAAGTAGTTTATTTTGTGGACAACAATAGATTAGGACAGATTTGCAAGAAAAAAATTCTACTGAAAGCAATTTTTCTTCAAAAGAACAACTACCATTTTTTAGGTAGAAAATGAAGACATCCAAGGGAATATGAGGAGGATATGTGCTGTGTCAAGAATAAACATGTTTGTTGTGATGTATCTAGAGAGAAGTGGAAGAGGAACACTTCTCTGCTGGAGATGAATTGCACACAGGGTTTGTTGAAACAATTTTGGTGTAAGAAAAGATTCCTTGCATGACATGCCCTTCGGTTCAAGCCTCTTGTTCTTTTACATTATTGTCTAAAAGCCCCATGTTGATCACAAGAATCTTGATCACATCATGAGATACTGAAGTTCAAGCACAAAACTGGAGTGTCAGAGGTGAGGTACAGGTCTGAGGGCCTGAGGCTTTTCATTTTGCTTTTGGATCAATGTAAGCGATGAATGGACCCATCTGTGTTCTGCTTTATCAGACCTGCAGCGACAAGACTAAACTGCTTTGGGTATTTGTGAATCAAATCTTAGGAAGGCAATCTAGGATGACAAATTTTGGCTAGCAGATATAAGAATTAACTGTGAAAAACTGCAAAAGCACTTTGTGCCACTAGGTGTCCAAGCAATAAAATGACACATGAAATTCTGTGCAGATAAATGTAAAGTGATGCAAATGGAAAAATAATTCTAATTTTGCTTATATAATGGTGGACTGTGATTTATTACCAACCAGGAGAAAAATAAATCTTGGATTTATAATGGTTTTATGATGGTTCGATATGTTTATATGAAAACATCAGCTTGGTGCAAAAGGTACATTGGGAATGGTTACAAAAGGAACAGAGAACACAAGAAAAACATACTACAATTGAATACAGATCTGATCCTCTAGCTGGAAATTAGTATCACATAAAATTAATATTGTAGAAAAGGAGGAATTACAGAGAAGGGTGATGGGATGTTCAAATATGTAGTAAGGTTTCTGCATAAAGAATTTCTGAATAGACAAGGACTCTTCATCCAGGAGAGAAATGACTGAGAGGCTCTATAACAGTCATCTCAAAAATAATGAATAATATTCATTAAGGTCATAATCTCTGGTCCAGCAGCTCCACAAGCCAGAAGTAACTGGAGTCTAGGACAGCATCTTGGGGAAGCCTTACTGCATCTGTGGTTCTTTCACCCTTCCTGAGGCGTTCACTGTTGGCCTTTGTTGGAGATACGTTGCTGGGCTGGATGATCTAATCTAATTTAGACTCTCTTACATTTTTTGGATACTTAGACCATGAATAAAGCTACAACATAATGTAGCATTAGTACTTCTTGCCTCCCCTAATCCCTCCTACAGAAACCATACAGCTCCTCTCCCTCCTATTTGTTAGGATCAACAGTCTGGAAGGGCTCCCAAATATTTTTATATTGTTTTCAGGTGGAAGTTATTGCCCTAAATGTCACAACGTGAACCAACTCCAGCAAATGCATGTGTCACAGGACATTGCAAACCACCTGTCTCCTTGCTCCTTCTCATATGCTACCCCCCAGCTTCCCTAAGAAGGTCAATCCACAGTGGGAAACACTGACATACCCCAGCCAGTTCTGTAATATATACATGTATATACGGTCCAGAATGACTGGCTGGACCCATATAGCTCAACACTGTGGTCTTGTTTGACCCAGAAGCTACAATAATAAGAGCTGTTCTGCCTGCAGATGGTAATTTTGTTTGCATCCTAAAAACCAAGGCACAGTAAGAGCTGGAGTTTACAGCTCAGCCTGCAGTGAAAAGGCAGCAAGTCTCCCTCTGCTATTCTCAAAAGCTACTTGCATATTCTACACACCGCTCTGATTACTTATCAGCCTTTTTTACATGCGTGCAGATATTCAATCATCTCTTGGCTCTTCAAGCTTCTGGGTCAATGGGAAAAAAGTCAATGAATCAACAAATGAACTAAATTTATGCACCCTACAGATGAAGAATAGAGAAGTATAGCAGGTTCTGAGCAGGAATGAAGATTCAGAGAGGAAAATGACAGCAAAGCACTTGAGATGTATACAGCTTCGCATTAATGGTCATCCAAGATGCAATCAGGTAAGTAATTTCTGAATAGGACTGTGTCAGATGGTGAAAACTGCTCCATGCAGTTCCTGGTAACCTGATAATATGGTGACATGATTCATATTAGAAAATCTCTCATGCATAAAACCCAGTACACTGTCACCTCAGTTGCCTCAACACAGGCATCATTTGCAATGCCCTCAGTGCCCTTCCTGACCTCCCATCTGGAAGGGCACAGGATTCCTGTTGGACCTGTGCTATATCTGCCGAAGCTTCAGATGACCAAGTGATTTCAACCCAACAGTGTTTAGGTCACTGAATCAAGCCACAGGCTTTATGCTTCCTTGTAAAATGGGCAAGCATGGCTAATGTCAATTTTCAAAGAAGGTAGGCACAGAGTAAGTGATAGTCAAGGCTTACACGGCAAATGAATGGTGACACTAGAAAGTGCTCTCAGCTTTCCCATCACGCCTTCCCTTCCTCACATACTGGCATCATCTCACACCATGCACACCACAACAGCCTGCCTTGGGTCTGAGTATGCAGCAGCTGTGATGAGGACGCTCTAGCAGGTTGTAAGGACTCTGAAAACATTTGCCTTCAGGTTCAAAGTAAACGTAATTAGTGATGTGTTTACGTGAAAGAGGACGACGTGCCTGAGTGTTCTTCTCGTAACTGTAAACAAAGAATTATTAAAAGGTCCTCAAAGATTTGAGATAGTAATTAAAAGATTAGTGATCTTTACAAACTACAGCATGTCTGCTCTCCAAATGAGTGTTGTGAAGCTCCTTGGCTGGGAAGTTACTGTGACTGCAAATTGTCGTCTCTGAGGCTAAAGATGTAACAGGATTCCCACGCATCTCTCTCTCTCAGGCAGCTCTACCTTGCCATGCACAGGGAGCACAGCCGCTACGTGGCAGACGTGGCACTTGGAGCCATGTGGAGGGGAAGGCAGCAAACTTGTAACCAGTGTCTGGATATGGAGTGAAAAGAGGGTGTAGATAGATCTGTCAAAGCAAACACGGTGGGAACAGGGTGCCTTTCCCATACCCTTCCTGGGGATCCCACTGGTTAAACGTAAAATTCCCCACCAGTGAAACAGAGATAAAGTTTTTCTTAGGGAAAGAAGAGTTGTGGGGAGCAGCCATATATGTGCAGTTCCGGGAAATTGTTCATTGGGAACAGTCAAGTTAACAAGAAATGCCATTTTCAAGACCCTGAAAAACCCCTCTGCTCCTTCTTGAATGGAATTTGATGTGTCCTTAGTCTGCTTAGTGCAAGCTAATCCCTTGGCTCATTTGTAAAGAAAATAGTGATATAAATGGATAAAGCTCTCAAGATAGCTGCTAACAATCGTGTTCCAAGCCAATTTTCTGCTTCACTAGTACTCTGAAGCAAATCAGCATTTTTCTAAATGTTCTCTGTATAATACTAGACTTTTCTGGCCCTGAAATATCTACTTGGAAGTATTTATGCTGGTCACACAACCTGCCACTTATTTATACTTATCAATTAAAATATGCTTTGCAGTAATACTTCTGCTAGCTGTAGCTCCCAGAACTGAGTGACCTTCCCCCAGGCTTGGTGTTTCCCTGGCATCCGAAGCTGGAACTGTCTGCATGCGAGGCGAAGGACAGTGGGATGGAAGAAGGCTGTGGGGGCAGATGCTGTCGCAGCAGGTAGCAGAGAAGCAGGAGAAGGCCATGATCTGGGCAAGTGGAGGCTTCACCAAGTCCCTAATGTTACAGACAAGTTGAGGGGCTTGAGCTGGGTTTGCCCGGAACCAGGATTGGGATCTGCAGGTGGCTCTGGAGAAGACACGCAGGTGATGTTGATGCCTTCCAGAGCACATCAGGCATGGGGCTACCAGAAACTGAGCTTCTGTTGTGTTTCACCACACAGATTTAAACTTACTATTGCATCTCCCTCTCCAGCAATCTTTGTAACAGTTGGTGTCAAATTCACCAGCTCTCAGTTTTCTGATGAAGAGGCATATTTAAGGAGGAACCACACCGTTGGTGGCAGTTCAGCTGTTTCATCCTTGGCTTTTCGCCGAGGTCCTGGATGAATATCACCCAGTCCTGAGTGTTACTCTTCATTTTACAGATTTCTTCCATAAGCTTTTCTGCCAACACTTCAGTTTGGGACAAAGCCTCTGATGAGTCCCAAGTAAAGGAGCTCCCCAAGATACATTAAGATGAATATAGATTAAAATATTAATCCAGTTTTTCTGCAGTGGCCTTATATAAGTTCTCCTTCTATGCTTCAGTCTTCCTTGGGCAGGTCCCCTGTCCCAAAGTATTATAAAATTATCATATGTTATCTTGATGCCTTTTGTAAGCTGTTTTTCTAAAACTTTTTAACCTGTCTTGTTTCATTATTAAACTGGCAGAGTTCAAACAAGCTGCCACATGGAGTGCTGGGGCTTCAAGGTCCTTGTGGGCCACCCAACATAAGTCATCTCTAAACATACACCTAGTGTTATTTCCAAAAGGGTCTCAGGTCTCCAGGAGAGCAAGACTGAGCCACAAAGACTACAGAAACAGGAGATGGCTTCTGAAAAAAATGGATCAAGTTAGAGATATGGGGCCTCTGTTTTTCCTGAGATGTTGATAATTTTTAGCTGAATTTGTGTTTGAACACCTTAATTTTTGTTCAGTATCTCCATATTAAAATGTATTTAACCCATTTTTACATTCAGTGCAGGACTATTGCTTATCTGGAATCTTTCTGAAGGCAATGACTCCATTAAACAGCACCTTTTGCTACTAAATGTTATTGAAATACTAGGTACACGGTACTGCAAAAGAGGCAGGGAAAATATTGCTGGCTACCTCTCAAGAGCCTTGAAAGGAGGAAAATTATGTGGGCTGTGATAATACCACAGGAATGGGTTGAAAAAGATCTATAAAGAGCAAGTTGTGGAAAGAATATTGAAAGTTAGAGTTAACTCCATTTAAGAAAAAATCTCAGTGAAGACAACTGAAGCTTTTGCTATTTATATCTTTCCACTGACAGTAGAATTCATAATTTCCATAGAATCTGTTCAACAACTTAATTTCCTTTTTTTCAGCTTCAACTCCATTCACATCTGAATGAGATGTACTCCTAGAAACTGAAATCAAAGCAAGCTCCTTGCAAATGGCATCATTCAAAAGGTTCTTTCCGCTACATCCACTTCAAGCAAATCCTTCTTGAGGATTTCTGACACACCATGGAAGACTCACAAGTTCTGTGAGCCACAAAAATGAATGATTTAATTTATGCCCTTTTAATATTTAGTAGTATGTTTTACTCACTGGAACAGAGACCTACCAAGTAGATATATGTCAAATTATTGCCTTGCCCGCAAGTTACACTGAATGCAGAGAAAGTTCAGCAATACCACAGCCTTTCTTAATTTGTGGTTACAGCTAGACTGAGTCAAATGTTGGACCTCCTGTTAAATGAAACAATTGTAATTTCTGATATTTTTTCTTTTGATTCATAAAGCAGGCAAATCTTCAAAATTTCCATCTAGGTAGAAATTGCTAAACAAAATTAATTAAAAAAACTAAACTAACAAAAACAAAAAACCACACACACACAAAAAAAGAGAGACCAAGGAATGCCAAACATTTTTTGGCATTTTGAAGGGAAGAAAAAACTTTGAGCCTAGGACTCCCCAGACTGCCCTGTAAAACACAGGGTCTAAAAGTCCTGTATATCCCACTTTGCAGAGACATTAAAGAGGCTTCCCATATCATGAAGCTCCTGCCCCCAGTATCATAGCAACCTTGCTTTCAGATCAGTTTAATAAACTAATCTATCTCAAAAGCATTTGGCACTGGTCTGGTGGGAATGCTGTGGAACATCATTACAGTTCTGATAATTAGAAACTTCCGATTAATTTCTAGTTTAAACGTACTTGTGGTCATTTTATACCCATTTCTTCTCCTGCCAACATTGCCCGCAACTGAGAGCTGGGAACCCTGAGAGCCCCAGGATGCCAGGGGAGCAGCACTGCTGCCGTTTTTCTCACCTGCATTTCAGCCAAAGCACATCAAAGTCAACATATGCCATCAGAAACTTTCCAGTTAACTGCAGTTGCAATCATCTGCTCATCCACCAATAATGCAAACAAAAGGTCTTCACATCTGGGAGATTTTCAGGGGTATTCAGCTGAAAAAAATGTACAGAAGAGACTCAGTTGTCTACATGTAAGTATATTCTGCCATTTGAGGCTTCTCTGAGGTCTGGACAGCATTGATAAGATGGAAACTTAAATACCACATTGGAGTCCTCTAAATATAGGTCAATAAAACTAAATGAAAGGTTAAGGCAAAAGAATATTGCAACTAGATTTCATTATTTCAAGAACACACCTCTGATTTGTTAGGATGGGTTGTTTCTTCAGAGAGGTGGAAGGACTATCCGAGAGGACTTGAATATGGTGAAGGTTTTGGCTGGTTTTGCCCCGTATGGCAGGACAATTGGCAATCTGTCTCACCAGCCAGGAGAAATGTCTGTAGGAAAGAGCTCCAGATTCCTCAAGAACAGTAATGGAAACAATCAGAGAGGCAACACGGAGTGGTATAAAGGAGTTGAAGGAGAAGAAAGCTGTTATCTTTAAAGTGAAAAGCAGTAGTGATTAAAGCAAAAATTGCCAGTTGTGTTGAGCCAGGCCTTGTTGCAAACATTAAACCCAGTAGAGAAACGTTCTGCTGACATATACATGAACATAAACATAGTGAAACGGGCAACAAGAGGCTTGGAGGCAAAACTGCACAACAGATGCTTGTCTTCAGCCCCATTATCAGTCAGGTAGTGTTGATGCTATCCATGGGCCAGAAGGAAGAGGATGGAAAGAGCAGGATCATGGCAGAGTCAGGCTGACCCTAAACTCCAAGAATTTCACATCTAGCAGCCAGAAGAACCCGTTACCCTTCTTGAGTCCCATGTGGCACCTCTGGGCAGCAACAAGCATTTTAAGCTAATCTGTCTATCCAGGAACGGCATCATATGACTGGAGAATAACAACTTTAAAAGGACAAGAAGAAAGGGAAGGAGTAAAATGCTCTTATGTCTGACCTCAAAAACATGTAAAATTTAAGATCAGATATTGAAGAAAAGTATAATGGAGATAAATGATATAACAAGCAGTATGGACTTAGCAAAGTTAGCTCAGGAACATAATTGGCTTTATAGATGCAGAGAGTGCAGTAGAGCTCATCCACGCTGGCTGGAAGAAAGCATTTGATTAAATACCATCTGGGAGATTGGCTTAGATGGGGAGGGTGGAAACTAAATGAACTGCAAACCGGGTGTGCTGCTGGCTGAAAGGGAGATGGAAACACATACTGCTGCAAAGGTAAGGATCAGGCTGGAGGGAAATTATTAATAAAGTTCCTTAAGAACCAGTCTTGAGACCAGTATTTTTATTAATTTCTTGGGCACAGAAAATGCCTGACAAAATCTGCTAAGGACAAAATTTAGAGGCAGTTTCAATATGGAAGTGGAGAGAGGCATTTACACAAAAAGAGATGAAAAGAGGTCAGCTGGATCAGCCTGGAAAAACAGAGGCTACTGAAGTGGCTCCCTATAAATGCGCAAGGAGTAAATGGGACGGAGGAAAGGTGTTTTACTGGCAAGGCAATGTCGGCAGAAGAAAGAACTGGCACAGACCATCACGAATAATTACATGTTAGAGCATAGAAGAAAGTTTCTGACTACATATTGGAATCATAGAATCATCTAGGTTGGAAGGGACCTTCAAGATCATCAAGTCCAACCATAAACATAACACTGCCAAAACCACCACTAGAAGAGGGGTGAGGCAGGAGAAACCTACTTGTCTGCAAGAGAGAGCTTGACCTCTTAATGGAAATCGTAGCATGCCTTTTCTCATAACCAAGGTAATGAGCTCAGACATTAGCAGGTCCTTTCTGGCCCTTTTCTCTTGAAAAGGGATCCCCGCTGAATCTGTATATTTTGCATTTACAATGGGGCATAGTGTTTCCTTTTAGTTCCTGCCCTGAACCGCTGCACAGAAAGACAGTGAATAGCTGAAGTGTCAAATTATAACTTTCCTCAGTGAATTTTTCTTTAACCTCCTCTTAAAGCAGAGTGTCCACAGGAGCCAGGGATTTCCCCCAGCAGTTCAGTCCTGGGCAGTGCAGTGGCACTCGCAGCTCCCACCAGCCTTGCTGCATAGATAATTCAACGTTTATCAAGATCAGCCACCATCTACACTGGCCTTCCCAACAGCACGTAGATTTTTGCACCCAGAATTGCCCAGGAGACCTCAGAGCAGGTCTCCCTCCTCAGTGGCCAGTGTTTTATTTAGTAGGCCACAGTAGCTTTTGCGGGGGGCTGCTGCCATCATGCTGAGATGAGCAGTTGTTACCTCCTTCCCAGCGGGAAAACCGAGGTAAGAGGGTGTTCAGGGAGATGCACCGCGGCGCCAGAAGAAAGCAGAAGGAACAATGTCATTATCATGCTTAACAGAGGTTAGTGTGACCTCAAGAGACAGTGACAGTAATTGTGTTTTATAGTAATTCGATAACTATTTGTGCCAGGAGGATGAGTTACTCTGACTGGCCTTATTTACTGAGTTCACAAAAATAAGAGGATTTTCATAGCTGACCCAGAGAGGCCACTTTGGCTGCCTTTCTGTTAATACAGGGAAAAATCAGAAGTTGGTCTAAGCGGACGGTGAACCAAATCCTTTGACACGTTGAACGCTCTCCAGCCTCAGAGAGGCAGTGGGTGCTCTGCAGAGCTCACAGATCTGGGAAATGGTGAGCTGGAGCTGAGCACACCCAGGACAGGGAGAAGTGGTGGCCAGGGCTGAGCACCGGGAGCAAAGGCAGGAGATGCAGGAGTCTGCTCCTGTTTCCAGAGCAGCTCTGCTGCCTGCAAGGTCTCTCCACCATCAATGTACTCCCACATGGAAATTGCATTACTGTCTACTTGTGGTCCAGCAACTCTGTCCTCATCTCCCCAAAAGCATAAAAATAGAGAGATGGGTGAAAACCTCCATTCCTGACCACACATCTTTCCTCCTCTGCTTCAGGCGGCTCGGCACCATGCTCAGAAACATAACTGCTCCAGAGAAACGCTCACAGACAGCAGAAATACATTAGCCACGGTGTGATTAGCTGGAGGTGGGGACACACATGAGGTTATAAAGCTATTTGCAGTGGAACTGGGAGGAATCCAACATGCTTTTGGCGTAAATGAAACTTGAGAAGGAATGGGATAAGAAAACACAAACACTGTCTAAAACTCTACCCAAACTCACTGAGCATAGAGAAATTTCTTGAGAAAACATGGTGGAAACGGGATCTCTGTTTGGCTTGGAGACTCAAAGATGAGAATTACATTTCCTACAAAATAGCTCTTGATTTGTGAGTAGTAATAGATGGAACAAATCCTGGGAAACTCATGGGTCCTGTCCTGGATGGGCATTGCACCAAGGTACACACGGCACATGGCTCCCTCTGCCACAGCCAGCCCTAAAAATGTCTTCTCTTCAGACTTCTTTTGAGGACACCCAAGAAGTACAAGGTGTCGAGAGCCACCTGATGCCCCAGTGACCTTGGGGGTCCCAGAGCTGGACGCTAGGCACCGTGGTCCCAGGATCTCAAGCCTCAGTCACACTTGAAAGCTCCCTCCCTGGCAAGCTTGGCCAGCTCTGCGCTGCTTCACCTCCTCCTCCAGCTCTTGGCAAGCAGCTTCGTCTGCTGCTGGTGAGCCAAGAGGTGCTCAGGAGAGAGAGTCCAAGTCTGCACGTCAAACCTAGTTTTTCTTTTCTGACTGAAAAGCAGAAGTGTCCCTCCTCTGGGCAATGGGGTCTTATTAGAGGGCAGTGCCCTCCGAGGGCACTGCTGTTTAGGGGGGATTTAACCCCCAGGATCTGCCAAGGGTCCCTTTTTCTTGTCTCAGCAGGAAGACAGCACAGTTACAAGAGGTCTGTGGAGGCGCCAGGAGCCAACCCTAGCTCTCAAGAGAAGTACACAAATGCTTCATCTGCAAGACTTTCCTTCTCTGGGGAAAAAAACAAAAACATACCAAAAAAACCACACTCACAAGCATTTGTAACATTCATTAGCTAGACTTTCTGAAAGCCACTGAAATGAATAAAAATTCTGCATCTCATACCGTAAACAGGGCAGGGATGTATTAAGCAAGTGAAAAATATACACACTCTCTTTGGGTGTGCTGACACATACCCCTGTCAGGTATAATTAAGGCTCCCATTCTTCTTTTTTCCTACCACTAGTTCTATATATTAAGTTGCATTCTAATTTAATTACCCTTATTGCAGCATTTCTTCATTCAAAACAAATAGCTCCTAGGAATGGTACTTTCAGGGGAACACAGTGGGCTTTTTTTTTTTGGCACTCATAATTGGCATTTGCAGTGAGCATGGGGAAATCCTAATTCCCAGTGCCTTGGGGAAGATAATGAAGTTTGCACAGTTCTGAGAAATTAGAAGGGAACTAGAGGTTTAAAACAACCTTTACAAAAGAAAACAGGAAACGTTATTTTTTGTTACAGCCAGCAAACGGGAGGTTCTCAGATAAGCTAAGCCCTTGTAAAGAAATTCATTCCCCATGTTAATGTTATTTATGTACCACACAGCAGCATCTGAAGGCTCCATCCAAGCTTGGGACCCCTGTGTTTTAGTACTGTCCAAATAGGTTCCAGTAAATCATCCACATCACCTAGAATCCACAGCAAGAGCTTGATGAAAATTTCCCTTAGGACCAATTTTTCTGATGGAAATTGAAATGCCTGCAAAATCATCAGTTTTAACCCAGCTCTGATTATTTCAGATGGGGAAATGAGTACAGACAGCTTGTGCCCTGCACCCAGGTCGGTCCCTGCAAACTCCTGCCCTCCTGCTGCTGGGGAATGTCCTCTGGTTTGGATTTAAGGGCTCTGTGCATTCCCCTGGAGATCCTGAACGGGTTTTTTGTGCAAGGACAGTGTCCGATGCCTCTGAAACCTGTTGGACCTGCTGCAGCCTACAAGGAGTCTGGCCACATACATCCAAAAACTCCAATGTGCAGAACTCCTGGGTACCACATGAACATAAACATTTATTTCTCCTAGGAAAAGCCTTTTTCTTACCAGTGTGGCACATCATGGAGTACATGTCCCTTTCTCAAACATTTTGCCAAAGGAAGCTGGAATATAGAGCAAGTGAAGCAGGAGTTTACAAAAGGGGACACAAAAGAAATGTGCCCGAAGCACACCAGAGATAGCTAAGTCATGATTACAGACATGACAATAAAACCAAGAAATATCATCTAACTGAAAGGTCAGCCTTGTTTTTTATTTTATTCTGTAAGAAATTTTTGCAGATTCTGTATATGCCGTTAACTTTTGATCTAAAGATATGCGTGGATAAGATGAGCAAACTGGGAGAAAAATGGCTAAAGGACAGTGTTCCCAGGAGATTCAAGCCCAAGCAACTTTTGTTCCCAATCCTAAGATTTAAAGCAAGTAATTATTTTGTGTGTTTCCTTTTTAGACATCCATGCAGGCTATTTGTCGAAAGTTGATGTTTGCCACTTCTTGTCAAACAACTTGTTTTCACAGAATCACAGAATGTTCAGCAGCCAAAAATCAAGACACACGGATCTCCAGTTGCGTTTGGAAATTGAGTATCTTGTATAGTTGAAGAAGTCCCACAAAGCCCATTCTCTCCTTCCTACATCTTCTTCAAAAGCAGATATGGTGAATACTCTGTCTTGGTACAACTTTTTCAGTGTCTTTAATGCTTTGTGTTAACTGAGGAAGCTGGGTGAGAAAGCTGATGCCACTGTCCTTTGTACACATACCATCTGGGACATTCGGAGCTGAGACTGGATTACACAAATACCTTCCAGAGAGATGACTGAAGCTGAGATCCCCAATTCAGCTGCTTTTACCTACTGAAATAACTGCAAAGAGCAACAATCCATGCAGGGAGCAGCAAAAAGTCTTTCCTCAAGCTCTGTCCCTGAGTGTTGTTTAAATCCCCCAGGTTGGCATCACCCAGCCGTGAACTTCATCAGCACGCTGCTAAGCCGTATTGCTGGCATTTGGAGTACAGTAACACAACCAGTTATTGATATTTCCTTGAATACTATACAACCTCTTGACAGTGTAATCCATCATGAGAGTGAAAGCAGATCATTTATTGGGAGCACGTTGAATTCCTGTATTTAGTTTCCTTTCTGGTTAAGCCCACTTGCTGGTCCCATTGTACTGCTGCCTGTATCTTGAATTTCCATTTATAAATTTTTCTGTGTACAACTAACTCTTGCGTAAATGGCTTCAACAATAGCGATATACAGTCAAATGCACATAATTGCTTTTACAAAAGGAAAAGAAATCACATAAAGGAACATAAACCTCAGTCCCTGTGTACTGCAGTTTAAAATAGATTATGCCCTATGGCTGATAAGGTACTTCAGTTATAATCATTATGACTCTACTAAATAAGAAGCCAATTACTGTTGGAACAAGGCATTCATTAGTAATCTGGACAGAGATCATATAGATGGTATATAACAGCTGGAAGTAGCAAAAAAAAGCAGAGAAGTGATGGGATGAAGGCACAGGTATAATAAGTAGAGCTGCAACCCTTTTCAAAGACCTAGCTTTAATTAGGAAAAACAGCAACCTGCCACCAGCAATACACACTCCACCTTGCTGGGTTTCTGACGAGTCCTGTGCTTTCTCAAGCCTTTAATGCGGGAGGAAACCAAACAGCACAGCTCCAGAAAAGCCACCGCTGTGGCCAGCACAACCTGCGCTCTGCCCTCCGGTCCAGGCACGCTCCGGCTGATGGCGTTTGTGCAAGGGTAGCACAAAGGCATCACATCATGCGAGGAAATTAGCACCGCACATATATAGGACAGGCCATCTGAGAATGTTTGAAGATAAACAGCGCTACCATTTGTTCAGGTAAGACCAGGCTGAGGTATAAACTTCCTGAGCTCAAAGTGGTGCTTGAATGGCAGATGAGTCACAGCCCTGTGGAGCTATGTGCTTACCACTGCATGGTTCAGCTGAAAAAATGATTGACTCCTGCTGCTAAGAGATTTCAAGCTTATCTTGCAAACAGCAGGTCTACAAACCATTCTGCAAGTTCCAGCCCTAAGGGTCTGGGTGCCACCATCACTGAGCAACACTAGAGGCTGAGGTGAAGGTGGCAGACAGTTTGGTGGGATATGTTCTCTGCAACACTGAGTACATCCAGGGAGCTTGACAGAAGTCCTCTGATTAGGGTTTTTCTGTTGCTCCTACCAAGGTCAGTAGCATAAGGATTGGGCCTGGGACCTCTGTGGGAGAAAAGTCCTCTCTCTGGGGATAGCTGTGTTAGCTCACTGCAGAAAGCTCTCTGGCAAGCAAGTGTTGCTTTTAAGCTACCTTCAAATAAACAAGAGAAATCTCCATCTGCACTGGCATGTGGGTGAGCATGGAGATGACACCCTGAGATCCCGTGGAAGTTGTCATCGGTCACATGGGGAAGGCTGAAAGTGGTCAGAAAATGTGTCTAGTGGGGCCATTTGAGGGGAATGAATGGAAAGCCCTCACCATGGCCAGCAGGAGAACTGCCCAGCTGGCCTTTGCCTTGGCTGGGAATGACCCCTGGCAAACTGCTGAGGTCAACACCCAGAGCACCACATGCTCATGGTAACCAACTCAAGGGGCAGAGGAAGGTATGCAGTGATACAGACAGCTCTTCGTGCTGTCTCCACCAAGTGCTGGATGCATGTCCCACACCATCCCAAAGGCTGTCCCAAGGCTTGCTTGCTGATGCTCTTGGAACACATTCAAGTAAGATCCAGCTCCCCTCAGGCTTGGTGAAGATTTGAGTATGGCTTGGAGGAACTGAGGTTCCCTGGTGATAGCTGGGGATAGCAGAGGACTATCTAGCATGTGTTTCCTGATCTCAGTAATGCCTGTCTCCTTGAAGGTCCTACCTCTCTCCTCGTGATGGTGCAATGGGCATCAGGCTGCCATGCCAGCATTGAAAGCCATGTCCCTGGAGATGATGGCCAGGGCCCTTGATTTTGGCTGGGAACAGCAGGTTTTGCCAGCAGTGGCTGGGAAGGTAAATAAGTGTACTGATCACCCCCGTCCTTTCCTTTGTAGGAGAGAGAGGGAACAGAAAATTGCTGTCCTGTTTCCTTGCAGCATGGCAGTGAAGGGATGGTTCCACCATCCCTTGGGCACTTCTGGGCACTTCTGAAGATGAAGGGAGCAGTTTCCCCTACAGGAAAACTTTCTTTTGGCATCCCTAGCACAGGGCTGACCACCACAGCAGCCCTTGTGTTCCCCTCACCATTCCCACCCTGTTACTGCTGGAGAAGGGGCTGGAGGGCAGTGTCCACCCCACATGAGCCCACTTGCACAGGGGGTCTCCAGGAGGGGAGCCCAGTAAGGTACCGCAGCAGAGGGACCTTCTCCCACCTCCCACATTGCAAAGGGAAAAAAGTTGGTAACTGTGGTTATAAACTCAATATATTTTATAATGCACAGTCCAACAACTGTGGCTATCATTAAGCTGGCTGAACTCATAACAATAACTCTGTTGGTGCATGTTCAGATACATCTGGGTGAATTACCCACAAATTTGGGACAGACTTGTAAGATTTATTGAGGGGAAAAAAAAGGGAGGGCAAAAGGAATGGTGCCAATCACCAGCTGCTCATCAGTTCCCAAGCTGGGGATGAGACCTGTAATGAAGGCACCAAGGCAACCTTCCAGTCTGATTAGAGAGGGAAAGGTCTCCTGTTCTTTTTGCAGTAGTTGGCACACCAACATATCAGTGCAAATGCCAAACACTCTTGGTCTTTTTTTTTTTCTCATGCAGCAGCTCTACATTGCCTTGCATGTTGCTTTACTTGGAGTGGAAAATGCTGGGAAGGGAAGAGAAGGCATGGTTTTCTCCAGAACAAACACTTCCACAGAGTACAGAATGAACCTGGAGTGATGGAAAAAGTGAAACTCAGCTAAGAACCAAAGACTTTGCTGTTTAACCTGTGAAGGTGTGGCAGGAGATTGTCGGTCAGTCGGATTCCCAAAGGGAAACAGCCTAACACAGTGCCTCTGCCCATCTGAGAGGGCGATGGGGTTTGCCAAAGGCAGGTGATTTCACCCTCCTGTTACTTGTTTGATTTGCCAGTATCATGCAAAGGATTTGTTTTCTGTGTCTTTTGGAAGCCATGGAACTCTCTGCTTATTTATGTATGCAGAATAAAAAGGCACACAAATGCTGACTTTTTTTTTAAGCAGTGTTTTACAAAAATCTTCCATTGATGACAGCGCACACATTGTCTTGTTAAAACACTGTCCTGTGGACCTTACCAGCGAGTGCTGATAACAGGCACTAAATCTTCTCCACTGCTGAATGACACATTTGCAGGAAGAGGTTTCTGACACCAACCAAAGAATTCAGTTGAATTTATTTTCTCTCTGTTGATTTTCTTTTTTGTTTTTTCGTTTTCTGCAGTGATTGGTCCCTTTAGGGGGAATTCACCCTTCCTTCTTTTAGGGGACTGATTCCATGTCCAACAGACCAATAGTGCGCTTGAGATGCCCAAACTGGACTGGCCGATCCCCACAGACCCCACAGCAGACCCACACCTCTGGGACTGGCAGCTGTGGGACACCCCAGTGCAGACGAAGCCAGCCTGGAGTCCTCTCCGTGCAGCCGGTCTCTCTTTCCCTGGCTCTCTCACTCAGCCGAATGCAGCTTGGTGCAGCGCAGCATCCAATGCACTTCTTGACCCACCAGCATTCGGAGAGCGATGGAGAAGCAGAAGGGCATGAGGATCTCGTAACAGTCTCCATTTAAAAATAAGGTCCATGTATTCAATCTGTTCACCCACTCTCTTTTTTATGGTTTTACTGGGTTAATCCTGCCCTCTTGTTTACTAGAAGAGATAGAGGGGGCTGCAGAGGTTTACAGAGGTGGGAATGACTGTGAGTAACTACTGTTGCATGCAAACCCCACTTCTTTCTTCTAGTTTCAGCTCTTCAGGAAGAGCTAAGTAGTGCATGGGAAAGTGCAGAGGGTGGAGGTCCAGAGATGCAGTCCAGAGGATGCTCCACTGGGCTCCAGTATGGCCTTGAGCCCTCCCATGCCTCAGTGTCCCCACGGGTGTGACCCAGAGCTCAACACCCCCCTCGCCAGTGCTCTCAGGCCAGATTTGATATTTGTGGAGTCACCTGGGAGAGGAGATGGAGGGTTCCACATCAACGCAGAGTAAATCGTTATTAAATGAGAGCTAATGAATGATCACATGAATCCCAAACTAGAGCAATTAGCCACTTTGCTGCTGCCAGAGGGTATTTTCCCTGCTGCCACAGTTGCCTCTAGGTGGCTGATTTTTTAAATTATTCTTTCCTCCTTGCTTCAAGACATTGCCTTGGGAGCCAATCAAGCCTTTTTTTTTTTCCCCCCCAACTATGCATAAGTACTCTTTTACATCCAAGAGCCGTGCTCCTGTTGCAGCTCAGGTGGGGCTGACCCCTCAGTCTGGATGCAGTTTATTCCTGCTGAAAAAGCTGATCTGCTTGAAGGGAGGATAAATGGTGGATAGTTACAAAGCACACACACACCTGCATGAGGAGCTACAAAAATGGTAGCTACAGCATACACCAGGTCATAGGTGCATGTGCAACCACTGGCTTTGTCTGTGCAGGAAAATCTGCTTCATTTCTTGCAGTAGAGCCCACAAGAAAGCAACAGTGTGACTTGCTGCAAAGATTTAAAATTACAGAATTGTTCAGGTTGGAAAAGATCTTTGAGATCATCAGGTCCAACTGTTAACCTAGCACTGCCAAGTCTACCACTAAACCATGTCCCTAAGAGCTATATATACACCTCTTTTAAATACCTCCAGGGATGGTGACTCAACCACTTCCCTGGGCAGCCTGTTCCAACGGTTGACAACTCTTTCAGTGAAGAAATGTTTCCTAGTATCAAATCTAAACCTTCCCTGGAACAACTTGAGGCTGTTTCCTCTTGTCCTCCAGGTACCCTGGCCATATGCTGGGACAGGAGTCAGTATCGCTGGCCAGGTTGCTTATTATCCCTGCATGCTGAGGCAGGAGGAAATTGAGACAGCACAGGCAAAGGAGCATACAAAGTCCTTCAAGGGGCAGCAACAGGGTCCCTGGAGTTGTGCAGTGAGTTGGGCTCTCACAGCTACCAGCAATTACTGCTTCAAAATGCTGACAAAAACCAAGCAAGGAACCCAGCTTGGCAGGAGATAGGCTTGAAGAAGTCATAAGGTTGAAAAAAAAATTTGTGAAACCTGGATTTTTGAAAGAGCCCCATTTTCATACAGTTTTTGTGGGTGTGGGGATTTCTGTACCCATTCGATCCCAGCCTCAGGGACTGAGGTGGGGTCTAACACCCAGAGGCACAAATTCCAGTCACCAGTGCTGGCAGCTCTGGACCTTTTGCCTGAATATTTGTATTTCATCCACTTTGGGTCCACTTTGGGCATATAAGAGCTCAGCACATTTCTCAGCTGGCAAGTGAGTGCAGCAGAAGAGATTTAGGCAACTAGCTTTTTTTCATCACAAACCTGGTAAATGGCAGCTGGAGGGTAGAAAATGTTCCTTGCTGCTGCATCCCTCTTGAAGTCATGTCTCATAAACTTCTTTATGGCTCGTGTAATTATTTCGTTCACCCATAATGTCCTTTTGCTCCCTGCAAGCTGGGTAAGACAGCTTTTACCACCTACAGCAATGTGTCCATGCCTCACTCTGCAGAGCTCCGGCTGGGAAGGGGTGCGAGCAGCTCCTGCCAGCAAACTCAGCACTGCTGGTGGGATCCCTGCCATGAACCAGGGGTAACCATCTCACTTCAGCCCATTTTTCTTGATTAACTGCACCTTTTTAAGCACTCACCTCGGTCTCTCATGATCAGCATGAGTGCTGAGACCTTGCTGTGCTCAGAGGTCTCCTGGTACAGAGATTTGCTCTGGGGAAGGATGAGGGCAGAATTTGGCCAAGTGCTGCCGGAGCTGTAGGCAGCCCTGACGTTTTTTCCTTAGGTTATAGCTAGTTCAGTTGTGCACATCCAGCTATGTTTGTATTTTATCGACACAAAAAAGTGACTTCATCGCCATGGAGACAGCTATGATTTGCATCTTAATTAAGCAATGACAGATGCCCTACTGATAAAGGCAATCTTTAGCTATGCATCCCCATTGACTTCAAGTTCCAGCATCCCCATTTATTATTAGGTGCTTCTGAAATCAAAATTTTACCAGGCGATTGGCAGGGAGTTATGTCTTAATGCTTTCGCCCTGCTGATGTTCTGATGTGAATAAATATTTCTTGCTGGTGAGACAGTCAAATACTCTGGGCTGAAACAGAGTAGGTCTGGCAGAATACTGGCTGGTTCTTCACAGCATAAACCCCACCACCCAAAATGGGGGAGATTTGGGGGAACACAAAGTGATCAGCAAGAGAATGGACATGGACATGTGTATGGTATTGACAGTGCAACACCAAGCTACCCAAAAGGTCTCCAAAGGCTGGAGAGCTGGGCACTCACAGGGCAGGCAATGCCCATGCTGGGTTTCCAGCCCTTGCAGGTCTTGTCCAGTTGTTGGACACTGAAATCTTGTTTCTACCTCCTCTTTGCTGAAGGGACATTGCAGAAACAGTGGGGTTTTTCTGCTGGCCTGTGCACATGGTAGCAAATAAGGTGCAAGGAGCAAGCATGGTGGAAGGAGCTGTTCGGGCCATCATGCAGGAAGAAGAGGAGCGACCATGAGTGAGATGGAGCTAACTCAGGTACAGTATGTGTCCCAGGCATTTGTCACAGCCCATGCCATTGCACAACCCCTGCTTCCACTGCAAACTGCTCCCGTGCTCAGGGATGTGTCCACAACCCTCTCATCTGTGCCTCAGAGCTTCACTGCCATTAGTGGATCCAACACCACAGCACTTACCACCTTCAGCAGCTCTATCATTCTTTTGCTGTGCCCAGAGCACTGGTGCAGAGAGATACACTCTGTAACTGCCAGTGGTACCCGCTAATTTGGGGTGCCCAAGGAGTAAGGATTGGAAATCCAGTGGACCTGGCAAAAATGTGATCCAAACCTGTTCTTGTTCAATGACCACATACTGGTCTCAGAGAGTGCATGGTTCAGGTGCTAAAGCAGACAGATCAGATCCTTAGAAATCTGGCTTGTGGTTCATCTCCTGGTGTATAGCATCAACCGAACATTTAGGAACACACAAACCTTCAAAACAGGAGGTAACTTGGCTACAAGGGGGGCAGAGGTGGGTGCCTGCCCTTTAGGTGAGGATGAACTTCTTGAGAGGTGTAAAGGTGAGCACCAGAGCTTCCAGAGCCTGGTGCCTTCTGCATTTTATCCTATAGTTGATTTGTTGACCTTAGAGAAAGTGTAAGCTTAAATTAAAGCTCTTCACACTTCAGTGGGTTTTATTCACATTTCATTCACATTTACAAGGGCTTTTTGCCACATGAATTTGCTGGCACTTGATATGGTCTGAGTACACGTTACACCCTCCCTTTGGTAAAGGTCCACAATGTATCTTTCTCCTCTGTCTGGCCACCCAATTTCCCCAAATTCAGACAAAAATCACTTATCTTTGCAACTTCTCACATGCAGAATTTGCTGACACTTGGCCAAAGGCTGGGGAGGACTGGTGCCAGAGAGGACAGGCAGGCAAGGGACTGACGCCTGTGCATGTTACAGGAAACCAATACAGGTCAGTTGTCACAAATTATTTATGGGATTTCAGTCCAAATGGTTATGCCTCTGCAGGCAGATTTTGGAAATACTAAATGCCGTGCTCTGCCCTACAAAAGATGGTGGCTTCTACATCAGAGGCATGGATTAGGCCAAGCAGATAACAGACCTGGGAAGGGATATAACCGCAGCTGATCACAGAAAACCTCCGTTTACCCACAGAGCTGCTTCCCTGCGGCACATTCTCTGCCTTATGGCAGAAAGTAGAGAGGACGTTTCTTGTTCCGCAAAGTAAAACCAGCGTTAGCAGTCAGGTCAGGTGCCTCTGGGAGGATCGTTTAGCCCCCTGTGTTCCTTTGAGCTTTATGGCATGCTGAGCATCTCCCACACTTGAAGGGCAGTAAACCCGTGCCCGAGTACACCAAAAAGTTAATTGGAAAGAGCAGCCGTGAAAAAGGCCTGACCTTTTCCCGAGTTGCAGCCCAATGCTGAGTAGCAGAGGTCATCCAATTAACGGGGGAAATGATGTTGGAAGAGAATTTTCCACCTTGAAGGAGTGATGTTGAGACTTGTTAGTGGGGCCCCAGCACAGCATGTGAGGCGAGATGGTCTTCGCAATGAGAAAGCAGACATTCCAGCCTTTGGACACTCGTCACCAACACTGAGATGGCTCCTTGACTTCCAGTAGCATTGCCAGAGATTGGACATGGTCCCCATTGCCTGTTAAAATGATAATTCTTTCTCCTGCAGCTTTTACTGTCAGTAAAGTTGAATTTTTTCCAAGGGAAATGTCCAGGTGGGATAAAGTTGTTAGACCTAGCAATTGCCTATGCTAACACAAAGAGAGAAGAGCATTACTGTGCCTCATACTTTAGCATATGCAGGCCTTAACAGGTTTCCTGCTCTCCATGGGCATTCAATTTAAAAAGAAACTCCTCCCTTGATAAGTCTTAAAACATTCCCAAGCTTATTCTCCAGGCTCCAGCAGACTGAATCAACGGGACTCCTTCCAGCTGATTCAATGGGCCGTGTCACTAAAACATATCCATTGGGATGTTTTCCATTGCACTGGTTAACAAAGATGTTCCTCATCTATTTTCTGATGAAGGAAAGCAAAGAATCACAGCTCAGTATCACAGGATATCAGCTAACAGTGTAACTGGCTTACGCAGACAAACCCAACCCCTTTGTGCTCCAAAATGTTGAGAAATCATGTCAGTCTTGAACAAGGTGCTGTGAATATTTTTAGAAGGGGTGTATTAAAACCAGTTGGATCAGGACACTGATCTTTCCTCCACGTTGACTTTCTGTATACAGCATAAACCTTTAGGACCAGCCTGATCCCCAGACCTGGGATTGCCTGTCTTTGGGTATGATAAGATATCCCGTACTCAGATCATTCTCCACACTGTACTCCCCAGACAGCCTTAAAAAGCCATGAGAAGTGCAAAGGAGAACCACAATTCACCTTTTTCACCTTCTACGATTCATACAAGTGGCAAAGCTAAGGCTAACACAAGAAAATCAGTCAGGACGGATCTAATTACATTTTCTCTCAATCCAAACAGCCTTAGTCAGAGGTTCAAAAGAAAGCAGCTGAGGAATGCATAAATTCAAAAAAGTGAATGGACCTGTTAACTTGCCAGTAATTTCCCCAGTAGCTATTACCAGCCACTCCAGTCATATGCAAAACAAGAAACCTGGTGTAAGATCCTCCACAATTCATTGATGCTGACTGATGGTGCTCACAAGGAGCACCAGAAAAAGTGGATAGGAGAAAGAAGTATTAGATGGTGTAAGAGATGGAAACAAATGCTGACAAGTAAATGGATGGCTGTTCAGGGCTCCATGGGAAAACCAACCAGCTGGAATCTCAGATCAAAGCCAGCTTTTAAAGAGCTGAAACATAATTCAGATAATACTTCCTAGAGTGCTTTCTCCAAAGGGTCTGCTATTCTCTCACCAATTTTGTTTATTGTGGCCATAAAGAGAACAACCAATACATGTGGAAATAAAAAGCAAGCAGGGATTACCAGAGCAGTATATTAGAGACACACCAGATTTACTACAGTACCTGTTGAGCAAGCTTGCAATCCCTTAAAAAAAAAAAAAATCTAATTTTCTCATTTTTCAAATAGGTCATTGATTACAGCTATTTGCTTCGAGATGAAACATAAGCAGGTGTTACTAAGAGATGTACTCCCTTTGGCAAGAATTATACCTGTTTCTCTAACAGAAGCATATAAGCCCTGTGTGATGAGGGGGAGTCTGTCTCCCAGTTTAATGCAGGAGGGATATGTGTAAATAAATGCTGTAATTAAAACTGACATTTTTTGCTTGACTGCTAACAGTGACCACAAGGATGAAAAATGACATTAGTTCCACCAGGGGCAGAGACACTGCTCGCTGTAAGAGATTAGGGGAGAGCATTACGGTGGTAACGAACTGACTTACAAGCTCTCGCCCAGGGATGCTGGACTGCTCCTATGATCTGCGGTGCCATTTCCAGCATGACGACTGGCACCAGCACCGACGGAGAGGAGAAATGCCAGCTTTCATGTGAGCTGTTATTTGCAAATATACTCCATGGCTGAAATGTAGTGAGAAAAACTCTGTACTTGGTGAAGGCACAGCGCTGAGAGCTTCAAGGCATGAAGAAGGGTGTTGTGACAGTGAGGGTGGTGGGTAGGGCTGGTTGCTTTAAAGGGGACAAACAGATCAGGGGAGAGACCTCAGATGACCTTGTTACCTTGTGTGCCGTCCCGGTGCATCCCCAGCCGTGGTGCTCAGCAGCTCCTCTCGGTGTCCAAACAAGGAGCCCGAGACACCATCCTTGGCAGCTACATCAGTGCTCATTTGCAGAGGAATTAAAAACAAAGATATAGTAATTTCACAACACCACGACATCAATCAGAATTCATAAGTAGCTTCCTGAAATGATCATGTATGGTAAGTACACTGCATCTTGCCGGTAATTAGATGTCAACGTTTAAGAAAGCGCGGCTGATTCGGTGTCTCTGGCTTTCTGCTTCCGTTTCTGCTCTTGCTGCCTCTTGAAGTGGAAATTTAGGTAATTTATTCTGGCCAACAGCAGCACAAGAGCTCATGAGCACAAGAAAGGTGCGAGTGCTGCATTTGTGTCTGAAAGAATGCTCAAGCAGCCCCAATCCAATACCATCTACTGAAAAACCAAGTCAATGGTACCTTTGCTCTAACCTCTGCATGAAGTTTGTGAGCGCTACCTATCACTTGATATATAATTATGTGCTTTGCTTTTCCTCTGAAATGAAACGCAGAGTTTAAATTATGTTTGCATACGGTCAGCTCTGTGAATTGCACCCAAGGAACTGGTGTGGGCCACCCCACAAGGAGTAACACAGCATGAATGCAGTCAGCAACAGCCCATAGCTTGTAAAAATCACATTTTTATATCTCTAAAAAGTAAGACAGAAGTGTCTTAAAATAAGTGCTCAGCAGAAGATTGATCAAAACAACTTTAATTAGAGACATGAGGCTATTTACATTGGCTTTTGCTTTTCTAATTTAGCTTTAATTTTCATGCTTGAGAGTAACCAAGCAAACCAAAACTCATGTGGCTTAGTGGAAACCTGTGCTGCTAATGAAAGCCTCTCTCACCCTGTGCAGCAAAATAGCAAAGGAGAGGACTAGGAAACAGCAGTCCAGGTGCTGATATTTTTTGAAATGCCACAGGTTTGTTGAAATGAAGAGGTGTCCCTTGCTCTGTGACGCAGTGTCTGATCCTTGCTCCACCACGGTGATCTCCTGTCCAGGCATGACCTCTTCCTGGAGATGCTCAGAGCTGGTCCCAGAGCAAGTGAGTCAATGTGTCCCCAGCTCCTGTGTGACCCCAGAGACTTCCCATGGCCTCCACACTCCCTGCCCACTATCTTTGCACCCAGTGGCAAAGGTGGCCTCTGCCACCATGTGCCCAAATGGAACTATGCACTCAAGGGGGATACAGCACCTCCATCCAGACCTCACGTGTGTTTCAAGTTTGGATTCGACCTAATTCCTTATGGAAGAACAGTCTGCATATGTCCCAAAGCATCTGCACTTTACTTCTGGTGGTGCTGGCTGAGAATTGTCTCTACATGACAGAAAAATGTTTTCATCCCTCTAAACCAAACGTCTCCTCCTGTACCAGTAGGTTCCTCTAACATTTGGAAAGAACATTACAATACAGAAACATATATAGGAATATGCCATTTGGAAGAGGAGATACTACTTTTGGCAGTATGAATGTGTCCAGAAAGACTTAAAAGTTCCAGACAGATGTAAAATTTCCAGAAAGATTTTAAAACATCGCGGGTCAGTTTGATACAACCCAAAGCACAGTCCACAGTGGAAGCTCCAGTCACCAGCAGTGTACATGTCCATGGGATATCCCATTGCTTTCATTGTCCCCGCAGCAGCAGGCTGGCACCTCTGGTGATTACAGCCCTAGGGAGAGATTTTCATCAAAAATTGTTTTGCGAAAGGCTTTTCTTTTCTGGCTGAGATAGTAGACGTTACAGTACGCTGATTGGAACACCTGTACCCATCTGTGTAATGAAGTGGGCATCAGAGTCCAATGTGAGATGAAGGGAGCAGAGTCCCTTGACCACCTGGTTGAACCCACAGACTGCATCCCACCCGTCCTCACCATACAGCTCTGAGACAATTTGGGATTCCAAGATTAAAATTTGAAAACCCAGAGGTTTCCTTCTTCCTGCAGAAAAAAGCAGAGGAAAAAACGCGTTGGGGACCATTCCCATAGGAGACCAGTTCTTTTAAGATAAATTCTATAAGAACATAACTGTGTTGCCTGTTTAGAAAGAAGATAGAGAAAGAAATGAGCTGGTGACCTAGCCGGGATCAGCTGGCATAGGGTAGACAGATAACTGGTGTTCAAAAGCCCTAGACATACAAACAAGATAGATAATCTAGTCCTGTTGGCTCAACTTTGAATATTATAATTTTTAAACTATTTGAGCTTTGTTGAAGAATGGCCAAGATGCTAAAACTGGAACTGGATAAGGTCCAAACTCACCCATTTCCTTGGGGGAATTCTTGGTTTTTTCTTGGAAGAACCAGTAGCTTGGGTCCCCTGCCTTACCTGTGTGCACAGAAGATAATCTTTTTTAGGCATTTTTTTTCTTTCTTCCTTTCTTTCTGACCACTCTTTCTCTGTTCACCCCAATGATGTAGAAGGTACCTCATGGAGGAGAGACGGACAAAGCCCGCTGTTGGCTTTGTACTCCTGTACCCCACCTCTGCCCACCAGTCTGTGGGAGACTGCTCTGCCTGGGGTTAGTCCCTCAACAGCCAAAATACCCTCAGCTCTCGGGGTCAGGGAGTGCTGAGGACACTGTGTGGGCTCAGGCTCTCGCTGACAAGGTTGGAGTAGGGCAGCTACTGTAGTCCAGCAGATCGAGTCAAAACACACTGAGGGGTCTTCCTCACCTTCCCACAGGTGGTTTTGGTCCCTATATTTCCTCTCCACCTCATGGGAGATGAGAGGTGAGACTCCCCTTTGAGTTGAGGAACAGTGTTTGCTGCGGTGGCGATAGCCTCCACTCCCAGCTAATGGCTTTTGTGATCGGTTATGCATTCGTGCTGGCAGTTAATCAGCTCCAGCAGCTGTTTATTCCCACATATCTTGCACAGTAATAGAAACCCTGCCTTAATGCTTCCTGGTGAATTGAGGTTTGCCACCGCCACGCTCCTTGGGGTTCCTCTGGGTGCCTGCATTGCTATCGGCACATTCGTCTGCTCCATCTCCAGCCACCCAGTGGGTCAGAAAGGGCTATGGTAACTGGGAGAGGAGATGGCTTAAAGGTCAAATGGCAAAGCTACATGTATTGATGGGGGATTGAACAGCAAAGCAGCCAGTCCCCCAAGCAATGTCTGTGCTCTTGCAAGGTGTGAGAAAAGAAGGAGAAATTCTAATGAATGAATTAGAATCACCCTTCACGGTGAGGGTGACAGAGCCCTGGAACAGGCTGCCCAGGGAGGTTGTGGAGTCCCCTTCTTTGGAGATTTTCAAGACCTGCCTGGATGCAGTCCTGAGTAGCATTCTCTAAGCAATCCTGCTTCAGCAGGGGAGTTGGACTAGAGGATCTTTATGGTCCCTTCCAACTCTAAAAAAAAATTCAGTGAAATTCAGTGAAATGTGAGTGAGACAGCTGAAAACATTTAGTGGGAGAAAAGGAACATAATTACGCAGAAATGCAGGGCTGGGGTAGATGGACAAGGACAAAGGTACATGGATTTCAGGGGAGACCAGGTGTTTTGCAGCTGCTGAATAGAGAGCCCAAACACACACCTCCATGGCACACCTCACCCATCTCTGATATGCCTGAGGACCTCCCTGGAAACACAATAAACATGCTCTGGAAATAAAATTGCTGGTTTCAGAAAAGGTAAAAAAACACATTCAGGCAGCAGCTCTGTCCCACCCCAAATGCTGATGCATTTTCTCACCACCTTCTGGCATGTGGGGTAGGGTTCAGGTGTCCCACTGAAGAACCTAAACCCAAGATACCTCTTCCTAAGCCAGCCTCCCTTACAGCCTGTGGAGAGAGGTGAGCACCTGCCATAGCCCAGGATAGTGTCTGAGTGCTCACACAAGGATCTCTCTGGAAGCATCTCCTCCTTTCTGCTGGTTGCATAGGGAAATGAGAGCTGCTGTCTGAGATGATTACCACATCTCAGCCTCTCCCTTCAGATCTCAGAAATTCCTGCTTGGCCATGGAAGAGCCAACCGCTGGTCCACCAGGAGATGGGATCCTGACCAAGCAGAGATGGGGTCACCCCAAAAGGATGGTCCCTCATGGATGGGGTGGGAATCCAGCCTAGAAAGCCACAGCTACCCTGCTCTTTTCCCTTGCCTTCTTCAGCTGCTTCTTCTTCTCATCCACCTCAGATGCTCTTAAATGTTAGCCTAGCCATGCTGTAAGTCGGGGGAGAAAACCTCCAGCAGACATGCAAGGCATTTAATTATTTTTCATATTTCTCCCCCACACCAAATCTAATGACACTTACCAGACCAAATTAGTCATATGACGGATGCTACCTGTGATTTCAGTTTCAAGCAGAAGCAGTGATAAGAACCAGGTGAGAATAAGTAAATAAAACTTGATTTGATTAAATACCCACACGTGATGCATGCACGTTCTGAGCACAGCTCTGCATGAAGGACGGCCCAGCTTGCACTGCCTATCACAGCCCATGTGTGCACAAGCTAAGCCTCTTACTTCAAGTGATAAAGCTTGATTAATAAATCATTGCAGACCAAATGGTTGGTAAGTACTTAAACATTACAGTATTTATCAGTTGGGCTGCAAAAATGGAATTAGAAATGAGCTTATACAGTAAGATTAGTTCAAGTGACTCTCTGCAGCAGGAAGGAGGAGAAGAGCTTCCAGCACAAGAGCACAGCTGCATGGGAGATGGGTGAAACGTGACCTGTAGGAAAGACTTTTAAAGCTCCGAAGGAGACCGAAAACAACACTGTCCTCTCAGAAACCTAGAACAAGCAGAAATATCATGCCTGAAACCCTGTAGCACCTGGCTTGAGTGATGACCTGTGTGAAACAGGAGGTATGCTAATGCGATGACTTTAATTTTGGAAAGAAGGAATCATTTTGAAGGACATGCTTCATGTCAAGTGTCCTGTTTTCAGCTGGAATAGAGTTAATTTTCCTGCTGTGTTTTGGATTTAGTATGAGAATAATGTTGATAACATATCGTTTTAGTTGTTGCTAAGTAATGCTTATATTAAGTCAAGGACTTTTTCAGCTTCCCATGGAAGTGGAGAGGGAGCATAGGCAGAACAAGCTGGCCAAAGGAATATTCCATACCATAGACATCATGCTCAGTATATAAATGGGAAGGGGGGGGTGGGGGGGTGGCCAGGAGGCAGGAATCCACAATTGCTGCTCACAACAGGTTGGACAACCAATCACCGGGTGGTGAGCAATTGTATTGCATCACTCATTTTGTATATTCTTTTACCATTAGTGTTATTATTACCTTCTCTTCCATCACTGTTCTATTAAACTGTCTTTACCTCAACCAACGAGGTTTCCTTTTTTTCCAGTTCTTCTCCCCTATCCCACTGGGGCCAGGGGGAGTGAGCGAATGGCTGCATGGTCCTGGTTGCTGATTGGGATTAAACCATGACACAGAGCAACAGCTGCTGTGCCTTAACGAGGAACGAAAGCAGAGGAGGTGAACAGGGACAACAAAGACCCGGCCAGGACATGCACTTCTTTGCTGTCTGCTCCATCAGCCACCAAAGTGGCTGACCCCTCCCTGGGAATCGGTGGCATGGAGATGGCATTCAGACTTGTCCATAAACATTTCCATAGCCATCAATGGAGATGACTTGGCATGCAGTTCAAGAGGACACAGCCTTCTCCAAGGAGGCTCCAAGGAAGGACTGAGAGGACAAATAGTCCTTTAGCGAGGTCCAAACTCAGGTTAGTTTTCCTATTGTAAGAAAGAGGAGGTATATTGCTTTGATCTCTCTAATGCTTTGAGCCTGGAGGGCAAACTGGAAAACGTACATCTACTGTACACAATAAAGATGATTGAGAGAATTTCAGGCTGATATAAAGCAGGAAAAGAAAGCAGAAATGTAATGCTACATCAGCATGAACACGGCACAAGTGAGCATGAGGAGGGACTAATAAACTGGAGACTGGAAAACAAAACCTTATTAGCTACGTTACTTGAAGCCAGAAAAAGTCTTTGTCAATGAAATAAAAAGCACTCACTTTTCCTTGCTTCTAGCATTATCCATAAAAGGCTGCACCTATATTGCCTCTAGTTCTGTTGTGTTATCAAGTCTAAATGCTCATTTATTTTTCATTCCCCCTTGCCCCTTATTCCATAATCTTCTTGTTTCGAAGGGTGTGATGTATATGTAATCATCTCCCAAATTTCAACTTCCTAAATATATGCAATGAACTCCTGGAAGCAGGGATGAGTATCCTGGGAAGAGTACAGGGATGCTGCCCGGTTGTGTAGGGATGGGGTCAGGAAGGCCAAGGCGCAGCTGGAGCTGAACTTGGCAAAGGATGCAAAGAATGATAAGAAGAGCTTCTACAGGTATGTCAGCCAGGAAGAGGAAGGTCAAAGAAAGCACACCCCTGATGAGCAAGGCTGCCAAACTGGTAACAACGGAGACAAGGAGAAAGCTGAGGTACTCAACAACTTTTTTGCCTCAGTCTTCACTGTCAGCCTCTCTCCCCACATCTCTCGAATGGATGGACCACCAGGCAGGGACTGGGGGAGTCAAGTCCCTCCCACTGTAAGAGAAGATCAAGTTTGTGACCACCTGAGGAATCTGAATATACAGAAATCTATGGGACCTGGTGAGATGCATCCCAGACTTCTGAGAGAATTGGCTGATGTAGTTGTCAAGCCACTTTCCATGATGTTTGAAAAGTCATGACAGTCAGGTGAAGACCCCGGTGACTGGAAAAAGGGAAACATTGCTCCCTTTTTTAAAAAGGGAAGAAAGGAGGACCCTGGGAACTACCGACCTGTCAGCCTCACCTCTGTGCTTGGGAAGATAATGGAACAGAGCCTCCTAGAAGCTATGCTAAGGTACTTGGAGGACAGGGAGGTGATTTGACACAGCCAGCATGGCTTCACCAAGGGCAAGTCCTGCCTGACCAACCTATTGGTCTTCTATGGTGGAGTGACTACATCAGTGAACATGCAAGAACTACAGATGTCATCTATCTGGACTTCTGTAAGGCCTTTGGCACCATCCTCCACAACATCCTTCTTTCTAAAGTGGAGAGGTATGGATTTGATGGATGGATTGTTCAGTGGATGAGGAATTGGTTGGACGGTCACATCCAGAGGGTAGTGTTCAACAGCTCAATGTCCAGATGGAGATTGGTGACAAGTGGGGCCCGTATTGGGACCAGTACTGTTCAGCCTGGAGAAGAGAAGGTTCTGGGGAGCCATTGTAGTGGCCTTTCAGTACTTAAAGGGGGCCCACAGGAAACACAGGGGCTGTTTAGCAGGGCCTGTTGCAATAGGACAAGGGGTAATGGCTTTAAAATGAATGACAGAAAATTTAGACTGTCTTCGATATAAGGAAGAAATCTTTTACACTGAGGATGGTGAAACACTGGAACAGGTTGCCCAGAGAGGCTGTAGCTACCCCATCCCTGGAAACATTCAATGTCAGGTTGGATGGGGCTCTGAGCAAACTGATCAAGTTGAAGATGTCCCTGCTCATTGCAGGCTGGTTGGACTAGATGACCTTTACTTGCCTTTTACCGGAGATGGACTTTGTCAGAAATATGAAATAAAGTAGAAGAAAATGTTTTGGAAGCCATTTTTTAAAGACTTTCTTCTGTTCAGGGTCTGATTAAGACTTGGCAATCATATCACCAATGTTTGCAAAGACCTGACTCATGACATAAAAGGAAAATGCAAAAATCATAATTGTTTATTGCAAGCACTTCCAGTTTTCCTGGGGCAAGCGGGTACCTCTCCCGGCCTCTTCGTCCCACATCCCGTTCCCAGGGAAGACAAGGAAGGAGGACCAAGCCGACCAGGATGTGGAGGAGATCAGAGCCTGCTTTTGTGGGGCTACCTGAAGTCATTCCATCTGGCCCACAAGGACACCTCCCCGGGGACTTGAGCCCCACTGAGATTTCTTGTGCAGCTTGGCAACAGGCAGCTGAGCCCAAATTCTCTTTTCTGCTCCTGCTTCTCCAGCAGTTGCATCCTTTTTTATGGATTCCCCTGCCTGTGGAATAACTATTATTCATGCTATCTGCACCTGGAGACTGTTCTTTAGATACGTGCCTGGATGTGGCCCTTCAGCCCAAGGGCAGGCTTGAGCCAGAGCACTGTGTTTATCCACAACTGGGTGCTGAGCTGCAGCGCACCCTCGTGCTTTTCAGGGCCGTGCTGTAACACCCCCATTAACCTTCCAGGTCCAACAATCCCCCAAATTCTTTTGCAAATGCCTCCTACTCACTTCCCTTATCTCTTTAACAGTCTCACAGTTATTTAATTTAGCTCCTTGGAGTTTCATTTTCATTTTAATTTCCCCAAGGTTCTCTCACCTTTTTTTTTTTTTTTTTTTTTTTTTTTACTGCCTCTATTTCAACACCTGCAATCAGCCCTAATTGAAGTTCTTTCTGTGCTGAGCCATGAGATGCATAGCTGGTGAACACTGGCCTAAATCATCCCTCTTCTTTTTTAATTCTGCAATTAAAGATATTGTATGATTTAAAGAGATTGTCCGAAGGCAGAAATTGCTGTTACCTGAACGCTCTGCTGGGACGGGGAGGCTTCTCGATTGCAGAGGTGAAAGCACAAACCCGTGTGTTGTGTAGCTGCTGACCCCAAGCTCATGAGGGGTCGTAGGCATATCTGTGTGGCCATTTGTGTTAAGTTTTACAAGATCCCAGCTGCTCACCCCCGGCTGATTTTTCTGTGACAGAGCCTGAAAGAAAAAGAGCAAGGGGTTATGACCCAAAACGTGTGGTCGGTGACTCAGACCACAATTACGTCCTGGGTCCACAGGACAAACTCTAGAAAGCTTGGTGGATTTGAGACATTTTCTCTGTGGAAATTATTAAGCCCCAGAGAACCAAGATAACTCTACAGCAAAATATGATCTGTTATCTTTGAAGCGTTGTTTCTAATTTAATTTTAATGATGCTTATGAGAAATGTGACGCCTGTGTGTCTGCTTTATAATTGCAGCATATTCTAACTCTGAGACTAATGTCATTTTACAGAGTGTCTGTTGATTTCCTGTTGTATCTATTGCAATGCAACTTCAGACTATTTGCTAGATACTCTGGAAATTACATATTATATTATAACTTTCCTCCTCAGACATGGGTTATGTGGCTAAATGTAGTTTATTAGCTCTGTCGTAAAAGGCAACAGCTTTGTCTACTGTAGCTGAGGCTGAATTACGGATCTGAAAGTATCAGGGCCTGTTATGGAAGTGTATAAGGAAGTGTTATACCAATAAGGTATCCAAACTTATTGGAAAAATAGAGGTCTTGAGATGTTCTGACTTTGTCACAGTCATTGTCCCAGCAGTCATATTATCTGTATTTAATTTGAGATTTCTGGATTAATTCACCTTTTTTTCCCTTTTCCTGTGGGTTGCCAGACAATCTAAGCTCTCTCTGTCTTCCCATTTCCTTCTGTCTTGCTCTGCAAAGGAATGCCCTTTAGGATCCAAAGGCATATTTGAAGAGATTTATTACTCTCCTCTATTCCAGTAACATTTCTCTCTGGGCAAGAGCACTCTGATTTTAGTTTTCATCTCTCCATCTCCTTAGGACACACCAGGAATTTTATTGCAACAGTTTTTTCAAGCACCAGAAGTGTTCATTAAAAACAGTTGTAGATGTTTTTGGAGGCACTTCCAACAACTATTGCATCCCCTAATTTCAGGTGCTCTTTTCAGCCTTGACCACTGATCCCTCTCCTTAGCTGTGCATAGTAGTAAAGCTACAGAAGAATCAAAGCACCATGTAAGAACTTTGCATTCAAGCTCAGATCTGAGTTTTTTGGCAGCCAGATGTTCATTTTGAAATAAAATGGGTACAGATGTATATCATCTGAAATGGTCGCCTCACACATGCCCTACTGTGTTTCTCCATGCAAAACCTTGGTGCCAGCAGGCTGGAATGCAGCCCCGCAGAAAAGAATGCAGGTGTCCTGGTGGACACCAAGTTGAAGAGGAGTCAACAATATGCCCTTGCAGCAAAGAAGGCCTCTTGCATACTGGGTTGCATTAGCGAGAGCGCAGCCAGCAGGTCTGGGCAGTGATCTCTCTGCTGCACTCTGTTACGGCTCTTGGGGCACTCAGGGCCCTGCCAGAAGAGAAGATGAAGCCAAGCTCTTCTCGGAGGGGCACAGGAATAGGACAAGATGCAGCAGACACAAGCTGAAGTATGGGAAATCCCGATTAGATGTAAGGGAAAAAAGGGTACCCAATGAAGGTGTGAAGGGGCCCAGAGGTCTCCACCCTTGCAGACAAGCAAAGCTTCACTGTACAAAACAAGCCACCTGATCTAGGTGTGTCCTGAGACTAGGCAACCTCAGAGGTCCCTTCCAGCTGAAATATCTCCATGAACAGGTGATCCCACACCTTCCCTGTCTTCCCTGAGCAAGCAAACCAGAACAACGAACGAGCCTGACTGACAAAACCAGCAAACATACAGCAACTGTTGTGAAGTCAATAGAGTTACGCTAGTACAAAAGAAACCTAACACCTCTTTGTACTGGAAATAAACTGACAAGTAGTTTTATGCCCATCAAACACCAGAAAAAACCCTCACCGACTCCATTTCTCACTGCTCTGTTCACACCAACGTTTTAAGCTATTAGTGTTGTAGCACTATGTAGTGGCACTTCATCATTCATGTTCATTGAAGAGGAAGAAGCTGGCTAGCAAGAATTACAGTGACACAGCCTGATTCTTCATGGCCTTCCTCCCATGAAGAAGGGCCATACCACAGCATCCACCTCCACAGTGATGGATGAGGTTGTGTTTGTTGGCTGGGGGGATTCCAGGTCCTGGAGGAGGTAATGGCCACAGAGCATCTGGGCTGTCCAAAGGGGAGCTGGAGCGGTTTCTGTCCTCTTGGCAGAAGTAGCTTCATCTCATTTTTCTTAGGGAGTTCCCTGTCTGGCTCTTGTCTGATGCTGTGTCAGATCCCAGCCTTGCAATATGAAGCAAATTATGGCAACAAAACCAAACTAAGGCAACGAAGCCAAGTTGCATTTTTAAGGTGAAGCTTAGCCAGTCAATCTCATCAGGGTGGTGGTATCTTCTGAAGAGCAGACAGGAGGTGTCCATACCAAGAGCCAGCATTTATTTTGTGCTTTGCAGGGTCTAGCATGCAGATGCTGTGGGTGCAGAGAACCCGTTTGACCATGTCCCCTCCCATCCAGATGTGAGTGGGGCCCCAGGACTGCATATTGCTGAGGTTTATTGCCTGTGAGCCAGCCCCAGCCTGGAGATGAGAGTGGCTCTAAGTCAGGTCACCCCCTGGTGAAGCTCAAGTGTCCAAAGTCTGTGCACTTCTTTTTTTGCAATGAATAAATAAATGGGCTCTCAGGACAAATTCAGATCAGGCATGGTGCTCAGCCCCTATGGGACTTCCTCCCTGCTGCAGGAGGCAACCATGGCATATGCAAGGAGGGAGAGCAAAGCAGAGAATCACTGTTGTTGGAGGTCCTTAGAAGGAGAGGTCTTACACTGCCTCTCTGCTGACAGACTTTACCTTATATTAAGAGGTTACTTAGTTTGCAGCCAAAGAATTGTTTAGTATTCGAATTTTTCTAATATAACTTCAAGTTTCTATAAAAGCACAAACAATGTCTGGCCATGTCTTGAAATACTGCTTTTCGGGGTACACCTTCTTGTATTTTTCATTTCAGATCTTACTAGTTTCTTTCCCCCCCTGCCCCACCACAATTCTAAATTCTCTGACACATTTCTCAAAAGGGCCCTGCAAAAACTGAAATGCCCACTTTTAAAAGGGTAGAGATTTACGTAACTCAGTATTCTTTTTTCTACAAAACACACCTGTGATCAGTCGGCCGCATTTCATTTCCTGGCCATGACAAGGGTCTCCTATTTGATGTTAATATGGGATATTCTTCCATTCTTTTCCTAAACTGTTTTTCTTTACAGTTTATCAGGATCAAAGAGTAAACATCATAGCTTCTGATCAAACACAGGCTGTTTTTGTGGCTCCCATCTTCCCCTTTAATTATCTGGCCATTAAGGGAATATGTGTAATTCGCTCCTGGCAGGGTTATCATCTGCTTCGTCCTCCTGTTCAGTCCTTCTGGTCATGTTATCATTCTTCTCCTTAATTCCTCTAATGAACTGAGAAAAAGTATGTGAATAAATTAATGTGTGAGGGAAGGTTTCACATACCGTTTAGGAAGTCAAGGAAGTTCAAAATTCTGGTAAGCATGTATGGCAGTGAATCAGCACCTGAATAAGAACATGAGCATCAAAAACACCCTTTGAGCCACTCAGCTGCGCATCCACAGTCACATCAATTTTTCCTGGCAGAAGGTCCCAACAGTATCATGTTGGCTGCTGATGGCATCTGAAGATCAAGTTCCTGTTTATGAGCATTGCTTTGTCTGTAGCTCAGGGATGGGACTTGGGCCTTTACTCACCCTACCCTTCTCTTCTGTGGTAGTGACGGTGATGAAATATTGGGTGGCCACATGTCTTTTATTGTTCTTTTATCAACAGGTGGTACTGAAGGCTACAGCATTTGTATTCAGAAACTCTCCCATCAGTCCTAATGCTTAGCACCATCATGTTAGCACTGAATCAGCCCCCCAGGATCTCATTTGGTGTCAATCTTTGTTCCCCAATTGGTCTGAAGATCAATGAGGCTGCACCAGAAGAAGGAATAGGCAGGTTCACATTTCCCCTTCACTAGGTACTGGGAGATTTGGGCAGAGAACAAATCAATGACGTAAAGTTGAGATACTTTGAGAAGAGTGTGTTTAATTATAAAATCAACGCTGGGCTCATGTGGATCTTTTCAAAAACAAAGCTGTGTATGGAGAAACACCCTGTGTTTCAACAAGACAGTTGCTAAAGGGGTTTCTCAGGTTTAAAATCACATCCAAGGACACCAGGCATTTTGTTAACACCCAAATGACCTATGTTCAAATCCATTGTGCGTCTCAACACGTACGACAGCAGTGTTGCCGCAGCTGCCGGCTTTGGAGGTTGCTGCTTTATTTCATAGCTGAAGAGCAGTCTGTGTACCTGAGAGCTTTTTTGTTTTTCATCATCTTTTTCACTTGGTCTAAACTTAATGTGCCTTGTCATGAGGGGTTTTGAAAGGCCTTGGTTTCACTCTGACAGAGAACAGCTTGACCCTGTTGTGAAACGTCATACTCCTCTTCCAGGTTTCTCTGTCAAAAATGGGAGTCCTTAAAAACACTCAAGAGCAGTTTATTGACATAACTGCAGCTAAGGCAGTTTGCTTGGTAATGAAGACACCATCCTCTGTGCAGCTCTCCGACATAACACACATTCCTCTTTTAATATTTCAGCCCGTGGGGAAACTGCCTCAACAAGTAATTCCAGGTATTGAACATCCCTTTGAGCATTGTCTCTTCATTAGAAAGAAACCACAGAATAAATGTGGTAGATATGAGGCAAAGAGGATTGTTCAACAAATATATATATGAATCCCTTAAACATGTCGAGTGCTGTCCTTGCTTAGAGTAACTTTAATTTTGTTAATGAGGAGTTTAAACCTGGTTTTGAATTTTTACTATCAGTGCCTTTAGCAACTCCTGCCACTAGAGCTGATTTAAAAATTTAATGTTTGAGTTCTATTTAGAGCTATGCTTAGAATCTAAACATTCAAAATCTCAGTACATAAAAACTAGGAGAATTACAGAATTTTAACTTTCAAATGCCCTCTTATTTGGCCATCTGACTGTAAAAAAGACAATAAGGAAAAAAAATCAGTGTTATTGCCCTGGTAAATCAGTTGTGTGGCAGAGGAACAGCAGGTCCAGTCCACAAAAACATCGTTGTTTATTTTCTGAATTTTCCATATGATAAAATCTCTTTAATTTTACAGCACTGTCCGTGTTCCTGGCTTGAAGCTGTTTAGGTGCAAGATCATACCCACTGCAGCTCTCCTTTCAAGGTGGGCATCCAACTATTTTTACCAACTTTACTGATACCTTTCTACTAGGAAACCCTTTAGCCAAAAGCATTAAAAATTAAAAGATATATAAAGAAAAGAAAAAAGGCTAAAAGTATGTCTCAGCTAATTAATATTTCATTTATTTTCCCAACTGTCTCTCCAGACAGTGCTGATGCATTGCTCAGGGCATCTTCCCCTTGCCTGTTCCTCTCAAGAGCATGACTTTCAGAAACTTCCTAATTTTAATCACGTCCCACAACAAAGCTCTGAATAGAAAATTAGAAGCACTACAAGAGACAATGTCACTGAAAAGTGACAGGCTTGAAAGACCTTGCTGTGAAATTCAGGAGACATTACAGCTAATGTCACCAAGCACATGAAGTCCTCGCATGTCAGGCTCATGGTTACCAATGAAACTGGCCTGCAACACATGGCCCAAAATCTTCATGTACCTCCTTATGGACTTCACAGAGCTAAATGTGCACTGAGCTACTTCATAACCCAACGCCAGTGATCATGGGTGCTCTGAGCCTCCCAGGCTGCCCCATGTCACTTGCACAGGACCTAGTGTCACTGTCTAAGTGGGCTCCTACCTCAAATGACTTCAGAGCAGCTGCTTTAGGACTTCCAGTTCCTCTAGCAGCAAACATCAGAGCTGGATGCTCCCGGAGAGCACACACACTGGCACTGTGGATATGTCCCTGTGTTTTGTCGAAGGGCCATATGTCTCTACATGTTTCATGGTTATCTCTGCCTTTCCCTGAGGTGATAAACACTGTGGGGCTGCAATGGTAGATTTCCTCCATGACATCTCTCCAGCGACGAAAGGCAGAAGCCCATGTCTCCTCTTCCTGCATGATGCAGCAATCCGTATGTGAAATATTAGCATGGTTGTAAACCAGAATACATTCAGAGGACAATCAACGTTGCAGGTGACCCTGTGAGCCAAGCACTGGGAATTGTGTACACTGGTCTGTGGTGGAAAGATGTCAAGAACTAATTTTGTGAGGAGACCTTGGCTGTGCTGAGTGAAGGGCCAGAGCCATCCTGGGCCACCATGGCATGAGGCCAGAGGTGGAGGTGAAGGATGGAAATGTTAAGCTGGAGCCAGGTTTTCCATTGCTGTTGGTAGGTCCATCACTAGAGGGAGACCAAGATCTACCCTATGGTGGGCATTCATCTCACCTCTGATTGGAATATAGGAAAGCATTTGACAGCATTTTCCTGCTTCTTTTCCCAAAAATGATTAGGGCGATACGGTTAGGGAGATAGTTTGATGTGATTACTACCATAATGCAGCACAGTCTGCATGGATGGAGCATCATACCCTTAGGATTTTGTCCCAGTTTAATGCCATAGACTTAGTTCAAACTTACTAAGCACTATCATTTGCCTGGTTTTATTATATGACTTAGGAGGATTATCTCTGGTCTTGGGGAAGAAATGCCTGCATCTGAGGTACATCCATTAGGCTTTCAATAGCAGCTGGGGCTTTGCCACTGGGACAACTGTGTCATTGCTACACTTTTGTGCTTTCAACCAAGTGGAATTCAAAATGTTATACTGTAGGTTTGGAGTTTTCCTCTGTTTCTCATGATGGTCAAGATGAGATTTGCTCTGAAGTTAATCTTGCTTTTGTCCCAGTGTGTGCCAGCAGTGTGCTGGAGAGAAGACTGCTGAAACACACTGGAGGTGTGGGTCAGGGTGGGGGGCACCGCCAATGCTCTGCACCTTCAGCTGGTGCTCTTTGGTCAGCCCTGGGGGATGCTGCAGAGGACCTGATCCAGGGCTGTTCCCCTACCATAACCCCAACCATCACACCCAAAGAAGAGCTGTCCATGCAATGACTAATGTCCATTTTAACCATAGCAGGATAACCATACCTGTACAACGGGTAACACAAGCTCTTTGCTTCCTGAGCACCAAGCAAGTGGGGAAGGATCTCAGACAAAACCTATGCCAGCTGGTCAGATCCCTTTCCTAAGTGAAGTGCTATTTTTGTAAGAGAACAGATAGATAGACTGTGTGGTTTGAAACCTATATGTCTATTCTAACTTCCAAGATGTTCTGGCAGTCAAAGTTTCTTACCAAAGCCTTCAAGCTTTGTCTAGTTCCTGTCACACTTCTATTGTCTGGCTCCTTCCTGGAGCACGTGCGTGAACTGAAATTTGTTTGCAGCTTGTGTTTGCTGGGTGCTCACAGCCTCTCCACCACGTCACTCCTCTGGGAGCAGCTGCTGCAGAAATATTTGCATTGCAACCTGATGAGGTTCATAAAACGCTGTTAGTGGAAACATGATTAGATTTACAAAACGGTAGGTGTCCGACAGCTACTGGGGGCTGCTATCAACGGAGACAGTGACAGCCAACATTCGTCATTTGGTAAAAGGGCATAGTTCACATCTCAGTCCAGCCCTCGTTCTTATGCAGCCGCTGGGATGTCTGTCGTGCTGGGATGCAGCCACAGCCGCAAGGGACGGAGCCTGCTGGAGAGATGCCACCAAGCGATGCTCCTCTTGCTGTAGGCAGGGGAAGCAGCAGAGGATGGTACGGGGCTGGGAGGGGAAAGCTCTGCCTTGGCCCTGTCTTCACTTCAGTGTGCCAGCCACTGGCAGAGAAAGTTATTGATTTATTAGTTTTTGCATCAGATTTCAGTGCAGCTGGTCTCTGCTCATGTGTTGCCTAAGGCCCATCCTCCCATGCACTCGGCTCCCTGGCAGAGAGCTGCTGAATGTTTGTCCCCCTCACTTTTTCACACTTTAGCTGTTTTGTCACATTTTTTTCCTGGTGCTGCTGCTGCTGCAATATGTTATCTGTCAGAGGAGATTTACAGGCACATGACTCTGCCTGACAGGTAGACCATGCCCAAAGACTTCTGCACACACACTGCACCAATGCATTTGTCTCCTGCCTAATGTAATTGGGAAACCAACCCAACGCTACCCTTTCTGTGATGACTACATAAAAATAAAGTGTTGGTCCATTAATAAATTCACTGTGCAGTCCTTAGGACAGGCTTTCAAGGGAAAGAGTAGGGAATTAAGGGTTTAAACCACCATCAGGATTCCTGCACATAATTCCTTGCACAGTGTTTTTAAAATGTACCCTACAAATCACACTCTTTCCAGGTCCTGACAAAATCTAATCAGTAGTTAATCTTGTCACAAGATAACTTCCTCAGCCAAAGCAACTTGTGCTGGATTCATTTAGCTACAGTATTAGTTCATCACAACACAGCCTCACTGCAGGCTAATCTCCTCCCTGGCCCAAAAAGGAGTCACGGAGGCAATAACCTATCTCCTTCCAGCTCCAGCGGGGTTGTGGAAATATCCGTCTGTCCACGAAAGACTCAATGTGGCACCAACCATCCTGCCCAGCCATCTACCTAGCTCACCTGTGCACCCTGGGCTGAATGGCCCCACCGGGAGAAGATCAGGTAACACTGGGAAGGCTTGTTTAAAACAGCTGCTTCATTTATCTGCTTCTTTCAGGTGTGTGCGGGGCACCTGAGCACCCCCACAGTCTTGTTGGGTGCTGCCAAATATGTTGGTCGTCACTGCTGATCTGGACTTTGCAAGCTAGAGGTGCTGCCAAGGCACCATTTAGTATCAGTCACGTCTCCCGGCACTGCTCCTGACCACTTGACTGGTCCCCAAGGGCTCCGATCTCCACAGAGCTCCTCGCAAGCCATGCAGAAAGCCAGGGCACATCCACACATGCCCTGCCATGACAGAGCACAATGTAAATGACAGGCTTGGTTTAGGACTGTGGGGGTCTTTTAGGTCCTTCACTTCAGAACCAGTAGTGCCAAAGCCATGCCTACGGATCTGGAGGAAGCGCGAGCTTTTCCTTGGTATCAGCCTGAGACTCATCTGCTGAATCTGGGAGGGGTTTCTTTGCTCTGAAAAGCTCCTAAACCGAAGCACTGGACATTGTGTTGGGGAGCCATGAAAGAACAGACCTGAAAACTAGAAATATTTTTCAACAAATCAAAAGGCTTATGAAAGACCTGAGTGAAGAGAAAACACCACGAGGAACAAGTCAGGATGAGATGGGAGGCAGTTCATGGGTCAGCTCGGCTGCTGCAGCCCTCAGCGTGGCAGCTCACTGCACAAAGTTTGTTTCTTGTCTCCATCTGCTGTCAGGTCAGGAAACCCACATCACAGACTGGCTTTTCTGGATGTTTTAAGATGCCCAAGCAGCATCATGCCACTTGTTTTGGAGGGACACTTGTAGCTCAGCATCAGTCTAGATCAAGCTGCTGGCACGCACAGACAGAATTTTGCTTGGAAATGCAATGTATCGCTTAAAATAAATTATAGTTTATTTGATTATTGCTTAAAGTAAATGAGAGTCAGGGGGTTCTCCACAGATTTTGCTTAGCGATAATTCTCATGGAAGTCCAACTCTGAGAAGCTTCAGCTGGGACCAGTCCTCCCAATTTAAGCTGGCATGTCGTTACTGCAGCCAAACTGCAGGAGCTGCTGATGGAGCAGTTCTGTACTGCTGTCAACTGAAACCAGAGCTCTCAACATGCTGCTCACTGCCCAGTCTGTAATAATCAAACTTATACATCAAAGTCACCTAAATACTGCAGTGGTCTGCCACGAGAATGGTCTAAAAGGAAAAGTTTTCTTGCCTGCCTTGAAAGAAAAATATACTCCACCAGCATCACTTACTGTAATTTTAAATCTATGAGGACACTGCTGCTTTATCTAGTAGACAGGTGAGGACAAAGAACGATGGCCAGAACTAGCACAGCAGCAGTGCTGTTTGCTTGCTTCCCATGGATGCTTGAGAAGAAGCCACTGAGTGCAACCAATTGCACTTGAATGTCACCACAGAGAAATTAAGTCCTTAAAAATGTCTTGTTACCAGAAGACCATTCTGCAAGGTCTTCTCAGGAAGATTTGCTCATGTTCCAGGCCCACTTGAAGTTCCTGCTCAGCCTCATCAACCACAAGTGCCATCTTTGCCCTGCTTTCACATCATGGTGCTCACAGCAAACCCACCCTTACTGCTATTGAAGGTGCTACGAGCACTCATCCCAACTCCCTTTTGGCCATGCTAAGAACAAACACTCAAGGAATCCCCCTTGGGTGTGATTGTCTCTCTCTGTGGGCATCATGGAGGGTTTACAAGGCCAGGGTAGGACTCAGACTGCAGAGTAAGCCACCGAAGTTTATGTGTCAGTACTGCCTTCCCTTTGATCACTCTCCTTGACTCTGGAGAACTTTTCAATCCACCCTGGAGCAAATAAACACCTAAATTTGGTCTGCTGACTTATTCCATGGAAGGAAATGGGAGCTGAGACACTGAACTTTTACGGAAACGCCTATGTGGTGACACCTTAGCATAGGCGTGTTATTTGGCAAGTTGAGTTCCTCCCTGGAGGGAGAAGCAGGAATATATGGGATTGCAACTGTTGGACTTCCCATCAAGGAAGGAAGCAGTGTAAGGGTCGGTTCCCAACATCCCATGGGAGAAGATCTGACCTCAAAGCCATGCAGAACTCACAGTCACAATAGATAGCAGCCAAGGATGCTCAGCATTAACATTTTTGTGACAGATGACTATGGAATTTGGGCTTGAGGATGGCATAAAGACGAACCCAAAATTCAGCTGGGATGGAAAAAAAGACAGGACTTTGCTATAAGTGACCATCCATGTCACATGCCATAAGAAAATTCAATGTTTCTGGATCTGTGGTTCCAGATCTTTGCCTGGCTGCAGTCTCACGTGTCTACTGACAAGTTATAACCTCAGATCAGAGGATGCAGAGTTTGAAGAAAAAGTTTAATGACCAGACAGGTTGGCAAGGGGGAAGGTTGATCCAACTGGGGACTGCGTGGAGGTCAGCAGCTCATCATCAGAAGTAGCTCCATGGCAAACAGGCCACAACAAAACCCAGCTTGCCAAAGAAGCTGGTGCTTTGGGAAAGAGTCAGGGTGGAGCTGGTAGATGATTCCCATGGGAAGGAATGTGAGGACTTGCACTTTTGTTTGGAAGAAGCAGAAGAATTGAAAGGCAACAAGGAAATAAAGGTGGATGTAGAAGAACCTGATGTTTTGTCCTGCCCTTCAGGGAAGGTTGTAGTGTTACAAGTAGGAGATGCGGCCACTGCAGCAGCATGGAGGCATGGGATGGGGAAGCAGAAGGGAGCACAGCGTCTTCCTGGGTGAGCCTAAGTTGTGGGCTGGGTGGGCTTCATCCCAGCATAGTTAGCTACAGGCTCTCCTGGGGGAAATGCTGCAGTCCTGTACCACAGCTGCAAATATTGCATGTCAAAGCCATCATCACCTTGTCTTCACCCACAGTGTCTGGAGCAAGTCATGTGCTGGGTCACAGCATTATTACTTAGCAATATCAGCTGGCTTTGCTAATAGAGTGGCACAGAGAACTCCTCTGCAAAAGGAGGAGAACATTATTTGTAAGTAGGCTCTGACTCTCTGCTTTTACCTAGGTGTTTGCTAAAACTGTTTCTTTTTATATTCTCATCTGCATGTCAGTTTTCCCTAGTTTTAGACCGCAAGTTGTTGGTGAGTTCCACCAACTCTATGCGTTCAGCAACAAGAATGACTAAAATCAATATGTTTGACAGAGGCTCCCAGGTACTTTGATAATTATAAGAGTAAATAACAATAAGATCATTAATTAATCTCTGTATTTTATATGTGAATAAACAGCTATCTGTAAAACAACAGGTATGGGCTCAAAAGAACAAAAACTGTGAAATTAATGTCTTTTTGGTATCCTTTAGTTAATTTCATTTAATATCTTGTAGGTAAGACCGGGCAGGCTCCAGAGTTGTGGTTTCAAAAATGACGAATTACCCTAAATGATGTTTTTAACTCTACCAACATTTATGTCACCATTTGAAAAATTAACCTTCGATGTACAAGGATTACTCACACAAATACTCCACTTTCCCCTGCTCGGTCCAGGGCAAGGAACTGCTCTTTGTTTCTTGTTTTGGGAGACGAGAGTCTGTGCATCAAGAAGGGGTGTGGAGGTGGTGCTATGGGACATGAGAGCCGTATTTCAGCCTTGGGTCTGGTTGTGGGAAGGCATCAGTTCATCGGCAGTGAGCAGACAGCTTGTTGATCTCTCTGCTTGAGACAGGAAGAGCTACAGCTCAAAATCATGAGGTTTAGCAAAACTGACACCTTATGAAGTCATTCCAGCAGTGTCAAAGTGCTCATTGCATCAGCCAGCGATCTTCATTTCAGCAACCTAAAGGTCATCAGAAGCAATATATGCACTTAAGCTACTTAAACGTCTCCATATAGAGGACAGTCCCCTTCCCTGGCCTCCAGACCTGATGCAAGGCCCACAGGTCTCAACTCATGGTCTGCAGCCCTGAGTATCACAGAATCACAGAATATTTTCGGTTGGATGGAGCCTTTGAGATCATCGAGTCCAACCAACAAAAAAAAAAAAAACAAAACCCACACCCAAAAAATCCCAGAACACCAACACCAAAACCAAACCAAACCAAACGCCCACAACCACACCCCACCCCACCCACAATCATCCTGAAGGTGAGTGTGTTTGGCCATCAAGAGCTGACCCTGAGTTGTCCCTTCTCTTAAAACACAACAGGCTACTGTGAGGCAACACCCCACATAATATAAATGTTTGGCGCCCTTAATCAAAGGGCTGGGATAGGAAGCAAACTAGGCTGCTCCATGTTCTGCTCTGCTCACCAAGCAGCAGGGTGTTGCACAAGTGCTGCTTCCTTTTCACAGTCATGTTTCAAAAGAAATTGGTTACTGCTGATTTTGCAAAAAGCCCCGTCCTATTAGAGTCAGATGTTCCCTGAGGCTAAGGGACATTCAGGGAGCACTGCGAGGAGGTCCTTGTGAAGGAACTTGCCTCAATCCCAGCATCAGGATTGCAGAAGACACCAGGCAAGAGGGAAGGCAGAGGTCTGTATGAGCGGCACATGGAGCAAGAACAACCTTTCCCATGCAAGAATCGTGACCGGTTGAACGAAACAAGTAGAGAGCAGGTTACAAGGAGCTTATTATTTATGCAGCAAGTCATTAAGCTGTGGTTGGCTACAGGATGTGGTAGGTACCAGAAATTTCTGACGGTAAGCAGACATAAGCATGGCAGAAGAAGCCTGTATGAGTCATTTCACACAAAGACACTCCTTCTGGCTTGGGAAGGTCCTGAATCACAGATCACTGCAAAGTGGGGAGTATTTTGGGGAAGTATCACTGGAAGTATCTCTGCTGGAGATAGGATGCAGGCCTGGGTGATGCTTTGCCTGACACCATCTTTCTTCTGTTCTCACCCTAGGACAGTTATATTTTAAGTAAAAAAGGGAAGAACTTTACAAGTTACCAAAATGTTATTCACCTGCTGAAGAGGGCAGTCAGAATTGCAATTTTGAACTCGGGCACCTAAATTCTTTCTGTGCCTTAAAATATCTTTTTTATTATGTTCAAGCAATTGAGTGATTAAGCTCACACTATATAAATTATATGTCTGTCCTCTCATCATGCCAACAATCACTGTGTCATCTGGATATTTTTCACCAATCACTTATATTTTCTCCTCAACTTATGATAGCTCTATGACCCCATGATAAATATAAAGATACATCTTGGGGAGAGGTATAATGCCAACAGAAAAAATTGGCTGGTAATTACTGTACTGTGCTGTACCATTTTTTATGCAAAGTTTTAACAAAGTCAGAGCATACCATGTGATGATAACACTTTAAAAAGTGTAACGACAGTGCATTCAATTGACCTCTATCAGCAAAACTCGTTAGCTCACCAAAGAACACTATCAAAGTAATTTAAGAAAGAACTATTTTCTATGAAATCATCTTGTTCGTTGCCAGTATTTTTCAGCTCATAAATTAAAATGATCATCTCATTTTCAGGAGAGACGTGGCTGCTGCAAGTGAAATCAGGGAGGAACACAACAGCAGCAGGACTCAGGACAGCATACAGAGGTGTCAGGATTTCTTGACAAGCTGTATCTATTTCTGTAAAACCTGTTTTATAGAAATACAGATAAATAAAGTAAAACTAAATGCATAAAGGTTTGAACACAGCTATCAGGGCAAATCTAAAGGATAGATGGTTGTATCCTGTAAAACTGCATCTCTGATAAGAATTTGTAACTTGCAATGAGTAAATAGCTCAACATTATATTTCCTTAAACAAAGTGGAAAAAAAGACCCACAAAAGGGTGGAAAAATACAAGACTAGAAAAGTAATTTTTACCTCTATACATATACCATTGGTGAGATTAGCTAGGGAGACTAAAATACCAAACATGTTTCTCACTGACCGCATTTTTGAATGGATGTTTAATGATGGGAGAGGTTTTAGTAAGAAACCACAGAAAGATCTGAAAAGTGAAAAAGATGCCTAACTAGTACAAGAACTGAGAAGCTCTGTCTGTCTGACTCTATCAAAAAGAAGATCAAAAAATTGGTTTGATCAGAGAGCATAAACACCTTTAAAGGAAGGAAATCCTTGGAAGAAAGTGGAGATGAAACCAGAACCAGTAGCTAAAAGTTACAGCCAGACAATTACCAATCAACTACAGAACACAGTTTTTGAGTGGAGAAGGTGATTAGCCACCAAAGCGAACTAATTAAGGAAGGATTCATACCTTGGTGGTTTTCTGAGGAGTGAGAAGCAATGCCACCATTTCCTGTAGTCAATGTGAAAACCACCATGTGGATTCCTGTCCAGAAATTGGTTTCTTCTATCCTTTTACTACTCTGAATCTAAGACCCATCTGTGCCTCCTCTCTAGAAAGCGATAGAGGAATGACTTCCTGACTTCCTAGCCACAGCTGACCCTGCTAAAGCAAATCCGCCATTTCTGGCACCCTCTTATAAAGGAGCTGGGGTTTGCAGCCGTTGACCGCAGAGTGATACCAACACTGGGTTTCTGCAGGCAATGCTGCAGAAGCCCTGCAAGGGGGCTCAGCAGCAAATGAGGCTCTGGGAGATGCTTACCAGGAATTCAGGCAGGATTCTGTCTGCAGCCTGCATTAAGATTCAGCAAAAACTTCTCCACAGAGAAAAACTAAACACGTCAGGCTCAACAAACCAGCATTGTGTTTTGCAATGTTATTTTGGATCCTGCCAAGCAACCCCAGTGAGCAGCACAAGTGACAGGTCGCTGGACCCGTGCACAGCATGAGAAATGAGTGATGTACCTTCAAGTGAAAGGCATGGCTGATGGTTTTTATTAGTTCCACTGAGCTGAAATCCCCCACCATGCTCTTCCCCTTGTACCTAGGAATTCATTTCTCATCCTGCCCTTTTTCCATATCGAATCCCATTAGTTGGTGTACAAAGCTAAAATACACCATGTTTTTGGAGATGCCTACACTATATCTTCGCAGCTGTCAAATCCACTGTCTGCAAAGCAGGTGTTATTTTTACCACATGCACTCAAGGAAACAGCTTACCCTAGCTATCGTTTTCAAGAACGCAGCCATAATATTTCAAATATGTGTACTATCATCATGACAAGTCTGTCAGTCAGTCTGTCTTGGGAGCAGCTTTATTTTTCCTGCATTAGCTGTACTGTGATCAGACCTAAGAGCCTCAATGTGGCAGACGTGGCATAAAAAAAGCAGTGAAAACCCCAGTTCCTGCCAAGGTTCCTTTCGTTCATCACAGATCCTTTGGAAAGGCTGCTGGAGAAGAGGAGCTCTCACAGAAAAGTCTGGTTTGGTGGCTAGGGAGGCTTCATCACTGTGGTACCCGCTGCCTAAGATCTTCTTCAATGGGTAAGTGAGGGAAGAAAAGGTTTTTTGCATGGATGGGATGGGCTGTGCATGCAGGGGCAGGAAATGTGTAGGGATAAAATATCAGCCTCCCTGGTGAAGTCATCTGTGTCCATGCAAAGAAAATACAAGCTGCTCCTAAACAAAAGCGCTAATATTTAACACCTCTTTATTCATGTGACAAGTCAAAGCTTGACACGGGGGAGAGAGCAAGACCCATTTCCCATTGGAGTGGGACCTGAGAGGCTGCAGCCATCAGGGCTTTCCTCCCATCTGCAATGCTATGAGGGAAAACATCCAGCCTGCAAACCAATGGAAAACTAGCAAAAAAGTCTTTAGTTACCTTCCAGCCTTCCCCTCGTTAATCAAGAGCCCATATCATACAGCAAAAAGGAAAACCTAGCAGAGATTAATAGATTTTTTTTCCGTGCAAGCACTTTTAATGAAAGGTGCTTCTTGAAAATTGCTAAAAAATACATGATGATTTGTTTCAAATTCTGCGAGATTGATACAGACTTTGTCCAGAATTCAAATGCACAATAAGCCTGTTGCTAGTGCTATCTCTTCCCACCTCTCCCCTGTTAAGTGTAGGATGTAGTACTCCATTAATTCTGCCCATCTCCTGCATTTGTATCCAGAACTAGTAATCCTTGTTGTTTTCTGCCCGGCATCACACCACTATAACCCCAGTAGAGCCATTCATCGCTTTCAGCACTGTAACCAGCCCGGCAAGGATGCAAAAGTGGTACAGCCTTATTTCATAGCATGAATATATTCGTATTGACATAAGAAAAAGGTACGGTCATGCTACACAGTCTCTGTGTGGGACCAGGAGTGCACTGGGAGTGCACTGAACGCTGGCTGTGTGGAGCAGGACACTTTTCATGGCTGATCTCGCAGCCCTGACAGCACTCGGATTAGTGCAGAGCAGAACTCAATTACGGACCGCGGTAGCCCTTGTCATTCTCAAGAGTACGAACCGTAACTCTGCTCGACACCCCGTGCACACAGCAACCCGGCGATACGGAAAGGTGACTGTCCCTGGCAATGCCAAGCAATGGCCTCAGCTTGCGATGGAGGCTGTCAGGTGTGTCAGACAACACCCTCCGGGATGCTCAAAGGGACAGAGGAGAGGTGTTGACCCTATGGCCAACCACTTTTTTATCCCGTTAAACTCTCCTGCCGAGGCATAGGCTCATCAGACAGAGCAGCTGTGCCGGGGAGCCATCGCAGGCGGCTCTAAAGGGCACACAACAGCAAAGGCTGCACTGATGAGCTGAGCTCAGATGTCTTCAGGGGGAAAAAAGCATCTTTGCTGCTTGCATGTAGAGCACGTGCTATGTTACACTGTGAGCTGCCAGTCACAAATGACGATGTTCGCTGGTACAGACCCTGGTGGCTGATAAAAATGGCATCATTGAAGCCTGCAGTCACCATCCCTGGCAGTATTTAAAAGACAGGTAGACATAGTGCTTAGAGATATGTTTTAGTGATGGCTTTTGTCAGTGCTAGGTTGATGGTTGGACTAGATGATCTGAAAGGTCCCTTCCAACCTAGACAATTCTATGATTCTATGATTTTAAAAGCAGATTGATGATCCAGCTTGCCTTTTAGCTTTTGGGACATGCAAGCAAGACAAAGACATGGGGCCAAAAGCCACCCAGTTGGGCTCTCACCAGACCAAGCTCCTTCAGTTCATTTCTCCTCACTCCAAATAAATAAACACGAAATCAAGATGCAAATGCTGCCATCACCTCAAAGTAACATTTTTATCTATGCAAAAGCAAAGTGCAGTTAGTGCAGGAGTCCCTGGCCTCCTATCAGAGAGCCACACATTCGTTAAAGCCTTCAATGGAGAATCTCTCCTTGTCCTCATGGTCACACTCATGCAACCTGCAGCCCAAATGAACTCCAGCCCCAGGCAGCATCTCCAAGCTGGTGGTCTTTGCTGCCCAAGTAAAGGCTGATAAATGCATCTGTATCCAGGCTGCTGGCAGCTCCCTGTGCTGGGGGCTGTACCTCTGCACTCCACCGCGTTGCCTTTGGTCTCCATCGCTGCCCAGGATGGTCTTCAGGTCTCCACAAAGTGGCGGGTGAGGGTGTCTCTGCTGGTGCCTCAGATATTTTGGGGAATTAGGGCTATGCCCTTCACACCACAGGCACATGTACATGGAGAAGACAAGAGTGTTTTTAGGACACATGTGGGGCTCGATAGACACCAGCAGGGCTAAAAACTGTATTTGTGATCTTTTTATTTCCTTATTGTTAACCCTCTTTTACCTTTATTCAGTAGCGTCAAATTCACAATGGCCTGTATCAGTGAGGAGATGCTTAAATTGCCTTTTAAGTGTTCCCTGCTCCAATTTCTTTTCCTCTTTCATACATTTTATTTCCCTCTCTCCTTCACCATTTCCCCCAACAGTGCCTGGTTTTCAGCAAGACCAGGACTAATCCTTGAGAGGGATTATGTGATGAGCATCCAATCTAGGAAGCCCCTTCCCTTTTATGGCAGCTGTGCAATCGGGCAGGGCTTAACCTACCTGCCCACAAGGAGAGCGGGCTGTTTGCTTCCCCAATGTCTCTTTGCTAACATCTCCAATTAACATCCTCCCTTCTTTTTAATATTTTTGTACCTCCTTCCAGATTAAAAAAAAAAAAACAAAACAATAAAACACAGCAGTGGGTGGTGATTACCATCTCATTAGTCCCTTGAACCTACAGATCACCCTCCCCTGCTTCTTACCCAGGTCTCTCTGGCTGGTGGCCACTTCTGGACAGAGACCATCAAGCAGAATACAACAACGCGTTATCAGAAGAAATGAAGAGCTAAGGCGCCCTTGCAAATGAGCGATGGCGAGGACAAAGGGAGGAGGCTGCTAGGAATAATAACATGTTTTTATTCTTTCCGCGGAGATCTAGTTTGTCACATAATAATACAAACAGTCAATAGCTTTATCTACCTTTCGCAGCTGGCAGGCAGAGTATGTGTAGCAACATTACCCCCTACAGTTCAACACCAGGCTCCCACCTTCTCTAAGCTTTTGGTACAGCTCTGGCTGTTGCTTATCTTAAGCCACGGAGGAAACTTCTTTTAATTTGAACCCATTAAACCTGGGCGTGTGTGGAAAACACTTGGAGGAGGCAAAAGGAACAGGTAAGTAATCAGCATGTAAAGATTAGCTATTGCAAATAAATCTTGCAAAACCACAATATGTTAAGTTAGCCTAAATAACCTTCCATTTGCACTTTGTCCTTATTTACAGCTTCTTGGCCACAGCTTTTCACCTGACCAAGAAAAATGCTGATTTTTTTCCATTTTCCCTACAGTATTCATCTACTACTTGAGAAGGACATAAAATGTCTTACAAATGGAAAAATCACTTGAAATTTCAGATTTGGGAACGTTATTGGGAAAAAAGGTACATTTTTACCCAAAAAGTTGTCTTACACATTTTTTTTTCTCAGGCACAATGTTGAAAAGATAAACACCGTTATCATAGTGTTGCAGTCTGCCTGGGGGTATGTCCCATGGGCTTCTCCGAGTCTCGGGGATCCCGTTCCTGTGGCCCTCACAGGGCTTGAGGCACAGACTCTAGTCTGGCTTCAGTGGTTGTCCCCTCGTACTATTTTCTTTTTTCTTCATTTTCTTAAACATGAAATGAAGAAGAAGAAACATAGAGCTTTTTTAAAATACCATGAGCCTTGTGAAAACCAAAGCACTTTTAAAAGGGGCTGTAAACGTCTTTAGGGGTTAAATGTCCACGGGTTTTAAATTTAAGGCAACACTTGAAGGAGCAGTGCCTTAAAATGCAGCTGGTGCAGCACAGCCACCTGACTGTGTAAAAGCTGAAATTGGCTTTTTGGAGCTCATTTGCACTCCTTCATAGAATTGCAGCAAAGCAATGATAGCCAGGACACACGCAGTTACCTTTGCATTTCTCATGGTTTAACACTTACAGCTGTAAAATGCCTGAGCTTATTTATTATCTGAGAAGAATTACAGGGGATTTTGAAAGTTTCAGTGCCCAGGCACAGGTCTGCGAGTGCACAAAGGTGCAGAGGAGGAGGAGGACACTGAGCCACCAGTCCCCATTCCTGAAAGCCCACCCTCGTGCTCCAGTGGTGCACAGCACAGCTCACCCTGCCCTGACGGCATGGAAACCTGCACCAGCAAAGCCGCTCTCCTTCCCATCCTGAGCGGGCAAACAACTTCATCACCTCTCCCATGCTGATGGAGAGGGGAAGCCACCTCTGTATGAACACACCTAGTGGGTTGTAGCATCATCAGAGAGGAGCCAGTGTTGCATTTTGCAGTGTACCATGCAAATTGCAGCTCACACAAATAGCAGGAGAGCGATTTCCTCAGCCAAATGTGACAACTTCATATATACCTCACATAAAAACAGCGGTACAGAAAATTACTGAAACAGACACCCTGACATTCTAATCACAAATCTGAATGGATTCTGGCTTAAGAGTAATAATTTTAGCACACATCAGTCTGTGGCTTTGACTGTCACCATTAAAAGCACATTTAGGAATCCAGAAGAATTCAGTTTCCAGAATCATTCCTTGTGTCCTGCCCCTGTTATCATACTTAGATTTTATCAGTATAGACCAGATGACATGTGTGAGCATTTCCTTGCTGGGAGAGGAAAGCTACAGGCAAAGCCCCTGCAGACACAGCTTTTAATGGATCTTGTTAGATCACTGCAACCCTCTGCTCGGGGCTATCTGATTTTTTGGTTTAAAAGCACCTTATCTTAACTTAGCAGTGAGGAATCAATTTTGACTGCGGGTTGCTTTCAGCCACGGGGTCAAACTCGGCGGTATTTTGTTTGGACGGAAGGGCATATTCTTTGTCCAAAATAGGAACCTATTTTCTACAAAAGGCTGCATGTGGGGGCTCACAGGGCAGATAACAGCAGTCACACCTCTGCTGTGCAAACACCAGTGCATAAACCCCGTGCTGCTTTTCGCCCAGCAAATTCAGGGAGTAGATCAGAATTCAATAAGTTGTTCAAACTCATCCTGTTCAAACTCATCCTCTTCCTTTAGAGAATCCCTGACAGCAATAACCAGTTGCAATCAATTCATCTGAACATGCAGTTGCAAGGAATCCTTCAGTTCTCCATCACGCTTTTAACATCCTCGGAGAGCGGAGCTTGAAGGAGAAGCACGGAGTTAAGACCTCTATGGGCACATCTGTGCGTTCACAGATTAATCCTTTAAGAACATCTCAGGGCCAAGGGAGCCAAACGCTGTATCAGAAACCACGATTTCCAGTCCCAGCACCGGCTCTACGACTCGGGCTGCAACTATCCCGCTGCCTGACTTGGGATAAGCATCAAGATAGTCAGATCCCAGGAACAGCGAAAAGAAACCTGTGAATGCTTTCAAACTGAGCTTGGGGTTTTTTTCCTGCATTTGTTGTTATTGTTGTTGTTGTTGTCTACATTTCCTTTTCCACCTAAATTGCCATTATTCTGATTTTTGCCGTGATGAAATGGAGGTTGAAATGCCGGCATGCCCCAGGCATTTTCCAACCAAGCTTTCCAACCAGCTGTTGCTGGATACCTGCACTGGGCTTTTCTGGCATGGCACTAAGGACCAGGACTCAGAGACAGGAAGATTTAGCTCCAGGTGGGCTGGTAACCCCCCAATAGGCCAGAGGGGAGCGAGTTGTTTCTCGTGCAGCTGATCCTCAAGTTACTCCAGTTTCCAGCCCACTTGCTTCCCGCTTGGGAGGGCGCAAGCATGAGGTAGTGTGATGGCTTCTGAGCAGTGCTAAAGCACCCCGAACACCTAAGAGACACACTATATATCAGCACCAATATTAATGCTAAAAAATGAGGTCTCAGGGTGGCAATGACAGTGAGGAACGTGCCTTGCCACAAACCCTCACCAAAGGAATTTGAAACTGTGTTTTAAAGAAAGCAAAACCTCAAAACTCTTGACTCCTGTGCGGCTTCACAACAAGACCTGCGTAAAAAGAGCAATCAGAGCTCTCATCAAAACCAATTTCATATGCTAAAGCGATGCCAAGTAATTATTGTAAGGCACCGCGGCACAACTACCTCAAGTTCCTGTGTGATCAGCATATTTTAAGAGGAGTTTTGCTGTGCAGTTTCTAGATATTGCAATCGCATGAGAGCCCTGGGGAACCGCAGCAGACTGTCTGCCACGGCTGGGCTCCACCACCTCCGTCTCAAGGTGGGAGACCACATTAGCAGCAGCCTCTGGGATCCTTCAGGATCTGTTCCCTGCCTGTTCCCGCTCTGCCTTACACCAAGCACCCTACAGTGGGAGTTCTGTGGGTTATGGGCAAATAGGGTCATGCCCTTCTCCTGCTGGTGCTGGGGTGGGCACTGCAACCAAGGGACTGCCCAAATCCAGTGCTGCAGTTGAGTAACTCCTTGGCCATAAACAGTTTCAGCAGAGCCTGAAGACATCTGTTCAAATGTGCACAACTGTAGTCAGCTGCCAAGACGCAGGGCTGTAGAGCCCTTTGAGAGACCCTAGGGTATCCAAGATGTTTTCCTAGAGCTTTTCTCATGGGACCCTATAGTAGACCTGCAACTTTCTGGGTCAGCATCTGGAGGCCAGGCAGATACCTGAGGACGTCTCAAATGGCATTGAAGGTTTAGGTGCAGGTTTAGGTGTCTGAATCCTGCCCAAGGATGGGATTCAGCTTGAAAATTAAAACACCTGAGCCAGAATCTTCATTGCAGGTGTTGATGTGAGCAAGGTGTCTAATTCCCACTACAGTCAGAGGAGACCAGAGGCTTAATTCAACTGCCCAGATGCAGGAATCTGGTGCACTCTGAAGTGCTGTAGTCTGGAGTCCAGCTGACACTCCAGAAGCTCAAGTCTCTCACAAAGGTTGTATGTGGATGTCTCAGATATCTTAGGATATATTGGATGGCGATAGATGTCTACATGTGGACACTGAATTGAACCTTGGATCCCCATCATCTCTAATGGCAACTCAGCATTTTCCTCATGGGTATATACATACCCACATATAGACACCAAGGTATGTGTGTCTCAATCTGTGAGCCAAATCCCATCCGTAGCTATTTTGTTGTTCCATAGATCACAAGAAATTCACCTTCACTGCTCCTGTAACTGCTTGTGATATTATTTCCCCGTACAGTACTTACAAGCATATGACAGGCTGGATCCCAGCCTGGTGGAGATTTCACATTGATGTTAATAGGATCAGGAACATGGCCTACACAAAGATCAAATATAAGCCTCTTACCTCAGCACCTAGAGGCAAAATAGCATTAGGCACTTTAGAAATGCAGATAAATTCTATACTGGTACAATGATGTCAAGAAAACAATAGAAAAAAAAGATAGTTTTGTTGCCTGTTGTTTTGAATTTATAGGAGACATTGCACAGATCGCCAGAAAATATTAACAATTAATCACGCCTAAAATATGTGCTTAGAATTTTTTCAGAATCTACCTAAACACAAGAACAAAAGGCCTTTCTTCCTCAAAACAAACATAAAATGCTATCTAGTGTTGGCTCTTTGCTACTGCAGTCTCGCATAACTATTTCTGAATTAAACAGAATGAGCTGTGAAGGGTGCACAGGGCAGCACAGAAGGCAGCACCGCACACCTGGGATACGGGACCCTTGTCCTGTTTCAAAGTCCATTCTGAATTTTGAAGACCATACAGAGCTTGTGCTTGCTGGATTCCTACCCTACAGAGGAAAACTGGAGCAGGGAAGAAAGACCTGGAAGAGAAGATGTGGAATGAAATGTCTAAGCAGCTGCTGACCCAGGCACCACTACCAGCTTAGCTGTGCTCTCTCTTTTGGCTTAACACAGCACAGGAGTCTGTCTAGCTAGAAAATATATATTATTTTTAATATATTTTGGCTGTGTGCACTGTAACATTGAATGACAAATTTTTAGTATTAAAAATTTAAAATATTTACTTAACAATAAATATCTGGATTTAAATCTCAAGGGAAGGAATGGCAGTGGACTGAAGATCCTCAGGGTTTCAGATAAATCCTTAATATTTACCTTATTAGTGCTGGTTAAAAAAATAGCAAACAACTCTTGCAAGTATTTGTGGTTTCCATTCTGATGGCTGAGTTAATTAAAGATCAGGTCCTGCCTCCACAGCCACTCTTGCAGGAGAGCTCCTATACAGCACTGCTTTTCCACCAGCATTTTTGCTGTCCATCAGCCAGGCGCTATGACATCTGGGCACGTACGAAAACATCTTCTTTAAATTGCCATCAGCCTTGCCTAAGACGGATCAAAACATCTCAGCTTCCTCCGTGTGATGTGTCTCAGAAATGTCACTTTTATCCTCAGCAGGTGACGCCCCAACTAACAGTTTTCATGTCCTTCCAGGAGGAGGGAGTGGAGGGAGGGAAGGGGGAGAGGAGACGGCAGCAGCCATTAGCATAACTGCTCACACGCTGATTTTGCTTTCCAAGGCCAAATTTGCCGTCGCTGGCTCTATGAGACACATCATATACCTCTGCACACCCTGCTGCCTGTGAGGAGTCCACACAAGGGCTCGCAAGATTTGGGGTTCTTGGAATAGAGACCATCAGCTCAGGCTTTGGCCTTAACATTTTTTTCTATACATTTTTAATATGGCCCGTGGAAGCCTTATTTTTAGTCAAACCACTGCAAGTAATGGCTCAGAAGCATTTTTCTTCTGAAATCCACAGTTTTCTTCCTGATGTAAAGGCAGAATGAACTGTGCATGTCAGATATTGGTCGTGTTTCTGTTGTCAGACTGGAAAATTATTATATTATCATATTATACTTGGAAAATTATTAGACATCTGGAAAAATTATTATCACAAGAATAGGATCAACTAATCAAAAATGTGTTCTCATAAGATTTTAATTCAAGTCTCGTTTAAGCTCACTGTGCTAAACCCGTCCTGTTTTCAGCACTACACAGCCCATGATCAGGCAGATTCCTACTGACATCCCTGGAAGTTATGTCTGGGTTAATCACAGTGATTATAGTAGAAATCTAAAACTTTTCACTTCCCTGCATCCCTCCGAGTCTGGCCATGGGGACTGCAAGTGCAGGACGCCATTTGCACCCAGGCTCCCTGGCTCTCACTGAGATGCCGATCCTGCTGACAGGGCTGCACACTATGCAGTTATGTTTCCTGAATGCCATCCCCAAAAGCTTCCAAAAATCAGTTCACAACATGGCAATAAATTCCCAGCGACTCACAGAGTAGAAAACAAGCTGTCACATCCCAGCAGGAGCAGCAGAGGCCAGCAGGGACCCCCAGAGCATCACGTCACTCTGAGGCCGTTCAGCAGCATTCACACTTCTCACCAGCCCCAGGTATTAGGTGCACAAAAATGCTTCATTCCTCAGAAAACACAAATGTGTGCTGAGCAGGGAAAAGATGAGACCTTCAGGGCCAGGACCCCTCTCCTGTCCCAGAAATTGATAGGTGAAAGAGAATCAGTTGATCCCAGCACAGAAAAGGTCCCGTTCTGCAGCTGCAGGGGAGAAATCTTCAACATTTCTGGAGAAGCCCAAAGGGTTTGAGGAGGGTCTGTGGCCAAGAGGAGGGGACACAGACACAGGTGGCAGTAGTCTGCCAGGGCACACGCCAGCCAGCCTTGGCGCGCCAGCAGCAAACGGTGTCCAACGTCTCGCACTGCAGAGAATGAATTCTTCTCCAGAACCTCGTATTCTGTCAGCGTTGAGCGCTGATGCCACACCACACACAGCAGGCAAGGACAACCTGCAGACCAGGCTGTGGTCATGGTACCAGCACGGGAGCACAAGGGAAAGAAGGAAGGTTTATCTGGGACAGCCAGGATATATATTATTCCCATGTCCAACGGGTAAAGAGGCAGTTGCCAGTTCTCATAATGTGATTTCACTGCTACTTGTTCCAGCTCCTGGGGTCATGCAGTTATGGACAAACGTCAGCTACCACTGCAAAAATGGGCTGCAAGACTTTGTCCCTGCAGGGAACAATCTGAAAATGTAACCCCAAAAGGCTGGAAAACCACAGGCAAATAAAAATCATTGTGCAAGCCATAGCAGTCATCCTCTTTTTTCCATCTCAGTCTCCAAAGATGAGATCCGTGACACTTTAACAACAGAGGTTGGTACTATGAGACGAGAAGCCTTGGGGGCTGTGAGGGCTGGCTGCGGAAGAACAGAAGCACGTTACAAACCCTTGTGCTGGGGCACCATTTTATAGCTCTGGTTGAAGGCACGCTCCAGTGTCAGATAAAGAGACATATCACAACGAATGGTTATTATCTAATAGAAATACATACGATATTCAGCCCTGAATGAAGATCCAGAAGAGTCTAGTAACACTTCAAAGGGTCCTTCGCTGCAACTGCGTGTTCCAGGCTCTTGGAAGTTGAAGCAAAGGCAACAAACTGTCTTGTCACACAGGGGGGATGTGATCTCCCACTGAGGCACGAGGCTCCCTGGGGTGAATATGGGAAAGGAAATATCCTGAGCAGTAACAATGCCGTCATCACAGCCCAGGCACAGGCATCACTTCGATATGTGTGAACGGATCCCCTGGCCCGTGATTCTAGACATTTCTATTACCGAAAGGCATCACTTAAGAAGTATTTGTGAGCTGCAGGCTTGGACACCTTCTAAGGAGAAGCAGGCAGCGAAAACAAATGTCTGTGCTGAATGACAAGGTCTTTCAGATTTTTTCCCTTTCGCAAAAAGAGCATCTGCTAAAAGTAAGATTATCAATGTGTGGAAACGTGTGGATGGATTGACCTGAACATGTCAGACTGCAGAAGTAGCTGCTGGCAGCTCAGGAATGACGGGCCATGAATCTGGTAGGCACTTGAGGGGGCAAAAGTGCTGTGCTATGCGGCATGGGTACAGCCACGATATGTTCCCCCTATTCCAGCCTCTCCTTGCTCTTTCCTCCTCCCTGCCGGCCCTAAGGAGCCTGTACCATGCACAGTTACTGCTGCTGGTGCAGATACAGGTTTTACCTGTTCAATGCAGCTCCAATATTCCATCAGCACCAGGACTTTTCCAGCTTAGATAGGTCAGTTAAATATATCATGTCCTTAATCAGAGTAAGTATGGTGGCAATCATGGACCAAAGTGACCTGGGAAGAACTTCTACATTGCCCATTGACAAGCTGAACATCCCCTGTTAATATTCCCTAGTCCTTTCCCTGCTTCTGTGCCTTTTCTGCCTTCATTTACTGTTCTCCTCCTCCTCTTTGACTCCTGAGAAATCCCCAAGGTCTGGCAGCAAACCTGCAGTTCCTGAGAGCTTTTCCCTCAGCAGCCAAGCTTTGCTTTTCCTACATTTCTGCCACCAGGGAAACTTGTCCCATTTGGGTAAAAATGAAAGACTGAGGCTGACATTATTGACACATGAAATGTATTAAAGGAACAACCTCAAGTGCCTGTGGGAAATGCCCTGAGTTCAAGAGCAAAAGCTCTATTTTGAGAGATGTTTTCAAACATCTTTAAACCCTCCCTTGATAACAAGGTTAAAAACCCTAAAACACTTTTCCGCAGAGGTGGTTCATATGGTTCAACAACCTGAGCGTGTTTCATATCACTTTGAGACCCGCGCATTGGTTCCAGCCCCCCTTCACTCTGGGGGATTAAGGTCATCTTCACCTGGGCCTTGGGCACCTCACTCACAGCCTCTCAAAGAAAAAGAGGAAAAAGAAGGCATTGGGTCTGAAACAGCTATTCCTTATCCCAGGCTGCCGCTGCATGATGTATCCTGACACCACAGTTTCACAAGTCACTTGTTTTCAGCTAATTTCAGAGTGTTTTAGCACCCTTCCCCCTTAGGAAGCCCTTTCTTCTGACTGTTTTTTGGCTACATAACCATTTTTTTTAAGCTTGTTGATGATACACTGTACTGGAACAGAACTGAAAAATGAAGTGTGTTGTGGAAGAACATGTGCTACAAGGGGATGGTCCTGCCCAGGTATTTTAAGTCCTTGTTGCCAGCCAAATCTGTGATGGTCTGTAGGCAGAAACCAGCCGGGTGGCTGCTCATAACTCACATCCCGCTGCTCTTCGGGTACAGATTTTTTAACGGAAAAATCCTGCAAATAACAAAACCTGGGGAAGACAGCTATTTACTGAAAGAGAATGAGTCACTGTGTTTACTCTGCAGACTGCGATGTGAAAGACAAGAAGCCACAAAAGGTCACAGAGGAGTTGTCTCCTTGCCACTTATTTTGTCTGTTCCTCTGACAAAGGCAAAGCCATCTGCGGTACAAGCAATGAAGCAGTGATGACCAAAAGATTTCAAAAGGACATATGAAGAGTGCCAAACACTCTTGATAAAAAAGCAAGTGAACAAGAGGAGTCATACAGCTCTTTGTGTAACCTTTACTCCGCTGTTAAGTGCACCAGTTTATAGTAATTATGGAAAAGCCACTGATTGTATTATAAATGTAATGACATTAGCAGGACTGTCACTGTGTTTGTAGCAACAGTTGTGAAATTAATTTTTTTCTTCATTAAGGAGATCCTTATTTGCATGATTAAAATGTCAGCCTAGATAAATACATGTGCTGGAGAATGAATCACTGAGCAAAAATGCCACCTGCCAAGCCCGGAGAATAGGACAAATAAACAAGCAGCGAGAAGCAGCTCAAAACTTGATCCAGCTCCCAGTGGGAGCCGTTCCATCATCCTCGGGAGCTGCAACAGGCTCCAAGCGAGCGCCAAGGCGAGGAGGCTCAGCCGAGCAACAGCCCAAATTCTTGGGATTTTTGCTTTGGCCACGCTCAAACATTTTGGAAGGGAAATCTACAGCCTAATAAAAACAGTGTCTCCATTGTGGTTTAGAGGGTACAAAAACCTACTGCCATGAAAGAGGGTAAAATATATGCAACCCAAACTTACTCCTTTGCTACTATTTGGTAAATCAAAAGCCCAGCCATGACCCCTCTAAACGTGGCTGAAACTTGTCAACCCTGCCTGCTACTACGAATAAACAATATTTCCTATTTGAGCTCCACTCAAATACTTTCCGTAGCAGACGAATCCACACACAAAAAAAAAAATGTGTCTGAAGTTCCAGGCTTGAAGGTTGCCTTACAGCTGTCCCCAAAAGTGCTGTATCCCTAATGGCAAAGTTGAGAATACCGGAATGAAGAGCACTTAGCTGTTTTCCTTTTTACCCAAAATTGAGAAGGGAAGCTGAAAAGATGATATAGGAGATGATAGCAGGTTTTGTCTCTTTTAATTAGGTCCTGATCCTGCAAGAGCATTTTCACTGATAGTTAAAGGAAAGAGAAAAAAAAAAAAAGATAGAAAAAAAATACTATTTTAAACTGAGTTACACCTTTTCAAGTACATAAAGACTCTTATTATCTGTTTTTCATGGCAAATTTCATTATTTGGACTTTTTTCCATTTTAGACAACATAACAAAACAAGTAATTTTGATATTACTTGCAAACTTGAAGGAAATGTGTTTGTTATTCAAAATGTTGGATTTTGACACAGTGAAAAATTCTAATTTGATTTTATATTTTGTTTTGTATGACTTCACAATGTTAAGACCCGAAATGGAAAGTCATCTAGAAAAACAGAACACTTCACTCAGGAAAGGTAAAACCAAAAAGACTTTAGAGGCGGTGCAAGGCTGTGTCCTTGAGGAGTCATGGGGACAACCCAAAAGAAAATTTCTTAAGCCAGTGTGTTTTGGTGAAATTCTATTTGATAATTAGCATTTTCTAGAATAATGACTTGTCAGACAACTTCTGACCAGCTCAGCGTCACACCTCTCCTGGGAAGCAGATCTGCCCTGCTCCCAAGCAGGCGGGTCCGTGGGGAAGGAGGGCAGCTCTCTCTGCGGGATGACTCGGTGGCAGGACAGGCAGGGCAGGCAGCTGCCAGCTCAAGACGAGCTGCCAGTTTATCATAGATCAACACTTCTGGCATAAAATCTTTCTTCTGACCTTCATCGGAGCAGAATATTCTCATCAATACTAGTCTATATTGCATTATGCTCCAAAGGTATTTTAGCACAGAGACTTCTTTTTTCCCAAGATTCCAGTGAATCAAGTCTCTGTATGTTAGAAAAACACTAAGGTTATTTCTATTATAGCCACACTCAGGATAGTATGAACCACGCCACACAAGTCATCCGAATCAGATATCTCTTAAGATTTCAAAAATAAACTGGCTATTTTTGTAGGAAAGAATTAACAATTTCAGTTCCTGAATGCTAATTTGCATGTACAAGTTTGTTTACGAAAAGGTATACTTCAGACCACCATCATGAAGCACCGCTGGTGCGACAGAATAAAAATAAGGCAGAAGGCTCTAACCGGGGGACAGAGACCACAGTATACAGCTCAGAACTTCCAGCAGTTGTTTTAATGCAGTTGTGGCCAGGACACTAAAGGGTTTGGTCACTGAAAGAGGGTGAAGCGCCTTTTTCAAAGGGTGTTGTTTGTAGCTATTGCCCAGGTGGATATGGTGCTCTTCCCTTTCATCCCACCTTCCAACAACGGGACCCAGCATCTGTGTCCCTCTGCAGCCTGCAGCTTGATTGCCAAAGCCATATATAAACCTACCTGGGAGGGTGTTCTATAAAGAGAAAATGCAGAAGACACAGCAGACCTGCTGCAAATGGCTCAGCAGCACAGCAAGAGCGTGCTGAGATGCAGCTGAGCTGAGATCCTGCACTGCACAAAGCCCAGGCTGCAGGGACCAAGAGGACCAAGCAATAGTCAAAGATGATACCATACATGCAGGTTGTCACAAGGATGACAAACAAGAGCTGAACTGGGAGGAGTCAAGCATTTTGCTGGCCACGTAGCTTAGTCTTAGAGGCAACAAGACGATTCAGGGTCAGAACCAAGATAATGGTTCTTCATTCCCAAGATAATGGAGAGACTCCTGTTGGCCTCATCAGGTTTTTATGAACCTTGGCTTGCAGGAAGAGGAGTGAACAGAAAACACAAAGCAGTTGTAAAACCAAGATTAACACGGCTTTATCCAAGGCCTTTTTCCTGCATGACTTCTGCTGTCACCTTTGCTTTCCTTGAGAACTGGGAGAGTTCTCTCCATGAGCTGGGAGAGATCATAAACGCAGCTCGCATTTGACTTGTTGCCCAGGAGCTGTACAGAGCAAATATGGCCCGAGTCAGCAGCCTTCTGGATCATGGAGAGTCTTTCCTGTGATTTCAAGAAGCCTTTAATGGGTCTTTGTGCTTAGGCTGGCGTAGTAGAGGCAAAGCAAGGAAAGAAAGTGCATGGAGAAGGGGAAAACAGTGATTCTTTTCACCAGACCTTTGGAGTTTTATGTTGAATTGTGTGTATGTGCAGTTGATGGTGCACTCTGCAGCCCTGCTCCCCTGTCACCCAGATCAGGTCCAGGCTGCATGGCAGCAGAGCTCCAAGCCACTGCACCAAAGGCCTCTACCATGGGACCTAGAGCATGAGGTTGGCATGGGGTCAGCATGGGGTCAGCATGGGGAAGGAGAGGAGGTGAGACCGTAGGTGCATGACCAGGTCTTATCTCCTGATGGAATCACCGCATCACTAAGGAACTGGGGAAAGCTTCTTTTGCCCAAGTGTTTGATACAGAGCAAATCACTGCCTCACACAAGGACAAAGCAGGGAGGCTCTTGATCTGGATCCGTTCCTTACATACAGGCAAGGTCTTGGCTGTGGAGCTAAACAGCTCTTCCACGAAGCCTCCAAGGATTTAGGGGAGCTGTTGCCTCATGGGGAACATTAACTCTGCCTTACCTTCTCAAGGCAATGGCTCTGACTGAGTTTTTGCTGAGGTTTTGAACAAAGATCTGCAGTGGTGCTGTAAGAGCTAAAGGGGAAAATATAAAAACCAGCCTATCTTGCCACATGGCCTGAAGTGCTGAACAAGAGGGCTTTGCCGCCTCTCTTCTGTCTTCTCCTGCAATACCATGGCTTTGCAATCTGAACTCCTGCTGGGTTCAGATCTCAGCTTCTGCTTCTCCCTCTGCTTCAAGCCCTGCTGCTGCAGCCAGGGTCTCACTGTGTGATAAAGAGAAGCCTCTTCCTCTGGAGGAAATAAAAACAGCCCCAGATGTGGACCTTAGCAGCGCTGGACTTGGTGTTACTCAACATCAGCACAGGGCCTCTGGAAGAGTCTACCCTTGACCTACCAAAGTGAGCTTCTCTCAGCAAAATCAGGTTGCAAAATTCACCACAGTATACAAGAGGAAAAGTTCCCAAGTCTGATGAGAGCCTACTGACAATGCCAGCTCCACAAAAGGCTTGCTCTCCCTTCCCTCAGTCTTTCCCAGCAGAATTTGATTCCTGGCCTCGGATCTTGACTCTGGTGCTCCCTGCCAATGATAGCATCTGAATCCTCTGACGCATGCCCTACTTGACGCATGGCTGTACTTGGCATCCAGATCACAGGCATGCCTGCTGGAGACAGACATGAGCTCATCCTCCTCTTCCGCATTCACAATGAGTTTCTGATAGCCATAGACCAGTTTGCATCATCTTCCACCAAGACGCCTCTCACCGACATCCAGGTAACTGCTCTGCACTGGCAGGGGTCCCCAGCACAGACCCAAGTCCACAGGATCCTGGATGTACTTTTAACCACCACCCGTTACTTTTGCTCTGAATGTTATTTTCAACAGAGTGTTTCGGTATGTGAGTTTTGATATTATCTCCTACTGCTGTCATACAAAGAGGTAGGAAAGCCAACAAATCCTTATTACTTATTGGTTTTCAGCTAGGTTCAAATCAATTTGTATTACTGTACGCTGGACGTATGTTTAATTCTTGCATCCTTCCTGACACCAGGGAGATAGAGGGGGTTTTATTATTATTGTGGCATTTATGCCAAAAAGTTTTGAGGCCACTGTGCAAAGGAAAGAAGAAAGAGTGATATGCAGAAAGTCAGGTGATGCAAAAGAAAGCAATATGCAGAATAAGAAACAACTGGTTGAACTGCACAACATAAGATATCATGCAGGAGAAAGGCATAATTAAAACTCTTAATTTGCAGGTTATTACCACTGCCAGCGCTGGGTCTCTGCGAGGATGGGCCCAAGCTGTGAGATTATCCGCAAAACCCCAGTGATGTTAGTAAGAATTCATAAAGCAATAGAGCATCTCTCACAGGTGTATCTCTGCTGCCTGGGGTCCCTGGGAAGCCCCTATTTCATCTGCATCCCTTATTTCTCTGAGTTCCCAGTAAATGCCTTTTCTGCATTTTAAACTGTGAACTTTGCAGTCACAGACTTCTTCCTCCACTGTTGCCACAATATGAGGCACATGAGCATGTTCCCTAAAACTGGTTATGTTAGGGAAAAAAACTGTAATAACATAAAAGCTTTCCTTGACCTTGTTGTACAGTTGGATCAACATCTAATTGCTAAATGCTGCATGTTTCCCTAAAGGCAAAACAAATATGAAGAAAAGCCACTGGATTGTGAAGGCTGGCAAAGCTATCTACCATCTGCAGAAATTCAGCTGGGTCTCCAGCAGATAACAATGGCAGACAATACCTTGATTTTCCTTGTTTTTCTCTCCTCTAACAGAGTGGAATATCTCCTCCACTTAGAACTTGGGGCCCCATTAGTCTCACTGAGGAAATGTTTTCCTGGGACCCTGCTATTGTGAAATGCTGGAACTAATCTTTTCTGTGTATTTGTGGTAAAAGTCAACATCGTCTTGAAATTCCAGACCAGAATAATTGCCTCTGATCCTAAAAATGATCCTCCTGCTACTTCAACTAGAAAAAGTGCTTACAAAGCTTGTGCCACAAGCACACGCAGTCATAGAGGTTGGACATAGGTTGGCTGGCTATTTTTTTTTTTTTTTTTTTTTTTTTTAAATCTCTTTATTTTGGACTCTTTAAATGCATCTCAGAGTGCAATGCAAAGCCATCTGTTGCCTGGTCCGTGTATGAGGGTTGCAAGGAATGGGAGGAGAGAGGTCTCTACAGGAATAACTTTTTGCTTTTGCATTTTAAGAACAATCCGGCAGTACTTTCTGTGCCTCGTGTCGGGATCGGTTTGGGCAGTTCTGCTCTGGAACTAAATGTCACAGCTAGAAGTGTGTCCATGTGCCCCAGAGACCTCAGTGGGGATCCAGCATGGCGCTGCACTGTCTGTCTCTCATGGACAGAGCTGTGTCCCCATCTCTTCCTCCCTTCCTTTTTTTTTTTTACTGTGAATTTCAGGGGGTTTAGACCACTTCGATCATTCTGCCAGAAGATTACACTGGCCCTTGAATTCCCAGATTGTCACCTTCTCCGGAAGTAAATTAACTGCCTTTTCTCATCCACACAGATGATGCTGCTATAACATGATGCTCATTTAGCTGGTTGCAGCACCCAGCATCCCTAGTCATGGAGCAGATCTCACTGATGTTCACCGTATTACACCAAGGGTAGCTACTTTCAAAGTGACTTGCTTTTCTTTTTTAATTTATGCCTCTAATTTGCTGTCTAAATGAAAGCTTCTCCCGTGAGTATTTCTTTTCTACAGTCAAAGGCCAATATTTGGGGGCAATTGTTTCCAAACCAAGTGGCTAAAGTCAGGTTGATACTGCTGTAATTATGTGAGTTTGTATTATGCAGACTTGATTCCCTTTGTGTCCTCCTCTAGACTGTGGCAGATGATGGTAATGGAGAATATGCTGCTGTATTATCTCCTAAAATTTCAGTTTCCTGTTTTGGAAACTCGAATATCTCATGTATTCCCTTCTGGTAAATGTCCGTGCTCTGGGGAACTGCTCCCTTGCCCATGTGCTAATGAGCACTTCCTATCATTAGACCCATGAATCATTACTATCTAATCATAACTGGTTACAAAGCAATTAACAGGGAAAAAAGCTCTTAAGAAGAATGCTGATGGTGTTCGGGAGCAGGTCCCGCTTTCCAGCTGCCACCTGACATGGGACTTATAGAGGAAAACATCCGAACCCTGCCCTGCTCCCACGCCTGCCTCCCAACCCCAGCAAGGCATGGGGACTCACCTTAGCCCCCACACTCGCACGATGGCCAATGCACGACCCAGGCTGGCTCATCACGTTAGCTAACCACACGCTGGGCAGAATTGCTCATGCTCGTCCCATTATTTCCCCGTCTCTATTTCCTCTGCTCAGAGATATATGACTGTATTTAGGTTTTTTTCTCCTATTGCTGGAGAACTGGGATGAGGCACCTTCGGGTCCTTTGGGCTGCAAGTACATCCCTGTGGAACCCACCTGGTAAAGGGCATCCAGCAGTGCCAGAGGCACTTACCCCTGATTCCCTTAAACCAAAGGAGCTCAGGAATACAGTGAGGGGATACAATGGCACAGTTCAGCTTCCTCCAAAGTAAAACCTAAATCTGGACAGCTGTGCTATAAAGGGAGCCTAAGGTGAGTGGCTCAATGCTAGGTTTCTATTGCAGACAACGAACGTTAGCTGAGATTTTATCTTCACTTTCAGGTTTTAAAGTTGCTTTGAGGATAATGGCAGAACTGAGGATTTTATTCTTTTTAGTTTTCTCCTATTCCTGACTGAGCCAGTGTTTTAGTGGTAAAGCTGCCACTACACCCAGGAAAGAAAATCAATAAACAAGTTAGCTGAACTCCATATCCCAGAGCTAAAGGGAACGAGTGGTCCCCATGAGGCTTCACTGTACTATCAAGTACTTTATATCAGCTGTGTGTTTATTCTTACAAAAATTTCCTCAAATTAACATGTTTGTTTACACACATCTGATTGATAAGGCACAAAGACAACCAGAATTATATCTGGGCTAGGGTCCCAGTTCACTGCTAATCTGCACCAGCATGAGTGGGAGCAGGCTGTGGTTCAGTTCAGACCAGCAGCAGTGCTCAGGTCTTCTCTGGGCAGATATCAGCAGATGTGTGTTAAGTACAGCCAGGGAAACAGGATTCCAAGTGACTTGCTCTAGCTCAGAAAAAAGAAGTTATGAGAAAATTTGTACTGAAACCTGGATTAGCTCAGTTCTGCATGTACGCCTCCACCAGGCAACTGTCTTTCTTCTCCCTTGATCAGGGCAAACGCATAAAACCAGTACTGGATTCAAGCTACCCTGTGGTTCAAGCAAGTTCCGTCCACTCAGCTGGAAACCATCTCTGACTGAGCCCCAGCCCCTGGTAGCTCTCACCAGGAAACTGCATGTGCCTCTATACAAAGAACATGGTTTTAAAATGTACAGGGCACACAGCATGATTCATTCTTCCTCACTGACCTACATAGTCATTTATGCCAGAGCGGGATGGAAACAAAGCATTTTTCGTTCTAATTTGGGAGCACATCGCTGCCTCCTTGCCCAGCTCTAACCAATGCTACATGCCACGAGGCAGGGCAAGGCCAGGCGTACACGGGTACCCACATCCTCCTTCACCCATCTGTTGATCTAAACCGTGGTAGAATTTTCCTAGGTTTGAAGTAAAAATGCCAGTGTTTTAAAGAGAAAAGCAAAGGAGCAGCTTAAGGCCATAAAATAATACATTACAGCAAAAGACTGACTAGCAGAGGGCCCTGTCCTGGAAGAACAGCAGTGCTGGAGGGCAGGACTGAAAGCCATTAGCAGAGCTTTGTGAGGACGCTGGCACAAGTACTCACTCACATCACATATGACATCGTCAAAGCTTTCAGCCTTCTGTTTAATGAAGGGTAAATTGCTCCCACAGGCTATATCTACATGGAGGATTTTCTGAAATCTCACTAGCCTCGCTGAAGTGAAGCTCTACCACCACCAGCAATACTGGTACTTTGTTACTTATCCTGCTTGGGCAAGGTTATACAAAAATATGGTAAAAATGCCAGTTATAGCAACAATCGTGCTGCCACAAGGCTATGATGATCAGAGGAACTAAGGCTTGTAGGCAGACATAATGTCTTTTATTAAACTAATGCTTTTTATTTTAGCTATTCCTGGAAAAACCAAGCAAGGATAAAAGCTGTAGGAGACAAAATGTTGGCAATGAAATCTATTAGACTAATGAGTCCAAGCTTAGGCTCTGTATAAACAGGCTGAAGTGAAGAATATCTGTCTACTCTGGGCAGCCAAGTAGAAGAAAAATCCTTTGTAAAGAGGCAGGAGAAGGTGAGAACTTCGCTGAAGAAAGCAGTCACTGTGCCAAACAGAGGTAGAGTGGGGTGACATTATGAATGGAGAAGCTGCTCCCACAAGGTACCAAACATCCCTCAAGTCCTGCTCTAATGAGTTAAGCCCAGCATCTCACAGTCAGACCCTGAGAAACTAGTGGAAAGCTTCCTGATTTATTGATAGGCTGGAAGACAGGGCAGAGAGCCAACTGATTGAAAGCAGACAGTTCTGCAGCAGCTGCCAAGATGCTAAATCACAGGCGGAATCCAAACAGGGTGTATAAACGGAGGGGAGATTTATCATTGCCAATAGCTGGCAGCATTGTTCATTGATCCAGTCGTCTGAGAGTATTAGAGGCCGCCACATTGCACAAGTGCCACTCCAAGAGAGCAACACGTCGCTCAACACTCCCGAGGTCCTGCTGTTTCAGGGGCAAGGCAGCTCGGCAAAGCACGCCATCACGCTCCACACGCAGCACGGCATCAGTTCCCAGCAGCAGCAGGGGCGGTACGATGCTGGCACGTTGCTCTCATTAAAAGCCGGAAGGGTGAAAGATTAGTAGCTCAGGGTTCTCTGGCCATCAGGTTATGTGTAAGGTGATAGTTTAACTTACTCTCTGCCTTTATAGCTGATTGCTGCTCACTGTTTTTAAATGGGCGCGCTAAGAAAATGCACCCCATTCAGTATTCAGCTATTCCCCAAATTGAAGAAGTGCTCTGTAAAATTCTTGTTCTGAATCCTTGCTCTGAATATGCCTTAGAATGAATAAACAGTTGTAGTTTTACTGGAGAAGGAGCAAAATTCATGCAAGTAATGGCTTCTTGGCAATGCTGAATGCTGCAGCACTGGCAGCACCACTCCGCGTGGCACAGGGCTCTGCGAATGGCTACGCTGGAGTACAAGTTATCACTACACTAAAATGAGAATTAAATGGGGTTGATCTAGCAAATGTCACGCCGAGTAATCTGATGTTGGAAAATAGGCTCTAACTGACATCCTGACCCCTCCTCTCTACATCTGAGATCCTCTTTCTAACATTTCTAACCTTTCCAGCCAGGTTGAACAGAGGCAGAGATAGCACCTCCCTGTGGTTGAGCATTCCCTGCCTCTGGGTGCAAACCCTCCTGCCACAGGTCCAGGCACGGGATCGCTTTCACCTGTACGTGATGCCAAGAGGAGGAGGTTTAGTGGGATTTTGCTGAAAATGTCACATTTCCTTTCAGGAGATCCACTTCCTCAGTGATTTTCACTTCTCCTCAACTTTTGCATAACTTGCTTTTTCTAAAGTTGGCAAGGGAGCTTGCCCTGCAGATTAACTCTTTCCACCCCCTAACCAAATGTACAAGCTAAAGGTTTATGATTTAACATCAGTCCAAATGTAAGGGCACTCATGTTTTGGCAGCTGACCTGCAATGAATTCTAACATAGGATACGTCTTCTAACAGCTTTCTATATTCTTAAAAGTAGATTGTCAGAAATAAAATAGTCTTAAAAATAATAAATCAACAACAAATCATTACTAGTTCTCAATCTGCTTATGCAGACAGTGGCAACTTTTGCCTGCATCCATAGGACAGAAAGAAGCTGCGCCACTGACTTCGGGGTTCTAAATGTCCGCGATAAATGGAGCTAGGGTGCCAAGGAAAACACAAGCACAAGGAACTGTGGTTGACTTTGCGATGTATCAGGAATACAGGTGTGTCTTTAGTCTTCTGACCGGTTTAAAAAAGCTTAAGCAACACAGACAATGATTACAGCTGCACTGGAAACTTGACTCTGATCCCAGCAGAAATCTGCTGTACCGATAACATTTTCGAAAGCTTGTCAAAGCATTTTCTTAGTTTTTAATTACTTTCTGCAAGAGGTCATGGCTTACAGCTTGGAACAGAGAGCTGGCAGTAAAGACATCCAGGGTCTATTCCGAGCTGGGGAAGTGACAGGACAGGTGGCTCTGGGCCACTGGCTGCAGCTCCTCTGCCCAACTTCCATAACTGTAAAATGGGTAAAATAATACTTGCTGCTCAGGGATGATGTGAGACCTAATTAGATGTTTGCAAGGAGCCCGCTGCCCCTCCGATGAATAGTGCAAGAGAAATGAATACTGTTATCATATGGGTAATGAGCTCTCACAAGACAGGGACTCCTTTGTTCAAAGAGACAGGTTTTTTCAGCAACAGTCAGGTTCCAGCAGAAGTTTATAAGAGAAAAGTAAGTGTTGCTCATCTCTGTGTAACTGAGAATATATTGCTTTATATTAGGAGGATTTATCTGTAATGTATTGCATTCCTCAGAGTCTTTACCTTTAGGGAAAGCCTTCGGAATAACTCCTTAATGCCTAGTTTTGTTATGAAAATGAACTTTAGCTATCTTATGAATTGTTTATCTTAAGGCTGCACAATCACTTTGATTATAAAAGTCTAGTGTTATTCAAAAGACTGCAGAATCTCAAGTGAGTCGATGAATATTGAAAAGATATGAGCGACATTCTGCTTTTCTGATTCTGTTCCACTCATGTGCCCGTTTCTCATGTGAAGAAGAACAAGAGTGTAATTGTACAGCAATCTATTATTGTGATACAGAAAAAGCAATTATTACATGTATACAAAAAGATCATTAAATATTTCCACTGGTAACCATGAGTCATGCCAGAAATGTATTACTATCAGACTGTATTTTCATTACATTCCCCACAAGAAGCTTAGTTAACAATTAATTCCAGCAACAGCATAAGGAAACCGAAGCAGAAGATAATTTTTCGGCCATCCTTACAAGTAGACTGAAATGAAAAACGGGGTGACAAAAAGTAACTGGAACTTTGTAAGTTGTTATCTAGTAGAATAATATATGCAGACTTGCCTGACTATCAGGTTTGCAGCCACAGGAGTGAAAGGTGGAGCTGGGTCGGTGGAGCGATGACTCCCTGAACGCTGAAGAGGTGAAGCAATCGGCCCAACCCTCTGTTTTTCACCACTGAGAAAAAAAATAAACACTGACATCCCTTCTCCCACCCGCACTTTGCCACCTGCACCAGCAGTTCAAGGCAAAAGCTCCAACAGCTCCAGCACCTTGGGTTAGAGCCCTGTGTGCTCACAATCCAGGCCAGGAGACAGCTGCCCTTGAAAAGTTTGCGTGTGGTGGCAAATGGTTCAGAGTCACTCACTGCTCTGTTTCTCTCACTGAAAGTGTATTTTTCTTTTTTTAGTGCCTTCACCAGTAATAGTAGGAAATACTGACAGGTTTTCTGTTCCTATATCATGTTTCCATGTATAAACTAACAAGATGCTAAATGTAGCAGCCCTACAGTACTGCAGCCGTAAGTGTGAATGGCGCAAACAGTGTTAACATATGACATTTATGTATGACCTTTATATTGCCACAGTGCCACAGTACCCCCCAGACCAGCAATATTAGTCTTTTGCCTCTCCTGCACCACCTTGCACCCCTCCACTGCACTGAACTGCCCTGTCTCTCCCACTCCCTCCCGGCTGGTGGCCACTGCCTGCACAGCTTTGCTGCTGTGGCCGTGGAGAGGAGGAGGGCTGGAAGGCAGCCACATTCTCTCTCACCTCCTTACCTCCATGGCCAGAGCACCTCTGTCTCCCCAGAAAAGTGCTCATTCAGAGCAGAGCGTCTGTGGCGTCAGTGGCTGCACCAGATGGGAGTGGGAGTCCTCAACTCCAAGGTGGTTAATGGAGGCAGAGGCTTTTTCCAAAGAGGAAAGAGCAGTGCCAGAGGAGAAACTCCTGAGCCTCAGAAGGGGAGAAGGATCACAAGCAGACCCATAACAACGTCTTGTGCTGCAGCACCCAAAAGGCAGCGAAGTCTCCCAGGCTGCCGGAGAGGTCTGCTGTGGCTCCGGGAGAGGCAGAGAGAAGGAGAGGCACTCAAGGCATTTAGGAAAGAAGCTGTTGTGGTTATCAGTGGATTTCTGAAATTATCGCACCCTGTGACAATGCCCAATTAACAGGTAGGGTGTAAGACACACGCCTCTGTCCCTGTTACAGCGCAGTATGGGAAAACACTAAATTCTTTCTCCTCTGAAATGTTAAGGGGAGCAGAAGAGCTTTGTAACTTCTCACAGACAGCTTACTTAATAAGAAACTCCAGGCAGTTATGAAAAAGGTATAAAGCACTTTTCCAGGGCTCCTGAAGTTCCACATGCATTAATCAAAGATAAGTCAGAACAACAATAGCACCGGAGCCAACAAGTTAGCTTTGCTTGCAATTGAAGATAGACATCGCAACAAAGTGCTTCCCTTTCCACTGTTTATTTCCAGCTGGTTTGCAATTTGTCATAACTATAAAGCTTTTGGCCTTTCTCAGCTCTTTCAAGCTCTGTAATCACTCCAGCAAAAAGATTAACAGGAGGTCAGTTTTGAATTAGCATTTTAGCAGAGTTAAGCTGTGATCTTACTTATTTTTTGTGTGTATATAACTGAATTCAGCACCTGCAGTGTGACTGCAGTCCTCTAGCCATGTAATACACACACCAGATCAAGCGAAAGCTTGTCTGGATTGCTTCTTTAGTCTTCTTCTGGAAGGAATCACCAACTGGAAGAAGAGGTAAGTCAGCCTGATGCCACTGTGATGGTAAAAGCTGCCACTTCAATGTGGATAACATTTATCATTGGCAAGTCAATGGAACATCTTTCTTGGTGAGTTTAATAACTTGGACATGAAAAGTTCTGGATCCAGCTCCTATTTTCCTATCTTTATCCACTGGAAAGTGTTCTGATTCCACCAAAATTAAGATAGCAGTATCCATTTAGTATAGCAGAGAATACAGCACAACTCTCTAGTACATCCAATACTTAAATTTCAGGTAAACTTTTTTAAGATTAGATCAATGTAATGTGATCTACTCCAGATTAACAGATGCGTAAACGCAGGACTGGAGCTTAAAATTAAGGCCTCAGGGTCCTTCTTCCTGGATGTCTATAACTGTTGTACGCCTCTATAGCTACGCTCAGTCTGGTACATATGATGAAAGTAGCCTACATAGCCAAAAAAGATGTTTTCCCTTTGCCAGCAGTTACTGCCAACACTTAAGCAGGCAAATATTGGGTAATCTCTGTGACTCTGATGATGTTCTGGCATATCTCTGCTTGAAAAACAGACAAGCCAGCAGCTGAGCAGAATGATTTCTGCTGTAACAAAAAAAAAAAAAAAAACACCACCAAATTATTCGCAAAGCACTTCTTATAACAGATGTTGTAAAGAAAAGGCTAGTATGTCAAGAGGTGAAAATGTGAGAGAATTTCTTTTACAGTATTTTCCAACCTCCTACTTAGTCTGCTTTTGAAACTAAATGGCATTCATCCCTGGGGAACTTTCTTAGTACATTCTAGGTCTTGGGAAATACATATTTTCTATGACTAATCACTTTTGCCTTTCCTTGAGTTTTCACCCTGTGTCCTTCTTACATTTGTCATGTCCTCATACAATGTTTACCTGGCGATTTATTAAATATTTTTGGGACAGTCTGGGACACCCACTGTCTATTCTTATAATCTGATGCAACTACTTGTGGTGTTCAAAGAAGAAGGGCAACATGCTGAGTGCAGAAGACAGCCATCCTAGATCAAATCAAAGGTCTAGCTAGCCCAGTGTCTGACAATGGCCAATGGGTTAAGAACAGCACAAGCTTGTGTGGTTTGCCCTCCAGAATATTTTCCCAGCTTCTAGCAACTTCTAGTTTAGGAATTTCATGAGCAGAAATGTTGTCTTCATATTTAGTACAGTTATTTTATATATACATTTCTTCTAGTTATTTGTTCTATCCCTTTCTCAGTTCTTGTGAACAACATACTATTTGTAGGTTACAGGTTTCGGATTCTGTGGTAGAAAACTAAACCAAGTAGTTTTTTTACTGTTATGTAAGTGAAGTCCTATCATCTGTGGTTATTTCACACCTAATGAAAAAAACAAGACTATGATTAATCACATTCAGACTTCCGAAAAACATTTAGGTTCTTCAGGTTTGGATATTGGTGATCCAGTAGGCAGCATCTTTCCCTGAGTCATTAAAAACATTGCCTCAGCATGCGGATATTGCTGTAGGTGTCAGCCTTAATATTGAATAAAAACACAAAGTTCTCAGCACTCTGAGACTTTAAAAGAGAACAAATCCATCTTGAGTATTGCTAGTTCTGCTTTCCTTAACCTGCATGGCTGGAATGATCTTATCGATGGTCACTTAAATGCTCATTTCTTGTCCTCAGCTGCCACATTGCTGCTTTATCTGATGATTGCCCTGTTCCATCCAAGAGGAAGCTGTACAGACCTGTACTTGGAGCCAAATTACTATGTTCATAAGACCTCACCCCTCTGCTCAATTTTATTACTTTGGTGCTGGTTCTAATTACTGAGTGGACTGAACAAGCTAAGCACTCTAGCAACCTATTATTAAGATTACCTGAAAACACAGGTCAGCGTAGCTATTAGAGGTGTGACCAACTTTGTTTTGGAAAAAAAAAAAAATCTAAATGAGAGCAACTCCTCCCCTTCCATCCAGTCTCACCTGACCTCTGCTGATCCGTCACACCCTTAATATTTTTAGCTGAGTAAGATGAAACTACAGAGGAAGCCATGAGTTATAAGTGATTCAATACCAAGTTAATAGGATAAAAGGAGGGTGTTCTTCTTCCTTTACTAGTGTGCTCTGCACAGCAACTCCTCTTTTCCATCACTACACCAGCCATGCTTGCTACTTAGCCTTGGAGTTAGCCATAGAGTTAACCTTGGAGTTAGCCTCAGTTCTCTTAATAGAAAACACACCTGTATGAGCCCATCCTCAAGAATACCTGCTGCTAGTAAGTGGTTGATACAGGAGCTTCTGCAGAGCCGGCGAGTCATGAGTTTGCTTAACCAGGACTTGCACTGTCACTGTCACTGTCATTGACCGAGAGCACTCTCACTGCAACGGTGTCAGCACACCAGCCCAGCCAGGACCAAATAAAACCTCCTGCCGTCATAAGCATTCGATTCTTGCAAAAATAGGTAATTTAGGAATACAGACTGCCAGAAGCACGTACGGGCAAATAAACAACTTTTGGATGTGCGTGACAGAATGAGGAAATATCCTAAAAACCAGGACCAGTAATTCAGCGGGAGAAATAATCTTGTTACCCCAAGATTCCAATTGCCACATTGAAGTTGATGTGAATATGGCCAACGACTTCAATGTGTACAGGATCAAACTCCTGAGACTTAGTTCTGCAAGGCTTCAAGCATTCCTGTACAGTGCTGAGAGTGCTGGCTTTCCTGTAAAAGCTCAGGAGTTTTGAAGAGTCTGAAATTTAAAAAAGCCTGCTAGTGCAGATACTTCCTGAAAATGAAAGAGATTCAAAGACATGGATGCAATACATGAGTTAATTACTTCTCACCTGCTTTCAACAGAAACATAAATTACTGGTTTGACTGATTACAGGATCGCAAGAACACACTTAAAGGTGAGATAGCACCTCTATCCACAATCTCTTTGGAATAATAAAAGATGAAGATAGCAAGGTAAATACAAATCTATAATTTCTTTCAATTAAACAAAACAAACTAGACTTTTTGATGATACCATTTTAGCATAAAGTCTATTATTTAAACACCTAGACATTTAAAATTGAACCATTGAACCAATGACCTGCATTAAGGCCTAAATTCACAACATTCTATTAAAGTAAACACAAATTACGGTCAAGCAGTCCATGTTTGCTGCTGAAGGTGAAAAGGAAAACCATTTTTCTGGGGCCATCAGCAGGGAAACACATGGAACTAGAGCTTGCTGTGGCCATGGCCAGTTTTTGGTAACAAGTTATGCCTACAAGCACAGTGTATTCACTCTACTCCAGTTTAGTACTAACCAAATTAAACTAACTAGTAACTAATTAGTTTATTCAAAGCTGTGAAATGTCATCTGTGCTGGGAGTTTAAAGAGCAAAGGAGATTGTTTTCTCAGCTTCAGACAGCTGAGGGACTTTGTAGGTGCCACCATAGGTCCCAGAGCATAAATAAGCCCAGGTAAGAGTGCAAAGAAGTGTTATATCTCTGCCTTGCTCTCCTCTAGGAAGCCTGATCATGACAGCTGATTCTGCACACCGTCATCGGAGCCTGTTGGAGAGGCCTTCATACAGGCGTGACGCAGATAATCTGCTGCTGAACTGGAGGGAGCCATGGATTTGACAGATGTTCATGCAACACTCTGCTTGAATCGATACAGCCTACTGGTCTGAAGTCAACTTTCCATGTAGTAAATAAACTGAGGTCAGTGTATCCCCAGCCTGGTTAATCCGCAATCCAGAGAAGCCATGCGTAGATAACTGAGAATTGATTTCCACATTGAAATGTTAGACAAATGACTACAGACTCTCCATTCAATTTATGATCTACAAGGAAAAATAAATGTTTTAATGGTTATCAGTGATATCCAAATTTTCTTCAGAAAATCAAAACCCCAAAAGTTCCAAAACAAAAGATAATTAAGTGGCTTATTTACGGCATGGCTTCTTGTTTGCTGATTTGAAAAGCAAAGCAGTGCTACTAAGACAGATAAGGAAGCCTGAGCTGTCTCTCGGAACAGCATATCCAGCAGAACTTGACACAGATTAAGGTGTGAGCAGAGGAAAGCAAATTTAAACCAGATTTGGATCCTCCCCCTTTTGGTCTTCTCAGGAGCCGAAATAATATCTGGTGGCATTATCAGATGGACTAAATGAGGAAAGGAAATAGGAAATCCGTGTAAAACAGCTATGGCTCAGGCAGTTTGAAGGAAAAAAAAGAAAACATTGTGGTTACCAGCAAAATGAGGACACTAGCAACACTGCTACAGTAGCTAATCCAGTCATAAATATTAAAGTTTGCTGTATTTTCTCTTGTTCTTTATTATGTGTTCATACTTAGTACATCAGACTGTGGGAAGGAGAGAAGTTTTATGTGCATTAGTTTGGAATAGATTCAAATCTTGTTTTTTGTCCTCTTGACCAGCTGAGTCAGTGGATCTATTCCTAATAGCTGTCCAGAGGAGGATAAAGCTTTGTTTGCCTTCTTGATGCAATAAACTGTAAAGGAACTTCAAAAGATGAGTCAAACAGGATTTTAGCAATTGGGAACAAATCTTTGCAAAAAAACTGAGCTAAAAATTTCATATCTCAGTACAAGTTCAAGCTTTCCCAAAAGGTAGGATTGAACAACTGTGCAGCTGTGGGTTAGCTCACAACAGACGCCTAGAGCATTCATTCAGCTCAGTACCACTCTGGACAGTAAAATAGCCTTTGCGGCAGTTTTGCTAAACATCATTAACTCAAGTCCAGGTCCAAATTATTTTTCTAATGCTTGGTTTAAGCAGAAGATCTTCTCATCAAGCCATTTCTCTAGGGCAAAAGGCCAACTGTTTTTCCACTGGTCATAAATATTCCCTGTTCTCCTTGCACTTCTGCCAGTCCTTTTTTCCATGCTGAAGAGTAGCCTTTCAAAAAGACTGAGTAAAGTTGTTTGATGGACAGTATTACATAAAATTGTGTTTTTAATTGTTTTTCAGCTGGTTTGTATCTGTTCCCGAAGAACGGTTTATTGCAAAAGCAATGACACGCTGCACTGCTTGGGAAGAGTTAAAGACAAGCTACTCCGCAAGTTTGCTCCTCATGAGGAGTGTGTTTGCTGAACAGCCTTCTCCCAGTCCTTGTTCTCTCTATTTTCCCCTGGGAAAGATATCAATGGACAATTTCATCTTCAACATTAAATAGCAGGCTTTATTTCTATTGAGAATCCAGATATGTTAGGCAGATGGGAACATTAAAGGTATGCCAGTAATTTTTACAGTATATATTATACTGTTGTCTCAAACATCGGTTGAATTAATAGTTATCTGTAACACATACAGTTAGTCTAGATTAACACACTTTAAGTCTTTAAAAAAATTTTCATTCAACAGAATTTTTCATGAATGAATCTTTTGGAACAAACCCAGGTTTTTGCTTTTCCCACTGAAATTTATTGGTAAAGAGTATTTCCTAATACAAAGCAAAATGTTAATGACCTCCCTCAGCAACTTAGGTTGTGGACTTTAAACATGTGCTTAAAAATTTCAAGTGCAAATTTAACTTTTGCTTGTGGGGAAAGTCATTGGATGAGGCATTTCTGACTGGCTGCCAATCCAAATACCAGATATTCATGGTGAAATTTCTTTTGTGAATGGACAAGACTCCTAGCAGACCCAGGTAGGTAAGTAGAAGCAGAAAAGGATGTAGTCCTTCCTCAAGCTCATGAAAGCTTCTCTGCGACTTAAATGAGTCTTCAGTAATATCCCAAGACCAAACAACAGGAAAAATTCTGCTCGCCCAACTAGGTGAGCATTCACAGTAAAGTCAATGGAATACATAATATAATCCAGGTTAGAAAGCTTTGTCCAGATCTTGGGGCAAAACCAGATGACAGTATTCAGAAAACACAGTGATTGTGGGATAAAGATCTGATGGAGAGTGAGAAATGTCCTAGGCAAGTCACACTCGTATCACCAGCCTCACTAAATGCAGAAAAGGCGAGACTTGAATGAGGAACTCATTTCCATGGGTGGCTGCCAGAAGATGAGGATTAGGTGCCGCTGTACTATTACTTCAGATTGTTTACACCCAAGAAGCAGGAAAAACATGGTAGAGAAATAGGACTGGTAATACTAATCTCAAAATTACAAGGAAGACTGTCTGTATATATTTAGTATGTTAACCAATACGGAGTGGGGGAAGGGAAGCGGTACCATTTTTAGCCTGCTTTCTTAATGAAAAATGATTTATTCAGCCTTGCTGCCCTGTTTAGTATTTGCTTTCATACTTATCCTCTACTTTTAAAACCACTGACCAATTTTAACCTGATTTTACAACTGTATAAAGGTCAATAAGCAAATAAAGTTCAAGATGTTTTCAGAATGAAGGTAGCAAGGAAAAACACAGAATCATACATGCTTTTTTAAAAATTCCAGTTACACATGACTGAGGGAAATATTCAACATGAGCTTACAAGAATCTACAAAGGATTTTACAAGGACCCCAACAGCAAGTTAGTCAGTTTGCCATCAGTTGCCAGGTATGAGCTCATAGGAGACTGAACAGCCCTTGTGAAATGACTTGGTGATGAACTGCAGCTAGACACGTTTTCCAAGCAGGGAAGGCAAAACAGGCGGTGGTATAACTGACCTCAGCAGGCTCCATCCCAGCTGCTTATTCCCACTCACCACGCCATTCGTATGGATGGATGAGAAGTGGATTAGATCAGAGAAGGGATACAGCCGGAAACAGCAAGGCAATCTGTGTTATCTGGCTCACGTGCCCATTCTACTCCACAGAACGATTACACAGGGAGTGTAGGGATGGGCAACAGGAATAACTATGCAGGAGTAGAGATAGGGCTGACAACCTGGGCAATGAATGCTTGCTCAGAGACAATCTGAGCTTCAATACACACATTGTAAAGGCAAAAATCTGGGACCTGCAGTAAAGGACAAGGGGGAGCAAAGGAGTGGACGGCTACACTGTGGTAATAAAAGGCTTAAAACAGATTGGGAAATTTTACTCAGTCTGAGGGATACTTTGCACCACAATTAGTATTGATGAACCCAGTGGAACTAATAATGAAGTAAGATACCAGCCAGTGTAAGAGCATCACTGCTTGCCCCTATGGAGTTGAAACTCGAAATTATTCCTATTTGTTTTTTGAAGACAAGAATAGCTGAACCTTGAAGAAACCAGTGAGAATTTCAAACAAAACAAATAATTGTTAATAAAATAAAACTCTCATATATTAAAGTTTTTTTCTTAGACCTACAGACAGGCACTTGTTCCCTTAAGACATGTGTGAGGCAATGGCACTATGACACTATGCAATTCTTCCAAGACTAGGCAGGATAAATCAATAAACTCCAGGCTTTCGTAGCTATAGCTACACAGAAGCTGAACTGGGGTCAGGTCTACACAACACCTCAACCTGTGGAGTTCAATTTCACTTTTCCTCATGTCACAACCATTTTTATTAACCTTTGCACAAAGAAAGGCTCAATTACCTATTAACAGTCTCGTCAGTCACAAGTCTTCATTACAACCTGTTCATAAGTGTGTAGATCTTTATGGTGTACTTTGTAGCTTAGCTAATGATAACACATGCAACAGTCACCTGGTGAGGTTTATACGAGGTATTTATTATATATACAAACACACCTTCCATGAGCACCACAAGCTTGCAATCTTCCAAACAGCTTCAGGCATTTGGATCTATTAATGTTCACTTAGGAAATTTCTACATCTGTGTATCTACATCTTGATATCCCAAGACAGGCTGGTAAATAAGTACCTTGTTTTTCAACAGGGCTAAGTCCCAGTGGAAGTCAAGCACTTTTGAACATGAACTCAGTGAATAAGGCAGCTTCCCCCTTCACGGCTGTAATCACAAGACCTTCACACTGGAAAATATAGTCCATCTGTAATTAGAAATAAATATGGACATGACAGTTATTTATACTAAATCCACTTTATATGGTCTGACCATAAGAAGTGGCCTTGTAGTTACCAATTTTATTTAAATCTTTACATTACCAGGCCGGTGTAAAAGGCCATTTATGTCAACAGGAATCCAGCCGTCTTTGTCTTCTGTGCACGCAAGTAAAACATTGCAAATATTTACCCAATTAGACAGTTAGCTCCACCCGAGTATGAACAAACAAAAACAACTGCTCATAGCATTCCAGAGAAACAACACAGCGCAAGAACAAAGATTTCCACATGCAAACACAGGCAACCAGCTAACCACAAAGCAGCAAAACCAGCAGATTCTTAAATGTTAAAAAATAGGGGCAAGTTCTCTTTGATATCCACAAATCTTTGTGCTGTTGATTCAGAAGCAGGGAATAGATGCCTGCCTGATTTTTCCAGCGGAGATTCCTCCAGTGAATGTGAAAAAATTAAATACATATTCAGTTGAATAGATACCGAGGTTGGCCTATAAGAAGACCAACAGCTTCTCAGATGGGATGCAGAGACTTTTTATCTTCTCAGATGGGACACAAAGCCATTTTATCTTAAGGTATTTCGTATTTGTTTCTTCTGTTTCCTCTGATGGGATTCTGGTTCTTTATTCCTTGTGTTTGTTTCTCACTTGGCAGATACGGGACATAAGAAACTAGTAACACCCAAGAGGTTAATGCATGTTTGCCATGAGGTCTTTTTGCAATCACATCCTCTGCAATAGATGTGAAGGCACCGATCTCATCTTTACAAATGTCACAAAGACCTGACCTTGTGAGGCAATACACAAACAAACCTGACCAAACAGTCAAACCTGGGTGAGTTCTGGACCTATAAACCATTCCGTATGATAGCAGGGTAGAAACATCTAGTTGCCCCCTGACCTCAAAGCTTGAATCTATCCTACTTCACTTCTGAATAAAGAAAGCAGAAGCTTTCACTGCAGTCAGAGGAGAGAAAAGGGCACCTCCCAACGCCAGTCCAGACAAACTGGGATCTCAGCAGCACTCTGCACGTACCATTTCCCCCTGCTCTCTCCAAGGGCAACCAATAGCAACAGCTACTAACTTTGGTACCTCCATCTCGTGTGTCCATCTGAGCAGACCAAGTGGGTGCAGTCCACGTTCCTACACCATGCACATTGTTCTCCTATGTGTTTTGAACTCCTTCAGCATTTTCCATAAGCAATATCCCCAAATAAGCCTGAATAAGTAACTGAAGCTGGCAGCGTGCGGCTCAGATCATTAACAAGATGAAACATGCAGAATCCTAACCTAGTATTCAATTTAAGACTAATCTGTTAGCAGTATCTGTAAAAATAGTAAAATTTACTGTGGCATATTTGAAGCTGTTGTATAAGGTCCAACCCTGCATTACAATGATAGCAAGAGCTACATTAGGGTATAACTAGTACAATTTAGCACATAATTATGTCCTTTGAGTTTGCATGTAAAGTGGCCTGATACTATTACAAGTGTGTCATTTTATGAGTAAAAGCTGAAGGGTTTGGCTTTAAGTAAACACATTTTTCAGCATAACCTAGCTTCAGCAGTTTCTAAAGTATTGCTCCAGGCAAAGTTGTAGACTTCCTATATGCTGCACTTTTTAACTTAAAGTTCAGCTTGACAATCTGAAAACACACCCAACGGCAATTCTTACCACCTAGTGCAGTGAACTGCATTTAAGAGTGCTGACGTAATCACTGAAATGGGAATCATAAGACTTTGCCTGAAAAGTGGCAATGTTTACAGTACTAATCATGATGCTACATGGAAGCCACACTTTCAGACCTCTTCATGGACTACTGCATACGCATTTTCTCTCTGATATTGTTTCTCCTCCGCATTGGTCTTCCTGGTTGCACTGGGAGCTTTACCCTGGAAAGCTTTTCCCAATGTTCTGTTCAAAACTGAGACTGTTCTCTGAATATACAACACTACAGCATGATGGGAGAAAAAAAATGAAAGTTAATCACTTGCCCTTCACAGTAGATGAGCTCTACGTATTCACTCTCTCAAGATGGCAGCCTGGAAGAGGCACTGGCAGTGTTCAGGCACCTCCTCAAATCTCTTCCGTGCAGTCGTAACATAGTCCTGGAAGATAAGCTACGGATATCTTGAAGTACTGTTTTTTTTAAAACCAATGTGAATTGGGCAGAACCATCCTATATGAAAAGCTCTGCAAGAAAGTGTTTCCCATAGATTAGCAACAGCTCTAAAGCTCTCAGCCTTGTACTCCAGAGTTTAAGGGACATGAAGACGTGCAGATATAACTGAGTGTGTGATACTGACTCTATTCCTGGTAGCCATAGCACTTCTATTTATAGTTATTACTGCCGTAAGGACAGGGAAGGAAGGGGCAGAGCAGAGAAGAGCCGATCTGTTTTAGACCTTGGCTATCTCATCAGACATCGAGGCTGCAGCTAGCTCTCCTAGATGGGAACAGCCCTTCTACCTGAGACAGTGAGAAGAGTTTGAGAAATGAGGTTCTTTCCTCTCCTGTGGAACTACTCGTTCCAAGCTGAATAGCTATAGGAGACTGTCACTACACGTCTGCCCAGCTGTAGCATGATGAAATCTAAAGCTTTAAGCATGTATTGGGGAAGTAGCTCCTTTGCAGTGGCTTCACAGTTAACCCTACAAGCCAGCATATGAATTCCAAAAGCATCTTCATCAGATCCATGTGACAAGAGTAAGCAGGAAGGTTGCCATCATAAGCAGATGAAAAGTGCTGGAATTGTGTACCACAAGAAGAGGGCTGTAAGGGGAACCTAGTTTAAGTTGCAGTCCTTGAGGAAATTTCCTTTTTATCCTATATGGGAATGACCAAGTCCCAAGTGGCCAATCAAGGGAAAAACATTTGAGCTTGCAATCAACCATGGACATGATCGCACACGCACCTTGGAGGAAGTCTTTTACAAAAGCTGGTGTTGTATAAGGATCAGTGATAGAAATGTACTTAGTTTTCTTCTTCATGCAATTAATGTTTCTATCAAGAAATAAATGCATGTAAAAGACAATGCTCCTTCTGCGCTTTTTTTATCACAATACATCTGTTTATTTCACCTATTCTTTAGACTATTATGACTTGGACTATTTTTATGAGAAACTGGCCATCCCCTCATATGACAATTGACTAGCTACTCATTTACAAAAGCATTGTAGCCAACAATTTTACTTTCAAGGAAGCCCACTCCTTATAGTGCCCTGCTTTTTATATCACAGCTGAAAAAACCAAAGGATGTAAACACTACTTCTAAGTGGTATCTTTAAAGATCTCAAGGTAGTATAAATAAATGTATAAAAGCAAATATAGTAAGACCAGAATTCCAACAATTTTTAGTCACACCTGGATAGAACAGCTTGCCTTGGTAACACTGCGCATACCAGCCCCACAAACCTACTGATATCATCAACGTGATTTTTTTTAAACAACAATATAACTAGCATATAGTGTTTTTTCATAATAAAGTTCAGATCAAACCAACATCTTGAATATAAAGTATGAACTCATTGAACTTGCTGCTACATAAATATACAGAACAATGGCGATGAATGAAGTTGAAACCAAGACAAAGATGCTGTCTTTGTGTCAGGACAGAGGTTCATTGACAGTGAGTCAGTAGCCACAGCTGCATGTGGGATGTTGATTAGCTAATTATATGATAGTTGTTACATGAATTTATAGACACTTGAAGACTGCAGCCTACATATAATTGTTCTTTCTGTTTTGTTCTGGTAAAAAAAGCAGCTAGAGAAATGTCGGCAACTAAACAAAAAAACTTCAATTAACATTTTTCATATGCCCGCTACAATATTATTAACTACACAAAAACAGAGCTTTGTTAGGATATCTTAGGGTTTAATTTCCATGCTCAGACTCCAACTGCAGTTTCTCACCCTCAGATTATGTAAAAGCAGCCAAGTTTTTAAGTCCTGCTCACTGTGGATTACTCATGTTATTATATACTAACCACCAACACATTTTGTTTTACTCCTTTGTTTTACATGCCTGAAGTATTCTGGCTGGAGTTTGTCTTGTTCAGGCTGTACGTTTAACGTACTGCTTATTGTACCATGTAATCACTCCCCTTTTGGTTTTTAACGAGCTCCTGCACTGGGACTTGGGCAATTTCACAAAACTATGCTACAGAACTCAGCGTACGCCATTTATTACCAAGGTATGCCGACCTCCGAGAAGGCACCACACGATCTGCAGGCTTCACTGCAGATTCCTGAGCATTCACACAACTACACTGGAGACCACTGATAAAGCAAAGAACTCAGTCTGATAAACTGCTGCTGATGTCAAAAGATTTTTTGAACTGTCATACATAAGGTTGGCATCAGGAATCAAACAATGCATGTCACTAAATCCTTTTACAGAGACACAGAAGATTAAGGCTTAGTTTATGACTGGGAAGGTTTCTATTCTCTGTATCAATAGGAGAAAGTCTTGAAGGTAAACAAATTCCAAAAAGTCCCCAGTGAAGCAGAGGGAGAGCAGCTTTAGGCATAATACAGGTCTTGCTCCATGATACTCTACCACTGCCTTCTGAAATTGCATCAGCAGCCAGCTCATTTCTTGATCTAGTTTAAGCAGGGAGAAAAATAATGTCCCAATATCCTAAGTTTCCTGCCCAAAAGGCCCATGAAATAGTCATCGTGAGAGAAGCACGTTGTCAGATTCCAGAACATCACAGAGTTTAATACAGAAAACATGAAAGAATATGTGAAATTATTTTTTTATGTAATGAGTTGTGATGCTGAGTACTTCCAGGTTCTGCTGTCTTTGCTAGGGAATGAGATAAAAATAATGACGTCATTAATCTTATGAAGACATGTGAGCACTTCTTTCCAGAAAAACACATTAAGCTTAAAATTTCAGGCATTAATCAAAGCATGCAGATGCCAAATCCTTTTTAGGATTCTAAAAGGAAATGTAAAGCGTTATGACTGTAAAGCAACACAAACATAAATAGGCATTTAAACTTTATTCTAAGCAGGTGACTCCAAGAGAAACAAGTTTAGTGCCAATTTCTCAGCTAGTGCATGGTCGTAATGCTTCTCCCGGTTTTAGCGAAGATGCAGCAAGTTTTAGCATCTCAGAAGTTCATCTCCGCTGTTTGAAAGAAGTCTGGAAGAAAGAGGGGCACCACCACATGATATCACGAATAAGAAAAAAAAAAAAAAGTAATAAAAAGATGCTGCAGGAAGTAGCAAAGGAGACATACCCAAGAGGAAAGGAAAAACAGAGGATGAATAAATGCTTAAGAGGTTCTTTAGGAAAGAAAAGTAGCAGACACAGCACAAGGGAATGTGAACTCTGGCCAGACATTGAGAATATGGGTAAGATGCAGGGGGAAAAAACTAATACAGAAAGATATCTTTTCAAATAAAGCAGAGATGTAGCACAAGCAAGGATGAATTATATTGGTTTCCCATAAGTCAACTCCAGAAAGAGATTTCTCACAAAGATGGGTCATTTTATCTCAGATCCACAGTCCTGTTGATAAATCTCAAAGTGATTCAACAAGGAAGAAAATTTCCCAGGGAATGAGTTCTAGCCCTTATTTAGAGCTGCCAAAGGTATTGCTTAGCAGTCCACGGGTACAGATAAATTGCCTGTGTCAATTCAAAACTCATACACAGTTGCCATGAAGGAAGTGTTATGTCTGCATGTGATTTCCTGGAACAAATCAAATGTTTCTGCAGAGGAACCCATAAAATGCGTACAATATATTAAGACCGTTTTCTCAGTAAATAGCTAACTCAAACTTATAGTCCAGGTCCACTGGGTCAGAAAAAAAATGCAGGTAAGTAAATCATGTCTTTAAAAAATCTGGCAAAAGAATCCAAACCATCTTAGCATATGAGACCAAAACTAAAAGCTGTTTCAGTACACTGTTGAGATAAAACAGCAATAGAAACTGAACATTTACAATTCCACGTACACAGTATATGTATACAGCAGTCCAGCAGTAAAGTCTGTGAGACAGGGCTGGGCTGATTGATCCTAAGCTAGTCAGCATTAAGAGAAAAACACTGGGCTCTTCTGTCAGTTCCAACAGTGGCACTGCAATTTGTCCATCACCAAGACAGTCGAGTACCTCATCCAAAGGCATGTTGCTCAGCAGGCTCAGCTATCCCAACTCTCTGCATCCCACTAGAACTAAGCAAAGGTCAGAAGGGATAGCCAAATCCTAGATGAATTTTACTCTTTACCATATACATGCCTCTTTCCATATCTTTGATTCTGTATTTTTTATTTGTTACATTTAACAAACTGATGAAAGACAATTGGAGCCACCATCGAACCATCACTGAACATCAATGGTCCAAGAACTTGGACCATCATTCTGCCTGTCACAGGCGTGGCTAGCAACTATTCTTAAATCCTCAGTGTCATCACTTGGGAAGCCATTGGGTCCTATATTCTTTCCAACTGCAAAGAGGGCATACCTCATGTGAAAAAGAAGACCTGCTGGCTCTAATGAGGCCAGCCTAAATAAACAAGAAATCTAGTTATTCCTACTATCAACAAACTAACCTCCAGTGTGTCCTGAAGAATCAGCATCTTAAAAGAGAAGCCTAGTGGCTGACTCCTGCTCTGTAGACAACTTTTGGTGCTGAACTCTGATGTGAGGTAGTCATAGGATAGTTTGGGTTGGAAGAGACCTTTAAAGGCCATCTAGTCTAACCCCTCTGCAATGAGCAGGGACAGCTTCAACTAGATCAGGTTCCTCAGAGCGTCGTCCAACCTGACCTTGAACGTTTACAGGGATGGGGCGTCTACCACCTCTCTGGGCAACACACACTCTTAACCGTCTCTACTAGGTCAACAGTTTCCAGACCCTTACAGAATCCAGAGGGTGAACTTGCTTTTAACAGTTCTTTTAATGATGCTACACTAGGCTGGGTGCATCATGACCCAGGCTTTGCCAGTGCTGGCAGAGTAGTTGCTCAGACTGTCAGGAGTGTGGGGTCACTGTGCACCCCATGGCTGGCTGCTGATGCAGTATCTGGGTTTGGCACGATCTCCTTACACCATCATTTTGGAGAATTACAACAGCCAGGATCACCAGTCCCTTCATCTTCGGGAGACACGGCACCAGATGCCTTTCAACCTTCCCCATGACTAACTGCCACCTCCCAAGGGGACAACCCACCATGGTGGGCTGGGCTGCGGAGGCAAGGGCTGGGCTGTGGAGGCCACCACCACCTTCATCATTGTCACCACCACTAGTATCTCCACCACATCTACCTTCACCACCAATATCATAGAACGGTTTAAGTTGGAAGGGACCTTAAAAGATCATCTAGTTCCAGCCCCCCTGCCATGGTCAGGGACACCTTCCACTAGATCAGGCTGCTCAAAGCCCCATCCAGACTGGCCTTGAACGCTTCTAGGGATGGGGCATCCATAACTTATCTGCACAACCTGTACCAGTACCTCACCACTCTCATAGTGAAAAAATTCTTCCTGATATCTAACTTAAATCTACCGTCTTCCAGTTTGAAGCCATTACCCCTCGTCCTATCACTACATGCCCTTGTAAAGAGTCCCTCTCCATCTTTTCTGTAGGCACCTTTTAGGTACTGGAAGGCTGCTACAAGGTCTCCCCAGAGCCTTCTCTTCTCCAGGCTGAACAACCCAAACTCAACCTGTAGGAGAAGTGCTCCAGCCCTCTGAGAGGGCCTCCTCTGGACCTGCTCCAACAGGTCTATGTCCCTGTGCCAGGAAGAATATCTCCACCATCACTATCTCCATCACCAGTATCTCCTCCATCACCAGTATCTCCTCCACCACCACCACCACCTTCACCACCACCCCGGGCCGTGCTGGCGGCCGCACCTCGTCTCAGGCCTCTCCTCAAGTCTCGCCCCCTCAGCGGTCGGTTACGACCGTTGGCGAGTGGACGTTGAGGGCCGACCCGCGCGCCCTCCGCGCGCTCCCGCCCCGCCCCGCCATTGGCCGCGGCCGCGCCGTCCCGCCGCCGTCAGCCGCGAGACCGCGGAGGGGGGGAAGGCGGGTGGTGTGTCCCGCACGTCATATCAGCCGCCCGCCCGCCATTGGCTGCGGCCGCCTCACCCGACTGGACGCGGGCGCCCGGGCTGGCGCGGCGCCTCCCGCGCTCGGCGCTCGCGCCGGGCCCGTCCCCGCCCCCGCCCCGCCGCGGCCCGGCCCCGCGGGTGAGGGGAGGAGGGAGGGGAGGGGCGGCGGAACGGCGCGGAGCGGAGCGGCGGGGCGCCTCGCTGCCTCCGGCCGCCGGTAGGTCGGCGGCGGGTAACGTGACACCCGCGGCTGGGGGCTTATAAGCCTTAAGACGGCGGCGGCGAGGCGGTAGAGCGGCGGTCGGGTGCCTTCCCTCACGGGCCGAGGCGCGAGCAGTCCCCTGAGGTGAGAGGGCGGGGACCTGGCGGGGCGGTTTAACGCGGACCCCGAGGGAAGAAAGGGATGCGCGGGTCTGACGGCAGCGGCCGGGGAGGGGGGTGTCCTTGTCCTCCGCCGCCTCCTCCTCCCCTGGGGCTGGGGACCCCGCCGCGGAGAGGCCGAGGCAGCGCTGCCCGCCCACCGGGCTCCCGCCTGCCCCCCGCCCGCGGGATGCTGGAGGAGGCGGCGGCGAGAGGGGGGCCGCGCTGACCCGCTGTGACGGGCTGTCGACCCCAACGCGTGTTTGTTCCAGGACGGCGGCGAAGCCGATGCCCAGGTTGGAGAGCTGCGCCTGGAGCTGCTCCTGCGCCGCCCGGGGAAGGCACAAACCCCCGCCGGGGGACGCGGCCGCCAAGGCGGGCGAGATGCTGAGTTCCTCCGTCTCCGGCCCCGCGGTGGCGGGTCCCGGAGCGCGCAGCCCCAACAGTGCCACCGGCAGCACCTTGAACTGGAGCCAGCACCTGGTGCGGCGGAGCGTGGTCCTCTTCGTGGTGGGCGCTTTCATGGCCCTGGTGCTGAACCTGCTGCAGATCCAGCGGAACGTCACCCTCTTCCCCGACGAGGTGATTTCCACCCTCTTCTCCTCCGCCTGGTGGGTGCCCCCGTGCTGCGGGACGGCAGCGGGTGAGTTGCTGACACACACCCCCACACCCCACCCCAGCGTGGTTTATTTATTCTTTTCCTCCCGTGGGGAGGCGAGGCGGTGGGGGCCCAGTGTGACCCCTGCGGGTCCACCACCCTCGGCGAGTGAGGCGAACCCTGGCTTTTTGGAAGGATGCGTGGCTACTCCAGCTTTACCCACGGGTGGCAGACACCCACGCGTGTCCGAAGGCTTTTTTTACTTTTTCTTTTATTTTTTCTTTTTTGCACTCGGTGTGGGTAAATGTGTTTTGGACACGGGCGCTCCCCCGCGCCGTGTTTCCCCAGTGACCCCAGGTCGGCGCGGGATTCCCCCGCGCTCCGCCCCACGGCGGGGCACGAGTGGGGCCGCGCCGCGGGTCCCCGCCCCCTCGCCGGCCATTGGCTGCCGGCGAACTGGTGAGTGGCGGGCGGCGCTCGCCATTGGCTGCCGGCGCGAACTGGCCACGGGCGGGGCCGAAAAACAAGGAAGTCACGTGCGGCGGCGCGCTGCCCGCCCCGGCCCCTGCTCGCCACTCGCCCCTGGACACTCGCTCCTGGCCGCCCCAGAGGTAGAGCAGCCAGAGCTGCCGCGCAAAACGGCCTGTGAACCCCTCGTGGGCCTCGGTGGGGTTGGCGGAGCAGCCGGTATTTGCCCGGTGTGGGTGACTCCCTGTTCTCCTTGTCAAAATAAAGCCTTGATGAAGGGTTTAAAGGGTTTAAAAAGGCGATAAATTAAAGGGAGAGAGGGAGAAATAAGGAAAATGCAGGAAAAAATAAGTAAATAAACCCATTGTAATATCTTTTAATTTGCATTGAAAGTACTTTAAACATGCCTTCCATGTGTTTTTTGTTTTTTTTAATGTGGTGATACTGTCACATGGTACTTGGACCTCATAGTAAGGGAGTATGAATGGTAAACCGTAAACTTTGGTTTCATTCATGAATGAATGATAAACTGCGTAGTAAAAAGATTGCCATGGGGTGTGCTCCAGTGAGAAGCCTCATAGTCCTGTCACAGTTGGATTAAACTTTGGCATTTAGCTGTTCTCGTAAGGTAAAAGTCCTGGTACCTGCCATCGGAATAATGTAGCTGTTTCAGCATAAGATCATATGTTTTTCTTAGAATGGTATGTCTTGTAGCTTTCTTAACATAGAAATTATTCCTCTTAGGGGTTTAAGGGGGGGGGGGAGGAAAGGGGGTAGGAAAGGAAACAAACAAACATAGATGTTACATACAGTTAAAGCAGCTTGTCTGAGCTGTTGTCACTTGGAGTTGGTGACAACACATGGAGTTGTAAGGCTAAGAAGAATGAAACTTATCTAGTGTTTGTGCTAGCAACTGAGCTAACAGTGGCCTTTGTTTTTCTTCTGCAACGAATTTGCAGACTGATAAGGCTGAGAAAATACTATATGAGGATAAAAACCTTGTCTGGTTCATAGTATCAGTAGTTCTTTTTCCCTGACATAAATACGGCTGATGGCAGGTACTTCTTTAAGTTCAGCTCTGTTTCTGTTTGGTATCAAAATTCATCTGATTTGGATGGCAGCGTAGGCTGACTTACAGCTGAGCAGAAGGAGAGAAAGCAGCTCTGCCGAGAAACTTTTGAATCCAGGCAAATATTTAATTCAGGGCCTGATTCCCAGCTAATGAGTTCATAAAACTGCCTGCCCTGCACATAAGCAATAAATACACATTCATATATTCCATTCTTTAATGTAATTACACTTTTTGTTATGCTTTATTATTTATTGGTACAAGACAAGCATCTGCTCAGGATGTCAAATGATATATGCTCATGGGAGAAAAGGAGCTTGCAGTCAGATGTCTTAACATTGCAATATATATCTCTGCTTTAAAGGTTCAAATAGAATATTGCTTGTTAGAGTGGTTTGGTTTTTTTCTTTTCTAAAGGGGAGGAGGTAGTAATTGTCTTTTCATCAGGCTTACAGTAGCATGATATGCACCTCAATACTTTGTCAAGCACTTATTTGCCAAACTAATATTTAGTATTATTGAAGTAATCATTGTATAACAGTTAGTACAAGTAGTCTTACTTCTCTTGCAGCTGTTGTTGGCCTGCTGTATCCCTGCATTGACAGCCACCTTGGGGAACCACACAAATTCAAGAGAGAATGGGCCAGCGTAATGCGATGTATAGCAGTTTTTGTTGGCATTAACCATGCAAGTGCTGTATCCTTGAACTAGTTTATGTTGTTGCTCAATGTGCTTAGTCTCTTGTCATGAAACAGTCTCCCCCATTCATGTCTGGGAGAAATACAAAGGTAAGGACGGTGCTACTGGCAGAGGCATAAACTTATGTGAGACCTGCAGTATGCTGCAATAATTACTTTAAGATAATAGAGGTCACTTACCAGTAGTTGGGGGGAGGTCTGGGTGTAGAGAGGGAATAGACATCATAGTATGTCTGGTTTAACTGCAAGCATAACAGTATAAGTTGTGTTATTTTAATCTGTATGTTGTCTACATCTAATAGTTAATGCAATTAACTAGTGAGGTACACTGAACTGTTTAGTAAGAGTGTTCTTTGTGTTGAATAATGATGCAGAAAACCTAAATGAGCAAGGATAGGTTACTCAAGACAAAATCCATAAAAGTAAAATGTGTTACAATGTAGTATATCCTTTAGGTGCTCAGTGTGACAAAAAATGACGTTGTCTTTGCACTCACACTCCAGTCACAGTCAGCAGGAACTATGATTGCTCAGCAGGTCTGAAAACCAGATCTTTAATGTGTTGTATTTAGAGATACAGAATCATGCTCACTTAGAGTTTGGGTCTTCCCTTGTTCAGTTGCAGCAGCAGGATGTCTGCAGACTTAAAAGGATTGTCCTTAACATCTTTTTCTAGAAACTAGATTTTGCAAACAACGTCCAGCTGTCCCTGACTCTAGCAGCCTTATCACTGGGTCTTTGGTGGACATTTGATCGTTCAAGAAGTGGTCTTGGACTTGGAATTACAATAGCCTTTGTAGCAACTCTGATAACCCAGTTTCTTGTATATAATGGTGTTTATCAGTAAGTTACACTTTTAAAATACTATTTCAACTGTCTTGTCTTGATAAAAATGGGGTCACATGCACTGAAAGTTAATTATTAACATATTTGTCATCTTCTTATAAGAAGACATTTTGTTTGTCCAAGGCAGCTAATTGTCCAGTTGTTCCAAATGATCAGATTGAGAACTGGGGGTGGAGGGTGGGGAGCAGACAAATTTTGATGGTAACAGCTCGGCAAACTGAACTTCTGCTGGCTTGGTGTATCACTAACTGGCTTTCAGGAGAGAGTATTTCTAAGGCTTGCTACCTAAGACCTAAAGCTACCAAAGCATTTTGGAAGCTTATTAAGTTAACAGATTTCACTTGGTCTCCCTATTTCTCTTCCTGTGCTACTGGTTTGGCTTTGTCTCTCCCTGGGCCCAGGGAGAGAATTCTGTAGCCTCTTGTTAACAGTGTGTAAGGCGATGATGATAACTTGTCTCTAACTTATTTCCTTTTCTTTACTAGGTATACATCCCCAGATTTTCTTTACATCCGTTCTTGGCTTCCATGTATATTTTTCTCAGGAGGTGTGACTGTAGGAAACATAGGACGCCAACTGGCTATGGTAATTACTGTATAATTAGCATTTCCTTTAACTATTGAAATATGTTTCATTGTTTTTAGTCCAAGAACAAACTATGCCTTTAAGGGTATGACTCACATATTGATGGAGGTATATAAGATATCTTCCCAAGAGTTGAAATGTAAGTGCACAACTTGTGTTGCCAGTAGAGTGGGAATTGTCTTAGTGATTGAGTATCTTCTGTAGCTAACTTTTTCCAGCAACAGCCTAAATAAGACTGGAATCAGTGTGCTGCTTCTGGTGAGAATCTTAATCACTCCGGCTTCATCAGTACTTTGAATTAATGTCTAAGTTGGCTAGAAAACTGAGACACAGATGGGCTTTTGCTAATTATTTATGCAGTAAAGCATTTTTGTTACTTAGATTAGTGCTATATAGGGACTTCACCTTTCAAGTCCACCACTTTAGAATCAAATATAATCTTTCTAGAAACTTAAGATGTAGTTCAAATATCACTCCATAAATGGGATAATATAGTATAGATGGCTGTCTCATTTGCTAGGTTTTTAAGTATTTCCTTATAGTGTACTTAAGAGTAAACCTGGCTTTATGCTTGCCTGTCAGCCTAAGGTTTGGTTGTGAAAAGTGTTCTGACGCTGATGGATAGGAATAATTAATACTCTATTGATTTAACTTCTGTCTTCCTTGCTACATAAGCCCTTTATCCTGGAAAACATCCTTCAAGTACTTCACTTCTCTAAGGCTGCTGTGCTTTAGGTACCTTGAATTTTTACTGAAGGAAGGGCATTTGTAGACTTGGGAGTTCCTGAAATACTAGTCTCTGAACTGTTTAGTAAGGGGGAAAGCTGCTTTTTGGGGCTGAGCCGCAACTGAATAAAAGGACTAGTCTAAAGCTAGCTGTCTTGCCTGCAACAGGCTTTCTGTCTCTTCTGCCTGGCCTTGCTAACCCAGTGGATGGGTGCTAATGTACTTCCAGTGTCAATAGTCAGAACTTGATGCTCCAGATGGACAGGCTTGTGGACAAGCTGGGCAAGAGAGCCACGTTGCTTGATCACCACTGGCTAACGTTAAAGATCAATTTCTTTAGTATTGATTCTCAGCTACAATAAATTAACAGTAACCTCTGATAGAAATGGCTGGTTAAAAAAAAAAAAAAAAAACCTGTGGTAAATTTATTCCTACTCCTGTTCTTGAGGGGTTTTTTTCATACTGACCTGATACCAAGTTACAGATTTCCTGGGACTGTGGTCACAATCTTAACTTCACAGTCAATTTAGATTTGCTCTGAGTTTCTTTAAAATACAAGGTCATTTCTCTCCCATCAGATCCCAGTGGTGCATGCTATCTGCATGTGTTCTTTCTTAGGATTACATATATGGGGGAAAGAGAGGGTATAATTTCTCTTTTTAAATTTTCCACTCACATCAAGTGAAAAAGATATATTACTATGGTTTTATTTAAGCTTTGCTATTGCAAGCAGAGTCTCAGAGTAAAATTATAGTCGGTTATGTGCTACGGTTCTGTATTTCACATTTGGCATATGCAGCACTTCCAGTTGCTATGCTTCTGATGTTATAAATCAAAGGAAGGGAGTCTTAAAGAAGAAAGAACTAAAGAAATTTAGGCATATAGGATTTAAATATTTTTTTCCTTTTCCTTCTTTTCACCTGGCATCTCACCTGAATATAGTTAAAATCAGACTGGCTCCTGCCTGCAGCTTTCCTGTCAATCTTGTTATCTTTCTTCCAAAGAAAGAGAAGTTGGCAAGGCAAAGCATTCTCTTCTGGTTATCTAGAAGTATCTTCTCATGTGTTTTAGATTACCATTACTTGGGAAAAACTTGGAGAAGCCAAACATAGTCAGAGGAACACTTCTGCAAGTCACTGTGAAGCATTCAATGCTGAAAATTCAAAGAATTCCACTTCTAAAACAGAATGGTAGCATTCAGTCTACTAGGTTTTTCTTTTACAAAGATGGACCAAAAGCATCAGTCTGTTTTGTCAGCCATTGTGACTGTGGCAAGAAGATGGAATATTGCATTTTTTTAAACTGAACCTAAATAAAACATTTATTGTTGTAGCTATACTCCTCTAGTCCCTGTGCTGTTTGGCTGCATGTGACAGCTGCAGATCAAACATTTTCTGGGCACATCTGGAGTAGGAGGCGGCACCTGGGGCAAATGCTCTAGCCGAGTAAAGTTGCCTCGCTTCTTCCTCAGCCCCTGCCTGGCTTTTGCAGTTAGAAAAGAAATTAGAAGAAGTAGAATGAGTAGTGTCCCTGAGGCATCCCCTCCCATCCTGAGAAATGTTAGCTGGGAGATGATTCCAGCTTTTCAGTCACTGGATTTCAAGTGAGCTTACATGCAGTAACCAAGTGCAGCGTTACCTTTAAGCAACCCTGCTGTCAGCAGAGGGTTTTGGGTTTTGTTTGTTTGTTATTGTGGGGGTTTTTTTGCTCTCAGCTTGAGGATGAAAATCAACATTTTCTTTAATAGCTTAATTTCAAAGATGAAGGTGCTGCTGCTGCCATCATCAGCTCTCGCTGCTGATTATGACACCTAAAGTTGCTCAATCAGTGTTCATCAGCTGGGTTAAAGGGATGGCAACACTTCATTTCGAGTTCTTCTCAACATCTGGCAAACTCGGGTGGTATTCAGAACTTGGCCCTCACAAGTATCTGTTGTTTGCTACTGCTTGAGGCTGCAGAACTGTGAATGCATTCAGTACTTGCAAATACATTGGCATTTTGGCTGTAGAATGAGAAGAATGTAGTACAAGCTTTGCTTTAAAGAAAAGTTGGTTACATTTCTTGCACTGACGTACTGTAGAGTTTCATACTAGAAAAGTGGTTTAGGAGGAAATGAGTAAGGCTGTCTGACACTAGGCTTTGATTGGAAAGTAAAGTAACTTATGCTTGAAGAGAGTTTGAAAGAGTGCTGTTTAAAAAAAAAAAAAACACAACTGAATTAATGCCCATTAAGTGAAGCACTGTGTAGCACTGTGTACCTTCTGCTAAGTAATAAACTGGCATAGGGAGGAAAGCTAACAAAGTCTTACGAAAATCCATGCCATTGGTAGATGGCTTTATCAGATGCACTAATTGAGGCAGCACAGACCCATAGTGACTTTTTTTGTCCCCAGTTAAGGAGCACATCCTTGTTGAGCTTTTATAAGAAGCCATGTCTGGTAGGTCATTGTCAGCCTACCTGAAGTTAGTTGACTATTTAATCATTGGAAATATTGCATAATGTAGTCACTTATCGAATGGCATTAAAATATAACCTGTGTTTGTTGTTGTTCTATCCATAGGGTATTCCAGAGAAACCACACAATGACTAAATCTTTGAAGAGAGCACGGTGCCAGTGTGAAAGCAACATTACGAAGATGTGTTCCTGTTTCAAATTGAAGATTATTTAGAAAAAATAATCTCTTTATGGGCTCACTGCACAAATGACTTGTGGAAAAAAATATTAATCCACTCTTAGAATAGCCAAGTGAAATTAACTGCTTATCTTGAAATCTTACCCTGATTTACCGCATAAGCATTTGCGTATGGCTGTTCTCTGGAAGAGTTTAACACCAAGTTGTTCAGGCGAAGTGGCAGTTTTCCAAGTATTAGATTCCAATATAAGTTATTGAAGCAGCTGCCGTATTTTAAAGCCTGGAAACTGAAATTTAATTACAAGCTCTTGTATCAGTGCCCAAAGGAAGTAGATCGATGGTGCTTAACAATGATGAAGTATGGTTTAATAGGAATAGTATTTATCCAAATCTTTTAAAAATAGGGTTATTTAAAAATAAGAGTGATCGAAACAGATTAAAGGCATTGCACTAATGCTTTTAGGAGTCTTATGAAGGAATCATGCCCTTACTTGTAATGCTGCATTAAGTTTCTGTCTTTGGTGGAGAGGGTTGGAGGGATGAAAGGTTGGAAATCGCTTAGTCTTGAATTTCTAAATTTCTTCAGTAGGATAGGTGAACCCTGGAGACAATCTTGTTCTAACACGAACTTTCCAGTCAGAATTTCCTGATAAATTTCATCACTTCTGAAGCTTCCAGCCAGATTTCCAAAAATCAAGTTCTGGCCCCAATTCAGGAAGAAATTAAGTGTGTGTACAATATTCCTGCTTAATATTAAGCAGAATGCTTCAGTATCTCACTGACGGGGGTCTTGGGTATCTTTAAATGTCTGGTGTCACTGAAAAACCATGCATTGCAGGCCAGTGCTTGGCCACTGAGTATGTGCCCCCAACTCCTGAGATCTGCAGTTTCCTCCTGGAGGTGTCCTTGATCTTGCCTCTGTTTGCGTCAGGGTTTTGGCTTGAAATGGCTGGAAACAGAAGCAGGCCTAAAATGTGATTTAAACTGTATGTGAAGAATAGCAAACAGCTTATTTTCTCAGTTCAGTTTCTGAAAGAGATCACTACTTGTTTTTTCACAACCCTATAGAACTTGCAATCTGTGATTGCCTTCTTAAAAAGAAAAAAAAGTGCTTATGTCACTACATTAAACATTTGGTGTTTCTTAATACTTAGTTCTGGTGAGCACAACATATTCATTTGATAGCTTAGACCACAGAAGACCTAAATAGCAAGTATTAGGTCTTAAAGTTGAAGTGCAATGTACAGTAAATCTGAGCCTCGTGTTCTCTTCAATATCGATCATTTCTTATGAGAGATTAAAGAGAAAAGGGTTCTGAGTTCATTTCAATGCTGCATGGAGTCAAATGGAGCAATAATTTATTTAACTAGTAAAGCTAGTTTTGTTGTATCTTTCATTGAACCCAAATTTTTAGAAATACTCCAATTTTGTGGTTATGGTGTACTTGTAAACTTTTATGGATTTGCCTTTTTTTATTATGCAATTATTATTTTTTTTGTGTTCATTTCCAATCTTACATGGCTTCAGATATAGTTAGAGGCATCAGTTAAAGTCTGACCCATCAAAAAAGATGTTGAGACAAGGTAGCAGTGTTCTGGCTGTTTTCACTCTTCTATGGGAAAGCTATAACTGCTGCTTGTGCTTTTTTGTAGCAGGAAAAGTTTAGCACAAAGTCTGTATTACAGAGCAGACCCCAATTCTAATCTTGCTTTGGTGTAAATCGAGTAATTTCATTGGTATAAGATCCTTCCTCAAATGTTTAAAACCTAAATAATCACATTTTATAGGACTACTTGAAGAAATTAGGTCCTCAGCTCAGCTGCTTTAAGAAGTGTGCTACCTGCTGGGGAGACAATTTTGTAATCATCTTGACAACAGTTTCAAAACATAAAATCAGATGTAAGTAAAGGTGACAGTGATGTCTACAGCTGTTTGATTGATAGAGAAGTATTTAAGATTTATTTGTAAAGACTGAAACTAAATCTGTATGCGTTAGAAATAATGCAGCCAAAAATGTAAGTCAAAAGTTCATTTTTTGCCAATACTTCTGAGTATCTTAACCAAAGTGATTTAAGTTTGGAAGAGACAGGAGGGGAGTGAAGAAAATTTGCACTATTCTGAATTTGAACACTTAAATTCTCATTCTTACTGATAAGTTTTCAGCGGTGTGTTTGGTTTTACACTTTTTTTACTATTAAAGTTTTAAGATCAAGTCGTGTTTGCCTTGGATTCTCTGTATTCACATTATGCAGGAATCTTTGTTGAAAGGGACAGTTGTTATGGTTGCATAACAAATATTCAGTCATGCGTACTCAGTGGTTTTAAAAAAAAAATAAATCCTAAACTGAGAGATTAGCTTTTAGAGGAGGTTCCAGCTTGGGGTATATAGTTGAAGAAAAAGAATTTTGCTACTGTGCCAAGAAAGCGGTGTAAGTGTGTGTTATGGTTATGTGACTTAGGGTACAGAATCTTACCACTATTGCCTTCCAAGATGCTGAAATTCATAGTTTGAAACAAAATATGGAGGGGCAGGGTAGGCATGCAAATTCCTGTTGGAGCTTGGTTGTCTGCAGTAATGATTACTAAACTGAAGCATCTTAAAGAGTGTGAACAGTAAGAATGAGTAATCGCAGCTGATAAGGGTGAGCAATTCTAAAACTGTTGCATCGTCTGATTTAGGGAATTGTCTTGCGAGTTTAGACAAGAAGTCTTTGGTTTTAATGCACTTAAATATTTATTTCAGACTTCTAGAAGCTGCTATGTTTGTGGTGGAATGGTAGAATGGCTTTTTGATCAATCTCCATCTATATCAGTGCAGAGTCTCTCAGCTTAGGTGAAGAAGGCTTAATTAGGAACTTCATAACTATTTTAGCTTAAATAGCCTGTGCTTGCTTAACTGCAGCGCGTGCTCCATGAGAGCTGAGGAGGTAGCTGTTAACAGCTCTAATCTGAGGATGGCCCAGATCCTCCAGGTAGATTGTTTTCTCTCAAACTCTGCTCAGATTTTGCCAAAAGGAATTAAAAATATATATTATTAAAAAAAAAAAATAAAAGTGGGATACTGCCTGGTCTTGGAGAACTAGGACATGATGGTCCCCTTTTGAGACAGGAAGGTGTGTACAAAGTTTCTAAAGAAAAAATTCCCAGCAAGAATAGCAAGAATTCCCACCTGTGCATAGTTCCTGCAGATTCATTCAGCAGGTTGTTCAGCCTTTGGCTTTAAGCATGGGGATTTGCAGGTGCTAAATTAGCCACAGGAGGGCCCATAGTCTGTTCTCTAAGTGCAACAGGAACATATTGAGATGAATAATGAAATTAAGTCTCAATTGCCTTATCACACATCAGAGTAGCTCCAAAATGCATGAGAACAAAGCATTACACGCTGAATTAATTGAACAAAGCGTACTTTTATATAAGAGATGATTGAGGGTCTTGGAAACCTGTGAGAGTTGTGGGTGATCACAGCTTCTTCCAGCTAAAAGGTCAAGAAAAGGTACCTACAGGTGGTGGGTTGTTTCTCTGGGCAATGAAATGCCACTTGAGTTGACCCATCCCTAGTTTGGAGTTCTCCCCCTGCATTTAAATCCTGTTGTTCAGTGATGATGTTCCATCTTCAGGGGCTACAGCTGGGGACAAATGAATTGTATATGCAATAAAACCGCAGTCCTCATGCCCATCAGTGTGGGTAAGAAAGTTTGTAGGTTGTGATGGTGCTACTGGCCTGATCTGGTTAACTTTCAAAGACAGAATTCAATGTACGTGTGTTAATTTATATAAAGAATGCATCACTGCCCCCAAAGTCTTAAAGGATCAGAGCTCACATGAGTTTTACTCTACAGTAAACTCTTTTTGTTCCAGCTGCAAGTCATGTTTTCTCTGTTACAGTAAGTCATGCCTGTGTATGAAGCTGTTTAAGTGCTATAGTATATAGTGCTATGTAGTATTTAAGTGCTATTATATTAAATATCAGGCAGGGGCTATAGAGATTACACCAACTTGCTGTTTCCTAGGGATTAAAACACCAGTTATAAATCAGCATTTTTGCACAGAAATCCAACACAGCTAGATCATTTTCTCCCAGCTCCCTGGCTCCAGCAGTGCCCAGTGGCAGCCAGGCGAGTGTGGCGTGGGGATGGGAAGGGGAGGCCAACTCCTATAGTCACTCCAGGGATGCTCCAAGCTCCCTCTTCCCTAAAGCAATAGATGTTGAGTATTGTTGAGATGTTGTGCTGATGTTATCTGCTTTCTAACTAGTCAAAAGCAGCTGAGTAGGTCAAACAGCAAGAGCTGTAATAATCACAGAATGAATTACAGCTGGCCCACATTTTTCTGGGGAGGATGGAGGAGAGGAAAGGTTTTTTTTTTCCCCACCCTTTCTCTCCAGATTCCCACCAGACAGAAAATGACACATTCCTGCGTTGCAGAATCTGGCCTGAAGTCAGGGTTGAATCTGGGTTAGTGCCATCACAGCAGCTGACGTTACAGTGTAAGCAAAAGCTAAGTGACTTCACGGAGGTCACGTTTATTCACCCTGAACATTCTTAGCCCCGTTCAGAGAGCCTTGAGGACTATATTCTAGCAGTATCAAGCTGAACTAGCTTCAGCTACAATACATATATATATATATATATATACACACGTATATATGTAAGTCCTGTTGAAAGCTGTGTATGTCTCTTACCTGCATACGAATGCACAGGAAGTTCATCCTTTCCAAGGTATCTTAGAGTAGGTGCGCAAAAATTAAAGCAAGGTAACCTGGATTCATGAGAGAGTTGAGGTCCCATCCGATGAGGGCCTGTGACAGAAAGGCTCGCTGAGATGCTCCTGCAGAAACGTAAGTTGTTTTCATGTGACTGGAGTTCTTCAAGACAAAAGGTCTGGTGGCTTTTCTGGCCGAGTTTGGAATTGCAGCGTTCCAGAGAGACACCAGAAAGCCTCAGATCAGGTGGCTTGGGACAACCACAGCTTGGAGAGGACTTTATCCGGCAATGCAGAAAGGCCCACAGTCAACGGGGAACATGCCCAGCAGTACCTACAGCCTTTCCTACCCATCACCAATGAACTGCTGGGACATGCAGGGTTGAACAAGGGGGTTGTGATCCCTTTTATAGGGTGGGAGGTTTCTAAACCCTGGGATTGGACACAAAGGAGATGTTATGTTATAAACAGACGTAATTTAGGAGCAGGAGATGGTGAGATTACTGAGAGAAGTCGCTGAGGTTTGGGTTTTCCTGGACACATTAGGGTGCTCCTCAGCTCATCACTTGAAACCCACTGGTCTGACCCATGATGTGGGGCTTTGTGGGTTCATGTTGCTTCCTGTCACCACAGGCTGGCAGGTATGCGAGGGCAACTACCCAAACGCAGCACAATCTGTTCGTGTCTTCCAGCGATGACAAAAGTCCTCCATCCGAGGTGGCTGTGGGAGATCTGCCACTGACTGCAGTAAAAATAAGACCAGACCCTTTTTTTTTTTTTTTTTTGAATGAATACAAGAACTCTGAACCCAAAGTTTGGGTCAACTGAAACACTTGTTACTGTCTTGAAAAGCGTTGTTTTCATTCTGACCTTTGAAAAGTGGTCCAAGTTGTTTAACAGTGCAGTGTTTCACCAATTCCAAAATCTAAGCCATGCTTTTTTTTTTTTTTTTTATAAAAATGTGATGAGCAATTTCAGTCTCCAAACTTTTTTCCTGGATATTTTTCAGGTTACAGAAATTCATAAGAATATGTTGGTGTAGGATTTACCTCTTGTTTTGATAAATCAGCATTTGGGAGGGGGGGGGGGGGGAAGGTTTTTCCAAAAATTCCTGATCACTTTTACTATGTTTCTCTTTACTTACTTGTCAGCCTCATCGATCTTTTATTTCCCGGCCCTGGCTTCATCACCCTTCAGACCTCCTCCTTCTCCGTGCCACCCCAATGGTGACTTGAAGGGCAGCAGAGACCTGTGCCAGATCTGTAGTCTGCACACTGTGCTGTCTGGACATTTCCATTCTCAGACTTTACTCTCAGCTTGTTTAAAGCTTTTCCCCCCTCCCTTCTTTTCCTGGCTGTCTCTGAACTTCTTTCCACAATAAAAAAAGCCAGCTCGCTGGAAGGACTCGCATCCCCCACCTCGGTGCCTGGGGGAGCAAGCAGGGAGCTGGGTTGTTCTGCAGAATCTCTGCCTTGTTCTGACAATTGCATTTCAGAAAATGAACTGAAGGATTAAAAAAAAAAATAAACACACACACACAAAAAAATTTCCTCACCTGTTCTGCCCTGGCTCAGAAGAGCATCTTTGCAGTGCCAGGTAAGTAGCTGTCATGTCGTACTGGAGACTGCCACAATTCCAAATAGCAGCTCTTGGAGATGGGACACCTCAGGCTGTGTGTTAACTCTGAAACCTACAAGAATCGTTCACTTTTTCATACCAGTACCTATTGCACTGTTGCTGCTTCATGAAAAACAAGCTACTGTTGAATTTAATGGTAGGTATAATTTGAACCTGATGTCTTCTAAAAGCAAGAAATCTTGTCTGTGATCCCTGATCACTGCTGGTGTGCAGCTGGGAGACCAGGGGTAGAGGGAAGCGGTGGAATCGCCATCCCTGGAGGTATTTAAAAGACAGGTAGACATGGTGCTGAGGGACAGGGTTTAGTGATGGTTTTTTTCAGCGTTAGGTTGATGGTTGGACTCAATGATCTGAACGGCCCCTTCCAACCTAGATGCTTCTATGATTCTGTCCTTCTGGTGGGGGGTCCATGTTGCTGAGCTCTTGCACCAGGACCCCATGGCATAGGAGCCTGGGCACTGTGCGGAGCTGTGCTTGGTGGGCTGAGCAAGAGGCTCTGACTTCTTCAGGAAATTTGCTGGTGCTGGGCCAGTGGAAGAGGTGAAGCTGGTGTAGGAAGGAGGTTCAACACATCCCAGCTGGCATCACGCTAGCCAACTCCAAATTTTGCCCTACAAGGATCAGACAGTGTAGTCCAGAAATCTCTGTGAAGCTAACGGAGATGCAAACTTGAGCTAAGGAAGACTCACCAGCTGACTTACCCAGTGTTAGCAAACTAAACAGGGCAAAAATCAAAACTTCAGGGTCTCTCTTGTGCAACAGAGACCTTGTCCAGACAAGCAGAGCACATTTGTTTCCACACAAAGCTCTGCAGCAATGAGCTTCTTTGCAAGCTCTGGTTTTAGACATTTTTCCTTGTTTCCCTGAAGCACTGAGACAGTGCAGGCAGTGAGGTCCTGATCTCAGAAAGGATTCAAACCCAAGGACATGAGGTGCATCTAGGTGAAGTCAGTGGGACTGGAGATGTTCTGAGCATCACAAGCAGCTCCAGGTCTGGAGTTCTGCTCGCAGAAGGGAGCAGCAGCCATAGTGGAGCAGCAGTGACCACCATAGCTCAGGGCTGGAGGTCAGCGACCGAGTAGCCCTCCTACCAGACCTCCCATAGGTCACCTCCCAAGCACCTGGCTTAAGGCTATTTTGGAACAACTTGAGTAAGAGTGAATAAAAACATGAGGCAGGAGAAGAGCCACACAGTAGTAAGAGTTATCAGCTGAAGTGGAAGAAGATAGTAATGGTGTCTAACAGGATAACCAGTCCTGATGATTTTACTTAGATTTTTATCAGATCTTTGCTTGTCATGCAAAGATAGCACTTGGTATCACCAGGGCAGATCCTGACATCGTTGCTTAGTTTTTACCTCATCTTTACTCAAACAGCCTGCAGTGCTGCTGGGATGGAGTCCTCCATGGTGTGAACGAGTCCATACTGAATACAGACTTGAAGAGACGACCCAGGGAACGGTGATTCTCTCAGTGGAACTCACTTGTTATCATAATTTCAGATACCCCAGGGTATTCAAGGCATCCCTATGGCGCTGATAGATTGGAGACCCATAGGCAGGAGCAGCAGCTGAAGGCCACACAGATGATGTGGGACATCTCAGATGGCACTATGCTCAAGTTTTGAACCTCACCCTCAATCAAACATTGGAAGTAGACCCTGAAGCAAACACTGCACAGATACTTCAGGATCATCATATCCACAGCTCATGGTCATGAGAAGGAGTGATCTCCTGGAAGGTGCAGCCGGGTGAGGGAAGTCTGAACACAAGTCATGAGGTTGATAGAACAAGTAGCCTCACGCAGGAGCCTGCAAATGAGTCCTTCCCGTCAGATCTGCAGTGGGACTTGGGAAAAGAACAGCTGCATTTGCCTGCCTACTCCTTGGGCATGTTCCACCTGCTTAATTGAAGGCAGGTCCAAATGAGCCATCTGTTGACCTGGTTGAGGAATCAGAGCTTCCATTAATTTAAAGATATTTTTACACGTTATTAAAGGCCTAGAAGGAAAGGAGAGATGGATAAAAAACAACAGTAAGAAGCTTTGCCTTAGAGGCACAGGTAATATCTGTAACAGCTGCTACACCCTATGCCTCAGCTAATTGTTAAATGAGTCACCCTGGCAAAAGAAGCATTAATAAAGGGAAGCGAAGACTGAACATCTGGAAAATAATATGAAAGGGAAGAATTTTCATATTTTGGAACTCCTTGCTGGGTGGGAACTGCTTGGGGAGACGGCTCTAATTGCTTGTCTGAGAGAATGAAAAGTGAATCTATTCCCAGCCTGAAATCGGCACAGTCATTGCATATTCCTCTCCGCTCTCCCGTCCCAGTGCCACAACTGTTACGTGGGGCACTGACCTGCAAAGACCAAGACACGCTCTTCATCTTCTGCACCTCGGTCAGACAGCGATGTGGGTCCATAAAGCCAATGGTGTGCACCAGCCTCCTCAGGACCTGGGTCCAAGCTCAGGAGAAGTTGGTTTGAGCAGCTGAGTGCAAGATGCGCTACCAAACCAAGGTTATTCTGGTGGCACCTGTGATTTGGTGCTGATGGGTGGTTACTGGGATCCATTTTGATATACCCTCTTTCTGCCTGGGGCTGTCAAACTTTCTCAGCAATGGCCATAGGGCAGGAGGGGAGGACACCAGGCCTTCTGCTGCCTGCTCCTGCTGCATATGGCCCTGTGCATTGTGGCTCTTTTGCTGGGTACGGGGAGCTAAAGACATGGTCAAGTTTCTCCCTGTACAGAAAAATGGCATGGCTGACGTACAGTAAAATCCTCTGTGCACACCTCTGGGGAGACCCAGTCCACCTTGGCAAGGAGGTCTGTGGAAAGTGTGCAGACCACAGGCTGAGCCAGACCCTTCCCCCCGTTTGCCACTTGAAACTGGGCTGGATGAAACTCAGGAATGTTCTCTGGTCTCCTTCAGCTTTGGCAAGGAGTCTGGCAGTGGGTCTGCAACAGGCACGTGGTGAGGGCAGGGGACGGAAGAAGCCCTGAACAGAGGCTCTGCAGCAAGACAGGAGTCACAGCTCTCTCATTGCAGCAGGAAGGTAAAATTTGAGCACTCTGATCCACTTTTCTAAATAGAGCCTAAAAGCAGCTCAACCACTGCCCAAACGCGATGCTGCTCCCAGCCCTACCTTGCAAGGCATCACCAGTGGCACATCAAGCCCTTCCGAGCTGTTAATTTCCTCCTGCAAAAGGGACAGGAGAGTTTTTCAGCGTTTTAACTTTGCGGTTTTGAAGGTGACGATGCCAACCGGAGCACCGACAGCACCCCCACTCCTAGGGTCCCCCAGCACCGCCCGCTGTGCCCCCAATCTCACCCTTCTAGAGGGAGGACAACATTGGACACCCAATTCTAAGTAGCTGAATACGGAATTGTCAGTAACTGGCGACTCCGATCTGCTTCTTCCCGATTTCCTTCTGGAATAGGCATGCGTGGGAATCAATTTTGCAGGCAGAGGAGTCGGAGGGGTTGAGCAGATCTGACACGGGGACGCGTCACCAGCCTGTTCACAGCATGTGCCGTGACGCTGGGGCGCAGCGCTCGGGAGAGACGTCTGGTGACACCAGGGCAGAGAAGGTCTCAGTGAGGCCGTGGCACGGGTGCCGGGGACAGGGATGGCGAGGGAGGGCACCCCTGGGTGCTGAGAGGAGGATGCCACCGCTCCGCGGGCAGGGAAGAAGCTGCGGCAAAGGAGGGTGGGCGCGGGGGGCCGGGGCCGGGCCGGCGCGTTCCCCAATACCCACGCATGGCTCCTAAAACGTAATTATGAAATTTTAAAAAACAACTTGACGTTATAATTATAACGGTTCCTGGAGGAGCCGCGTAATTGAATTCTAGGGTGTCTCACTCTTATTGCAGACGCTAACAAGAGAACGGCTCAGCTTCCCTCGCAGCCTTCCCGGAGCCCTGCAAAGCTCGGGAGACACCCAACAATTCAATTATTGTTTCCCTCTGGAAAGCAGATCATTTTAGACACGCGGCCAGCTCTAATTACAAAGGAGGGGGGGGGGGGGGGAAATTTCTCGTGTCCAAAATTATTTGACTCATTAAAAGGATTTACTTTCCACCAGGCCTAAAGAGTTGAAGCTGCGGTGGAAAGATAGATGGGCTGGAGGGGATGAGCGGCAGGGCTGGTGGGGAGGGCAGGGACCCCAGCCCCGCAGCGGCATCCCCCGGAGCCTGAGCCCCTCCAGGTCCCCCTTCCCCAGGTAAAACCTTTTTCCACGCAGAAGGAACAAAAAGGGGGGTGCAGCCAGGGGGTGGCTGGGCAGGCAGGTTTCATCGCAGCCCAAGAGCTGCTCCCGTCACCAGGATTTGGCAGTGGCAAAGCCAGGGCTGGGGCCATGGGGACTTTCCTCCTCCTCACTCCCCTCGGCATCAAAACCAAGGTCTTTTGCTCAAAAGCTTCATTATGGTGTTGTGGGTTTTTTTTTTTCCTCAGATTATTTTTAAATGCTCTTTTGTGGAGAAAGACGATTTTACGTAGGGGAGGTCCCTTTTCCAATTACCATTAATTAACTCATCTGTAATAGATTTTTTTATAGCCCTCCATTTCCCGTGGCCGAGCAAAGGCAGCAGGCAGGAGGCTGAGCTGCTGCTCTGCCCCAGGATGGATCAGGCCACTCTGAACCCCCCTGAGACAGCACTTCAGAGTGGTTTCATACATATCTTTCAATTTGTGTACATATATATATATTTATAATTTGTGTACATATATATATATTTATAATTATAATAATACCTTCACAGGCTCTTCGGGGTAAATGCTTCTGCCCAGTGTACCTGGCTGGGGCAAGGGGGAAGCGATGCTGGGCGCAGGGCTCCCAGACCACCCGGTCCCCCCATCCCCAACCCCACTCCTTCCCTCCTTTCCAGTGCAGCCAAATGAATCCCGATGTCATGTTTATGGTTAATTTGAAATCTAGCAATTGTTAGATAATCCTGTTAGTTGCTTGCGAAAACAAGGGACCCCTTGTATAATCAGTAATTATAACAGGCGTTTTATGTTAAATTATATCTAATAAGCAAGACAAAAAGCAAGATGTGTTTTCGGATGGAGCCTTCCTCATCCAAAAAAAAAAAAAAAAAAAAGAAAATTCTTCTCGGTGGTGAAATTATACATCTGGGGAGATATTAAAAAAATCAAGTGGTGGGGATGTCAGAGCCGGGGTACCGGGGAGCGGGAGTCGGGGGGACTTCACTCCCCACTCCATCCCCGGCAGGAACTGCCCCAGCCGGGCACCTTCGAGGGCTGCGGGGCCGCGGCGGCTGGTTGCCCCTGCCCGGCTGCTGCCCCGAGGGCAGGAGGAGGAGGAGGAGGAAGAGGAAGAGCGTGTGTACCCCAGGGCAGAGCCGTGGCGCCCCCCCAGGCTCCCACTTCCCGGCTCCGCGCCGACGGGGCGGGCGGTGAGCCCCGCTCCCCCCGCACCCCACCGCACCCCACCGCCGGCCCTGGGCGCGGGGCGCAGCGCGCTGGGAGGGGGGCGCAGGCTGCGCGGGTCGGGCGCGGTTTTTCCGCGGCGGCGGGCGGAGCGCTGTTAAGGGAAGAGTGAAAGAAACAGAGGCGGGGTGAAGGGGGGACAGATCCTAAGGAAAAGAGGCGTCACAGAAAAATAAATAAATAAAAATAGAAAAAAATAAATATAAATAAAAATATACCCCAGCAGCCCTGGCTGCCGCGAAGAAAAGCGGTTTGTGCCCCCCCCCGGGGGAGCAGCACTCCCAGCCCGGGGGCAGGCAGCGGCTCCCACCCGCCCGCGAAGGCCGCGGTGTGGCCGAGGACGCGGGGCGCGGGTGCGCACCTTCAGCCCCTGCTCCGCATTGTCGCTCCGCGGGGCCTGAGGGCTCCTGTCCGCGGGGATCCGGTGACAAAGACCCTTTTGTCTGGCTGTAGGGCCACCGGCCCCGGGTTCTGTGGTTTGTTGGTTGTAACGTCTGATTGAAATAAAAGAAGGCAAAATTTAAAATAAAATAAAATAAAATAAAATAAAATAAAATAAAATAAAATAAAATAAAATAAAATAATATAAACCGGGGCAGGCTGGAGAGCGTGGTTCTCTGCAACTTTTTCCAGTCTTAAAATTATACTTCCATTAAACCGTCCCCTAAAATGTGACAATGTTTAAACACGGGAGTTATTGTAAATACGTTTAATCAAATAGACTCTTGAGGAAATCTCCCTCCATAAACACGCAATCTTGTCCTTTAAACATGTCTGTAATCAGAAAATCTAATTAAAAACTAATAGGAGTGCCACGTTTTGTTAATTTTACGCGGTGCGCGGGCAAGGCGCTGCGCCGAGGCGGCTCCGCGGCCGGGCAGGCTCATTCCAGGTTTTCCATATTAGATGGCAGATTGCGCCCGCCTGCCCGGATTTCAAACACGATGTGTCAGGACGAGAAGCAAATGTTGTTTTAGCAGGAAAGTAGTAATAACAAAGCCGTTTATGCAAGCACATTAGAGCGGCGGGAATCCTGCCTGTTAGTTAAAATTTTTGAGCCAGAAAATTAAAAACAAATATTTAACTTCGCAATTTTGAACCCCCGGCTGCTACCGCCGTTAAACTTTTTCGCATGCATATTCAATGAATTAAACCCAAGCTCTCGCCCAGCCGAGGGAAATGGTTTTAATGCGGTTTAAAATAAATTAATAAGGGTTTGGATCGATTCCTCACCGAGGCGCGGAGAGGACGCGCTGCGCGCAGCGGGGCCGGGGGTAACTTAGTCGGAGGGTGACGAGTCCCCGGCATCACAGCGGCGCCCGCCGGCGCGGAGGGGGGCGGAAAATCCTGCATTTCCCACGGTTTGAGGGCCGGGGGATGGGGGGGGGGGGGGGGGTGCGCAGCAGAGCGGGCCCGGGGGAGGCGGTGCCGCTCCCGGCGAGCCGCCGCGCTGCGTCCGCGGGCGCGCACCGGTGGCCGCCGCCCGCTGTCCCGCTGCCAGGGCTCCGCGCCCGCGCAGGGGGCCGGCGGGGGTGCGCGGGTGTAAGGAGGGACCGGGGGCCCCGCGCAGGCACGCGGAGTGCGGCGGGGGGGCGCGGAGGGGGCGGTGAACTTGAGCGGGGCTGGGCAAGGGGGAATGGGACTGGGGCTTTGGAGGGGAATGGGGAAAAGGATGGGGAAGGGAAGGGAAGGGAAGGGAAGGGAAGGGAAGGGAAGGGAAGGGAAGGGAAGGGAAGGGAAGGGAAGGGAAGGGAAAGGAAGGGAAGGGAAGGGAAAAATCGAGAAAGAGAGGAAGGAAGGAAGGAAGGAAGGAAGGAAGGAAGGAAGGAAGGAAGGAAGGAAGGAAGGGAGGAAGGAAGGAAGGAAGGGAAAAGGGAGAAACAAAGCGAGAAAAAGACAAATCCAAAAGAAAAAGCAAACAAGAAAGACGAAAGAGAGAAGAGAAACAGCCGCCGAGTTAGCTGGACAGGATTTGATCCCACCTCGGCAGAGCACTGAGGGGTTTGGGGTGGCAGGGCAGGAGGCGACAGGGCCGGGGGACACCCCCTCCTGAGCAGCACCCTCCCCCCGGGGCAACGGGCATCCTTTGCGCACCTCCTCATTGTCACCACAGCTCCTGCCCTGCCGCTTCTCCCCCCGCACACAAGATCACTCGCATTTATCCTTCTCCTTTTTCCTTTCTCTTTTTTTTTTTTTTTTTTCTTTTCCCTGCCGTCAATTTGTCAACCGAGCACCATTTCTCGGTGAAAATCTATTTAACGACTGCAGGATGCAGCGGGCGCCCCAGCTCCTGCTGCAGCGGGACGGGGCATTTGCCGGGGCCGTCGGTATTCGCAGGGTTTGGGAGAATTTGGGAGACGCTCAGCATCGTGAGCCATTAAGTGTCATCTCCTCAGCTCGCTGGGGAAGTTTGTGGAAGTTATTTTTATTGATGTGCTCCTCGGTAGATTGTTTTGGCAGCTGCAATTTCTGTGTGACATACCCAGCCTCTCCTCCGAAAATCGCGGAAAAAAAAAAAAAAAAAGGAGAAGAAGAAGAAGAAAAAAAAAAAAAAAAAGCTTTGACATTTATCCCCAGCCACTGCCGCTGCTCAGTAACGTTTAATTACAAAACTCAGCTGCGATGCCAGCCTGTATCGGTCATTAGGAACCTTTCTTAAAATCTTGTCAGCCTGCAATGAGAAACAGATTTAATGGAGGCAACCACATACCTCCTGGTCTGCCAGCTGAAACTGAGACTATGCAAAAGAGGATAGAAATGCCAAATAAGCCACCGCATTCTCTTCCTAGCAACCAACTCTTTAAATTTATTGCTTTTTTTTTTTTTTTTTCTTCCCCCCGCCTTTCCTGCCCTCCCAACCTCCCTTTGAGGAACCGGGCAGGATCTTCTTTATTTTTACAAGATGCTTTGGGGAGGGAGAAACAAGTTTTGCCCGGGGGGGCGGGGGTGGTGGGGTGGTGGTGGTGTCGCTTGGGTCGGTTTGGCTGGTTTTGTAGGTTGTATTTTTTTGGAAAGAGGCGATGAGAGATGGAGACGGCCGGTGTCATCCTCCCCCCTACACTTTGCCCCTGTCCCCTCCCCGCTCTCCCTGGTCCCCTCCCTGGTCTCTCCGGCCCCCCCGGCCCCGGCTGTCCTTGCAGCGAGGGGACGCCAGGGGGCAAGAGGCGTTCACAAAGGCTGCCGCCCTCCATCTCCATCCTTCCCTCCCTCCATCCCTCCACCTCTCCATCCCTTCATCCCTCCGTCCCTCTATCCCCCCTTTCCTCTGTCCCTCCCGCAGGGGTTTCAGCATCTCACAACAACAAAAGTCGGATTTTTTACTATTAAAAAAAAGGAAGAAAAAAGGGGGGAAAATCCGCAAAGCAGCGTGCATTTCCAGTCCCCCCCAACCTCATCTGCCCGTGCGCCTCTTGGGCACGGCACCACGCTTTCTTGCACGCAACACAACCAGGAGGAAATGATACCGAGAAGCCTTGTAAAGAATGGCATAGTTTATTTAAGCCAGCCATTAATCCTACTTACCTTGCTGCTATTTGGACCTAATCCTATTTCCTCCGTGCATTATAAGGACAGTGAAACGACACATTTTTGTTCTCCTGGCGGAGGCTGGCCGGGAAGAGCGTGTCGCCGGCTGCTGCCGGAGCCGGAGGAACGGGATGCGCTCCACGGGCAGCAGCAGCCTCCAAAGGAAATCACTCAAGGGAAACTTTGCCGGAGACCAAAAAAAAAAAAAAAAGCACCAAAAAAACCCACCCCACATTCAATTTCCTGACTGTTGCTTTCCTCCCCGAGTTATTTATTTTGGCAACTGCACATTCAATAAATGAAATACTCAATCAACTGACCTCCTCGCCAGCTTGCATGATTCTTTCAGGAGTCTTTTTTCTTCATTTTATTGCTTAAATAAACTATGGGGAAGGTTCCCATATCCCAGCTTTGCTTGGCAACTGGTGTATTACATGGCTTATGAATTTTGCAGACAATGAACCCCAGTGTGGATGAAGTGGACCGTACACACATATACATGCCATTTCCCAGGCACGTTAGACATTAGGGCAAAGCATCGCTTATTCTTTCATCTTTTTCACACCTTTTCCTTTCCCAGACTTTGCCCCAAATGCTGAGAGTTGGGATGTGAAGCTAATGCCAGAGATTTCGCTGCAGAGACAGAAACCTCTTAAAATAATCAGATGGCAAAATACCAGGCTCACCCCCGAGAGCAGCGTTTGTAATGCTCCTGCCTGGCATTTTATTCCCTGCTTTATCTCCCCGTATCACACAAATCCATACGCTGTGTATCATTTCTCTTTGAAATGCCATGAACTTGGTGTTTTAAATCGAACCAGCCTTTTTTTTTTTCCCCCTGTTTTTTTTTTTCTTTTTTTAGCTGCAAAACAATAGAGATTGTCAAAGGGCCCCGGGTTGAGCTTTTCTACGTGTTCACAAAGCGTTAAAGCTTTATCGAACAAACCGGCTCTGTCTGACCCCTGCCAGACAAAAGGCAACTTCCATTTTCCTCTGTGGAGGAGAGGGGCAGAGGGCGACAGAGGGGATGTACAGTAGGGGACCGGGTGCGCCTGGGGCTGCCCAGAGGCATCGGTGGGATGTCCTGTCACCCAGCCAGGACCCTGGTGCTGCCGGTCTTGGTTGCTCTGGAGGTGCTGCTGATGTGCTCGGCCTCATGCAGATGGGGGAGATGGTGCCAATGCAGACAGGGGAGAAACAGCCCTGCATGCTGGGGGGCTTGGACACACCTTTTGGGTAGTCCTGTGCTGCACCGAGATGTGCTGCACCCACCCAGGGCAGTGCTGCACCCACCCAGCGCAATGCTGCATCCATATGAGGCCAGGCAATGCTACCCAGTGCCAGGCACACCCCCGTGCCACCCTCCCAGGACGCAAGCCAGTCCAGCCATGCCCTCCTCAGCCACCCCACGCAAAGTCCTGCTCATGCCTGAGCACGCCGGTACCTGCCTGGTGCTGCTGTGTCCTGCCATGCGTGCCCCAGCTGCATGTGCATGTTCCCTGCCCCAAAAAACACCACCTGGCATGGAGCAGAGACATGCCACAGGGCCATGCTTCCCCCTCAAGCCAGACCCCACTCTGATGTCCAGCCAGAGACATCAGCAAGCCTCAGCTGAACAAATATCCCCCCCAACCAAGCGGTCCTGGACACTTTGAATTTCTCCTCAAGGCTCAGCAGAGAGCAGAACCACACCATCATTCCTATGGTCCACCTTGACAATTTACCATTTTCATAGGGGGGGTGGTTTAATGAATTTTGAACACAGTGAGACAATTTTGTTCTTCTGGAGCAGCGCACAACTGTGGTGGCTGGGAACCATGGCCAGGCGTTGATGAGAGAAATGGTAAGAGTAGTCAGAAATGGTCAGAATGGTCTTTCAGGAAAAACCACAGGCAGGGGGACAACTGGCAGATGAAGGGATCTGTAAATTCCGATGTCTAGATGTGGGCATCTACATGAGCTTGGGCTCTGGGTTGCCCATATGGAGCACCACTCGACTTTCCAGTGCTGGTCCAGAAGTGTTGGTCTTTTGTAGGCCACTGGTGACATCTACCATCACTAGATGGGCGTCCCAGACACCCTTCCACTGGCACCTGTCTCTGCTAACTGCTGCCACAGCTTGTGAATTTTGCTCAGATGTAGACTCTTACACGGACACCAGGCTAAATACTGACCAGCGTGTCTGCAGCTTTGACAGGAGCCTGACCAACGTTTTCTCCAGCTCCAGCAGCAACTAGGTAGCAGATGAATCATTTTATTGACAAGTGCGGTGATGCCCGTGAGCAGGGACATGTGTCTGCAGCACCGTGATGCTGAGTGGTGTGAGCAGCTTATCATGGTGTTTGCTGTCTTGGACCCATTTTGTGGCGCCTTCTCCTGCAGAAGAACAGGGATGCCCTTTGCTGGCACCTGGGGCTGAAGTTGGCTGCTCAGAGATGGGTGGGAGAAGCCCTCACCTCCCATGAGCTGTGTTTTGGGGTTTGCTGGTGAAGTCCACACTATTTCTCCCTTGGGTTTGGTGATTTGCAGAGACCCTCCTGCCCTACACCCATACCTACCCCACGGACAGTCGAGCAACACCAACACTGCCACAATGGCAGAGACCACGTTTCTGTGGCTATATCATGTTCTCATCATGCCAAAGCACCCATTAATTTCCAATCCCGCTCATAAAATATTCTTTTCCAAGGAGGACGGTGCTCAACTTTGGGCTTGTCGAGCTTTAAGTGGTGGGTGCAGGCTGCACCAGCAGCATTTTGCATTACTAGTTAAGGGAACTCAGCTTGGCCGTCAGCAGAGATTTGTAAGCCTGATTATATTCCTAAGCATATGTTTGGAAATGAGCAGCAGCTCTCTGAAGTCAGTGGAATTGCTCTGATTGAAAATCTCAAGTCAAGAGGAGGGAAGCCTGGCTCCGGGTCTGAGCTCCCGCTTGGAAGAGCCACAGTCAGCAAGTAACAGCTTTGGGCTCTGCCACCCCACCCCAGGAGGGAAGTTGGACAGAAACCAGAGCAAACATCTTTGTCGTGAAAATCCCACAATATCACAGAAGTGTTTGTGTTGGCATTTTTTAAGTGCATAAATGATGAACCAAATTACCTGGGTGGGCAGGTAGTGCCTGGCACCCTCTCCAGGCTATTTTACATGGTTTGGAGGAAAATCCTAAAGAGAAAGAGAAGCTCATTGAACACAGGATGCACCAGATATTCCCACCAGCAGATACTTGTTTTTCAGTGCTGGAACAAGTGGCCAAGGCTGAGTAGCAGCAACAAAGGGTTTGTGTCCCCTTGCAAGGTTCAGTGCTTCATGTTGCTGGGCTCAGCCTTCACAAAACCAAATCTCTCTAAATGGGAGCTGCAGTTTCATTCCCCAAACCAAACAGTTCCTGAAAGCATATCACTTATTTTGGGACAGCACCTCTTCCCCGGAGTCAGTCCAATTTTCCTGGCATAAAACTGCTGTAGCAGAGCAATGACTCCGACCTGTGAAGCTTAAAGCAGTGAGACATTTAAGAGACCGGAAAGGTAAGCAGGTCCTTTGGTTGCTCCACATTAGAAGCAGTGGGAGTTGAACGCCATAAAATATTGCTCGCGCAGGGTCACAACTCTGCAGCAGCCTCACGTACACCCTTTGCATTCCCTGCCTCCAAACACACTGGTGCTCAAAGCTTGACCACAAAAAAATGCTTGGAAAAAACAAATTTGAATTGAACGCATGCAGGTTTTCACATCAGAAGGAAGATGCTGCTCTTCTGGTGAGGATCTGACCCACTGAGGCTGAGACTGGCCACCCAGAGCAGCCACCACGCGATGCCTCTGGTAGCATCTGCCCTGGCTCTCCACTCGCCCGCAGGGCTGGACCCTCCGATAGGTAATAAATCCCGGCCACGTGGCTAGAATTACTCCCGCTTTACACCAGCGTAAGGGATGGGGGAATCAGGCTGACTTTGTGTAACTGGGACAAGAGAAAATTCTATTTAAATTCTGCACCCCACCAGTGAATCTTGCAGCAGCCTAATTTTTCTATGAATAATGCCTTGGGCAAGGCTTGTGTGGCCCAGAAAAGGGAAAAAAAAGTTTGAATTTCCTCTATCCTGCTTATTTGAAACCTCCTTCTAAACGGCTGGTGAATCTTGGGAGGTTTGGCCCGCTGGTGGCCAAATCGGGGCTGTGATGCTGGAGAGGGCACCCGGCTGGGGAGCACTGGCACCTGTCGAAGCGAGGAGGGCACGGATACAGGGAGTCAAACACTTGTGCGATTAAGCCAGAGAGGAAAAAAATTAAAAAAAAAAAAAAAAAAGAAGAAAAATTAATTGAGTAACCTCAAATTACAAATCAATTTGAGGAAATCCCAATCTAGCTGCAGACACTCTGTGAGCAGTTAAAGCTAAATTCATTGAGCAGACAGCTCTAATTAGCACACGGTGCCGCCTCGCTCCAACAAGCTACACGTGGCTTTCTCCATGTTGGGTGTGCTCGGTCCTGAGCCGTGACACTCATCAATTTGACCCAAAATACATCGAAGGTGGGGTGTCACCGCATTGAGATTATTTAGGGGGCCGAAGGAAGTCAAACTCTGAATTTCTGCGCTCCAACACCTCTGTGCTGCCTTGTCCCAGCCACCCCGGGCTGGTTCCTGACCTCATTCATGCCAGTGCAAATCTGCAATAACTTCACGTTAGCCACAGGGTTTATTACAAATTGTCCTTGTGTAAAGAGACCAGAATCTGGTTTATAAAGTTGGCTTCTGTTCCCTCATTCCCATGCAAGAAACCCTGCTGCAGCCGGAGTCAGTGGGACAGCTTTCACCTCTAAACTTCAGGAGAATTGCTCCCAATTCACACCGATGGAAGCAAGGGGCAAACCCATTTCCTCCGTAATAGCAACTTTGCTTTGGTGGTACAGGATTTAGCCCTTTCGATTGAATGAGGACTGAAATTTTCTGGGGGAGGGAGCCCAGCTGAAGATGAATACCAAGGACGCCACTGCAGTGAGGCATGTATATTTACTGGAAGAAAAGTATGAAATGCTGTACCAAAAAAAAAAAAAACCCAACCTCTTCCAGCTTTAGTGAAAGATGTGACCTCATTCTTTTCCTGGGGCTGTAGAGATATGTGGCATTTTCCTTGTAGAGAAGTGTATTTTTCCTTCGGGAAAGGCTGAAAGACTATTTGGGTAGCGTATTATTTTAGACATATTTTGCATTCCTGCTCTCCCTCGGAGAAGGAAGCTGCTTTCTCCCGCTTCTGCAATACCTCCTTATTCCCCTGTACCAAACCAAGTTTGATCAAACACGTAGGACTAGATCCGTGGCTAATGCAAACACAAGCATCCATAAAGCTGTGCTGATTTACACCTGGAGGCTTGCACCTCCAGCATGAATTTCTGATTTTTCTATAATATTCATCTTAATCCCCATCCTTCCTCAAGCCTTTTATCCTTTTTTAACTCGATGCCTTCCACTGGGAGAAAAAATCTGATCTCTCCATTGTATCCTCTTGCGCATATCTGGAGCCCAAATCACATTTAGTTCTGTTTGCATAGTGTTTGACAATGTATTGGGAAAACATAGGTAATATTGTCACGGTCTCTCACACTTCTTGGGCTGCACTGCCGTAAGGAGAGCTTGAAATCTTCCCACTGCATTGAAAGCATCACTGTAGTGGTAGCAGTTATTGCTCTTCTGAATTGAAGCATTTAAATGAGGCAACATTTGCAGGGAGAAATAGTACCTTTCCTTAGATTAATTGGGGTAACTGCCTACAGCAGACAGTCTTCGGGGTGTTCAGCTTTCAGATTGGAAGGAAAGGGTGGGTGCAATACACTTTTTCTACCTTTCCAGCTACAGTACAACTTCATATGCCCTTCCAGGTGTAATAAAAAGTATTCCCCTACCTACAACCGCCGTCCTTGGGAAGCCCTTTGCTCTTCGGCCGTGCTGGGGTTGCTACTGCGAATCGGTTGGGAGCAGGTGGCTGGGATGCATTGTCCAAGCATGGACATGGGCATTGCAAATGTCACACCCAAGCCTGTCACTCGGACTGCCCTTACAGCCGTGGAGGGAGATGCATACTTCTAGGGTGAGAAGTTCCTCCCCAAAAGCACCTGAAGCAGAATAGTCCTCAGAAATACTGTCTTCAGTCCACCAACTGGGAATGCTTCAGGTAATGGGCTCTCCTGCAAATGGGAAGGGGTGAGCTCCATCCCCAGTCTCCTCTCGTCCTGGTGAAGGGGTTGGGAAGACATCTAGGAGCTGATGTCTCCATCCTACAGCTCCCAAGGAAGCCATCTGCACCCAAAGCTGCTCTTACACACTAGGTACAGTTCAAGTGATTTCACAATGGGGTCCAAGCAAGCAGTGATGGCTTGATGATTCACTTTTTCCTACCCAGGAAAAGTCAGATAGGCTTCCCCAGAGAATGGCAAGCTTTCTGTCGACCCCCTATCTCTCAGGGTATACGCTGTTGTTCCATTCCCCAAACACCACTGCAATAATTTCTGCCCAGATTTATTTCATTTCAGTAACGTCTCTTGGGTGTCATCTCTATTAAATCCTTTGGACATTGGAAAGTGGGATTCACCCCACTTAGCTGTAGCTCTCTCCAGCATACGTATCTCGGTGTGGGCTTGGCACTCTGGTCTTCCACAGGGTTGGTGGAGAGAAACAAGCCCTTTTGGTGTCAGCTCAGATACATACATGGAATGAACAGCACTGCAAACTTTATGCCACTGAGAAGACAGCCCAGGGTGACCAGTTCCAGCGTGTACGATTACATGTGATGAGATTAATGCCAGCTCAAGTATTTAACTTCCTATGTTGGGTATTTTATTCCTCTACAATTTTTGGAGTGATAATTATAAAACCAAGTTAAACAGTGCACATAAATCATGGAAACAGCTGTATGAACTAGAGGAGACACTAAGTTCAGGCTATTCCAGAAATTTTCATTGCTATGCCTGGATGTACCCTACTGGCCTCCAGTTGAATTATGGAGTTGGCCAGTTGAATTGGCCAGTTGAATTATGGGAGAATGTTCCCAGCTTTCGTTTCCTAAAAACCATGTTTTGGGGAGAAAAATGCAAAAATAAATGATGATGCTCAAATGTAAACAAGCAGGAATCAGCCTTGGACATGGGAGCGCACAAACCCCTTTGCTCCATTAACCTTGAGTCTGAAATGTGCTCAGAAATGAGGCATGTTTTGGAAATAGGGAAGAATGAAGCCGGATGTTATTCTTCTTGGAAATAAGGGCAATGGGGAGAGGATTTTACCTGTTTAGAAATAAGACGACCCTGACATTTCTGTGTATCTTGCAATGTCTGTTCAAAGACGTCGTGTTACTGGGTGGTCTGACTTGCATTCCCTGTGTCGGCATGTACCGCATTTGGCTCCAACAGCAACAGCAGAATTGCTGGGGGATGGGTCTTTTTTTTAAGATAATTTCTTTTTTTCAAAAGAAAGTGAAGTGCAGCTTGTATTAAACTGGGTAATAATTAGATAGTGAAAATGCTCCTATCTAATGCTTAGATTATTACAAGTGCCTGAGGCAATTCTTCAAGGTTTATAACAGACATAGAAATCAATGTTTAATGTCAAAAGTGATCCTGGAAAGTGTTTATTGAGAGTTATTTTTTAATATAAAGTGTAAAGATTAGAAAGATGCTTTTATTCTTAGTTTTACTTCTACTGGTGACCAGGGAAAAGGTGTGATATCATCAGGGAAAAGTATTATCATAAAAGCTGGTATCAAATCTTCTTTTAGGATTCTTGATCCAAAATACCAGTTAAAACCAAACCAAGTCAGTATATTTAAAGTCAATATCCCCCTGGTTACTCTTACATTACACCGATTTCTTACAGCTGCTATAAACCAGCACTAGACACTTCACTCGGTGAAGCTTTATTACTGAGCCCTGTGAGAATCCGGCCTTTTAAGAGAAACTTTCTGCAGTTTTGGGCTTACATCCATTAAAAAATCTTGTTGTGCAAAAACACGGTATGAAGACTGTTTTCCTGCTGCTAGAATAATGCACTCAGCAGTAGCTGGGACAGCAAAGCTGCTTCAGCATCCTCTGCCATCCTTCATTTTCCTCTTCTACCCTTCACCTTCCTCTTCCACCTTTTACCTTCCTCTTCCTTGTTTCACGTTTCTCTTTCACCTTTTACCTTCCTCTTCCTTGTTTCACGTTTCTCTTTCGTGTTTCACCCTTCTCTTCCACCCTTTGCCCTCCTCTTCCAACCTGCACCCTCCTCTTCCACCCTTTTCTGTCTTCAATCTTCTGCCTCCTCTTCCACCCTTCACTGTCCTCTTCCATTCCTCTCCCTCCTCACCTGAGGGAGGAAAGAGGGGACACCTGGCAGGGCATAGGTCCATCCCCACATCCTTCACAACGTCTCAGCCACACAGCCCCAACCCCACAGCACAAAGCACTCCTCCTCTCAGGCTGCTTCCCCACGTGGTGTCCTTTGCAGCCCTATGATCTCTTCTGGGAAACCTGGGGAGACAATGCAGTCTGCCCTCCCAATCTTCTCTTTGATCGTGATGCTCATCTACGTACAGGCTTGGAGGACACCATGACTTACTCAGATTTGGAGGAGGCAGTGCAAAGGCTGGTACACAGCCACTGGATTCCCCATAGGCAGTTCCTCTGGGTGTCCCTGTACCACCAAAGGCACTGCATGCCTCCCTGGATTCCATCCAAATCCACTATCTTCACCTCGGCAACATCTCAGGTTATGGAGATCATGTCTGCCAGGGACTGCACAACCACACCTTTTTGTTTGCCTAAGCTTTTGTTAACTTGAAAATGAGCTATAAAAGTAAACACGAGTATTACGGGATAAATCAGCGTGCCCTGTGGATGTGAATACAACTAATAAAAGAGGCTGATGAGCACTAGTAGGAGTTGTATAAAATATTAAACACACGTTTAAAAAATATATTGGGCCAACCCTTGAAACCCACTGTGTTTCAACAGGATTGGTCCCAATTACATCAGAGTAGTGAGAGCAGGATGTGGCTTGGGCTGTTTATCTACCTCCCATCGTGTTTCAAAGCAAAATCTTGAAAGATAATCTCATTTTGCAGTTGTTTTTTTAAGCTCACTGCACTAAAATATTGTATTTTTCTGATCTTCAAGGACTTTTGATTATCAATTATACACACTTTTTTTTTGTATAAAATGCTGCAATATTAATGGGGAAAGTCTGAACACTAAACTTACTGTAATAATGACTTATTACAGAAGGAAAGATATATTTTTCCCTAAATTATGCCGGTGAAGTACTGAAGCCAGTTTGTCTCTTGTGGTACTTTTGTCATAAATCCAAGAGGCAATTAGAGCATTTTAAATCTTGCCTGGAGTAACTTCTTGATTTACAGATTTTCTTGCACTGCTGTGGACAGCTGAATTGGGTTTAAAATTCTCTGGTGAGACTGTGAGAAAGCTCATTTTTGTCAAAAATGTCGATCTGCTTTTATGACCCTGTGCAGAGTTTGGATTCTCAACGTCTTTGACAATCAGGCCACTCATTGTACCCTTTAAGTGTGGAGTTATATGTCCAGCTGTTGACACCAGTGTGTCTGAAGAACTGTTGTTTTCTTTTGCTTCTCAGTCAGACCCATCTGCCTCCAAAGTTTGTAGAGGACTGAGAAATGGCTTCAGAATTTGGCCATCTCAAAGATGTCAACTGGTAATGGTAAGCAAGGTTCCCTACAAGGTGCCAACACAGGTTCTATCCATTTTAGGGACCAGGGATGACATTTTCACTGGAGCAGACAGCTTTTCTTTTCTTGTCTTTGTGCAGCATCCTCCACATCCATTCCAGCAGGACTTCCCAGTGCTACTGTGGTGCTCAACAACAGGGGTGGCACCGGCTAGTGGATCCCCTGCACGGACTCCCATCCACATCCTGCTCATATAACAGACCGTTTGTCTGTGATGGACAATGTTCTTCACTGCCATAGCTTTTCACCTGATTTTGTACTCAATTCCTACAGTATAACTTTTCCCTGTGCATTTCCAAGTTTGCACATCTACTAACCACAAGCAGCGTTTCCCTTGGGCAGCTTGTCCTTGCTGCTGAAGGGTGAGGTCCAGCAGTCAGCAAGGAGCCATACACTGAAATCAGCAGATATTGAAGTTTGGTTCAGCGTACAATATACCCACATTCTTTATCCCCCTGGTACAGCACGTAATCTCTCAGTCTCAGCTGGATGATGGATGTGTTTTTCTGTGTATGCATAGTACCTGTGGTTTCATCTATGTTAGTTCATCCTATTTAATTAGGGAACAAAGTTTCACAGCATGAGAAACTATGCGCATCTTAAAGAAGCTGGGGTGGGAAGTTTTGGCTATCCAGTGTAAAGTTTGAGCCTCTTTAGCTTAGAGCTTCTTGACTCCATATCCTTCCCTCTGTGCTTGAATCCATCCCTGCAGTTTTGTCTATTATATCGTATTATTTTTACACTATTCATCCCAGAGATGTAAATGTTGAAACAGCAATGTTGGCATCAGTGTGATCATTTCGAATTTCTGTGAGTGCATAGAAAAGCCTCAGGATATGAGACAATGATACACACTGAAAAATACCTTCCACTGAGGAGAAGAGAGTCAGCCAGAGCGTTGTCAGCAAGTGCCGGAAAAACTTCATCCAGGGCAGGGATGGGCGACAGTTTCCTACCGCTTCCCTGCCTGAGGGACCAGAGAAGGAGGAAGTCTCCTGGGAATCAAGACCAAGAGAGATATTAAAGGAAGCGGAAGACCCTGCAGCTCTGGTTTGCTTCAACAGCAGAACCACTATGCTTTCTTTGGTGCCTCCAAAGAATGGAGACACCCACTACCGGACACCGGGAACTGGGTAACACCAGCTGTCCCCTTGTTGCCAAGCCAGATGTGATGGATGGAAGCCAGGAGGATGGAGGCCCACCTCCACTCACTCCTCTTGCCAGTGGCAAGCCGTGCCGGCTCTGTCCGCCGCAGGATCGCTGCTGCCTGCGCCCAGCGGTGCACACGCCTGCGCTGCTGCAGTTTTTGAAGATGGCAGAAAACTGACGGATCAAAAGTTTAGCCTGGAGGCTGCTGTCAGTTCGCTCAAGCAAATAACTTCATACCATTTTCAGAGATCGGCAGGATCTCCGTGGGCAGGAGGGAAACATAAATAAACAGAAAAGTTTTTCTGCAGAGAAAGACTGACTTCTGTTCCCCGGCCTCCCTGCTGGGCATGGATGGGGAAAAGGAAGGGGTGTGGGGCTGGAAGGGAGGGGGAAGCAACAGGGCCCAGTGCTGGGCTTGGGCAGGTAAATAGGAGGGGACCCCAAAAGGCACAAGGTGGGGCAAGACCTGCTGCTGAGCACTGCAGACCCCTGTATTGGTCGGGCTGCTGAACTTCACTGGGTCCCCTGTGCTGGGGATCCTCCTCCCCAGGGAGGAGAGGATCATACCTGATGTCATCAAAGTTGCTGTCAGACCTCAGTGGTTACTGCCTCTGTGCCTCCCAGAGCACAGACCTGGCCCTGTGAGGGCTGCCTGAGGGCTTGATGCCACCAACATTGCTGCAGAGCCCAGGAAGAGTAGCCTCAACATGCTGGAAGGGTCTATTCAGAAACCCCATGAAATGACCCATAGCCTATGGGTACCTCAGTCCTGCCACCGCTGGTTGGCAGTTCAGAGATGTTCAGATGTGCATTAAAACATTTGATTTGCCTTCTGTGCTGCCCCGGTTTGCCCAGCTCCCAGGCTTGGTATGGTGGTGCCATAATGCTGGTGCCTGCTGTAGCCCCCCCAGTAGCAATATGTGTTGGAGGTACAGAAGATATTCACATCAAACACTGGCTGAGGATGTGGTGAATGGCCATGGACAGGGTCACTGTTGGGTCTCTGGTCCCCGCAGGCTGCAAAGCCACAGTTTCTGCAACGAACGTTATGGGAGTGACTTGTTCCTTTGGGTTACTGTCTGCTTGCTCCGTAGAAGACGACTGTGGTCTGACAGCAGAAGGCCACAGCTTCATAGGAAGCTCAGTCACCTCAACTTTGAAAGCGTGACAACAATGATGGAAACAACATTGGTTCCTCAAGACTAAGCTCCATGTAAATGTGCACATCACCATATTGACTTTCATGGATCTGATATCCTATGATGAAGAAAACAACCAGGTTTTGGAGTAGTCTGAACTTTTCAGGCTGTGCAGGCTTTTCTACACCTTCTTGCTGTGCAAGCAGCAGGTCTGCTCCTGCAGTGTCTTCCAGTGATGCTGCTGTTGGCCAGAAAGAATGTTCAGCCTCGTGTTTGTTAAAAGTGATGCTGTCCAGACAGTGTTTCCTGAGGAACACGGTCAGGCTTTCAGGTCGTGTACATGCCTCTTTGTCCCATCGTCCCCTTCCCCCCAAGAAAGGTTTGGTCCAGGGGTGAATGTCTGGTTGGACCAAGACAGCAGTTGCTCTTTCTACAGGTCTGCTTTGTAGGTGATCCACATGAAGGCTTGAGACTTGTGTGGACAGTTGCTGGTGCTAGGGCTAGTGAAAGGGACTGAGAGCAAAGCCAGCCCCACATAATTAAATCTAATATATTTATATATATTTACACAGTGCACATGTTTATCCCTCTAGACATATACATTCATAGACAGACACAAGAGCATCTTACTTTGCTACACTACACCACCCAGAAAAAGCCCGACCAGAGCCCTAAGTGTCTGCTGAAGTGACCAGAGCCATCTGTAAGGCACTGGTACCTAGACACGAGAAACTGTGTTTGAATGCTTTATTCCAGCATTCAGTAATTCATTAAACCAAGATAAAGAGCTTTAAACCAACTGTTTTAAAATGAACTTTACTGCAATTCAGACAGACACCTTTCCTCTGCCGGGCCACGGGTTTAATAACCACACCGGGCTTACGCCTGAGCTCACTGAAGATAACCCGTAAGCACTCTGTGACAGATTTGCCACTTTCTTTTTGAGACAGAGCAGAAATTCCAATTGCCAGAACCGATGTCAAAGCTTCTCTCCTTTAGGGTTTTATTTGTAACCTCTCAACTCCTTGCCTGGGGAGTCAGGGGCCGGGTAGGACAGAATGGGGAAGAATGGCTGAGAGGTTTTTCCCAGGAACATTGTTTTAATGATGCTCTGTTTATGTGATGATTTGGACTAATGTGAAACCTCAGCATTTCTCTTTTTTTTTTTTTAATCTTGTATTGTGTGGGTCTGGTTTAGTTTCCTTTTTTCTCCCTGGACTTAACAAAAGGCAAGTGCTGGTTGGGACTGTAGGTCACGTTCCTGACATGAAATGGGGATCACCTGAGAGCAGAGGACTTCAGGCCTTTTACTTTGGAAGCTCAGAGGTGGCTTTTACAGTTCTGCTCTGCTTCAGACAGCCTGGGACTGCAGTGGTTTATCCTGGAGCTTGGGGAAGCAGGAGGATGTAAATGGGATCAGGCCCCAGCCCACCCTCACTCCCACATCCTCCTGAGAAAACAGGCTCTAATCGCCGGGGCAGCCAGCAAGGGGACACAGTAGAAAGTGCCAGCAAAGTGAAGCTCCTGTTTCCACCTGCCCTGGTCTGGCTTTGGAGTCAAAGTCTCACAATTTCCAGACTTCCACAGGTGTTAGTGAGAATCCTGTGGGACCATGGGGTGGAGAAAACGCTCCGGTTTAGCTCCTGCCTTCCTTGGGTGCATGGAGGTGAAGGGGAGAGGGTACTTCTCAGCTTGAGTGATGGCCTCAGACCTTGCCTTGACCTCAGTGCCAGGCTTTGATATCACCACGGGGCTGAGCCCCAGGCAGGGGTCCAGGGAGGGCTCCTGGTCGTGGGCTGACAGGCAGGAGACAAGCAAGAGGGAGCTCTGGCTCCAAGTGTTGATCTGGAGACTTGGCATCCCTAGCTCAATTCCAGGTTTGACCTGTAAGGACAAAGAGACCGCATGCCTGGCAGCGACTGTGCTCTGCCTCCGTGCCAGGCTGCCGGCGGGGGGCTTGTTCTTTTTTGCTTAGGGTTTTATTTTTAGGTAGAGACCAGGGACGCTGGAGAGCTGTGGTGGTGCAAGGCAGGACTGTCACCCTCTAGAGCACTGACGGCATTTGAATACATGATTTCAAAATAATTTGTCTAGCCTAAAATTGCATAGATTAAGGCCTTTAGAGTGAATGCTTCTTAATTGCTCTGTTGTGTTATGAACAAGGTTTTCCCTGACCAGCTAATTGTTGTTGTGGTCATCACCACCATTTCACTGCCTCATACAGCCCTGGCATGTGCAGGTACCATCCCCCTGGTGTTTTCTGTGCCTAAGCCATAGCATTCCTTATCCCAATGAACTCTCAATCTGCAGAGTCAGATCAGTGGGAGAAGGGGGCTGTCACCCGATTTTTATGCTTAAGTTACAAATGACAAAGAGAGCCATTGCTCTTTTCCAAGGTCACCGGCAAGGTCACTGCAGCATCACTGTTCAGCTAACTAGTTTGATACCTGAAAACGTAAATCCAGTGCCTATGGATCATTGAGTACATCATTCACAGGAGTATAAGTGCTTTGTTTTGCGTTAGAGTTCAGAGGACATCCATCATTCATGATGCTGGCAGTGCATGCTGGCAGCCCAGAAAGCCAACTGCATCCTGGGCTGCATCAAAAGAAGCGTAGCCAGCAGGTCGAGGTAGGTGATTCTGCCCCTCTACTGTGCTCTTGTGAGACCCCACCTGCAGTACGGTGTGCAGCTTTGGAGTCCTCAACACAGGAAGGACATGGAGCTGTTGGAACAGGTCAGCAGAGGGCCATGAAAATGATCAGAGGGCTGGAGCACCTCTCCTGTGAAGACAGGCTGAGGGAGTTGGGGTTGTTCAGCCTGGAGAAGAGAAGGCTCCAGGGAGACCTTATAATGGCCTTCCAGCACCTGAAGGGGGCCTACAGGAAAGATGGGGAGGGACTGTTTATCAGAGAGTATAGTGATAGGACGAGGGGTAACGGTTTTAAACTGAAAGAGGGGAGATTTAGATTAGATACTGGAAAGAAATTCTTCACTGTAAGTGTGGTGAGACACTGGAACAGGTTGCCCAGAGAAGCTGTGGATGCCCCATCCCTGGAAGAGTTCAAGACCTGGCTGGATGGGACTTTGAGCAACCTGCTCTAGTAGGAGGTATCCCTGCCCATGGCAGGGGGGTTGGAATTCGATGATCATTAAGGTCTCTTCCAACTCTAACCACTCTGTGATTCTATGATTCCGAAACTGTATTTGCATTACTTTGGTCACAGTTCAGTCAATGTGTCTCCTCAGTAGTGGCGGAGGCTCCTCACAGAGTGGCAGAGGCTCGAGCAACTCCGGCTGTTGCCGTCTGGTTCTTCCCAGATTATTCAGACTTGTTGACTTGCACTTCCCATGCCCAGAGCAGTTACATCTATTGGGTGATTGACATCTTGATTCAATTGAACGGGCCTTCTCAGAGACAGTCTTCTTGGGACTTGCATCCTTTTCACTCGTCTTCTGGAAGCACGTGTCAAGGAGGTTACAAGCAAATTTCCCACTCGGTAAACCTGACTTGTGACTGATACCACGCAGTTCATTCTCATTAGTGCTAGGGAAGCACCACGCGTGTTACCTGAATATTTCTGGTCTCTGCCTGCATAAGCAATAACCACACTGATATTGCATCCCTCTTTTTCAGGACAAGCAATTTGATGTATTTCCTGATAATTCAGTCTGTTCTTGCAGATCACCATTCACTAACCTCACAGGGAGGTGGATAAATATTAGGGCCACAAATGCACGAGCGAGGAAGGTCCTCATTGAAGGAAGGGTCTGTGAACACTGTTTTTTAAAGATCTTTACCATATAGTAGCAGCTGCTCTCTTAAACCTGCTCCCCAGCAACAACCCTGCCAAACGCAGTGAAGTTCTGTTAAACTGATGCTTAAACATCATTTCACGTTTTGGTCATTAAAGCATTTCAAAACTGTTGTGCAGGTTTGGTGTGATTATGTGAGGGCTGAACCTCATGAGGTTCAACAAGACCAAGTGAAAGGTCCTGCAGGTGGGCGGGGGCAATCACCAGTATCAACCCAGGCTGGGGGATGAATGGGTTGAGAGTAGCTCTGCAGAGAAGGACTTGGAGGTACTGGTGGATGAAAAACTGGACATGAGCTGGCAATGTGCACTTGAAATCCAGAAAGCCAACCGTATCCTGCGCTGCATCAAAAGAGGTGTGGCCAGCAGGTCAAGGGCGATGATTCTGTCCCTCTACGCTACGCTAGTGAGACCCCACCTGGAGTGCTGCTTCCAGCTCTGGAGTCCTCAGCACAGAAAGGACACAGACCTGTTGGATCAGAGCCACAAAACTGATCAGAGGGATGTAGCACCTCTCCTGTGAACATGTGAAGAAATTTTTTATGCTGAGTGTGGTAGACACCGGAACAGGTTGCCCAGAGAAGCTGTAGATCCCCCATCACTGGAACTGTTCAAGGTCAGGTTGGATGGGGCTCTGAGCAACGTGGTCTGGTGGAAGGTGTCCCTGCCTATGACAGGGGAGTTGGAACTAGATGATCTTTAAAGGTCCATTAGTAAACTAACCAAAGATATTTATCACTCAGCCCCAAATCTTCTTGCCCAGTGCCCAGGAGTGCGGCTGGGACTGACCTGAGGTCTCCTGCCTGGAGGAGAAGAGGGATGCTCCACGCTGGTGGGCACTTGCAACGCTCGCAGACCCCCATTACTTCCTCTTTCCTTGAGAGTTAATCTCTTTTATGAAATTTGACATTGAAATGCCTCCCTTATACAACAGATTATCGTTCTAATTAGCTACAGGATAAATAAGACTGTATTGAGTATTACACTAGACTTCTCCTTTATTCTGTCAGTGAACCATTTTTTTCCCCTATTGCTTCTCCTAAATCATCATGAGACTTTTGTAAAGAGAATATTTGCACAAAAAGCTGTGGGCAATTGCTCTTGAAAAGATTCTTGCAGTTACTTAATACTGTGAAAGGGCAAAATGAAATGCTATTTAAATGTATTTTCATGCTAAATTAGAATAATGAAACTTCCTCTTAATGCTCTGACAATGAAATAGGGAACAACTCACTTTACCCAGGTAAACTGTGCAGACCGGGAGCAGCTCCTCAAACATGAGGTAGATGTATTTCTTTTAATATTTTAGATGGTTGTGTGCTTTAAAAAAAAACATTTTTTTAAAAATTATTTTAGTCTGCTTCCCTTGAAAACTAACTTTTAATGTGTCACAAGATGGGGGAAAGAGGATTCCTTGATGGGAATCAGGGCAGCTCTTGGTCCCAGTGAAGAACGAGGCTGGGTACAGCTTCAGGGGCCCCACCATGAGGAGTACTGGGGGTGGACTGTATCCAGCAAAGAGAAATGACATTCTTTGGATGTCATCAGGGAAATAGAAGATACCAGAGTTTTGTGGTACAGCATCCTCGGGCTCCTCCGGGGTGCCGGTGTCCCCTGACTGCTGCGTGTCCCATCATCCCAGCTCCTGAAATCACCTAGCCTTTTTCTGTGAATGGCTGCTTCAATCAGCATCCTCTTGTATAACTGATTTTATTTTCTTCTCTTTTGAGAAGGGGTTTTAAACAAACCCTTTCCGCTGTGAAAAACCATTAGTTCAGGTAATGCCATGGCTCTGAACAGAAAGCCCCGGAGCTAACTAGAGATGCGAGCCTATATTTTCTCTGTGGCATGTGCCCTTGTGCTTCCAGATTTCACGGCTCCGGAGCAGCGTGTGGCCGGGCTCGCCATATGTGCTGTGGTACCTGCACGCGGAGCCGCTCTCTCTCCGCACAGCGCTGCCCCTGCCCCTCCTCGCTACTGCAGGCTGGAAGGGTGCCGGAGCATCACTTCCACATATATCTTGTGCTCCGTTAGTTATAAGCATGTTAAAATGAGACCTCGATTCCTCCCCCTTGACCCTACCAACTTCCGCTGTCCTCTAGGTTAAGTTTGCAGACGTGAGATGCTCAGGGTGATAGTATTTCTCCTTTTACAATTTGCTCCCTAAACTTCCTTATCCTATGCCTATAGAAAATAACTTGGAGTTGAGAGAACAGAAATAGGGGTAGGAAGTCCTAACGTGCAAGGAGGAAGACGGGAGAGGAGTGGCAGTGCTTTCCAGCGTGGGTAAATACAAGTAACCCCAGCAAGGGACGGGGATCTCAGCAGCCCCAGGACAGAGGTATCCCCCAGGGATGTGTACTCCAGTACAAATGCTAACACTTGCCTTCGGTGTGTGCGTGTGTTTTTTATATATATACGTATATATTTGTGGGTTTTATATAAATGTTTATTGTGGTTCATGCTCGTGGATTATATATATAATGATGATGATGATCTTAAAGGTGTTTTCCAACCAAAATGATTCTACGATTCTATGTATGCATATACATATATACATGCCTATATATATATGTACATATATATGTGTGTATGTATGCTTGTATATACATATATGTACATGTATACTGCATATACTTACATATATATGTATATATGTACGTTTATTTATTTTCTGTCTCCTTTTTGATGCCCAAAGAACATCACGCCTCTTCACTGGACACAGTCCATCCCCAGTGCTCCTCATGCTGGGGCCCCTGAACCTGTAACCAGCCTCTTTCTCCATTGGAAGCCAAGTGCTGCCAAGTGCTGCTCTTCCCCCCATCTTGTGACACTTCAAAAGTTAATTTTCAAGTGAAATAGACTATGATAAGTAAAAAAAAAAAAAAAATTAAAGCAAACAACCATTTAAAATATTAAAAGAAATGCTTCTACTGAGATATATATATATACACACACAGACATATATATAAACCACCATCCCGAACCACAACCCTGCAGTATGTGACAAAGCATCTCACTTGGCTCAGCAATAAGCAACTATCCTGATTATTATTTCACATTTCAGAGCACCTAACCTCACATCAGATGTATATTTTCCTGTTGTACATCTCACCTGAGGCTACGTAAACCTCGCTGAGCTGCCGCTGCCTGTCTCAGCAATGGGAATATAACTTAATGATTCACTTCTGCCTGGACCAACGTGTCAGCCCCTCCTGATCGCATGACTTGTTTAACCTCTTAGGAATAGGAGCTGCCCTGACATCTGATGTGTCACATCAGTTATCAGGATGCAAGAGAGAGATCCGGTCGCCCCATCTCCATAAATCCTTGATCTCTGTAGCCGGGCTGTCACTTCTCCCTGCAGAGACCGTAATTTCGGGTTTGCTTTGAGCTGGCTGCAGTACACCTTGGGTTTGATATCTTCATCAGAAGCCAGAGTCTTTGTGCCAGCCCTACCTGACAGGACGGTGCTGCTATGACTGCTCACGTTGACGTTGCAAGATGTCCAGCCGAGGACTTCAAAGCCTTTGCAGATGCTTTTTAATGAAGTCTTGTAGCAGAGATATAAAGTAAACAAGCATCATTATCTGCCAGTGCAGACACGGAGAGGAGGCATCCGGTGGCTGAGACCATCCCTTATGGTCACACCGCTGAGCAGGCTCAACCAGGATGGGGCAGACCCCATGTTCTGTTCCATCTATTAAAGAATACTTTCTTTTAACAAAGTTGCCACCTCTATAGCAGCAAAGTGGCCATAAAAACCAGTATTAAAACCTTGAGACACATGCTGCTGCTCTGAATACAGAAGTCAGCAAGGGCAACCAAATGAACCCCATCCATCTCCACATCAGGATACATCCCACCACCTGCTCTCCTGGGAAAAAAATCTTGAAAAAAAATCACGGCCTGGAAAAATCCCACTTTCCAAGCTGGGAAATGCCACCTATTGCAAGAACTCTTTTTCCCCCTCTTTTCACCCATCCAGTTTTCGTTTCCATGGTAACGTAGCCAGAAAATCAGCTGGCCAGAGGCAGCCAGGGAGTGGGAAAACCCCCGGGGAGGCTTCCATACCTGAAAACTACAAGGGGTAATTTGCAAAACATGGTTTTTTTGTTGCTTTGGGGCTCCCAGGTCTCTCAAAATGTTTAAATGCATATAAAAGATGAATATGTTTCCTATACATAATAATAAGCATGCATTTTAACAGCTAAAAGTTCCCACCTGAACCTGGGTGATGTTTTGGAGGGTCTCTACTTTGGGTGGAGGTGCTGGTACGTGGCCTCATACCCTGGGCCAGGGACTGACATTGGAGTTTTGGGGTAAAACAATGCCGGGTTGGTCCCTGCTTTTGGGGTGAGCCTTCTGGAGCAGCTCAGCACCAACACTCAGGTGAAGGGACACTGCCTCTGCCTCCCACAGCCATACCATGGGTGGCTGTCCTGCTCTGGGACTCAGTTTTGTCCCCAGACAGTGCAAAGGGACCCCACATCTCCCGTACTGGCATCGCGCAGCCTGGTGTGCAAGGACCAAGCCACTACCAGTTCAAAGAGGTTATCCTATAGAACTGCTGGCTTCCATGCCATGTAGGCATGTGCTTTGAGAGAACTATACAGGGAGAGATATGGCAAAAATAGATGCCTTCAAGTATTAACACAAAGAGCAGAAGAGATTATAGCTAAAAAAAAGGTACAAATTTTAAATATTTTAAATACTTTTAAGGACCAAAAGCACTGGTAATTGCAGCTGTGGGCCATCCCTGGAAACCAGAAGCCACGTCCCATCCTTCAGAAAGAGTGTCCAGCCCCAACAGGTGAACCACCGTTCCATGCCATTGCACCACAGGGAAAACAGCCTAACATGATGCACGTGGAGACAATGCCACCTTTTTGGCCCATCAGCAAAGACTTTCCCTGAAAACATTTGCTAAGGCTCGTCAGTTCCCCAGGAGAAATTATCTGGGATGGTCCTGCGTTAGACACTCAGGCAAGCAAGGCTGAGAAAACCCTCCTTTAGCCCCTAGATGGATGCTGTTGCCGACCTTCCCGCTCACTGTATTTAATTCAGGAATCCAATTATATCATTTTTAAATCCCCAAATCTTGTGCTCTTTCTCCTGTGCACATCTCCTCCCCAGTCCCGATCGATATTTCCGAGCTTCTTACTAGGGAGCAAACCGCAACCGCGCTGCAGGATTTGCTCTCACGCCGCTGAAGCAAAGCTCTTCCCTGCTGCTACCCATGCGCTGCGCTCGCCCGGGGCCTGCCGTGCCAATCAGGAAAAATCACCGGGGGGAGGTGGATGGGACCAGACCACCTCTCTGTTGCGAGAAAATTAAAATTAAAAGTCACATCTGGGTAAGAAACCCGCGGTGCCTGGCAGGCAGCGGCGTGTGCTCCCTCTGCCGTTGCTGCCGCAGCAGTGAAGGGCTCCGGGCAGGGCTCTGCGCAGCCGGGATGCTCAGCCCAGGGAAGGCAAGTCCGGCCAAGGACCTTCGTCCATCCCTTGTTTTCTCCATTAAAACAGAAGTTTTAAGAGCTGATGAGATTGCCCTCTGCTTGGACAAGGGCTTCCAGCTGCAGTGCTCCTGGCAAACAGAAAGGCAAGCTGGAGAAACAGTAAGTGAGCTGTAGGGAGAAGGGTATGATATGGTGGTTGCCCTGGAGCCCCTTAGTCATGTTAAATCTGTGTTTCAGAGCAATATTTTGGCAGGGAGGGTGGGAGGGGGGTGTCAAAGAACAGATATTTGGAAGACAGCAGGATCGGGAGGCGCCTACAAAAGGGGAAGTTTTATTCTGGAGTCTTTGCAAGGCACATACCAACTTGTATCAGCATCGCTGCTTGTGTTAGAGAAGATATAGCATCAGTAAGAAGCCAGATGGAGGAAGGTGGTGATTTTGATCCCCTTTAGTTCCCCTGCAGCATCAGCCCAATTCCCTGGCCAGCCCTGCAGGACCCTGCTCTCCTGTACAGGAGATTTAACCCATAACCAAACATTGTGTAAAAGGGACGAATCTATCATAAGCTTGAGGACATGTTTGGGATGTGATGGGCTGGAGGTAGAAGCCCTGCCCATCTCACCGCCTCCCAGGGTTTGTCTCAGAGAGGAGCCGGTCCTGAAAGCAGGCAGAGACTGAACACTGCTCATCCTCTTTTGTGATGCAGGTAAGCGTCCACATCCACTGGCCAAGACACCACAACCTTTGTGGCATGTAAAGTGGTTTTTTACTTATTGTGTACATTAAAGAAAGCATCAACCTTTGTTTTTCCCATCACCAGATCCCCTGTGGGTTGTAAACTGTTTCTCGTTCAGCTGTAAACCAAAATCTTTTGGCTCCTTGAAGTCACTGTTGTTGAGCTTGTTAGTTGACTATGTCAAAGGTGTTGGTGCAAGGACAGAAATCCAGCAGAGGAAGAAAGCCACCCGAATACCTTTCCCATACCTCCATCCATGCCTGCTAACACTGCCTGCTCTTCTCCAGGCTGAACTCTTCAACTCTCTCAGATTGTCCTCACAGGAGACGTGTTCCCGTCCTCTGATCTTCCTCATGGCCCTCCTCCAGACCCGGTTGAGCAGGTCCATGTCTGTCTTATTCTTGGGGACCCAGGGTGATTTGCACCACTGTTTAGCTCACCTTAGAAATAGGATCCAAATCCTTCTTGTCTGGCATTTGGGTCCCCTGGGTTGGGACACTTGAATTTTCTGCATGTAGCAGCAAAGTGTGTAAGCAAAAGAGAAGTATCTCCAGATACTGTTGGACTGCATATTTAAAACTAGCCATTTACCATATGATTAATTCAAAATGCCTTCAGGTCAGGGCTGTGTCTTGCACCCAGAAGTGCCACTGGCCACCTCCACTCCCCCAGCCAGGCTGCAAGGGCAACGTTTCTCCTTGTAGATGGGGTGATGGGAAGGATGCAAGTTCCTGCAAAGCCCCCCACAACTCCAGCGCCAACCACACTGAAAAGGACCCTGCGGACATTGGCTGGGGACATACCCGTATGTTTTCTCAAAGTGGGGAGGATGTCAAAATTGGCAAGGGTCCAGTGGGAAGTATTTATAAACACTTTGTAAATGATCCAATTTTCCCGAGCATCTGTTCATGACTCACTTGCCAGCTCTGTGGATCGGATGCGGGTTGCTTGAATGGCAAAGGCTGGAAAAGCCCCAGACTCACTGTGACTTCGATCCCATCACCAAAAGCAATTAATTTGCAATAACTTCGCTCTGACAACGCAGGCTCCTTAAAACAATCAAACCCATCATCGCAAAGGTACCTGTGTTATTATTGCATTGCTTTTCGGAGCAAGGTGCTCCAGCCCATGGACACTTTCAGCTGGTCTTTCATCAGCTTCATTTGCCATGGCAAGGGGATAGCTGCTTTCCTCCAGGAAAGATGCCTGCAGCAGTTTAAGTTTGTGCCTTTGCCATGCTGGAGCTAGGGCTAACTGTGACTAAAACCTAGTTTGGTTCTAGTTAAGCCAACAGCAGTGGGAACAAGTGCTTTCCATAGGGGGTTAATCATTACGATGAGCCTGACACAGTTTCTAGGTCTTTGGATAAAGACCGAGCTCAGAAATTGGCCACAGCCTGTCAAGACAAAATGACCTCATATGATCTCTGATTTCTGTGTCCTGCTCTGCCCTTTCCCATGGAAAGTCACCAGCTCCTCCAGAAAAAGGAAAGGAAAGCACAAGGGCATCAGTCTCCGCAGATCTGAGCAAATAGCAATGTCCCAGTAGGATATTTAGTCCTACGGTCCCAGCTACGTCTTCATCTGCTTTATTTTTTTCTCTTCATATTGGGCAGCAATCACAGGACCAGGTCTCCATTTCCAGCCTATATCAGGACTCTCTATGGAGAGCCTGGATCTGCTGGCAGGACGGTGTAACATGCATTCAGGTAGAAGACAGATGCAGTAGAAGGGATGCGCTTGTTCTTCATTCCGCATTGGTTCATTCTCCTAAACAGCACAAGGTGCTGCCTGGGAATTTCACCTGGCTAATTCCTCATTACGGAAGGATGTGGTGATGCTGGGGATGCCTTTTATCCTCCCTTTTCTCTCCCTCCAGTAAATCAGTGCTTATGTGGAAAGAGCTTGGACTTTGCCCCGGGGTCAGCAGTGCCATGCATCTGCCAGCATTTGGCCAGTCGAGCACTTCCATCACTGCCCATCAAACCTTGCTTTCATGCTTTGGCCTGGCATTTTCAAAGATGATATATTAATTTTTTTTCAGGTGGAGCTGACCCCATTCATGGCTTCTCATCTGTTTGTCCTCGTGCTAATAATTAGAGCAGCAAGAAGCTGGGGGAGCACGCCTGGCAAGCCCGCTGCCTGGGAAAGCAAAACTCTCCTGCCTCAGGGAGGGTTTCATCAGCCAAAGGAGAAATTGCCAAAAAAAGAAAATAAGAAGAAGAGGAAAAAAAGGCCAGCAGCCTTTAGACAGGCTGTGTCTGTCACAAGGACAAAATGTCTCTCCACGCGGTTCCCGATAAAGAGAGGGAATGTAACATCTCCATTAGGAAGCAACCACAGAAAAGGCACTGAGGGAAGGAATTACAGTATGTTGGGTCAACAAAAATAGAAAATAGGAGGCTTTAGAGGTTCTGACTCCACTCTTCTACATCACCATCAGCAGCAGTCATTTACCTGGATTTAACAGGATGATGTGGTTGAACCAAGAGGAAAAATCTGTTCCTAACTGAATTACTCAGAAAAAAACATGGGTTTTTTTTTTCCATGTAGGCTCCTCTGTAAATTAATTTTGTGGTTAAAAAGCCCATCCAGCCTTCAGCCTGACTTTACATCCGTGACTTCATGGGCTTGGGGGTTACTTTTGGAAGGTGTGGACTCCTTGCTTTGGGGATGCTCCAAGGGAATTAATTATGACATTTCTGTTTTGTTGCCTACACCGGGGAGTGGTGTTGAGTTAAGGAAACTGAATATATTTTATTCTTTTCCTGGTTTCTCTTTCAATCAGTCTGTTACCTGCCTTGTTTCTTGCTGGGAAAATGGACATGAAACAATTTGGTTGGTTGGTTACAGACCAGCTCATTCCCACAATAGAGCAGTAGTGTGTCACTTCACCTGCTAAAAATCCCAAGATCAAACTTCCTCATCCAGAAGAAAGCCCGTTTCTGGCATCTGACTCATTGCTGGCAGCTCACGGGGTGGATGTGATGGGACAAACCCTGCCTCAGCATTGGAGATGGGATTGAAGAAAGAGGATGCTCACCTCTTCAGACTTCTGCAGCCAGTGGCCACTGCTCCCAAGCCTGCCTGAACAGGTAGAGCAACCACTGGATAAAGATAAAACCAGGATTCAAGGTCCCTTGTCTTTTTATAGCTCATAGCTCTGATGGTCACTGAGCCCAGAAATGTTGTTTCCGAGGAGCCACCAGCGTGCTGGAGTGAACAGGACCTCAGGATCGCAGCTTGCCTTGAACTGAGAGGAAATAGCTATTCCCGTTCCTAAATTAATTGCTCAGCCAGAATCCCCGTATTTTGCTTTGCTAAAACATGACTAACTCTAAGATGGAAATGACCCTTTCCTTCACATGATACAGCACAAAGCTCTTTAGCAGCGTCACTGCAACCGGGTTTTTTCCTTTGGCATAGCACAGCAATCTGGCCTTGAGGTTCCCCGCAGCTTTGGATGGTCAGGCTAGATCTACACCCCTCCAGCTATGGCAATTTCCATCTAAGAATTGAGACTTTTTTGGCTTGGAAGAAGCCTGGATAATTTTTTATGCCATGGATAAGAATGAAAACAACCTTGTTTGTGTTGCATATTTTAGGCACTGCGAAGGTTCTCCTTGAGAGTTTGCACTGCTGAAGGTTGGAGAAAAAAAAATAAGTCTTGTGGTTAATGTACCCTGGGGCCTTTTAGGCTCATCGGTGCATATTTTTTTTCTTCTAGTTGTCATTAAACCTGCCTATAGTATGTTTTGTGATTTTGATTTAAAACCAATGAAGTCTCGAGTGGAAAGCCTGGGTTAATTTTCTTGGGAGCCCGTAGACTCTCTGCTCAAGTTCCCAGTAGCGTATTATAGTGCTGGGAATTAACTGGAGTGCCTTTTCTTGTACCCAAGCAAGCAAAAGTCTGGACTCAACTTAATGTGTAATAAAACCAGAATGATACCTACGGGATAAAAGGCAACACATACCTTGAACCAGCATGGCGAAATTGTCTGTAAGCTCTTTGATTGAAAGGAAAAGGCTCTTATGCATTGAATAGAAAAAATAAATGTTTTTTCTGGTGTTGGGTTATGGAAACAGAGGTTGAAGGATCTCTTATCTGGGCAGGTTTCTGTACCAAAGAAATAGAAAACACGCATTATTTCCAGGATAAAGCTACACAGACTATCCTGCTGGTTATACATGGCAAATATTACCTGCCTTTGAACAGAGGTCTGGTTTTAGGCTGGTGTCTGTGGATCCAGCTCACCCCTGAAGCACTCTTGATTTACACCAGTGTGCAAGAAAGCAAACCTTAGCCATAAGGAAAGGGGAATGCCAAGAGGTGAGACGTACTGACACATTTTTCAGTTTAGCCAGTGATTTTTTAAAAACATTATTGGAGTTTTATAATTCTCTGAGGACTCAGTGTCATGGCACAGAAGAGATGATTTCATGGTGTTGTGTTGGGTTATGGACAGTGTGCTTTGCTGTATTTTAGGCTAAATGCATCCCACGAAAGCAGCTGGAGATACCTCACTAGAAACCCCCTTACCATCCTGGGGAGGGGAAAAACCCAAAGGAAAAGAGCTGTGCCCACACTGTTCCTCATTCCTGCCTCCGGACTCAGACCCTGGCAAAGAGCTCTGGACAGAAAGAGAGAAAGGTGTTAAAGGAGGTTTTGCCCCATGTTGAGGCTTTGCCATACCCAGTGGGACCTGTGCATCTACTGCCCTTCTTGGGAAAGCTTTGGCTCCCCCAAATGTAACTACATCAGAGCACAGAGGTACAGTTCCTACGGAGAGCGCAAAACATTTCTTCCTCTGAAATCCTTTCAAAGCCCGAGATAGAGCACGGAAACAGTGAGAAGCACACAGAGGAGAGGAATCTTGCCAAGTAGTGGGGAAGGAGGACATCAGTCCCTGCTGCTTTGGGGACCCAGGGGATCAGCACTGGGGTACCAGTGCCACTGGTGAGCGCCTCCCTGGCCCATCACTGCTGGGGCCCCTGGCTGGGGATGGCCAGGAAAGCCCCTGGCTGTGCACTTGCTGCAGTGATGCAGTTTGTTCCAGCCTCCTCTTTCTGGAGGATATGGGAGACAGGAGAAGTGACCCAGTGCTTTCTAATCCACTGATAAAGGGAATGCAGGCTGTGGGGAACAGCACCGGGGTACTGGGCTGTAGAATGGGGCTGGGCTGCATGGGCACAGCAAGGGGCTCTCCCTCCTTCCCTCCATCTTCCCCTCCCTCCATCCATCCCTCCTTCAATCCCTGCCTCCTGTCCTCCCTCACAGTTTCCCCTCTTTCCCTCCCTCCATCCCTCTGTCCTTCCCTCTATCTGTCCCTCTGTCCTTCCTTCTGTCCATCCCTCCATACTTCCTTCAATCCATCCCTCTTTTCATCTTTCCCTCCCTCCATCCTTCTGTCCTTCCCTCTATCCCTCCTTCTATTCTTCCTTCAATCCCACCATCTCTCCTTCTGTTCCTCAGTTCCTCCATCCCTCATCCATCCATTCCTCCCTTCTTTTCTCCCTCCATCCTTCTATTCTCCTTCCTCCATCCCTCCTTCCTTCCCTCCATCCTCCCTCCAGCCCTCCCAGCCCTCCTGGGCCTTTTCATACAGGCTCCCCCATTCAGAGGGGATTTCTCCACGCCAGGCCGATCAGGGGGATTAAAGAGCAATTAAACCCGATAAATTATCTGCCTGAAACATTTTTTCAAAGTGGCCACTGTGCTGGAGCAAAGTCCCTGTCGCTTCATTTCCCCTGTGAAGGGGGATCAGGGCAGATCAAACCCCGGCGACCCGCTGACCTCTGCCTGGGCACGCTGGCAGCGAGGGACCCCGCGGTGGCACCGCGCTCCCCTCGCCACACACCAGTGAAACCCAAACCTCTCCTCCTCTTTTGGCAGGGCTTTCGCCTTTAGAAAGCGTGAAGGATGTCTCCCAGGCTGAGGCAGGGAAAGCAGCAACAGGAGCAGCCTGCCTCCTTTAAGGCTAAACAAACAGGTTTTGCCTTCAAAGCTCCCAGAAATGGTTGTCCTAATTTCTCTCTGATTCGATATTCTGTGGTTGCTTTTGTGAAGGCTCCAGCTGCCTTTTTGCCTCAAACCCTTTCCGGCTTCTCCTTAGCAGCGGCAGCCAGAGCAAGGGGCTTTAATGGCAATAATTTGGACTGTCACTAGCTTAAATAAAAAACAAACCTACACCGGTCCTCAGGGATACTCCAAAACACACTGCAGTTTCTAGCTGGGTGCTTTGAACTAGTGTCTGGTCTTGGGCTGTTATATCGGCCCTTCCTTCCTCTCCACTCCCTTGCTCAAGGGCCCATAAAATTCCTGCTTTTATATTCAGCCCAGTGCTATTGCTCAACTCAGCTGCCAGCTAGACCCAGCTCAGCTCAGCTCAGCCCCAGTGCAGTTAATTACCCACTGCCTGCCCTCAGCTACGACAGATCTCCAGGGGGTTCAGCCCCATGGAGCTACTCCAGATTTGGGGCAATGTAATGAGGAGCAGGATCTGGCCCCCGAGACACAATCATTTATTTCAATAAGGAGGTTGAACGACCGCACGCCTGGCCCTTACACATTGCTAATTTTCTTCCCCACACCTTCAGTCCATGAACTAGAAGAGGAAAAGATGCCAAAAAAAAATTGGGTGATGCATTAAGTGCCTCATATTAATGGATGCTATAATGTGCTGTGTTAATGCAATACAGCATCTGCCCAAAAGCTCATGAAAACAATGTGCTCTGCGGGAGCACAACACCATGTACAGCCATGCAAACCTGCAGGAAGAGGGGAGAGCAAGGACAAAAATAGTTTCCGATAGACTATTCAATTGAAAATAACTGTAAGGTCAAGGATCAGACTGGTAGGAATATGCTTTTAAAGATGCTAAATATGTTGGGGTTTACAGCGCTGCACAGTTGTACTCGGATTTCATGCCCTTGCTGGAGTCCCCAGCGCGGAAGTCCAGCTCTTGCCTCTCAAGTCCAGTTATTCAGAATGGAATTTTACCAAAATTGAATCACTCAACTCTTCAGCCAATAAGATCACCCTTTTCCTCTGGTTCTCCTGCTCTACAAACAGCCTTGGTGATGTGGGGTCAAAATATCCCTGAATTTAGAAACACCGAATCACCTCACAGAGCAGTTCTGCAAAAAACAATACCCAGCTCAAGAAGATGTTCCAGTAGTATCCTCATAGTTTGAGCTGATGGACAGCGCAAAAAATATCCTGAAATGCTCACTTATATATAAAAACCTGATTTGCTTTGGCCATGTTCTCGTCTCTTCTGCCTTTACTTTCCTTAGGTGGCCTAACAGATTCATTACGTGGCTGAAATGTGCCTGCAAAGACAAGACTATAAGCAAATGCTAGAAAAGAGGGAGGGTTTGGCAGCATTAGCTGAGAGCACACAGATATTTTGGGGCCAAAGTCACTTGAAAACAAGCTTTCTGCTCAGCAGTATTTGATATTGGAGGGGCGAAGGGCATGCAGCATCCCTTCCCACCCAAGCCCATCCATTTCAGCCCTCTTCTTGTTCATCCCCCCTCACCAAGCAAACCATTCTGCCCAGGGTGCCTCTGCCTGCCCCAACAGCCACCATCCCAGTTAACATCATGATATCCTTGTGTGTAACAGCCAGGAAAACACAACTTTCTTTCTCATTTCTGTCACTTGCACCCGTATTTCTCCTCTACTGGTTCTTCATCTTCACCTTCCTCCACTGTGAAGCTTGTAGAAGTCTCATTCTCCTCCCCTGGTGCCAGTGCTCCCAGGCAGAAGCTCGTTGGATAACCCAGCCGTCATCGCAACACTCCTGCTATTGGGCATAATAATGCTGCTGGGATTATTTCCCTCCTACTATAACTGATTCATTAAATTGATTTCACGAGGAAGAGCTATTCCTGCTCACAGCACCGTCCGTAGCACGCTAGGAGTGTACGGCATTATTTACATTTGTGTTTGCCCACACCATAGCTGACTCTGCCTCCATAAATATTTATGGAAGCAGTGCATATCTGTGATACCCAGTCAATTCTCAGTGAGTTGTGTGTGCCAGGCTTTACTGTCTATCCCGTGGTTTTATATAGAAGCAGTGATGCGGAAAGGGAAGGGGAAAGGAAAAGACAAGCTCCCGGTCCACACAAGCCACTGGTGTTTGCTGGAGTGGGGAGAGCCCACACCACTGGAAGAGTCCCGCAGGACAGGACAGTTTGCAGATGCTCCACGACACTTAAGTCCCCTAAGTCAGGGCAGCTGTGACCCAGCCTCAGATGGAGGTGCAAGAGCCACCTCTGCACAAGCTGATGCAGCTCCAACGCCTGCGAGCAAATGGGTGAATGGATTTCCTATCCTTGAGCAGTTGCTGTGGCAGGCAGAGCGCTGAGTGGCATCTACAGTGCTTGTGGCTGGGCATTCGCTCCTGTGTTGCAGAGGGATGTTTACCAAATGACACTAATAAAACCCAAAACCAAAGCAGGTTAATGTCACTAATTCCCTCGGACAATTTAGATGCACATATTTAAGGAGAGGAGCAGCCTCCCACACATCTCTTCTCATCCTATGCTTGCCCACGGTCTCCAAATATCCAGGACAATGCGGCCACTGCATTTTGCAGAACAAAGCGAGAATAGATTTGGGGACTTGCAGCACCAAGCAGAAGCTGCAGAGCACCGGCTATGCACTACCCAAATGTCACAGAGCTTTGGGACCCCAGAAGAGGATGGGGCTTGGTGTGTGAGCATCCTCTCTGTACAGGCATGGAGGGACAAAGCCACCTAGACAGGGTCACAGTAAGAATGTGGTCACCTCACTAACATTTGCCTCAAACGCTATGCCCGACAAATATCCTGCATCTTCCCATGCAGCCCAAGTGGGAATGTCGCTGCACCTGTGTGTGCACAGGCCTCAGTACAGTGATGGGGTGTCTGCACAGCACTGCTCTTGGAGCCCTGCTTAGGTCAGGCACGTGTGGTCCTGCCTCCATCCTCATCCCAGGAGGAAGTATAGCCAGACTCAGCTCTCCTTCCAAACGCCCTCTGGGACATCTCCCTAGGGCTGCAGAGAAATGTCCCGTCTGCTCACCCACGCTGACAGCACTCCAGAAGAGAGGAAAGTATCACCACTGGCACCTTCCCTTGCCGTGGTGGGAATCATTTATTACCACAGACCTCCTGAGCACAGGAGATGGACAGTCCAGAACCCAAAACCCCAGCTAGAGCAGAGAGAGACACTTGCATCCCTCTTAGCCATGGAAAAGACATTTTCCATCCATGCCGAGACCGGGGCTGCATCTCCCTCTCCTTGCTGCCCTGCAGAAACAGCCCTGGGCTCCTGCGCAGGGCAGGGCTGGGCAAAGCCCCAGTTTGGAACTGGTGAGGAGAGCAGGCTGTGCCTGCCCAGGGGGCAGGGGCAGGCGAAAGGGGTCGGGCAGGCAGAGGGCATGTGGGGGGGATGCAGCCGCCTTTGTCAGCATTCGTGCCTGAGACCAGGCAGGGTGCCACCTTTGTAGGGAGGCGAAGGGAAGTGCCCCCACGTCCCTCACGCTGGCTTGCCTTCACCAGGGACCGTTACTCAGCAAAACCCACAGCCAGCACAGATGGATGCGGAAGAGGGGAAGAGAGGGTTGGGGGTGATCGCTTCTGTGGTTCTGTTCCCTTCCGTCGCTCAGCTTGGCTCCCCACAAATACAAGGCAGCAGCCGGCCTCAGGGAGGGGGCACAGGCTCTTTCCCCCAGTCCCAGCGGGGAGCAGGGCTCTCCATAGCCATCACCCTCCACATCCCCACTGCCCGCCTGAGCCGGAGCTCTGGAGGGGCCGCTCCCCCACTGTCATGGTTCCTGCTGGATGACACAGAGGACGTGAGGTTTGGGGCGTTGAAGCAAGGGATTTCACCTCTTTGAATCCACTCCCTTCTCTGACAGCTGAAAGGTGCCTGTGTGGGACACAGGCATGGCCCCACGGCCCAATGGCCTCATCCAGCCATGGCCCCCAGCATCGCCCCCTCCGCCCCCCCCCCCCCCACCTCCTCGAGGCAGCCCTTCTCCCAGGTTTGGGGAGGCTCCGGGGCGGCTTTCCCTGCGAGGTGGAAAGATCGTTCCTTTAATCTCGTCCCTAACCCCGTGACCTTCCTCCCTTAAGGAGCTTTTCCCCTTCATGTCACTGCTTTTTAAAGCCTCCTTTACAAATAAAAGCAATTTCCTTTTGGAACTGTAACTATGACATGGGGAGATGCGCTTTTTTTTTTGGACAATGAAGGGGTAAGAATAGGGGGCCGGCTCCCTTTTGGTGTTTGTATTCGGCCGGGTCTGTTTGTTTAGATACTTTACATAAGACAGTAAACACCAGTCGAGTTAAAAGCTTTAATTAAAAAAGGTGGTGAGCTGAGGAGGGGAGGAAAAGGGGGGGAAAAAAAACCTTTCAATTTACACAGCGACTTAGCGAAGCAGCCCCAGACAGACAAGATAAATACGTCCCGGGAATCCAAGAAACCTAGAGGACAAAGATAACGAATAAGGCGATATCTACCTACGGAGTGCAACGGCTCGGCGCCGCGATACCGCGTGCTCCCGCAGCCCACCCAGCCCTGATACCCCGCCGATGGGCTGGAACTGGCCCTCGCACCTCTTTGCCTCCTGTAGACAACCCCTGCAACAAGGCAAGAGAGATCACGTCCTTCTCACTGCCGCCCCGCAGCCTGGCTCTGAAGTTCCTGCAGGGTTTATTTGATTATTCCCCCGGGCCTGCGTCCCCAGCGGCCCCCGCCTTGTCACCCGGGCGGTAATGGAGCGACGCATCGGAACAGAGCCGGGCTCCGGTGGCGGGGCTGGCACGGCCCCGCTGCGAACATCCCGGCGGGAATATCGCATGGGATGCCTCCGCGGGTAGGGACAGCCCCGCCCGCCCAGTCCCCCCCCCCCCCTCCGCTCCCTCCCGCCGCCGCCCGCAAGGAGACGCCGGCCCGTGAGGCGGCTGCGCTCCCCGATGGCTGCGCGGCGGAGGCGGCGGCGGGGACCGGCGGTGGGGGGCGGACGGGGGAACCGGCGGGGGGACCCGGCCCCTCGCTGCTGCCCGCCGCCCCTGGACGCCCGCTCAGCGCTTGCGGTCCCGCAGCTTGTATGGGCAAATGATGTTTTGCAAAAGCCCGAGGGACCGTGGGAGCCGGAGTGAAGGGAACCGTGGAAAAAGGGGAAGGGAAGGGGAAAAGGAAGAGGGAAAGGGAAAGGGAAAGGGAAAGGGAAAGGGAAAGGAAAGGAAAGGAAAGGAAAGGAAAGGAAAGGAAAGGAAAGGAAAGGAAAGGAAAGGAAAGGAAAGGAAAGGAAAGGAAAGGAAAGGAAAGGAAAGGAAAGGAAAGGAAAGGAAAGGAAAAGGAAAAGGGAAAGGGAAAGGGAAAGGGAAAGGGAAAGGGAAAGGGAAAGGGAAAGG